>NC_087246.1:43357272-44008181 GCF_037042905.1 Lytechinus pictus | reverse complement strand
CACCGCTCTCAAGTTATGGGTAATTACAATGTCTTTATGAAACTGTTCTTGAATAATGCATATATAACGTTATAAGCAAAGCCATAAAATAATCAATCTTTACATATGTCCAACCCCCAATTTTCTCCATCATGGATATTTGAGAGCATTACATAATAATAATAATAATTTAAGATTTATACAGCACACATGTATGTCGAAAATGACACTCGATGAACAATGGACACTGAAAATTAAAGCGATAAATACATAGAAATTTAATAAATTGTTAAGAGAAATTACATAATCATTTGGAAGTCCAAAGTAACAAGTAAGCCTACAACAGTTAATCAAATGCTTGCTCCATAAGGTAAGTCCATAAGAACTAGAAAATAAAGAAATATTTCAAGAATGTCCCACATACAGGGGATCAAATATTGAATTGCCCTTATTGCACTTCCAAAAGACTTGAGATAGTAATGCCCCAGCATATGTTTCCAGTACTTGGTGCATTGAAGGTACCCATTATATTTGTTACCAACAGCTTAACACCTGAACAGAGGGATGCAAATGTTGTGCAAATAATTATTGTTTGTAAAAGTGATGGTCAAAGTGTCATTTTGGATGTATTTATCTTTCTGGAGTACAGCTGAGGGAAGAGAGAAGTTTTACAAAAGGTTACTTTGTTATCTCCCATATTGAATTTTCATAGACCATAGCCATCTATAATGCTCCCAAGATTGTATGAAGAATCATAGAGTTATTGTAAGATATTCATCATCAAATGTGACCCAAGCATTAATGTTAATAGTTATTTACTGCGTTTTGTCATCAATGTATTTCACCAAGGCTTACTTCATTAAGTCAGTCAGCATGTTTTTTAATTGTGTATTTATGATTTGCAGTTGAAAGAATATGCAAAAAAGTTTATTTTGTATAATTATAATAATAATGAATATCAACTCACTAATGTATGGCTTTCTTTGTATCCCACAGAATAATTGGTCTGTACGTCTCCCTCGTCCTTGTGATTGGTCGTTTCCTGAGAATGTACTTCAGCGGTATCTCCTACCAGATTATGTTCAACGAGCTACCTAACGTAGACCGCATCCTCAAGCTTTGTCTAGATATCTATCTTGTGAGAGAGAGTGATGAGATGGAGTTGGAGGAGGATCTTACAGCTAAACTTATCTTCCTCTACCGATCACCAGAGACACTTATCAAAGTCACCAAGTGGAAGACTGATTGATGAGAGAGATAGTGAAAGTGAGTGAGGAGAAAAGTGACAGTGAAAGAAGATAAGCTTAGATTAGGTTTATAGATGATGGCCCTTATTCTGAATTTGGGTTTAATGCAAACAGGGTTAAGGTTGTGGTTCGATTTGGATAGCCAATTTTGAGACAAATTTCTAACATTACAGGTTCACTTTATTTGACAAACAAATTGTTCATAATTGTCTGGAAGTAACAACTAAAATGGTTTCTTGACCATGAAAACATTATTAAACATTAACATACAATTAATCTAAACAAAATTTTGATGTTTTCAACTTCCCATAAGTGAGTTTAAAGGAGAAATATATTTATTGTGACTATGGTCTTATAGTACAGTATGTCCCAGAAAAGAGGAAACTGTGATTCAGTGTAATTTTTTCCTATCATGATCATAATTTTGCTTCATGACATGTACACCAATAAAAAGAAATGTTCCCCCTCTTTCATTTAAAGCCACTCCCAATGTTCATAATGCATGCATGACTGAGTTAGAACAATAGAAAGAGGTACTAGTAAATTTCCGTTTGCACCAGCAAATGACAATTTTAAGTGAGTTTTTCTTGCTTTTACTGCTATCTTTTCAGAAAATAAAGTTCATAACTTAAATATCCATTTTGTCATCTTTTATATGAGCCCTTGTGCGTAAAATATGATTGACGCATGGTCGAGAAAAACTCGCATGAAAACATGCTTGATTTATACCTATTCGACGGATCGTTGAAAAACAAGCGTTTCGTTTTCCCAAACAAAGCAGCAGACAATAGGCTAATGGAGAATGCTGTTCGGGCTAGGGAAGGAAAGCCCTTTAATGATGCGGGCTGGAGTCTATGGCTGTGAGAATTCAATTTTATAATGGATATGATTTTGTTAATTTTTATCTCAAACTTCTCTCAGTCCTTTTATTTGTCGCTACATTTTACAGGGGCGGCGGATCATGTTTGAAGGGTCGGGGTGAAGCAGAAAAAGGGTACTTAACTTTTACAAGTGTAGATGAGAGGAATGTTAATTTTCTTTAAATGTGCCACCCCCCTCCAACATTCTGCCGCCCCTGCCTCGTCTAATCATTTCAATAGTTTTTTTACTTTTTACAAGTTTTACAGCAATTGACTGATACGATGGTTTGGATGAACGCCGACGATATATGCATTGATACTTGATCAGAAAATAAAAGCGATGGAATGAAAAACCAGTACATACGTTAAGTTGTATTTGGTCATCGTAACTGAATTTTGTTGATATTTCTACTAGATATTAAAGACATAGTTGCCTTGCCCTATTTCAATGTTAGCTATTGTAAATATCCGTCTTACATTTCTTTGTAAAATAATGAAATTTGTGATGTTCATTAGGTTTTCTGGAGCCATTTCTACTCAATTAGGACAAAGTTGTAAATATTTCTTTTTTCCAATCTTGAAGACATCTTGAAAGTACTGGATCTATTTTCTGACTATGTGTTTTTAATGTTGCATGTTATTTGATACGAAATTGCATAGCTTATTAGGCATTCTGTGTATATATTGTTAACAACTGTCATCATTCATGTACAAGTAAATTTTGTGGATGTCAAAGTAAATAATGTCCTTTCTTTTTTCTATCAGTTTTACCCTTATTTAGTAGATACTCCAATCTCTAAAACAGTCAGAAATGCAATTAATAGTGGAATTAGTTATTTATATAATGTGATGACAACTTTCAATACATTTTGTAGATGCCCTATTTACACATACATGTACATGGTTAGCAAGAACTGCTAGCTCTGTTCAGCTTCCTATTAATTATTGATGCAGTAGCAAAAGCGATACAAAGTATCATCCAATATCATTGATCAGTTCATACAAATTGTATAGGAGGTTTATAATTCATCAAAATTTTGTCATCAATTATTGTCATTGAGATAGAAATAACTTATACCTGTGTCAATTTAATTATACCGGTACATTCTTTCACAAGTGCAAATTGATAGGCTTGAATTTCATGAGTGTTTTTCAAGAATTTGTTTTGTTGTTAATTGTTAATAGATATATGACTATATTTTGAAGTGGATTGTGGTGATACAATGAGATGCAGTACTGTAATGTTAGTGACATGTTTTGAAGCAGTGATGGATGGATGGATATATCAGTCAAAACCTAGCTTCTGTGTGTACATGTATTTAATGACTGAAGTACATGCTGTGAAGTTATTTTCATGTAGTTTTAATATTTTTATTGTGTCTAGATTTACTAGTAAAATAACAAAATTTGGGGGTTCAACTCAAACAAATTGCTACAGAATTTTTTCACGGCATTGCATTTCCATGAAGTCCCCAAAATTAAAGTTCAGAAAAATCCCTGTGGTGGGAAGATGTCTAATTTGTATAAATCCAAAATGGCTGCCATAGTAAACAAATTGTGATTTTGGTAATAGTTCAAACACTGGTGTAATCATAATACTTTTACAAATTAAAACCTTAAACAGTCACCGATGTTATATCCTGTCATTTTAGAATTAGGATATATGTCAAATTTGACCTCTGCTGACCTCTACAGGTAAATGACCTCTAAAAATCAGAATATTGATGTTTTGCATAGATAGCTCCTGATTAGCATGTTTATGTCGTTAACATATTTTTTCAATATCAATTTTTATGTTCACTGAATCTTCCAGAGAGTATTGCTAAGTGTTGCAGCCTTTGAATTTTGATATTTGAGGACCTCCATAGGTAATGACCTCAAATGTTAAAATATATTAGGTACTTCATTGACTGCCCTCTAATATGTATGTACACAGATTTTTTTAGGCAATCTCCAGGCTAACCCATGACCTCTTCTACTTCCGCTCACACCTATATCAAACTAGTGTACGTTAAACCTCTCGCGGAGTGAAGAGGTCTCCAAGAAAGTCTCTTCTTGAAAGAGCTAAGTACACTTCCAAAATGTGTTTTTATGCTGTATTTTGTTGCTTCTTTGCAACCAGATTCATTGCCAACCCTTTTTACTTCAGAACTGTATAGTTTGGCTCGTTTAAATTCCCTGAGCGCGACTTTTTAAGCAATTTTGTGAATTGCTCCTTCCTTTTTATCCCAGTGTACTATTTTTGTGCGCGATGCCTATGCAAGGTCCTCTTCCTCCCATAGCTTCCCCGCGCTCTCTCTTGAGTGATAGCTCTTTGTTCGATGCCCGGTCTTTATTATTCTTGTCATTTGTTACGCAAATAGTTCTCCTTTGCTTCACAGCCAGGATTTTGAGCTTTGCCCCTTCTCTTCGGTTCGAAATGTGAATTTCTTCCTCTGCTTTCTTTTCAGATTGCAGCCGGACTTCTTTTTACTCAGTCTCCCTTTATAGGTTTTTATACCCCCGCCAAATGAAGTTTGAAGGGGGTATATAGGAATCCTTGTATGGTCAGGCGAGCGGTCGGTCCGTTAAAAATCTTGCGCATCAAACTACTTCCTTAACCAAATCTCATGAAACTTGGCACACATATTGTTGTTGGTGTAAGATGTGCAAGATGTATTTTTGTCTGTGTCAGAAATTGTGTTGCCATGGTAATGGCATATGGTGAAAATTTTGCAGTTTGAATTACTTCATCAATTTTCAACCAATTCTCATGAAATTTGGCATACTCATTGGTTTCAAGGGAAAGATGTCCGAGACACATATTTAGTGTGTGTCATAAATGGAGTTGCCAAAACAACTTGAGATGAATAATTGTGAGGCGAAAATTAGGTTACTTCAATACGCAGATGACACCTTGTTTTTCGTTCGTGATCCGTCTTCTCTTCAAAATATTTTGGATGAATCGTTAATATTTGGCAAAATAGCCGGCCCAAAATTGAATAAAGATAAGAGTGTTATGTTATGGATTGGAGATGGACATCTGAAATGTAATATATCGGCTTATGACCTGATGTGGAGTGATGAACCAGTCAAATATTTGGGTCATAATATCAATATGGATAAAGATCTGGCGTTGAAAATAGACTGGAAGAACAGGTTAATGAAACTAGAAAAAATACTTCAGAGATGGAAAAGATGAAACCTAATAATTTTTTAGAAGGTCACAGTATTGAAGTCTTTAGCACTCAGTCAAGTCATTCATTTGATGATTATAGACACTATACCAGATGAATAAAAAAAAAATTAAATTGAATCATTTTCAAATTCATTTGGGGTTCAAATACAGAAAAACTAAAGAGAGCGGTTTTAACAAAAAGTTATGTACATGGAGGTATTAATATGACTGACATAAATCATCAATTGTTGAGTTTTAGATTGAAATGGCTGGGTTAATTTTTTAACAAAGCTAGTGAGAGTAATAGTATATGGAAAACTTTGAGTAATCTTTGGTTTGATCAGTAAGGTGGCATAAAGTTATTGCTCAACTGTAACTATGTTAAAACCATTCTTAAGACTATAAAAGAATACCTATATTTTATGGAGAGGTGTTGCACGCATGGATGATGATAAGGTCTCGGGTATGTCTGGAATATAAAGAGCATGAAAATGAAAAAGCTCGAGAGATTTTATGGTTTAATCAAAGTATAATGTTAAATGGCAGTATGTTTTATTATAGAGACTGGTATAATGCTGGAATCCTATTTTTAAATGATTTAATTGAAAACGGCTCATTCAAGAGAACAGAACAATTTTTTGGTGTGTTGATGAGAACGAAGAAAAGTAAAGCAAATTTAATATTTGATTATATGAAACTCCAGCAAGCTATACCAAAAAGTATGGATACATCAAATCACAAATACGAATGCAGAATACCCACTAAATAAAAGAATGGAAGTCCCCTGTATTATTGTTAACAAAAAAGAAAAACGAATACAAGATTTAAGCAGCAAATCATTTTAAAGATTAATTATGTCTTGTAATAGGATACCATTCGTAAATATGCACTGTTTATTTTGGGAAACAAATGTGTCTATTAATATTACATGGTCGAATGTTTTCAAAAGATTTTTCTTGAATCTTCAGGAAAACAAATTACGCGAGTTCTGTTTCAAATTTTGTTATAACTTACTACCAACCCAGCGAAACCTTCATAAATGGGGTATTGCAAACGATAACAAATGCCTACACTGTAAAGTTGAAGAAGATGCTATCCATGCATTCTTCACTTGCGAGTTAAATGAACCCTTTTTTGTTTATTTACAGAGAGTTATCAAAGATGTTTTTCATAAAGAAATAAAAATCGACAAATTGTTTATTCATTCTAGAACATGAGGATTTATACATCATTTTAATAGTAGCTCTATGGTGTATTTATAAGTTTATTCTGAAAAGAAATTTAACTCTGTATGATAGAAGAGAAAATGGTCTTATTTATGTATTTAAAAGAGAGAGCAGGAAAAATTAGATTAAATGAAAAGATGCAAAAAGTAGACAATAGGCTACCAAGAAGAATATTTCACTATATTTGAATTCATCTGATATAATATTGTATATGCCATTATGATCCCTAGAGGATACTGCCTTGATTTGTATACTTTGTATTGCTGAATTTTATTTTGTTTCATCAATAAATCCTTGATCATGAGGGAAATACAAAAAAAATTGGAGTTGCCATGGTAACAACATATTTTATGCCCCAAATTAGATAAAAATCTTGCAGTTCATACTACTTCATCAGTTTTCAACTAATTCTCATTAAATTTGGCTCACACATTGGTATTTTTTCCATGTGTTTGAACCTGTTTCCATGGTAATGGTGTACGGCTTGGGTATTAATCACCTTCAGTGATAGTTCTAGTTAGACTTGGTTTTGCTCCTTTTAGAGGCTAGCTCTTATTATTATTAATTCTGCCTCTTCTGACTTGTTGGATTATTTGATTGAATTAAATTATAATCCTTGCCTCTCTTGTACTTGCTTAATCAATTACTATTCATAACCTTTGTCGGCCTTATTAAGTAGTTAATTATTTCGGTGTTTTTTAATTAACTAGAACAGAACGAAATTAATTTATTCTCTTGTCTTCTGTTAGGCACCTTGGGGGTCCACGGGTGTTCCCTCCCCTCTGTTTCTCTCCCTACATATTTTTGTTCTTTTTAGACAAACAACAAGGAGAGGATGAGTTCCGACTCATTTATACATGTAGGCAAGCCCATCTTAACCACTGTGGACGAGTCATCCTCAGGTGTGTCTTTTTCTGGAGCGGCTCGAGAGGGGGTGTAACCGTGTTGTCTTATGGAAGACGTTCACCTGCCCTCAAGATGATGGCCAAGGACCCTGCAACGGGGCCTAACGGAGGGGAAACCCGAATCCTTGGCTTCTCCCCCAGGTCTGCCCGACCCACTGGCCATCGGGTCACTGGGCCGGGAACAGAGAGTGGCTCTCTCCCCGGCATTAAAATTGACTAGGCTCGATGCCCCATAAGACCTGCACAGCGGGCCAGGGGAAAGGGCAGTCAAACCCTAGTCATAAGAAGTGTGTTGACTCTAATCCTTCGGCTCTTCGCGTTGGATAGATCACCCGGGTCTAAAGCAAGGTGCCTCGCCCGACCCCGAAACTGGTGGCAGTGACTTAACGCCAGCTGACCCGGCAATCGAGATGGCGGCTGTCAAGGGTCCTCGACCAGATTCAAAGCCTCTTTTTACCCTCTTCTCCCGTGGAGCCCCTGACAAAATAGGAAGAAGAGTGAGGTGTCACAGGAATATTATCCCCGGCCAACCCTACCTCCTCTTGTGTGGAGACTCGGACGCTAATGAATTTAATTCATAGCACTCTAGAGCAGTGTGGGCTCGTTTCACCGAGTACCTCACAGGTCGCATCCACTGGTTTCCCAGCATAATAATCGGCCAGGCATAGAAAGCCTTTCCATGCAGAGGGAAGCCGCCAGTGTTACTCACGTTTCACTGTCTCCCAGGCCAGCACAGGGGGTGACTCCCCCCATGCATTAGGCCCTGTCTAGTACAGTCATCAATAAGCCTTGACTGCGACAGTAGGATGAGTAAGCCCGAGCCGCCCCGGCAGCTCTCGGCGCGCCACCCGAATAAGGAGACCGTCCATTGAGATGTTACTACCTGTACCCGGTGTTTACCGACACTCATATATGATGTACCGACGGAGCAATATCACTACTTTTATTTAAGTTGTTGCATGCCAAGGAATAGGTTCAATTCCCATCTTATCGGCTTTAAAAGAAAAGAATAATGAAGATTTTTCATAATTCCAAACTCTCAGTGCTAAGTTTGAGTTTTGATATAGAAATCTATTTGGTTGGAAGCAATCCTAAAGTGACCAGTGGGTCACGTGTGTGACCATTTTCTTAGCTAATTTTTTATCTCATTAACACATATGGATTCAAATTTGGTGAGATGCAAGGCACACTAGATCTAGCTTTGAAGAATCAAAAGTGCTAATGCCAGAGCCTTGGTTTAGAGGGGGCATAAACTTTTTGTGTTTTGGAGTCACGTATGTGACATCTGAAGGTATTTAATTTTCTTTGTTAATTTTCTTCGTACAATAAATTTACATTTTTATTTTCCATTTAAATTAAGAAGAATACAGTCATATTTTGACATAACATTAATCTAAGGTGGGAAACCAGCATTTATAATCCAGGTGGGGTCAAATATATGCTATTTTTTGTATAATTTTCAGATTTCATTATCATATATGTTAATTTATGCAAATAAGCATGAAAAATTGCAAAAATCATGAAAAAGAATGAAACATCAGACATTGCTCTATTTGAATATGCAGCTTAAATTCAAGAAGCTAAAACTTAGTTTTGAAAAAAAAAAGGTTCACTTTTCAAAGGCCTTTTGGGGACTTCATGGAAATGCCTTGCGTTGACAAAAATTCTGTTGCAATTTGTTTGAGGTCAAACCTTATTTTTCCTTGACTATAGTGAGTGTAAGAGTGTAGTGATTGTTGATATATTTTAGAAGTGACACTGTAATTTTGTTTTAGTTTTCAGAATAGCCTTCTGGGTATCGTGTGATTGTGCAATTATTTTTTTACAGGTATATTAAATCATGGTGAGCTCAATATCCTTTCATTTAAAGAGTAAAAATCTTTTCATATAGATTGGACGATGGTTGAAGCCATTCAGAGTTATTTTAATTTGTAAATTGTGATTGTTCTTTTATGCTAGTATTTGTCCAGAATATCATAAAATTTGCCACTCATTGTTGGCATTTTGTACACAAAAGTAAATTAAGCTCACAGTGGTGATACAGAGCTGCCAACCAATCAGAAAAAAACATAATTATTATGCTTTTCACACCAAATTACCCCAGTACGCTTTTCAGCGCCAATAGCTATGTACAAAATTTAAATCACAGAAAATACATTGCGCAATGTCAAACTAATCCAAGGGTGGCAAATACTGCCATTGCATGCATGATTGTGTCGCTTTGTTTACATTTTTGCGCATGTGAAGATTTCCTCGGCCATGGCCGGAAAGCAGTCATTTTCTTACCATAGATTGCGTGCATTGCATGAATTCACATCCATGCACGTGTGCAGAAATGGTCAGGAAGTTATCTTTCCATGTTTCCAACGCAAATTTATGATAGCATGTAGGAAATTACTCTTTTTATCTGAAAATTAGGATTTATTAGCTTCTGGATTACCACTTTTTACTTTGAAAGGTTGGCAGCTCTGGTGATACAGTCATCACATGGACGCAGCTTAGTAATCTTATTTGGGTTAAGAATGTAGCATACCTTTATCTTGATTGTTTTCTAAACATACATTTTTTTGCTTATTTTTTTTATCTGTGTATGTGTGATTTATGTTTGTATGATTTTTTTTTCATTTGTGTCTTCATTTCCATCTTCAACAATGCATCTGAAAGTCAACATTCCAATCTTTCCTTCAAATCAAAGAATTTTTAACCAAAACTGAAGAGATTTATTAATTCAACTGTTAAGGGCATGGTAGTTGAATAATTATTATTTGAATATATCTTTTGTGACATTCATAAATACCAAATTCCTCTGTGAACCATCTACTCTTTCCTATGGTACAGATTGATATGTATGGAGAGAGTGAAATAAATTTACTATGAAAGCTTCTTCTTATCCTCCTTTATTTATCAATCCTGATCTTCATCAGGACTGTGGTATAAACAAAGAACAAAATACACAAATACAATATGATGGCTGGATAACTGAAAGTTACTTGTAATTACTGGCCAGAATAAAGCGTGTCCCACAAAAAATGCCAGTGGCACGCTAAATGAGTATAATTTGAAAATTACCAAATCATATTGTTTATATGCGATATGGTCCATTGAACACAGAGATATGAGCCTTCTTCAGCACTCATCAAAAAAACCTCTCAATCCAAGTTTTGTATTAAATAGCATATAATGTAGTCATGCAGAGCTAACACGATTTGTTATCTATTCAAGTGGTGCAAACTATATCTAGTGATGGGCATAAAATGCCAGAATATTCATCACAGAGGGTTAAATTGATAGGACATCCCCAAATCCTGAACAAAAGAAAATCTTTTGCTGAATTACACCAGTGGCTGAACATGAATAGATACAATTTGCACCATTTGAATATAAACTGGGTTCCAAAAGAAACTTATCAAACTTCTCAAGCACACTACACAAATTCCCCCCAGTCAAAATGAACAAAATTTAGACACGGGCTAGCTTTACTAATCTTTACTAAGCAAATGTCAATAGATTGGTTTAATTACAAAGAGGCTGTAGTCCCTCGAATCAATTGATTCCGGAATCCAAAGTCACAAAGTGGCAAATGAAAATGAGATGTTACTTGATTGCCTCAATAACTAAGAAGTTACAGAAAATTAAAATAAACATTTTAGACACACCTATTGGGGTCAAAGAAGTATAATGCATGACTGGACTCAATAGCATTCAAGCAAAGAATGACCATTTGGTTTAGTCCTATCTCCATGGGGCGGAGAAATGAGTAGGAATCTGTTTCTTTGCTGTAAAGGTCAGTTTAAAGGGTATTTTGTTCAAGTTTGATATTGAGATAAAGTGTATATTGTTGGCAGAAGATTCGAAGGTGACCACTTGAATTCAATAGATCTTGGGAAATTTCTTCCACTACGTATAAGTGTGACTTTGATGTTTATTTTCTGTCCAATAATGGCTTTGTTTTAATATATCTCTGTTAATTCTTTTATCTCCCATATATTTTGTTTTTCCTTGCCATTGACACCAAAATATATCTCTGAAGCACTTTGAGACAACCCTGATGGTGTATTAAACACTTTATTGACCATGTTTATATTCTGGAATATATATTTTGTCATCTTGGTGAAAGATTATATGTGTACAACACAATTTATGAGTTATATAAATCATTATTATAACTACTTTTCCTCATTGTTATATTTTCCACATTTTTTTATTGTGGGGTGTCTTTTATATCAATGTATGTTAGTGTTTAATTCAATTCAGTTCAATTCAATTCTTTATGTAGGCCTGATTTTAACTAAATGAATTCAAATTAAAATGATTGATGCAAATGCATGTAAAAAAAAAGTTATGATTATCTCCCTGTATGAATTGGAATAGTGTACTCTCATGACATGTATTGATTGATGTATTTTCAATATTACAATTGAAATAAATTTTACACTGAAACTTACAAGTCTCAAGGAGTTTGTATGAAAGTACTCTTCCAAGGTGATTATTTCTAGTTATCACTTTTACTCTGTCAAATTAAATTCATATTTAAAGAAATGTTTCTTAAACAAAACGTATCACATCATTCATGGAATTGCATAATTTTACACAATGTACAGAAGTTTTTTTTTTAGTCACATACAGAATTAGAATACGTCATTTAACTTTGAATATAAAAACATGCTCAAAGATGTTGTCTAAGAAATGATAGTTCAGAAAATGACAGAGATAAGATATCTTTACAGTGATTTTTTTGTTATTCTGAGGTACTATGAAAGCAGAACATTAACAAAATTGAGATTGATAAATAATCATACAACAGCTAAATGTGTTTTAAATTTTAGAATATTTACATAGCATAGGTCATAACTCACATACATGACTTGAAACATATTGTCTAGTTGGAAATGGGGGTTCCCGTGCACCATCATAATATATTTTTAACCAACTTTTTTTTGTATTGCCTGAAGTGTCTAGTTAATGAATCTTGATGTTCACTTTGCCGAATTGTTTCCTGTTTGCTAGCACAGCGAAGCCTACCCCCTCAGGGGCTGCTGAAGTCACCCACCCCTTTTTCATATTTTTACCTATTTTATGGGAAAATATGCCATTTTGGAGCCCCCATTGAGGCAACAAAAAACGTTTATGCTATGCAGTAAACCACTTTGTTTTGAAACCACTTGGAGACAAAAGAGTAGGGTTTTCTCTATCAGCTAAGTGTGAAGATTTTTGTTCCATAAGGGGCTAAATCCCATTTTGGTATTTTTCTGTAAATCAAGGTTTTTCAATTCACCACTTTCCCTTAGCCACTGCTGTTTTATTTCAATATATATATTAAAGTACTATCATCTTAGATTAATTAAATCATTCTTTCAAAAATCTAGCATTCATTATTTTTAAAGAATTTTTATATTTTATTTTTCATGGATTTAGCTCCTTTGGAACAAAACCTTAGCAAAATGTCAATTTTGGCTAATTGAAACATGTTTGATAATGAAAATTGAACACGAAACATAAATATGGGTAGCAGAGTTCATTTCACACCTTTTCTGGTGTTCATTAATTGAAAATTACAAAAAGAAAAAATATATATTTTGTCATCTTTTTTAAGGATGGTGAGTTTTCGATATCTAATTCCAAAAGGAGCTAAATCCCAAAATATTCATAAAATTGTAAAATTCTGTTACTTTCATCAAAATTTACGCTGATGGTGTGATCTTGCATCGACAACATGTACCTAAAATTCAATGCATACCTTTATGTAAAATAGAAAAAATAACAAATTTTAAATAACCCTATTGTAGTGCATTTAGCTCCTTTTGGAACAAAACTGTTTTGGATTTTGCTCCTTTTGGAAGAAAACCCATATGCAATCACTTTTTACCAACCTTTCCAAAAAAATTAATATGCAATATGTTGCATTTGATTCCGTCTAAGATACATATATTTGTTTAAAAAAAATCAATTTTGGTGAAAAGAGGATTTAGCCCTTTTTGGAATCAAGCTCTTCATAAGAATGGCTGTCACATCAAAGCCTACCCCCTCAGGCAGAGGCGTCGATCATTGGGGGGCAGGGGGGGCAACCGCCCCACCAATCAAAATATTGGGGGGGGGGCAAACATATCGTTTTGCCCCCCCAATAATTCCGCATGTGCAAAAAATAAAATAAGATTGTAATGTTACACAGAAATCAGCAAGCGAGATTGAGATACACAACTCGTTCTTCATCTAAAATGGTGCTCAAAATGTCCGGTTTTCAGATTAGAATATAAAAAAATTTCAGCTCGCGCTTCGCGCTCGCATCATTTCTGTAGCAAAACCCATACTTTTCATGATTGAATAGGTGAATAGAATGTCCCGTTTTCAGTTCTATACCTCAAAAGAACTCCCACTTCGATTTGCAATAATCTTTTGTTGGATATATTTCTTGTTCTTTATTAAAAACGTAAATTAAACTCTTTTTTTTTAAAGATCAAAATATCTAAATTTTCAGCTCGCGCTTCGCGCTCGCATCTATTATTTTTTAAATTTTTTAAATTTAATTTGTTGGTGAGATGTGTGTGTGTGTGTATATATATATAATCTATATATATATACATATAGGCATATGTGTGTGTGTTTGAGTCTGTTTGTTTTGTGTGATCGAGCGCCTTTGGAAAGTTGATTCATGATTTTGCCCCCCCAATCTGAAAAATGGATCGACGCCCCTGCCCTCAGGTGCATGCTGCCGAAGTCCCCACCCCTTTTATCTTATTTTATTTTTATATTTATTGGAAAACATGCCACTTTGGAGCCCTCATTGAGGCAAAAAAAGTGTTTTTGCCTTGCAGTAAAGCCACTTATTGTTTTAAAATCACTTGGAAACGAAAGTAGGTTTCTCTCTATCAGCTATAAAGAAGTGCTGGCACATCGAGGTCTACCACCTCAGGTGGCTGCCGGAGTCACCCACTCAATAGGGATACCAAAAGACGATATTTCCAAATATACATGTAAGTCAAGTACAAAAAGGATTGAGGTAACTTTTAACAGGTTCCTGTGAAGGTAGTCTTTAATATGCTAGAATGGGGTAAATTCTACAAACTCTCGTAGGGGTAGACCTCAATGTGCCAGAAAGTATATTAAAATCAATTTGTCGAACAACTTATCCTCTTTTTCAAGGTATCAATGGAAATAAAACGACTTAACTGTGTGGTGTCAATGCCCCTCTCTCCCAGTAGGGCGCAAAATTACCTTTTTCCCTATAAATAGGAAAAATAGGTGGGGTGAGTTCGGCATCCCCCTAAGGGGATAAAGTCGATGTGCCAGCACTTCTTTTATACATGTAGCTGATAGAAAAGCCTATTTTTTATATCCAAGTTAATTGTTCCAAATAATAAAAGTGGCTTTACTATACGATATAGTGCCTTTTTGCGAGAATGGGGGCTAAAAACAGCGAATTTTTCAATAAAGATGGAAAATAACCCAAAAGATGGGCAGACTTCGGCAGCCCCTGAAGGCAGAGGCGTCGATCCTGGGGGGGCAGGGGGGCGATCGCCCCACCAATGAAAATATTGGGGGGGGGCAAACATATCATTTTGCCCCCCCCCCCAATAATTCCGGATATGCATTAAAAAAAAAACAAGATTGTAATGTTCAGCAAGCGAGATTGAGATACACAACTCGTTCTTTATTTAAAATCGTGCTCAAAATGTCCGCTTTTCAGATTTGGAATATAACAATTTTCAGCTCGCGCTTCGCGCTCGCATCATTTCTGTAGCAAAACCCATACTTTTCATGATTAAATTGGTGAATGTAAATGTCCCGTTTTCAGTTCTAAGCCTCAAAAGAACTGCTTCAATTTGCAATCATCTTTTCTTGGATATATAGCTTGTTCTTTATCAAAAACGTCCAGTAAACTGTCATTTTTTTCAGATCGAAATATCAAAATTTTCAGCTCGCGCTTCGCGCTCGCATCTATTCTTCTTTTAGATACAAATCTTAATCATTGGTACCAAAAATGCTTAGAATACCAAGTTTTCAGCTCAGAATATAAAGAAATTTGAGCCGCACTCTCGGCACTCGTACTATCTGTGTAGTGAGATATGTATCCTCCTCATGAGTTACTACATACAGTCCTAAACAGGCACGCTTTTCCTGTCAGTATACTAAAAAAAATCAGCTCGCGCTTCGTGCTCGCATTAATTTGTTGGTGAGATACGTGTCTGTGTCTCATGAGTCATATATATATAATTATATATTATATATATATATATATATATATGTGTGTGTGTGTGTGTGTGTGTGTGTGTGTGTATAATATATATATATATATATATATATATATATATATATATATATATATATATATATATATATATGTGTGTGTGTGTGTGTGTGTGGGTGGGTGGGTGTTTTGTACGATCGAGCGCCTTTGGAACGTTAATGATTTTGCCCCCCCAATCTGAAAAATGGATCGACGCCCCTGCCTGAAGGGGGTAGGCTTCAGTGTGGTGCCAGGATGTCTTTATAATTATGCAGCTGATAGAAGAAATCCTACTTGTTTGTCTCCATAGTGGTTACATAACAATAGAAGTGGCTTAACTGCAAAGCAGAAACGCCTTTTGCCTCAATGGTGCTCCAAAATGGTGAATTTTCCCAGAAATGGGCAAAATACGGCTAGGGGTGGGTGACTTCGGCAGCCACCTGAGGGGGTAGGCTTTGCTGTGCCAGCACTTCTTTATATGTAGATAATAGAAGAAATCCTACTTTTTCGTCTCCAAGTGGTTTTAAGACAATGAAAGTGGCTTGGATATATCAGAAACACCGTTTGGAAGTATTTGTCCTTTATCTAAGCAAATTAAGACCTTAATACAATCATGAAGCATATCAATATTCTCGTTGATACATCCCCTTTCGTGTCGAATGCTGATATTTTGCATTAGTTGTTGATGGTTATGATAAAACAGAAAAATATCAATGCATATGCAAATTTTTGACCAAAAACATGAACATTTTTGCACAATTTCTTATTTTTTCGAAAATATTAACCGGGTCTGTCCAGAAAACGATTAAAATAGATTTCTACTATCTAAACCATATAGTCAAAAGCGTATTCATTTAATACTTTTCCATTGTCTGTGGAAAAAAATATATAAATAACTGATTTTCATGAAAAATACAAGATGGCCGCCAAAATTAACCATTTTGAACCCCATGGGACACGATTTGACAAAGGGAACAACAAGATTCATTAACTAGACACTTCAGGCAATACAAAAATGTTGGTTAAAAAATAAATCATGATGGTGCACGGGAAACCCCATTTCCGACTCAACTAATACACGCATTCCTTCTTTCAACAATTATGAGTGGGTGTGTATTTTGAATTGATATGATAACCCACGTATTTTAAAGTGAAATACAATCAAAGTGGAACTGAGAATTATATGTATATATATTTGAAATAATATGTAGCAGCACAATATTAAGCATGAATACAACTATAAAATAGTGGGATGATTCAAGCTGGTTTCATACACATTTTTTTCTTTTGAAGATGGAAAGCTCATTCCTGCCTTGCCTCATAAGAGCTAGTATGCAAATCCTGTTTTATTTCCTTTTCTATTGGGTATTTTGGTTATATTGCGGTTATTCCATGAATATTACTTACCTAAGTCAAAATATAATTGAGCATTATATGACAATTGATAATTCATATTGTCTAAGAGACTCGCTCAGATCTCTATTCAATAGCTCAGTTTGATAAAAATATTTATATTATATTGGATGGCTCAAAATGGAATACCAGAAATATTCCAAAAAGAGTTTGGGAAAATATTCCACGAATTGCAGATGAGTGGAATATTCCTGGTTACAACGCTGCAGCACGTTTGGTCACCCTATCAAAAAACATATTCATATCACACCCATTCTGAAATCTCTCCAATGGTTAAAGTCAACGATCGCATCATCTTCAAAATCATTCTCCTTGTATTCCATGCAATGAACGGCTCTGCGCCACAGTACAATATTAATCTAATTATAACGAATACACTCCTGTCAGGTCCCTATGTTCATCCAACTCTGGTTCCCTAGTTATTCCCCAATCCGTTAAGACATTAGGGTTCTGCTCACGCTGGCCCTGTGAATGATCTTCCCCTGGTTATGCATGCACTTCCATTGACACATATAAACATTACATGCTTCCTACTCTTAATTGTTCCTGAATCTATTACTATTATATTTCTACTTTTCTCTTTCTTTCTTTCACTGCGCCTTGGGCACTCTGCCGAGTGGATTTGGCGCATTACAAATCACATATATTATTATTATTAAATATACAGATCATGTGGCTAGGTTTTCTTTTTGTCTTTTGGAATTATTATCACAAAAACTTAAATCTAGCAAAAATAAATTACTAAATTTGTTGAGCACCCGTCTCAATTGTTACGTTCATACTGATAATTGATGCATATAATTCGTACAAAAATATTTTAGTTTGTAAAAAATCTTGATGGACAAACCAAATACAGAAAGAAGTCTGAAAAGGAATATTTAGGAAATGAAGGGCATATTTATTTTTCTAAAGGACAAGTCCATGCACCCCCAACATAAAGTTGATTTGCACAAAAAGAGAAAAATCCAACAAGCATAACACTGAAAATTTCATCAAAATCGGATGTAAAATAAGAAAGTTAATGACATTTTAAAGTTTCGCTTAATTTCACAAAACAGTTATATGCACAACCTGGTCAGTATGCAAATGAGGAAACTGATGACATCATCCACTCACTATTTCTTTTGTATTTATTATATGAAATATGAAATATTCTCATTTTCTCCTCATTGTCCAGTGAAACAACGATTAATTTCTCCCTGAACATGTGGAATTAGCATTGTTTAATACTATGGTTTAGTCAAGTTGGTCCTTGTCAAATCTGTAAAAAAAAAGAAATATTTT
This sequence comes from Lytechinus pictus, assembly GCF_037042905.1. NCBI lineage: Eukaryota > Metazoa > Echinodermata > Echinoidea > Temnopleuroida > Toxopneustidae > Lytechinus > Lytechinus pictus. The sequence continues at coordinate 43,989,886 of NC_087246.1, read as the reverse complement.
AGAATTCAAACAATAAAAAACAAAAGAAATAGTGAGTGAGGGACATCATCGTCTGTCTCCTTTGCATGTCACCGAGTTGTACATCACTGTTTTGTGAAAAATAAGCGAAATTTTAAAATGTCATAACTTTCTTATTTTACATCCGATTTTTATGAATTTTTAGGCGTTATGCCAGTTTGATTTTCCTTTGTTTATTCAAATCAACATTTTTCTGGGGTGGACTTGACCTTTAAAATTTTGCTTTCCATAGCCTGTATACAAAGTGCCACGAGAATGCAAAATATTGTTTAAAAAGTTTAGTCTTTGCTGTCCATCATTCCAAAGGTGCACCAAGAAACATAGTGGAGAGATTTTCCAACGGAGTTTTGAACATTCAAATATTTTAAGGTAAAATGTGTTGATATATTTAAAGGAGAATGAAACTCTTGGAGCAAGTTAGCTTTTGTGAAAGCAGAAAAATCAAAGAATGAGATCAACAAAAGTTTGAGTAAAATAGGACTAGCAATAGAAGAGTTATGAGCATTTGAATGTCGAGATCACTAATGCTATGGAGATCCTCCCATTGGCAATGCGACCAAGATCTATGATGTCACAGATGAACAACTCTCCCCTTTTGGACACTGAAAATATACCCCAAAACATCTCTTTTTGCTCATTCTAATCATATGACAAACGATTCATCAATGATATAATGTTGTGAAACCTCTGTACTTGTCCTCTCATAAAGAGAACACCTCACCTTGTGATAGACTCTATAAAAGTGAGAATATAAGTGAAATAAGTACTAAAGTAATGAGAGAGTTGTACGTGTGTGACATCACTGATCTTGGTCGCATTGCCAATGGGAGGATCTACATGGCATTAGTGATCTCAATATTCAAATGCTCATAACTTTCTTATTATTCATTCAATCTTCCTCAAACTTTCAACAATATGTTTCTTTGGTTTTTGTCTTTGATATGGATTCAGCTGGTTTCAAGGGTTTCATTCTCCTTTAAAATGATCCTTATCCCATGTTTTAGTGATAGTAGGGGAAGGCGGGGTATAAGTTGAGCCACCACCCCAGGCCAATACTGAATGAGTCAGACATTGTGGTGGTGTCATGTATTGATGACCGTTTACCTAACCCTTCACCCCACCACATTGATTTCAACTTTGAAGCAAAAAGTACTTTTTAGAGTGAAAAATACAAATTTCAGCCAAAAAAGTTTTTAAAGAAAAGTGTGAAATAGATCAGTGCTTTTTACCCTCACAAGTTTTTAAATATAATAAAGACATAAGTAGTCCAGGTATGGATTATCATTCTTTTCAAAGTCTTTTACATGAAGGATGCATAATTAGAAATGTGTGGATATGAAAATATCGCATTAAGTTCGGACTGGGTAATTTGAGCCAGGCAAACATGGGGCAAGTTGAGCCATGGTAATTCTTATGGTAATGTATAATGATAAAAAAAAGCCTTAAAAAGCAATTCATGCAGGCAGAAAGGAGCAAATTTAAATGGCAGTTCTTTTACTTTTAGGGGATGTTAGTATTTATAGAGAATTAGCAAGTGAAAAGACTAAAAATAAAAAATTGACATGCTGGTTCTTTTGTACATAGTTTTTGTGGCTCAACTTACCCCAGAAGGTGGCACAACTTACCCCCACAGATGGGGCATGTTGAGCCATTTGACATCGTGTCTTTTTTTTTTCAAAGGTGATCCAATGACCTTTAGTGTGGGGATAGAAAGTTATATATAGGTGAAAAATATTTCCCAAGAAGTAAATTTAAAGGCAAATGAATTCTTGATATCGAGAAATGGTTTAGTGTAGTTAAACAATGGTAATTCTTGATATCAAGAAATAGGTTTAAATGTTAAAACGGTTTGCCATACGGCCGGCCGGCCGGCGTTGGTGGCATTCTGAAAGGAAAACGTGTCAAGTAGGATCCGTGGGGATCCGTGGCAGTCTTAGTTTTAACTTTGCACCTTTTAAAGTGCAGACCAGGGGCCCGTCTTACAAAGAGTTACGATTGATCCAATCAATCGTAACTCTATGGAAATCCATCGGTGTCATAAATTTTTCTACAGGAAATTTGCACAATGTCCTTTGTAAACGAAGAGAAGCAGAGTGAATTTTTAACAAAACAAATAATGCATGAATATACATCATAGCTACAAAATATTTTGAACAAACATGCATAATACTTGTTGACGTTGCTGGCCGTCCATAGTTGCGGTTGATCGGATCAATCGCAACTCTTTGTAAGACAGGGCCCAGAGGTCACAATGGAAGCACTTTTAAGGTTTATCTTTGTACCTTTCTTGATATAAGCACCTATTTTGTTCCACATGTACCCCCACTAAAATTGAAAATAAAAATATTGAGAAGGTTCAAAATGATATATCTAGCCCTAATATAGAACAATATGATGGGAGAGTGGAAATACATATTAAAATGTGGCTTTATTCCGTTAACAGGATCGAGTGCGTGTAATCAGGTAATTGTCCAACATCGGTTTATTTAGTCAGTAAAGGGTCTGTAAGTCTAGACAAGTCGAACTATCGGCACATAAGGTATCACAGGCCTAATTCATTTCCATAGACTCGTGTGTTAAAGTGGCACTCTAAAAAAAAAAATAAATAAATAAGGAGGAAATTCGAGGGTTGAATGTTACTACCAGTGGATAGGATATATGCCTGACATTCCATATCTGACCAGAAAAGGATACCTCGACCGGCTCATTTAAGAAATAAATCGGAATTTATGAAGACTACACCTGACGGGATCAAATTCGTCAGTTGAGAGAGTAAAATGGCCCTAATTCTTCCGCCAGTAAAAAAAATAGTTCCATAGTAGTGATATATCTTTCCAATGTGAAAAAGGGAAGTTCAGTAGGTACCCTAGCTCCCTAGAATCAGTGTTAGATTGTCAGTCATATTCATTCATTTTTGTCAATCAGCAATATCAAATTTAAAAATTGAGAATGGGTTGGCTCGAATGAATATCTTTTGCCTGCCAGTTGTAAAAAAAAAAACCTTCCGGTATCAGTGCTTCTCGCTAGCACAGCGGGAAGAGGTCTTGACTGCAGCGAGTCCCAAGCAAGCTAGCAACACTTAGGGTCCCACGAGCCTAATTACATCAAGAGGGCTAAAGATATTCGTTCGACCCAACCCATTCGAATTTTTGTCAATTTGATATTGCTGATTGACAAAAATGTATGAATGTGATTCAAAATCTAACACTGATTCTAGAAATGGTAACTACTGAACTTACTTCGCCCAAATTGGGAAGATAAATAAGTGACTTGGAACTATTTTTTGACTGGCGGAATAATTAGGGCTATTTTATTGTTTCAGTTGATGAATTCGATCGATTCATAGTTATCTTCATAAATGGCGATTTATTTTTAAAATGAGCTGGCTACGGTACCCTTTCCTGGTCAGATTTGGAATGTCAGATATATATCCTATCCATTGGTAGTAAACATTCCACCCTCTAATTTCACATTTATTTTTTATGAATTTTTCAAAAGTGCCATTTTAACACACAAGTCTATGGGGAATGTTTTACGCGCGTGACACCTGTAAGTAATATGGGAAATCCCTAGTAGTGGATGGAATACCTGGCCAAACTCTTCAGTAGCAAACAATTTCTCACTGATATCAATATGTTTAGTCATCAAGTGGTGCAAAAAATGGATTTAATGGCTAGCAGGGCTACATCAGGTAAAGTTAGTAGGTCTGTGTAGCCTAGGAATGTATGTAGATTAGTCAGTGTATAGAGTCAAGGCCTCTTAGTCTTAATGTTCTGATTTATCATTGTTTTGTGTTAGTGTACATCACCTACTTAGCATTAGAAAGACCTTTAGAAATTGCTCATGTTAAAATTGTTCTTAGGAAGGGGGTAGGTAGAGAGGAGATAGAACTTTGAGAACTTTACTGAAGAGAACTAGAGTGGTACCTTCAAGAAGGTATTTAGAAAAGGGCACAGAGTAAGGTAAGGTATCTAATAGTGCTCAACTAAGGAGGGAGGGGGGGTGGCTGTGTGCTGTAATCTTAGTATAGCCCCCCCCCTCTTTATTAAGCCATGCCATATATAAAATTATTTTTCTTTCTCTCTCTCTATCTATTTATGTATCTCTTCCTTCTTACATCTGAGAGGCAACAGCCCTAGGAAGATTTTGAATAGGTCAAATGCAAATATACTAATAAGTATTATCTCATTCTTTTATTGTTTCCTCATCTAATCTCATGTATAGTTGGTAATTATGTTTGGGGCAGTTCTAGTATCCTGATATCTACATAGAATTTACATACACCTTTATATTACAACTGATAGGGACCTATATTGTCATTGCATTCACTGTTGGGCTATATGCAGGTAGGATTTGTATACATCCATATATAGTGAAAATAACATGTATGGGTAACACATTAAAATGGGTCATTGCATAGAAAATAGGCATTTTCAATGCATTTCTTTGTGCTAGTGTGAGTGTACAGATATAAAAGAATAGCAAAGTAGCTATTCAAAAAAATAAAATACATAGGTCATATAATATAGGTCCCACGAGCCTAATTACATCAAGAGGGCTAAAGATATTCGTTCGACCCAACCCATTCGAATTTTTGTCAATTTGATATTGCTGATTGACAAAAATGTATGAATGTGATTCAAAATCTAACACTGATTCTAGAAATGGTAACTACTGAACTTACTTCGCCCAAATTGGGAAGATAAATAAGTGACTTGGAACTATTTTTTGACTGGCGGAATAATTAGGGCTATTTTACTGTTTCAGTTGATGAATTCGATCGATTCATAGTTATCTTCATAAATGGCGATTTATTTTTAAAATGAGCTGGCTACGGTACCCTTTCCTGGTCAGATTTGGAATGTCAGATATATATCCTATCCATTGGTAGTAAACATTCCACCCTCTAATTTCACATTTATTTTTTATGAATTTTTCAAAAGTGCCATTTTAACACACAAGTCTATGGGGAATGTTTTACGCGCGTGACACCTTAGAAATCCATAGAAAATCTGAAGTGAACAAACCGGAAGTCTCGAAAACCTTTTGTTATTTTTGATGGGGTACTTTTGCACCTTTCAGAGAGGTGCAAAGTTGCAACTTTCCAGTGTGACATCTGGTCTGCACCTTTAAAGGTGCAAAGTTGAACCTATTTTTCTTAGTGTGCATTCTGAATTCTCAAAAATGAAAAAAAAAATGTTAATGTAAAAGTTTATTGCTCTAATGGCCTTTTATTTTTAAAACGAGCCATTATTGTCAATCCAAAAAAAAATCATCTGATTTTTAGACAAATGTTAATTCCTTCAATTTTGCTAATATGCGCCCCAAATATTACCTAAAATGTCTCGGGGAGAATTACAAAATATTATGCCCAAGGTCAAGAGGTTGCTAAGTTAGAAGATTGCCCAACATCCAATGCATGGGTTTAAAATATTTTTTTCTTCTAAATTTCAGCATCTTTAGTAAAAGTTCTTAAAAGCTGGAGTTAATCAAAAAGATTGGGACAAAATCTTCCCCACAAAATTAATAATAGAAAACCTTTTAATGTCTCCTCAGAAGGCGGGGAAAAAATTGAGTCATGCACATGTTACATATTGGGGGTTAACGTTCATCAAATATTATCTTGAACATATTTTTTTTCTAATTTCGAGCAATGTTTAAGGGCCAAAAAAGGTAGAAGTGATGGAAACAAATGATATTCTCTCATTGGCATTATTATAACATCCTTCTCGTAACTGGCCACGAATTTATGGGAAAAAAGAAATACCTGTTTATTAAGATATTTAGATTAATAAACAATTTGCTACGTTACGTTGTAAGCAAAAAAGAAAAGACAGAAAAAAAATGCTGTAACAAATCTTCCCTTGATCGGGGGGGGGGGGATCCTGGGGGCTGGATGAACGACGCTCCCACTTTTTGAAGCATTAAAAATGTGTCCCTTTCCATCCAGGAAAGAAAAATACCCTCTTCCAAACATGTTCAGTACCCCTTTCCATCTCAGAAGGACCCGTTTTATGAGTTAACAAGTTTCCTCTTCCTCTTATATTGCCTTTTCTCGTGTGAGATAAGCGGCCCTTCTTATTTCGCTTTTTTCATATGTCTGATCAGCACCCGTTTTCGTTTTTAGCGTTCTGTTCCCTTCTGAAAGTGCATCAATCAGTTGGATATCGCTTTCAAACTATATTTATTGCCCACTGTAGCCCCTTTTTCAGAGTGAAAATTTTCTTCTGCTGTGTGTCCCTTTCACCTCTGATCAAGTGCCTCGTTTGAATACGCCCTTATTTGTTTATGATATATTTTATCATAAACAAATAAGGGCGTATTCAAACGGGGCCAGAGTTGTAGTCAAGGTTCAAACCTCCAAGGCCAAGGCTTTAATACCCAAGGCCAAGGCTTCAATACTAACGGCCAAGGCCAAGGCATGGAAACCCAAGGCCATTAAGGCCAAGGCCTGAAAACCTCAAGGCCAAGGCCAAGGCATTTCAAATGATATACGGAACAATGAGCCAACAATGCTTAGGTGGCAGACATGGCACACAGGGCAAACTGTATAAAAGGTGTGACCGAACGAACTGAGCGAGCAAAATTTTGACCCTTGTACATGCAAAACAAAAATAATTTCATGATAGATTTAGACATATTAATATTAAAATAATAATAAAGTTACCTTTGTACTTTTAATACATTATTTTTCTAGGCGATTTACATTGCAATAATTATTATTCCCACGGTCATCTGATCCTGGCATGCCCATTCTCAACGTATGTCTTTCTCCACTCCCCGTGACAGGGGCGGCAGAACATATTTTTTTCTTGGGGGGGTCAAAGCCAAAAAAGGGCACTTGTATGTCAAAATTGACATTTTGGTGCAAACAGATATTTTCAAAATGAGATTATCAACTGCATGAAGTTTTTGTGTGTTTTTAGAAGCCTTTTTTTCAAAGCCTTTTTAAAGTAATTCTTAATTGATAAGATAGCTATTTTGATTTAGGCATTACTTTTCCGCGAGAAAGCAGTTCTAAAATAAGATCAATTCTGAAGTTGTGAAACTTGATTTTTTGGTCAATTATGACGCTAATCACTGTTAAAAGGGCATCCTTGCGAGATGTTGCCAGCGCGAATCACGAGCTCAAACTTCTGGACATTTCGTGTAGTAAGACATGAAAATTAAATATTCCGATCTGTTTTTGTAATCATGAAAAAGATGTGTATCTAACTAAATAATTAACGCGAGCGCGAAGCGCGAGCTGTGAATCTTCATTATTTCTTGAAACAGGTTGGTTGGTGTTGGAGTTAAGTTGGCGCTCTTCAATCTAGTAGATTATCTGCGTCAGGTCGTTTCCGAATTAGTTACTTAATTCCGCTTCAATGTCCTCGGCATTAGACTAGTCTGACCTGTCATATAGCGAGGTGCAATATAATTATGATTAGTTACCTCCACCATTAAATTGTGCGTTTTTGTACTTCATAGTATGCAAACTTATATAAGAAGCTAGGTCGAAGCTCAATTTTAGTAGTCTAAGAATTATCACTAATCATCAGAACGAAAGGAAGAGAGAGAGAAAGAGATGAAGAGAGATCAATGGAATATTCTTATTCGAATCTCTTAGTTTTTTTCAAATAATTCAGGATGACTTTATAATCTGCATTTCTTCCAAATAATTTTGCTAGATCTGATATTTGCTTGTTTAATTTCAGGCTTCTTTGCATAATTCTTCTTTCTCTTTCATATGTCTTACATTGTAGTAAAAAATGTTCTATTGTCTCAGGAACCTGACAATAGGAACATAGTCCATTTTCATGTTGATTACATTTATACAGATAATAATTCAATTACCCTTTTCCGAGTCTTAAACGGTGTATCATAGTCAGTAAAATAAAGCTCTCTTTTAAACGTTGTTTATTTCCTTGAAACTGCAGTGAAATGAAATTCACTGTCAGACCATATGATTAAAAAGAAATAAACATTTTTTTTACTTTGTTTTGTCAATCTGAGACACTAGACCCAAAACAAAATTATGTACAATTTAGAAAACAAGTAGGCCTACTGCCTACATGTATCAACATATTTTGCAGTATATTTTGCCTAACCGGCCAAAGTGTTACCCCACCTGTTTATCCCCCTTCTCCTCTCTCTCTATCAATTCCTTTTGCTTGCCTGTTTAAAAATATCCGACTCCCCCCCCCCAAAAAAAAAAAAAGAGAAAAAGAGAGAGAGGAAGTTCCACCACAAAGTATAAACTTAGAAAAGGAAACAAAGGAAGGAAAAGGAGTAAATGTGATATTTTTTTCTAAACATATTGTCACAATCTATCACAAATTAGCTTTTCTTATAGTATTAAGAGGGTGAAAAAATTTGCTCGCTCGCTTCAATTGCTTTCAACTTTTTTGGCAGAAATTTTGCTCTATATGCCATGCTTGGCCGCTCAAAATTTTTGGCTCATCATGCCATTGACACAGTCCATTTGGATATGAAAAAATGGAGATTGTGTTCAAGGTTACCAAATCTTTTCAGAATATCATTAAGACCTAAAACATTCTTGTTGACCAAAGAAAATAATACGAGGAAAATCCTAATGGAATAGAAATCAACCTTGTTATCATTCTTCAGAATTGTATGAAAATTGTTGTCAAAATTGTAACGTCAGATCTGTCAGAATTATTCCTGTCATCAAATCACTATAATCTTTATCATAATCATTATTACAATCATTATTATTAATATTGTCATTATCATAATTAGTCATGATTACAACACATAAATAATATCTTTTTTTCTTCATCACGGCTGGTTTCTTTGTAACATAATGTGTTGATAATTCTTGATAATGGTATGATGGCACTGCTAATACACTTACTACTGCTGCTGCTATTGTTGACTGATAGAATTGACCATTAAGTGTCATCAAATATACAGAAAATTTTAAACATTTATAATTACTAATATAAAAACAAATAAAAGTACAAATTACAAAATGCATTAAAAAAGCCTTGAAAATGCCTTGAAATTTCAAGGCTCAAAATCCTTAAGGCCAAGGCTTGAATGTTCAACGCCAAGGCTTTGAAAAAGTAGGCCTTAAGGCCAAGGCCGAGCATAAAAAACGTGGCACTTAATCAGAGTTTGATCTAGTTTGTCTAAAATGTTCTGTCTGTTAAAGTAATTTAATCGCAATTAGCACCTCCTTTTTGTAGGGAAAGCAAACCCACAGGTAGGGGCCCTTGTCTCCCACGGTTCCCCATAGAAAAACAGCTCTTTTTCCCAATAAAATGTACCCTCTGTGAGGAACACTTTTTCATCTGCGCATTTTGGCCCTGAAGTTGATTACTCTTTACTTTTTATTTATTTCTTATTGCGATATATTTCTTTTTTTTTCCATTCATTTTCGTTTTTCTCCTCTGAAGGGCCACGTATATACCCCCCCCCAAATTAGACGAGCCAAAAAGAGGGGGGGGGGGGTGAATGAAGGAAGCCTTATCTGGGGGAGGAGGGATTTACGGGGTGCACCCGCATCCTTGAATAAGCGCCTGATAGCGTTTTCTTGTTAACGACTTTTAAAGTTCGTTTTTTTTTTTTCAAACTGCATATACTGCAGTAATTTACATTTGGCAATACAAATCCCTTTCAAAATAAATCGTTCAATCTAATATAACATCGAAACACACGGCTACTTCAGGCATGTTAGGCAGAAACTTATATTGTGAAATAATTGGGGTATTTTTTTCTTTATTATGTTAGAGTGGGGTAGATATTCTATTTTATTGTACGTTGTTTTAAGATGTATACTTTTCAAAAAATAAAGTGCCCTTTATTCCCTGTGCCACCCCACTTTCATATTTGCTGCCGCCCCTGTTTCTATTAATAGCAAATAATTTATTCTCCTTCCAAACTCCGCACGCCGAAATTAGCATGATAATCGCAATGCCAGCTAGCTTCTCAATAACTTCCATCAATATGTAAGCACGTAATCAAGTCTCCAAGTTTTCATAAAATATGTCCAGCATCTTCCTCAGTCCTGTTAGTTTAGTTTTTTTTTCTTAAAGTTAGGGGCACCATATTGATCATAAAGTTGAGGCTTGCCAAATTGACCCGAAAGCGACAGGGCTCCAAAATTTAGCAAATTTTAACATGAGGGGTACGTGGGGAGCGTTCATATAGTCTATAGGAGACTAATAGGGTGTCTTGAACCAGAATCTTTGATTGGGAAAGTTTGACAAGCTTATATGGGGTAAAATTATATGGGGTACCCTGATTCTTAAAATGTGCAGTCTTATTGACCGTCCTCACGACATTTTGGCCAATATTTTACCAAAAATTACAGTTTGACCACTCTTTGGACAAGGGTCACTTAACAGAATGCTTTTGTAACCACATATCCGATTAGAAGGGTCTATATATCCTAATAAAGTAATCCTAAGTAAAACAATGTACCCAGATTCTAGATAAAGTGGTTTCATTTGCCAAATCACAATCGTAGTGGTCATTTTGGCCATATTTTGACCACAATTCACCATTTTCATGATTTTATTTAAAGACATCGCAATCATAATTCTTGTCGACATTTGATCATAATTATTATGGACCAATAACTCATAAAACTATGAAAAAATTGCTAAATGTGGGCAATAGAAACATTTTGAAAGCGATTATCCAACTGATAGATGAACTTTCTGAAGGGAACAGAACTCTAAAAAGGAAAACGGGTGCTGATCGGACATGAAAAGAGCGAAATAAGAAGGGCAGCTTATCCCATACGAGAAAAGGCACTTATAAGAAGAAAGGGGGCACTTTGTTGGCAAATAAAATGGGTCCTTCTAAGATGGGAAAGGGGCACTTAACGTATTTGTAAGAGAGTATTTTTCTTGGGTAGAAATTAGGGACACATTTTATTGCTTCAAAAAGTGGGGCGTTGTTCCCATCTGCCCCCAGGTACGCTCCACCCCCCTCCCGATGAAGGGATGATTTGTCACAGCATTTTTTCTCTCTTTTCTTTTTGCTTAAAACGTTAGGGGCAAAATTGTGTTTTAATCTAAATATTGCAGGTTTTATATCGTTACATCTTTGAAAATCGGGAAAAATCGATCGAAACAGTGAATAGTTAGTAGTACTCTTTTTTGAGGTATTTGAACCTTTTTCGAGGATGTATAATTATGATACATGTGTTATTGTTTTTTCACCCAATTGATGGTGCAATAATCGAGATGAGATTGAATAATCATTTTGTATAGCAGTTTTATAACCTTTTTTTAAAATGTTTTTTGTCGTCTTTCACACTTATTTTCAAACTTGAGGTGCTGCTATTATTTAAAGAGCAAGCTAAAACGAATGAAAATTCTTTCTCTTTAGGACGCTCCCCAGTTATGTTTTGTGCGCATCCCTGTCTGAGCATAGTTTACGCCATGCGCTCTGACGTAACATTAAGTGATCATGATCCGGTGACAATGACAATGACAATGATTTTATTTACCCATGTCACCCCAATTCGGGTATTGGGGACACTCATAGAACATAACATATTCAAAATCATATCAATTATATTTACAAAGTATTTACAATATACAATCACATATTTACAGAGTAATGGAATAAATACTACCGGTACATGAAATTACTTTAGAGACGTAACGGTCAGTGAAAGGAATGATGTGTCTCTAAATCGATTAGTGAGAGACAAAAAAGAAAAAGAAGAAAAGAAAGAAGGAAAAGCAAAAGGGGAAGAGAAAAAAGAAAAGAACAAAAAGATAAATGATGGTAATAACAATAACAATAATGTTAAAAGAAACAATACTAACAACAATGATAATAAATTATAACAATAACGGTAGATAGATAAATAGACGAATGAATGCGTGCTATAGGATTGAAAAAGTTGGAACTGCAATGCAAAGGCACCGATATGTGAATAAAAAGTGAATATATAATTCTAATATATATTGGACTTTGGCATAACAATTGATAAAAATTGATAAAATTTTTTAAAAATTAGAGAGAATTAAGACTTACTTTCCCTTTACCTAATTATTGGTTATTTACATATATATATATGAACGTGTTATCAAAAAGAAAATGTTAACATAAATATTTTATTCATTTATTTATTAAATTTATCCATTATAATGCTGCAAAATTTTGACAAATTTATTAATGTTGACATTTTGGAAGAATTGAAAAGCTTAAACATTTTTAATGCATTTGGACTGGACGGCTTGTATAGGATCCATCAATATATTTCTTTCTTGCTTTAAGAAATGCAGGGCACTCGAACATGATAACGAATTTCACATGATAACGAATTTCTTTACAATATAAACATAGACAATAATCCTCTCAAAAGGAAAAGAGAAACAAAGTTTTTAGGTGTCACAATAGATGAAAATTTAAATTGGAATGAACATGTACGTTGTATAACTACTAGTATTTCTAGAAACGTTGGTATACTTTACAAAATGAAAAACATAATTCCACATACAACTCTTGTCATACTCTACAATTCATTAATATTGCCTTATATATCATATTGCAACATAGTTTGGGCAACATGTGCAAAAACTAAAATTAATACAATATACTTATTACAGAAAAAAGCAATTCGAATCTGTACTGATTCCCAGTATTTATCACACACAAATCCATTATTCCATAAACTAAAGACTCTAACAGTATTTGAAATAAATACTCTTCAAAGTTTACTACTTATGTTTAAGTACGTAAATAACATGCTCCCACCTTCATTCCACAATTTTTATACTCTGAATACATCTATTCATTCTCACCCTACCCGTAACTCTTCAAATTTCCATTTAATCAACCCTAAATTGCTTATTGCGCAGAGATCCATAAGACACCATGGTCCAGATTTGTGGAACTCTCTACCAGAGCCTGTAAAACAATCTTCGTCTCTTCACTCATTTAAGGCAAACGTTAAATCTATGTTATTATCAGAATATTTGAAGTAAAATTTCTGTGTCGTATCCTTTTTATCGTGAATTTATTCCTCCTTCGAGTCATTACCAATATCTTCATCATGACCAGCATCATCTCCATGGCCTTCATCATCAACATCATCATCATCATCATCATCATCAACATCATCATATCACCGTCACCCTTAGCTTTATCATCTTCATCTTCATACTATAATATTGCATAAATTCATGTTTCGTATTTGAAAATGTATGCCCATTCTGCTTTATAAATGTATTAATTAATTCAATTAGTATAAGTTTGGGATTGTCATTTTTTTCAAGCAATCTGCTTATGATGACAATCCTTCTCCTGCAAATTGTGAATATCATATAGTTAATCATTTTGTCTGAAATTATCTTTTTAATACTCTTTATTTATGATTCATGCCAAAAATGCTAGCATATTATGTTTATTATGTTATGAAAAATGTATAATACGAATGTTATGGATGCAGAAGAAAACAATAAATCAAATCAAATAATGAAATTCATCACCCAGCTTTGTTGTATTACATATAGTGTATATTCTCTGTGATCGCTCAATATTTGCAAATCTATCAGATGCTATTGGCAGACGGTGGTTTCCACACGGAATCTTGTTAAATTAATTCTGTATTTGAAAGGCAATTTTAGAAGAGATAATTCACAACTGCAATTTTCTTTGAAAATGCGATAGTTTAAGCACAGTGAATTAGTAAACATTTCAGCGTGCCAATTATGAGAATATATATCGTCTAATCGTGTTTTAATTTTTGCTTTGAACCACCGTGGATTTTTTGGCTGATTATCAAACCAAAGGTAAGATCAGCCTAATTTATCCAATGTATTTTTTATTTTTACTAGCCACGGGTTTTGATATATATTCAGATTAAACATTATTTTCAGAATATCGTATGGGACAATTTTGATGTTTTGCTCACGATTATTTTCATCCAAAAGTTTAACATTCTGCACTCAATTAGTTTCTTGATACTGTGTTTGCCGACTTCTCCATATATAGGTCATGCAGTTTGCAGTAAATTTAGTTACATGAAATAGACGTTTATAGTAACGACTTAGAAACATTTCAACATCTGGAAGATTACTTTCAAGACCCCACAACTCACTTCCATACAACAAAGTCGGAAGTACCAATTTTTCAAACAATTCTAATTCCATATCAACTGGTAAACTCAACTTAATTGATTTGGAACGTAAACTGAACTATGCTTTTTTATGCTTGGCTTATTTGTTTTTTCCGAGCTTTCGAAAAGCGGTTATTATGATTCAAAACTGCTCCAACATAATGTATACTTATCTACAACCTCTAGCTGTTGATTATTGAAAGTGATGATGGGTATATTGCGGATCTTACCACGAGAGAATACGACAATTTTTGTTTTTTGTATATTTACATTCAACGACCAATCTTCACAGTATTTGTGGACAACATTTAATGCTTCTTGGAGATCATTTTCAGATTATGCTAAATACAATGGTGTCATCAGCGTATAATAAGGTAAATAATTTAAGATATACACATATATTTCTCTCGAGGAGTTTTTCTTTCAGGTCACTCGTAAGTAAATTAACACCGTTGCAATTTTCTCTCAATGTATTGTCAAAATTATTGATAAAGATTGCAAATAATAATGGGGATAGATTATCTCCTTGCCTTACTCCTATATTACATTCAAAGAGCTCAGACCGTTGTCCATTGCTCATAACATAAGATTTTGCGTCCTCATACATATTTTGGATCACTTTGAGAATTTTGCCATTAATGGTATACTTAAGTATTTTTGACCACAATAAATGTCTTTTTACAGAATCTAATGCTTTCTTATAATCAATGAATGCGCAATAAATTATTTTCTTTTGAGATAGATAAATATCTATCAGACTGTAAAGAGTAAATATATGATCTAGAGTACAATAATCCTCACGAAATCCTGCCTGTTCTTGCAAATATCAAAATATATAGAAATTCGGTTATTCAAAATAGATGTGAACAGTTTACCTAAGCAACTTAACAACGTAATTGGACGATAGTTATCTGGTTCTTTCACTGAACCCTTCTTTTTTGTATATTGGGCAAAGGATATATCCAGTCTGTGGGAACTTTGCCACAGTCCAGTATTAAGTTAAACAGCTTTGTGAGCAGTTTAATCATCGGTTTGCTACTGTACTTTATCATTTCATTTAATACTAAATCATCACCGGATGATTTGTTATTTTTAAGCTTCTTTAATTGATTTTCTATTTCCTCTTCTAAAATTGGATAATTCAGTTCAAGGCTGAAACAATTTGCTTCATTAGATGGTGATTCCTTATCTATTATAGTGCGCTTGTCTTCAACATTGTCTCCTTTATTCAGTAATTCAAAAATATCTTTGAAAGAATCAATAAATACATTTGCGCAAATGTTTGGCTTAGAATCCGCCTTGTTAAGATATTTCTAAAGGTCGCCAATGTTATTATTTTTTACTTTCCTCAAATTGTCCTGAAGGTCAGAAACATATTTTGACTTTTTCTTCTTTAAAACTGTTTTGTATTGTTTGCGTAATATTTTCATCTTTACATTTTTTAATTTCATTTATTAAATTTAAGAAATTCTTTCTCAAGTTCATACATTCTTTATCAAACCAAGGCTTCATTTTCGGAGATGCAGTGGTAATAGTCGTGCCAGTTTTTTCTGCCGTGACATACCACATACAGTTGCAGACTTAAAATATACTTGCAAGTATTATTAGCTACAGGTACATATATATTAGCTGATATTTCCAGTCATCGGCACTCAGAGTCTAGCAGCAAATCTTGATTATTTTACGAATATATTAGCTAAATATAATCTATAGACCAAATTTACAAAACGCCTCTTCCTCTCAGTTCAGAATGCTTTACTCTGCAGTGCTGCAAAGTATGACGAATAAGACATCGAGTTTGATTAAATGGAATAAAGGTGCATAATTTTCCTTTATGTAGATACAAGCCTTTTGACGCGTTTTTTGTGTTTTTAAAAGCATATTTTCTATAAAAAAAAAGAAAAAAAGAAAAAAGGCGTTGATAGTTTGAAAACAACCACATGAACCCCAATTTTTAATGTTCACACCTCTTTAGTATATACTATTCTCTACAACCATGCAAAATTTGGGAAAATGACAAGGATATTTAATAAAGTACAGCATCTATTGTACTACTTGTTATATAAATTTTGAATTTTTTTAGGTATGTCTTTGTTGTCCTTCACACCTTATTTTTAAAATTGAAAGTGCTGCTATATATACTCTTCAAAGACCAAATAAATAGCTTTATGAGTGGATTACTTTTCTTAAAAATTTATAAGTCTGAACTAAAATGTAAAATTTTGTGAAATTTTGATGGATTTTGACTGAGTTATAAAGGTATAAACTCAACGTTGTGATCATGGGGGCTAAAAATGTAAAAAAAAATTTATTGCGTATTTCTCGAGACCTTTCAAATGGGTGAACTTCAAAGCTCGATAGCAAACAATCAAGCACATGAACCCATGTTAATTTTTGCATATTTGGAATATTTAGGTGCAAAAGTGACACCGTGAAAAATTTGGTGAAAATGACATGAATTTCATTTTTTCTGTGGAACGTCCTTAAATCATGACATATGCTGCCTGCCTGACTAATTTGCATTAGGATAAAAAATACGTGGATAAAATAAGGATAAGTATACTCAGAACTGTCATGTAAAATTTGGTGAAATGAGATGGACTTTGACTGATTATAAACTCAACGTTGTAATTTCGTGGGGTCTAAAATGCAAAATTATTTTTATAGCGTATTTCTCTAGACATTTCAAGCACGATAGCAAAAATGCAAGCACATGGACCCATATCAATTTGTGCATATTTGGAATATTTAGGTCCCGGGATTTAGGTAATAAAGTAACTCTGTGCAAAATTTGGTGAAAATGACATGGATTACATCATAACTGTGGAACGTCCTTCATGATATATGCTGCCTGCCTGACTAGTTTGCATTAGGATAAAAATACGTGGATAAAATGAGGATAAAATGGTTCACTGATTTTAACGGAAATAACTTAAATATTTTATATTATCTGAGATAAATGGATCTCAGAATACCACTTTTCCTTCCTGTCGAATTCTATTTCTTAATTGTCGCCCTCTCATGAACCAAGAATAAAATTTGCAGAGGGAAAGGTCATCGCTGCTCCATGCACTGTACCAACGAATTGTATTTCTGTGCACTGTACTGATGATCTGATCAGCGATCGGTGACGTCATCGGCAACAGGTCACGTGATCAATTCTATCTTTACGAATCCATCTTGTGACTGGCACTGTATGTTATGTTATCAATTGGCGATTCGATTGTATTGTGCCTCTTGCATGCTGCGTTGACAAGACAAGCACCGTAGCTAGTAAAACTAACGTTAGAATCTACACAACCAAGAACAGGATTACTTGTTTCATTATTTTCAAGAAAATGCCGACAATTTTACCCGGATTTTAGTAAGTAACTTAGTAATAGTATGTTTGTTGTGAATATCTTAGGACCTAAGTACCGTAATGTGTATTCTTTCATTTGGCAGAAAAAGGTAATTTTTATGAAAAAAAAAAGTCCCTCCCTTCCCACTTAACGTTACAGTTACACGTACGGTACCGTACGGTACCGTACTAATACCCGTCCATGGACTGATGGAGCTATTAAGAGAAGGAGAACCATCTTCCAAATCCTCTGTTAATCCTTTGTTATCGCTTCCTTCGGGCGAAGGAAAGATATCTAAAACTGTAAAAGTATTAAGTAACATCGATCGGTGAGCCGCCAGGCGAAAGTTGGAGCCCGCTTACATAACGCGATAAGCCCCCGGCCTCGGCCTTGTAAAATCTGAGGTCAGAGATTTTTTGAAGGACCCTGCGAGGCACCGCCGTAAACGACGTTCTCCCACATAACTTCTCTCCGAGCTCATTTTTTTTTCAAAATTGAAACACGACTGTGACGACTTGCTGTTCTTCTAACAGGCATAATATCTTCGTACGGATTCCTGATGTACGTCTTTTAATAAAAGTTTTATGTACAATTGTATGGTTGAACTTCTGAGATGATCCCCTTTGCATACATACCAAATACGTCACAATCTGATTTGACTCAACAAAATTACAAACGGAGGAAGTTGGAGATTGGTCATTTTAGGTATGTCTGTCTTTTTTAAGTAGTTAGGCCTAAATCTTTCCCTACTCGTACATGTTTTAGAAATTATAATAAGGTGAAAAAGCATACTTTGAGCTTTATTTTTATGCAAAAATCATTTGCGTGTTTACAATGGTCTTGATAATATAACGACGAATCTGCGGGGCATTTCTCTGGCGATTGTCGCATCGTGGAGTACCCTCCGGTGCCCCACGTACCGTACTCCTATTTGTGTAAGTTGAAAGTGAGTGTAATGAATGACGGGAGCTCAGTGCTAGCTCAGCTCTTGTCTCTGGATCGTTTTTGGAAAATAGCAGGGGCCGTGGAGCGAATAAATTTAATTTACAAACCAGTAAAATTAAAAATGAGAACAAAGTACAAAAAATTGTTATTCTACATAATAAAGAACTTAAAAATAACATGTTTGGGACCACAAAGAAGTATACCCAGTTCAGTGTCAGGACGATTCATTTTAAGTTACAAAGTCATTTGGAAAAATTTACAAACGAAGTTTTACAATTTTTAGTACAAAAAATAATTATGATTTTAAAAATATTATAGAGAACAAAATAAAAGATGATTACAACTATTTCGTATTTTTAGTTTAATCTAAAGAAAGAAAAGAAGGCTTCCAAAATATAAAGTGTCCGGACACCCGACCCCCCCCCTCATTTCTAAAACATTCTATTTCTAATCTAAATATATTTAGAAACACGAAATATCATGATTTTTGTTAGATTATGGGATTTTTTGTTTGTATTAAGATTGTACTTTTTTCTTTCTTTCTTTCATATCCTTTTTTCTTCATCATTCTATCCTTCCTCTTTGCCCCTTTTTTTATTCCATCTATCTTTATTCCCTATCTTTCTTTCCTGATCTTTTCTCTCTGTTCATTTTTCTTTCTTTCCTTCTTTGTCTTACTCTCCTTTTTTAAATTTCCTTTTTTCCCTTCGTTTTTTTTTCCTTAAACTTTTCTTTGCTTCCTTCTCCCTTTTCTTTTCGTTCTTTCTCTCCCATTATTTTCTCTATATTTATTCTCTCCTCCCTTTATTTTTTCCTCCCTCTCTTTCATCCTTTCTTTTATTCTTTATTTTATTTTTTCCTTCAACTTTGTGTCCTTTTTTCTTTCTTTCCCTCCCTTCCTTCCTGTTTTTCTTCTTTCTTTCTTTATTTCTTTCAAAGAATGAAGGAAACATTTTTCTTTTAAACTAGTGTACTGAGGGTCCAATAAATATTTGACCCACACCATCCTTTGAGCATTAGCTTAAGTTTCGGGTCAATCATACGCAAGCCACATTTATCAAAATCATTCTTTTTGACCCTGTCATTTCCATTACTCCAAATAAATTTAAAGAGAAGCGTGTTAAGCTTTTTAAAAAAGGACTTTGGAATTGGAATGCATAGCACAGAAAACAAATATAGTAACTGAGGCAAGACTAAAGCTTTAATCACTGCAATTTTGCCTATCAAGGAAAGTCCTCTGTGATTCCAACAATGTATGGTTTGTTCCATGTTTTGCAGCTTTGGAATGAAATTAAGCTCATATAAAGAATTGACTTGTAAAGAAAAATAAACACCCAAAAAGGGCCAAAGCTTTAAAACATTGTGTGCGCCAAGTTGAAGGTGAAGGCGAGACTTAGGGATCCAAATGTCGTCCGTCCGTAGTCCGTCCGTCGTCCGTCCGTCACAAACCTAATGACACATTACTCCACAACCGTAAGTCGCTTTTCAACCAAACTTGGATGGTAGATGGACTTGGGGGACCTGCATGTTATGCTGCAGTCGTAGGTCACATGGTAAGGTCAAAGGTCATTTCCAGGTCAACATTAAAGTTTACGTGCAAGGCTCTTAACCAAGGTAAAGTTTTTTAATTTTAATGTCATAAATCTGAAATTATATGGATCTACATGTAGTTGATGAAACTTGGACATAAGAGTAATCAAGCATAAGTGAACATCCTGCATTGAGTTTCAGGTCACATGACCAAGGTCAATGAACTTTGGCTGTGTTGGGGGTATTTGTTAAATTGCCATCATAACTTTGAAAGTTTATGGATCTTCATGAAATGTGGACATACATGTAAGGGTAATCAAGTATCACTGATCGTCTTGCACATAAGTCTCGTTACACAATCAAGGTAAAATGTCATTTAGGGTCAATGAACATAGTATTTATCATCATACAAATGGTGTTTTTTGTGAAGATAGTTGTTTTCAAAGTCAGCACTGCTGCTATATGAATCGCGTAATGCAGGCGAGACTGCACTTGTTCTCCTTTTCAACAGTTATACAGCACAACATTTTATGACCAAGGCAGGATTCCCCTTTAAAACACAATTGGATGAGTATGGTATAGCAAAACCGCCTATCGATTTTGGTGTGGGCAAAGACATAGTTGCCATGGTAACAGTTGTTTTTGTGGAAATAGCAGAGATGTCATGAGCGCTCTACCAGCTGCGTTTCTTCATCAATCATCTTCGAATGTAGCATGAAGGTCCATTATGGTAAAGCAAAGCCGCCTATTGATTTGAGTGTGGGCGGAGACAGCGTTGCCATGGTAACCATATTTTTTGTGGAAAATTGGGTAAAACCTGTAACTTTTTTTCCAGTTTGTCATAACAGATGGCACACACAGAAGCAATATTAGAAGGTGAAGCGAAGATGCCTATCATTTTTGGTGGGGGGCCTTAGGGTTAGATTTACAAAATATATCCAGATTACTCTATACTTTCCCCAACAGGTGATACTGGACAATACTTTAGGTTCTGCAGAGTCACGCTGCTACGTCATATTATTGTCATCAAATTTGGTACCCACAGGCAACATGTGGGCCGGGTCATTGTCGCCATGACAATTGTATTTATTTGTCAAATTTCTGTGTGAGCTCTATATATCGCAATGACGGATGACGTGGTGGGTTCGGGGATACATGTGCTCGGCCGCGCGACCCGCCGAGCATCTCTAGTTGAAAGTGTGTAGAAATATTGAAAATCATTCTTCCCGATGAAAACTATAAACTGTGGGGAAATTAACCAGATTATATGAAGAATGGCTTTCCCTTTTTCTTTGATGACTTTAATTCTGAAGGAAATACATGCAAATTATTTTCTCAAGCTTTTTGATCAAGTGCAGCCTTACAAATCAAGTAAATCTATTCTGGCAGACTGTATCTGTTTTCTGTTACATGACATCATTATTTAGAGTGTATATTCTTGTCTCATTTCAGGTATATATCATAGTGAATTAGTGGATAGTACAAGCTGTGTTTAAATCTGCTGTGCAGTGATGGCGGAGCCAGATGGCGGGACATTGTCCCAACTTCATGTTACAAGTAAGCTTAATATGATTGCACATACATGTATGGGTCAGTCTTGTGACAGACATTTTGCGTCCATGACGGAACTGTGTGTCACAATTCTGGGGAACATGACGCAACCTTGACGCACCATTCCTCGGGGTCAAGAGGTGCGTCATGCAAATGACAATTGCATAAAACTTTTAACTGTAAAATGAGTTGGACTTTATATCAATCCTTTCCTTTGGCTTTGATCTTTGAAGGTGTCAGTGATGCCTTAATTTTCTGCTTCAGTCGCAATTCACGCAACGGCTGTGTGGCCGGAGGAGCATTACACATGTGGTGCATTTAGCAGCAATCTATTAGCTCTTTGGTATTGATATTTTTTATCCTGATAGCTACCACACTTCGCACGCACCGAGAACGAGCCTGGCAAGAACGTTGCTTCATATATGCAGGGCGCGACAAACCCGCTTGCCCGGGGCAAGTGAAAATGACGTACGGGCAAGCATTTCTCAAAGTCAATTGCCCGATCGGGCAAGTGGTTGTTTTGGAAATAAAATATAAGTAGACCCTCTAAATTTCAATATCTTTTGGATAATCACAACTATCTCTCAGATTATGTCAAACCAGTAAAAAAAAAACAGTGGAAACTGATGTAAAATCAGTGCCAATTACCAATAATTTATCGCCAGGTACCTCGTTCGAAAAACCGTGCCATCGAATCTTACGTTCTATGTGTGCAATGACTGCGCATGCGCTACTTGAGCAATTTGCCGATGCACACCAAAAAAAAAACCTACCAAAAGTGGCTAAAATTTCACATTTTGCAAAAATCCATGAAATTGCCGTCTATTTTCCATATTACCTTAAAATTGTTTAGATTTAGTTGGAAACTACTGAAAAAATGAAGAATATTCAGGTCTTTCTTGACTCTCTTTCTTTACTTTGATTTATGATGATGTTACACTCGGTAAATGTTTTTTATTATTGTGGTCCCACATGTAGACTTTCATGGTGTTGACCAAGTGTAAAGCGATCCAAACGATACGATCAACGATCAATGCTGCAACACCATGAAAAAAAACCCATGAAAGTCCACATGCGGGACTACAATAAAAAAAACATTGACCGAGTGTAACATTAGATGATGAAGAAAAGACAAGAGAGAGGTGAATATTCTTAATTTTCTTGATAGTTTCCAACTAATTTAAAAAAAAAAAATTCAAGGAAATATGGAAAATAAATGACCATTTCATGGATTTAAAGATGGGCAGTTCCACGGTTACGGAGTGACATTCAGAAACAAGTTTTTAGCATTCAAAGATATCACCCATATTTAAATAGTTATTTGCAAAGAAATGGTACCTGACAGTAGTTGCTGAAACCCAATTTTCAAAATAATAACATTTGTTATTTTGATCCACTGAATTAATGAGATATGAATATTCATAAAATTCATAAAATGGACCTGCATATTTGAGGAGAAAACATATTGCTCAAACTCTGTGAACTTTAAATGGCTATCAAAATGTTGAGTTATTGATTGGATTCTATGTTGTTCTAGCTTTAATATGCTGCATTACATTAAAAAATTGGTGTAATTTTTCATTGGTTACAACTTAAAACATAAATCCATAACCGGTTACGGAGTGACATCTGAAATATTCACACAGGCAACTTAAAATTAACTTATGTTTTAAAATTTTCTTTTGATATGATGTAAAATGATGACCTTCAGATTATCCAAAAGAAAATTTAAGAAAACAAGCAATAGTTTTCTGTTAAAGGGTCATTCCATGCCAATTCACCCAATGAATGTGCAATTTTGCACCCGACCCTCTCGGAATTCGTTGTAAATTGGTACACATAAAATTCACCATGGCCCACGCACAAAACAAAAAAAATAAGTTGTTAGTAAATAGGCATATACTCAACAATTTGATGATAAAAGTAAACACTTTACCATTAAACAAGAATATATATATATATATATATATATATATATATATGATATATATTGCTGAACATCAAAATGCCTAAACAGATACCTATTCATGAGCATAAATGTTTAATGTTTTATTTGTGAACTGATGAGCTTAATTTCTTTTCATGTGCATGCATACTGTAACTTAAGATTGGAAGAAATCATGTAACTGGTAAACACTTTACTAACATGAATATCAGTATGTGGGACTAGAGTGAAATTTCATGGTATCTTTGGAAGAGTTTTAAAAGGTGAAGAAATAAAATATCATCATTGATTTTAACATATTTTGTCAATATCATACTAATAATTAATATACATGAAAATCAAGTTAAAAAATTATTTGTCAGGGGGTCAAACTCAAGGTCAAAGTAAAGGTCAAAGGTCACGACCTTATAAATTGCTCGAATACATTATTTGATGCATGTTTTGGATTCCTCTCTGAATTTCCTAATAAATGGTACCTGTTTCATGAAAATTGGTCAACACGTTACGACGCAGTGGCCATTGAAAGTTGAAGGTCACGCCCATTTTTGTCAAAACAAGGAGAAAAGGGCGGGCCGTAGCGCGAGAACCGACGGACCAATTGGACTTATTTTTTTGTTTTGTACGTGGGCCATGGTGAATTTTATGTGTACCAAATTACAACGAATTCTGAGACGGTCGGGTGCAACCACTGGGTGAATCCAGATGGAATGACCCTAAATTGAAATTAAGTAAAAAACAATATATACAGTAGTCCCATGTATAGAATTTTTTGTATGGTTTGGATTCTCCTATAAGGAGATGCGTAAGAAAAAAAATTTGTGGCTAATTATGTTCCCGTTTTGTATTTATGAAATCCCATATGAGTTTTGATAGAAAATTTGATCCAGATTTGAAATAGAGCCAATATAAATTTTTGGAAAATTTCCACTTTTGCTTGGAATTGCCCAGATGCAAAATGTGAAATTTTAGCCACTCCAATTTTGATTTTTTTTTTAACGTCATAAAACGACCTTTTTCAGAGTCAATAAAGAGCTGAATTTTTTTCACTGGCTTTCTTTATAGTTTCCAACTAAAAACAATTCTAAGGAAATATGGCAAACAGATAACCATTTCATGGATTTAAAGATGCAAAATATGAAATTTTAGCAACTTTTGGTGAAGGTTTTCTTTTTAAACCTTAAATTAGACTCTAAGCCCCATTTCTTAATAAATAGCGAAAAAAAATTCAAAATAAACGTAATGACTCAGGCCTACGTTGCTGAAAATAAACTTTTAAATGTGTGTTCTTTTATACTGTACATGATTCTCAATTGTTATTTTGTATTACCTTTAAAAATAAGAGTAGTGCCGTCACAATAAGAAAAAAAAAAAAAACAAATAGGGCAAGCAGTTTTTACTATCGGGCAAGCAAATTTTTTCATCACTTGCCCGACTGGGCAAGTGACAATTTTTTTTTTGTAGAGGCCTGCATAAGTTAGAAAGCATATGGACCTAGTTCATAAAAACTTGGACATAAGGGTAATCAAGTATTACTGAACATCCTGCCTGAGTTTCAGGTCACATGACCAAGGTCAAAGGTCATTTAGGGTCAATGAACTTAGACCATGTTTATAGATCTAGTTAATGAAGCTTGGGACATACATGTAAGAGTAACCATGTATCCCTGAATATCTTGTGCATGTTTCTGGTCACATGACCAAAATCAAAGGTCTTTTAGGGTCAATGAACTTTGGCCGTGTTGGGGGTATTTGTTGAATTGGCATTATAACTTAGAAAGTTTATGGATCTACAAGTACATGTACATGTATGATTGTTTTGCAGTTTACACATGATCATAGTCAAAGGTCATGTTGGGTCAATGGACATAAGATTTTCTTATCATATGAGTGTTTCCTTTTGTGAATAATTATTTAATAGCTGTTTTCAGAGTCAGCACTGCTGCTACATTGAATCGCGTAATGCAGGCGAGACCAACGTTCTCGCCAGGTTCATTCTGACGCTTGGCGGCGCGAAGCGACCTCGGGGCGTGCGAAGCACGCACAGGGGGAGGGTTCGGGAGGGGGGGTGTTCCCCCTCCCCCGCGGAGTGCGGTAGCTATCAAAAATATCAATATCGACGAGCTTAGATTGCTGCTAAATGAACCACATTGTATGTCTATTTAATGCTTCTCCGGCCGGCCACACAGCCGTAACGGTTGCGCGAATTGCGATTGAAGCAGAAAGGCAAGTACTGATAACTTCAAAAATTTCAAAGGAAATGATTTAAATTCAATCTCATTTTATACTTACAGTTTATAGATTTATTCACATTGATGATATCGATAAATTTACTCCATATTTCCCAATGTCTAGATCGCTACATCCTGAGAAAGTGCGATTAATTTTGTGAATGCGTGTTGCTTCTTATATGTCAATGACCGAACAAACATCCCGCCATTTTCATTAATTACCCACGTACGACCACCCCCCCATTCTCTCTTTCTCCTTTACACAAATTAATTTCAAATAATATTTTATTTTAAATCGTAGTTGTTAAGCAACTGTACAACAAATTCATGAAGCATTCACTGTGATGACTAAAAACATTTATCAGGACCGTGACAGGTGCATTCATTATTTAATTGGCAGGCAAAGAGTAATAAAGAACAATACAAATGAAAATACACTGTACGTATAATTAAAAAATGAGTCGTAATATGATAAAAAGTGTGAATAATATTAATAAAGATTATTACTTATGAAAATTATAACAGATTCATTGAGTATCTGGGAAAAAAAAAACAACGTTCAAATTAAATCAGTTTTGGATCCCAACTAATTTTGGAAGACTCGGATCCCCGCGGATCAAGGATTTTGATGCCATGTGCGATTTGTATTCTGTATGTGGCCTTTGCGAGCGCGAGTGCAGTGATACAGAACTTTCAAAAGATCAAGACTTCGGAAATTATGGAGTAAAATCGGAATATACATGTACATGTAAATGTGAATAAGTCATTTTGCTGTTTACAAGTAAATGAGTTGGACATTATATCAATCCATTCCTTTGGCTTTGTCATTATTACCGTGATCTTTGAATAATTTTCTCAATTCGCTCTACGGCAGTGTCATCAGAAATGCATTCAATGAATTCATGTAGATAGCTGGGACTAGATGAAACTAAGTATCGATCCAATTTTTATATTATTTTTGACACACTTTACTTTTGACAAAATAAGTGACAATATCAACTGAAATTCGTAACATCTAAATTACATTGCCCAACCCAGTAACCCACGGTTCCCCTCTCTCCTCCCTTTATTTTTGAGCGTATTTACTACCATTTTAAAGACGTAAATAATGTGAGCAATGCGAAATGCGAGGTACCGGTAAACATCTTCGCGCTTCCTACAACAGAGAAAGAGAGTTAAATAGGGCCTCAAGTCGAGGTCGTATGGTATATAGCGTAGTAGTGAGTGAGTCAAAGAAATCCCGGGAAGAAATCGTGGACGAAATAATCGACAAGTTTATTTTAGGATCTGAAAAGCATTCATGGTGATGACAAATTAGAAGAGTATAGTGATAGTACTTAAATTAATAATCACACATGCAAATGAACATCAGCAGAACCTCCAACCCCTAGCACCTTCTGATCTGGAGATTCTCCCGCCTGGATCCCCAAGCAAACTGGAGACTCTAACTTGATTTGCGCGAAGCGCTCATCACGAGCGCAAAGTCCCTTGCAGCCGGGGTGTAGGGCCCACTTAAGGGCCCTGGAAGCTCTAGGGTCCTACATGTAGTTGCTCCCCTGTGCTATCTCAGGCTAATTTTCAATATATGATGGCTCTAAGTAAATAACAATTCAATGAATCAAATCATACATATTTGTTTTATGAAACTTCTTTTCATATATCTTTATTCATGCATGCATATGAAATTGATAAGCATCTACAAAAGTTATTTTTTGCGATATCTTAATTCGTATCAACCAGTATTAAAAGACATAATAAATACTACCTCACCTTAAATGGGTACCCGATAGGATGCGAAAGATATTGTATATTTGAATTTGTCAGCGCCATAATGAGGCTGCGATGAATGCAAGGAATGCTCCCCAGGGAGTGGATATTGTGCACTTTTCGTGCGGGATTCAAATGAATCCAATGACCTGGGTAATAATGCTGTAACGCACTTTGAGCCATTCTGGGAAGAGCGCTATATAAAAATTGGCTATTATTATTAGCTCATCTGGCCCTTCGGGCGAGATGAGCTTATGCCGTGGCGTGGCGTCCGTCGTCTGTCGTCCGTCCACAATATCAAATGCTTCTTCCTCGCCATTTCAAGTCCGATTTCAATTCTGTTTGCTTTATATGATAGCACTAGGTGGGGGATTCAAAACTTTTACACAGAATTTTGAAACTCATTAAATATACTAATTTATGCACATTTTTCAAAATTCACAAAAAATGCTTCTTTATTTGTTGACCGATTTTGAATTTTTTGCTTCCATCTGGTAGAGCTTCATGAGGTTCACCAAACTTCTACACAGAATTATTAAGTTTGGAGTAGAAAATTATTTATGCTAATTTATGCGAAATTCATAAATCACAGATAATGCATAGAGCTTCTTTATTTGTTGACTGAATTTCAAAATGCTTCTTCTTCGTCATTTCATGTCTGATTTAAATTCTTTTTGCTTTATATGATAGCATTAGGTAGGGGATTCAAAACTTCTACACAGAATTTTTAAACTCATTAAATATCATATGCTAATTTATGCATATTTTTAAAAATTCACATGAAATGCTTCTTCTTCTTTGATTGTTGACCGATTTTGATTTTTTCTTCCATCTGGTAGAGCTGCATGAGGTTCACCAAACTTGTACACAAAATATTGAAATTTTGTCTAAAAAATTATTTATGCTAATTTATGCAAAATTTATTCATAAACCACAAAAAATGCTTTTTTTCCTCCATTTGTTGATAAATTTCAATTTGTTTGCTGTATTTGAGAGCTCTAGTTGGTAATACAAAATTTTAACACATAATTTTGAAACTCATTAAATATGCTACAATTTGTAATTTATGCATATTTTTCAATTCACAAAAAATACCTATTTGTTGACTGATTTTGATTTTTTTTTGTTCTATCTGAGAGCTACATGAGGTTCACCAAGATTCTACACAGAATTTAGAAATTTAACTAGAAAATTATTTATGCTAATTTGTACGAAATTTATTCATAAATCACAAAAAAATGTCATTTCTTCATCAATTTCAATTCTGTTTCCTCAATTTATGTCACCAATACAAGTATAATGTGCTAGTTTTAATCAAAGATACATGAAAAAAAAGAAATCTGATTGATGTATAAAGTAGCCAGCCGGCCTACGCAAAAGGGCATCGCCGGTTTAGAAAAAAGGGCACGTCAGCCAGTTTGAAAAAAGGGCACGGCCTTTTGGCCGTGAATTTATCATTTTTTTAAGGGCATCCCTGCCAGTTATAGGGGCATCAATGGCCTGAATGGCCTGGCTGTCAAAGAGATTCACCATCAGAGTAATGATGAGCATGGAATCAGTGAAGACATGGTCTCAGACCCCTCTAGAGCCACTGCGATGAGCCTGAGCTCCCGGGGGGGGGGGGGGGGGGGGCCACTTACATTGACGAGTGGATACCATGCGCGACCAAAAAACACGTAAAAAGGATGTCCTTTTCACGATAGGGCACGTTACGTACGTAACGTGATAAGGGTGTCAAAAACACAAAAATAATGAAAAAGGGTGTCTATTTCGGTAGGAAAATTATGTGTTTAGGGTCGAATTTGCGGGAATGATAAAACAAAATTAAAATGTTTTATAAAGGATGTCCATTTTGCCCCAACACTTCGTGTTTAGAGTCCGATTTGCGCGAGGTGTAGAAGGTGGGGTCGTACTAAACCAAATAAGGTAAAGCCGACGACCGGAAGGACCCGTAACAATAAAACATTCCTGTACTTGTTTAGGGGTTCATTTCAGGGAATATTTGCCAAGAGTATCATTTTGTTTCCAATACTTGTTAAGGGTAGGGTTTCACACGCCAATACTTGTTTAGGGGTGCATTTTCAGAATATGGAAAATACGTGTTTAGGGTGCTTTTCGAGACCCCATGGTCGCGCAAGGTATCCACTCGTGAATGGAAGTGGCCCCCCCGGGCTGAGCTCCCATCTTTTCCTGCCCATAATTGGGGTAGTGAATCTATTTTTAAAAGTTAAAAAAAAGCTTGAGGTAATTGCTTGCAGTAAATGTTATCCCAATTGCTCCTTGATCCATATTCATGAAGTATGGGTAAATTGCCAACTTGGATATTGCCAACTCGTCCACTCATCACATGACCAGTCTACATGTACAACTGTACCTTCATTTTATACTCTAGTGCAACGCCATTCTGTCCAACATTTCGTCTAACAACCATTTTTTCCTATAACCACTTTGATTAATTGCCAGTTCGTCTATGACCACTTCGTCTCATAGCCAGTTGGTCTAATATCCATTTTATTTTCATTCATTTCACCCAATTAATACTTAGTCTATAAGACCAAATGGTATGGACTAAATGGCTATTGGACCAACTGGTTATTAGGCGAAATAGTGAGTGGACAAAATAGCAATTAGACCATGTGGATAGTAGACGAACTGAAGGTACAGACCACATGATAGGAGACAAGTTGGTAATTGGACAAATTGGCATTTATAGACCAACTGAAAATAAACCATAGTATGCACCTTCCCATATCCTGAATTCTCAAGTTTTTTGCCTCATGTACATGTAGGAAGTGTAATCATTGCAGAGATCTTTAAACAATCTAGGGAGGTTTCTTTTCTCCAGGGGTCTTCTTCCTCTATTATGGGGAAACAATCAGAGAGCAATGTCCCTCTTGGGTTAGGTTACCTCAAGATCACAGGATGCTGTCAGTGTTGCGGAAACTCTGCCCTAACGGTTAGAAGAAATGAGATGCTCTTTAAAATCAGAAATTGTAAAATGAGTTAAAAGAATAAAAGATGCAAGCTTGTACCCTTTTCTACACTGTATTATAAGTTTTTCAGGAAATGCTGCATATTCATGAAAAGGGTGAAAAAAACTTCATGTGTTAGCGCCTTCGTCACAGAAAGTTTGATGGTAAATTTTATAGTCTCTTGTAGTCCAGGATGCGCCTTTTTTTCCTTATCCATTTCAAGTGAGTCCGGAAATCTGTTTTTGGACTTGTATTTTTTCAGAGTCTTGCCTAAATTAATGAAAAAATCTTTGAAAATCGATCAAGGCGAGATTCAAACCTGCGTCATAAGTGCGTCACAGGCCCACCGGACGGGTGCAATTAACTCGGCCTAAACGCCCAATTTGTTTTGAATTTATAATGGACATTCATGCATGTGAATTCACTTGCTGATATTTTCGCTGTTTGTAAATAAAATTTCTTCAAATTTTCAGGACTTATCAAAAATGGTAATATAATTCGATTCTGAAAAAAAATGATATCAAACAATCAAGCAGTTTTAATTTCTCGCTTACTTTCATGTTTTTTCGTTGTTTCCCAAAAGTACTCTCTAACTTTTCCCAGACATATCTATACCCTGCATTGAATATTCATGAGATTCGCCGTCATAAGATACATGTATGTACGGATTTGCACACCAAGTTTTCGCTGTGCCAAAGAGTTATTTTTTTGAGAAATAACTGTATGAAATTGGGGTTATGACACAAAAGAACAAGGAGTTTTTGATACCAGTGAATCCAACTTCTGTCATTATCCCGCACATATCACGAGGCGGGCCCTACAATGTATAACACATTACTTTTTTGTTTTGTAGTGATCTTTATTATTCATTCAAATAAATTTCATACATACATAATCGAGAAAATATGAAACAAAATGATAATTGCAGCTGTGAATACACAAATCAAATAACACTGTAATAAACATACATGTAGCAGGCAAATTGTATCAGAACAGAGACATAATCCGAAATCATGCAAAAATAATATTTCAACAACTAATGTATGCACCTAAAGCAAATAATAAAAGAAGACGTAACGTAACAGCTAAGCAAACAGAAAGAATGAATGTATATTGAGCATTTTCCGGCACCATGAGCCCCCCGATCAGACCTCAAAGCTGAACAAACTAACATACCAACAACAGCAAACAGGAGAAATAGACAGAAAAAACCCCACAATACACATAAAAGAGAGAGAAAGAGAGAGAAAAACAAACAAACAAAAGACGAACAATTAACACAAGGAAAAAAAACAAAACAAAAAACAACAACGAACCAATAACAGACAGGACAGAGGGCAGTTTACAATGTCAGTGATCGATCAACATTACGTTAGAATTGATTGTATCGCTAATCATACACAATAACCAGTGCAACTGAGCACTTTTAGACATGTACATCGACATAGATGACTGGTACGAGATGACGTCATTTTTTGGCCTGCCATATGCCTCAGGTCCTCACCCACGTCCACTGTCAGAATTGAGAACCTCGCCACATCCATTTTGCGGTTCTCCTAAACCATAGTCGACGTGCACGTGAGTGACGTCATTTTAACCGCTCAAGCTCAGCATAAAGATCAACCTTTCCCTTTTAAATCACAGTTTTCAGTGACTTTTCACAAAATTAATGTAAGTTGTACGATGCATTACATGTATGTTAATCATATTTGAAATTGCTTTCTGATCTCCAAAATATATATCGATATATATCCTAACTCGCGTAAAAAGGAATCAAAGCAAGTGAAAGGGCAAGTGTGCACAAGTTTTTTTTTTTTTTTTTCTTTCATAGAAAGATTTTATTCAAAATCAAACACGAAATCAATTCAATTTACAGAAAAATCATGAAGCGAACATGTTTACAACAACTGTACATGCGTACTATTATCTATTGATAAAACAAAATTATGATGTTTTTGACTAAGAACCCTTTCAATTTCACAATAGCGTTTCAATACGTTCTTAAAAGAACTAAAACACAACCGATCTCCCTTACAACGTGTCGAAAAAATAAAATATTTAGCGTAAAGAATATAACGGTTTACAGTAGAGTATTGAGCGTCAGGGCAACCAAACAAAAATAAATTCTTATTCAAATACACGTCATTGTTAAAAAAAGAGGTTTGGAAGTTTTGAATGAATCGTTGAGTTACAGGGCAGTCCCAAAACAGATGTGAAATGCTTTCAACAGAGGAAGAACAAAATGTACATAAATTAGATTCAGACAAGCCAATATCGTAAAGATGTTTGTTCACCCCCATTATCCGATTGAAAAGTTTATATTGAAAGTAGCGGAGTTTTGTTGAAAGACAGCATTTAAAGGGAATCATATACAATCTATTCCAATTATTAACCGGTTCATTTAAAATGGATGCCCATTTTGTTTGCGAAGTAGGGGACTTTAAGATTTTATCAACAGAAATTCTATGGATAAACTTGCATACCTTAAAAACATTATTTAAATTATACAACAAATCTTCTTGAGTTGTTCTACTCTCAACAAGATGTTGACGAAAATGTTTCCATTCATTGGGTATTGCAGAAATCAATGAATAATATTCAAGAAAATTACAATTAATTTTGTATTTTTGTAAAAAAGTTGTATGTGAGAGAAAATTGTGCACAAGTTGCACCTTCGCATCACCCGACCTGGTCGCCAGGCGATGGTACGCCAGATCTTCTGGGTCAGGCAGCGTGTCATGACCCGCTGGTTATCGCGCTGTTTTACGTGGACGTACGTACACGTACAAGTCGAGTGAAATCTTAAGTATTCGCATCTGTAGTGAACAAGGGCATACAACGGCGTTGACTCGAACGATCAGACGACTGCTACGCCATTCTCGTTCACTGTTCCTAAAACTCTCTATTACCTACATGTACTGTATGGGATTCAGCCCCGCAATCAACCACTAGCCTTTCTGTTACGGTATGTCCGGGTCCAAGTTTTTACATGCATTCGAATCGTATTTACTGAGCCGAATGAAAGTACAAGTACAAGATAAGCACAGAAATGTCTCGTCAATTTGTCCGATACATGATTAGGGATTTTGCACGCTCCGCTCCGGCATGGCAGCTTCACTGCACTGTATGGTATACAGTACTGTACTGGCATTGCCAATGACTGTGCTTTACCGTCTTTAGAACAAAAAAAAAAGTGAGTGTACGGGACTGAAGTTGGGTGATGATGTCACCGTTTTCAATGGGTTGATTCGGCATGGAAACAAATTTCTCGGGTTGAAAATCGCAAGGAGTTGGATTATTTCCAGAGATATCCGTACCCCTTGTTTACAAGAACTGATTTTTCACACAAAGTTATCTTAATAGTTACTTTCTGACATATCTCAGTTTCATTCATGCCAAAGACCTGAAAATGTGAAATTTAAGTGAATTTTTCAACTACTTATTTTATTTTTATTAAGGAGAGTTCTGTAACATATTTCTTATCATATTTTTACTCCACAAACAGCAAAACTAACAAGATGGACAGTCGAAGGAATCATTCTTCTTTCCAATAGTATAATAGATTCATAGTCATTGAGTTGTGGCAGTTTTACTGCGACACTCTCTTAGCGGTTTCAGGAAACCCTCTTTTTAACTTTTAGCGTTTTCGAGGTCAACTCAAAACAAAATCGGCAGATAATTGCACCTCTCCACTATGCCTGGTCATGCATACACGTCTTGAGCGCATTTGTCTCACCGATCATGCCACATCAGTCGAGCTTATCGAAGCGTTACAGTATAACTTGTGGCCATGAATATTCATACGGCCTTGTCTGAAAATAAACCCTATTATAGCGCCATTCCCGTAGAATTTTGGCTTACTTGGCTATCATTAGAAAAGGCATGTCCAGTCTAGGCCCCATAGAAAATGGACCAAACCTTCTTTTTCAAATAGGCCTACAATTTTTTTAATGAGTTTTCGTCAATTTGAGGTAAGGGTGCTGATTCCGAATCTGAATGATGGCACTCACGTAGCCTTGAGCATTTTCCACAAATCGTCAAAATCTAATATGGCCACCAAACTCAAAATTGCACACATTATTGACTATGAAATGCCTGAAATTGTGATGCAGGAGTGAAATAATGTCTGAAAACAAGATTTTGGACAAAATATTTATTTTCCTGATATTCAGAGTCACTGCCATTATTCATAATATGAATGGGGAAAAATAATGGTCACAAATGTCAGCACCAAAGTGCATGTGATTGTGATCTATGACGGCTCCACACTAACCCTTATATACCCCGTCAAAAGGAATCAGTGTACTAGGCCATGGGCCGAACGATTCAAAAGTGCTTTAGTTTTTAACTTTTGCTTCAGTTGACCTTGAGGTATTTTTGATATATTGAAAAAAACGAAGAAAAATACATTGATTGGGAAATAGCTTGTTCCCGCAGTCAACTCGCTGCAGTTAGCAAAATATGTAATTTAGAGCTCCGGTTTCATCATGCTGCTTAATTATTGTACGAGCCGCACATTTAGCCATGATACGTACTGCAATAGCACAGCCAAGAAATGCGAGCGCCACAGTTGAACTACGAGTCGAGTTCGGTCAGTGTTAAACAGTATTATTATTTTACCATCAGTTGAGAAGTGCCATCAGATAAAGAACACTTTGTCAGAAGAAACGTAAGTCTTTCCATTCACCTTCCCCTGGTCTTCATAATTATGAATAATATTTGAAAATTTCTGTTTACAAAATAATAAAAGGCACACATTTTATATTCATCAGATTCTTAAAATATCCATTTATTTTCCTTTCTTTTTTGTACAAAATTATATTTTGCAATGGAAATTATTACATTTACTACATGTAGAAGTAACATGGTTATGTTATTAGGAAAACTGAATCTTCCATTGAACTTACCAAAATCAATATGCATTTACATTTATCTTTCCCTCTTTCTCCATCTCTATTTTTCTTTTCACTGTTTAATCTCTTATTTCTCTTTCTCCTCTCACCCCCTCCATATCTCTCTCGCTCTTTTTTCCAGTCAATATACTTTTCTTCGTTTTTTCAATGTATAAAAAATACCTCAGGTTTCAACTGAAACGTTTTGAAAAGAAAAACACCCTCAACCCACGGTCTATATGGTCGGTCGGTCCGTTGCAAATCTTGTGCTTCGAACTACTCCCTCAATTTTTAACCGATTCTCTAAGACCGTTGGTCTTAGGGTAAGAATGTGCAAGACATATTCTTTGCATGTTTTAGGAGTTGTGTTGCCATGGTACAAGTAACGGTATATAGGTATTAATAATAATAATAATAATATGTCCATTTATATAGCGCAGTTACTATGTGCATATACTCAACTGCGCTTTGATACTTGGTATCATATTATTACCCCAGCTGTAGCTAAGCCGCCATATTAATAGGCGCTAAAGCGTTCAAGGAAAAATCCTACCGGGTACCCATTCACCTCACCTGGGTCGAGTGCAGCACAATGTGGATAAATTTCTTGCCGAAGGAAATTACGCCATGGCTGGGATTCGAACCCACGACCCTCTGTTTCAAAGTCCGAAGACTAATCCACTGGGCCACAACGCTCCACGTATTATGGCAAAAATTAGGTAAAAATCTTGCGTTTCAAACTACTTCCTCAGTGCTTTACCTATTCTCATGAAATTTGGCACAGACATTGGTTGTGAGCTAAAGATGTGCTAGACATATATTGTGTGTTTGTCGGAAATTGTGTTGCCGTGGTAATGTATTATATGGTGAAAATTGGGTAAAAATCTTGCGATTAGAATTACTTCATCAGTTTCAACTGTTTCTCATAAAATTTGGCTCACACATTGGTTTTGAGGTAAAAATGTGCAAAACACAATTTTTGTGTGTGACAGGAATTATGTTGTCTTGGTAACAATATGTTATCATGGCAAAAATTAGGTAAAAATCTTGCGGTTCGAACTATTTCCTCAGTCCTCAACCAATTGTCATAATTTTGTACAGACATTGGTATTGAACTGAAGTACATGTAAAGATGTGCAAGACATACATGTACATTTCTCAATTTTGGAGAGCTATTTTTGTCTCACCTGTATAGCAGAGTGAGACTATAGGCGCCACTTTTCTGACGGTGGCAGCGGCGTCAGCATAAAATCTTAACCGAAGGTTAAGTTTTTGAAATGACAGCATAACTTAGAAAGTATATAGACCTAGTTCATGAAATTTGGACATAAGGTTAATCAAGTATTACTGAACATCCTGCCCGAGTTACAGGTCACATGACCTAGGTCGAAGGTCATTTAGGGTCCTGTGCGAGTTTCAGGTCACATGATCAAGGTCAAATGACAGCATAACTTAGAAAGTATATGGACCTAGTTCATGAAATTCAGACATAAGGTTAATCAAGTATTACTGAACATCCTGGCTGAGTTTCAGGTCACATGACCAAGGTCAAAGGTAATTTAGGGTCAATGAACTTAGACCATGTTGGGGGAATCAACATCAAAATCTTAACCTAAGGTTAAGTTTTTGAAATGTCATCATAACTTAGAAAATATATGGACCTAGTTCATGAAACTTATACAAAAGGTTAATCAAGTATTACTGAACATCCCGCCTAAGTTTCAAGTCACATGACCAAGGTCAAAGGTCATTTAGGGTCAATGAACTTTGGCCAAGTTGGGGATATTTGTTTAATTACCATCATAACATTGAAAGTTTATGGATCTGATTCATAAAAATTGGACATAAGAAGTATCACTGAACATCCTGTGAGAGTTTCAGGTCACAGGTAATTTAAGGTCAATGAACTTTGGCAATGTTTGGGGTATTTGTTGAATTGGGGTATTTGTTGAATTACCATCATAACTCTGTAAGTGTATTGGTCTAGTTAAAAAAACTTGGACATAAGAGTAACCAAGTATCACTGAACATCTTGTGAGAGTTATAGTAGTTTTCAAAGTCAGCACTGCTGCTATATTGAATCGCTTGATGCAGGTGAGACATTCTGGGCAATGTTTGTTTGCCTGAAAAAGATGTGTACACAAATAAATAATTACTATGAACACGAAGCGCGAGCAGAAATGAACTGGTACCTGTTAAAGACTGCATTCAGTTAGTCATGAAGACGTTATATATCTCGCGCGATGCGCGAGCTGAAATTTTTTGACATTTTTACCTAAAGAATGGAAATTCTAAGGACTTTTTGTAACTTAAACAAAATAGGTATATAATAAACAATGGATGCGTGCGCGAAGCGCGCGCTGAAAATTTTTGACATTTCTACATAAATAACTGAAAATTGTAATCAATATATGTAATCGTGAACAGGATAGCTATATAACTAAACAATTGATGCGAGCGCGAAGCGCGAGCGGAAAAAAATTCGAGATATAGACCTAAATACGGGACACTCTATTCATGTTTTGTAAATTTTGAAAAGAATGAGTAATTCCCACAACAATGCGAGCAGAAAATTGTTTATATTTTGATCTGAAACTGGATAATGATTTAAATAGAGAACAAGTTGAATATCTGAATAAACATGCATGCGCGCGCGTGTTTCACATTTAGACCTAGAATCTAGGCATTCTAAATACATCTTTTATCATGAAAATCAAAGCAAGCGCGAAGCGCGAGCTTAAACTATTTGATATTCCGATCTGAAAAAAAGAGTCAATTTCAGCTCTACAGTGCGTCTCAAAAAACTATACACTTTTGAAATGGCTGCCAAACAAAAAATATGTCATTTTGGGGAAAAATACCTATATATATGGAAAGCCAATAACGTAAACTTTCAAATGACACCAAAAAGTTGGAAAACTATTCATGCTTGAGTGAGCACTACCCACTTAAACAAAGGGTATGAAAATTAGGGTGGGCAGGAATTAGCCTTCCAATTTCTTTCACTCTTGAGAGGCGAGTCCCTTGGAACTTGCAAAGTTGAGGGTGTTGTGATAAATTAATGATCAATTTAAATTGTTAGAGCAAATTTCATGAATTACTAAATTGAAATTTTAATGCATGAGTGAGTGTCAATTGTAATCTTTAGTGCAGCATTTTAACTTTTTATCATGTGGATCTCAGCAGTGTGTTCATTGAAGTAAGGAGAATAGGGGTGAGATAGGACTTAGGTGGGGGAAGTACGTTGATGGGATAAGGGTCAACAGAACACTTAGCCACCCCCTCTCTCTCTCTCTACCCCTTCCTCCCATCCTGAGAGACTAACCTTTGCTATGGTGTGCAGGAATTAGCCTTCCAGTTTTGTTTACAGGTGTGTCCTTTGGAACTTGCAAAGTTAAAGGTGTCATGCTTAATTATTGATGAATTGAGATCAGTTTTGGTTTCTTATAGGCTAATTTCATGAGTTACTAAATTGAAATGCAGTGCATGAGTAAACAGAAATTGTAATTTTAGAGTAGCATTTTAAGTTTATTACATGTATGTGGATCTTAGCAATGTGCTTGTGAGAATCAGAGTAATGTGATGGTACCTGTTGCATGCAAGGGGGTCAGCTAGGGTAAGACTGGGTTAAACAGTTAAAAAGGGCATTCTTCTTCTTTGTATTCTCTTACGAATTCCCTCCCCTTCACCCCCTCTTTCTTTCTTTCTCCTGGATCATGGTATTCAAAACTTAAATGCCAAGTGACTGATAGTTGATGGGTCTTTTTTTTCCATTGAATAATTCTAAGAAATTGACTAATGATGATGATTTATGAATTCATTGAAAAAGCTGAATGTTTAATTGATCACATTGATTGAGTTGATTTACTAACAAATTGTTGATTGAGTGGTAAAAGTTGATGACCGAATTCTCAAAATTTATCAAATTGACAGTCCGCTCTGGACTTTATGCGTACACGTAATAGCATTCAGTCTCGATCTGAGGGAGGCTTAACATACTGTTGACCTTTTCCATCAGCTTACTTCACCCACTTAAGTCCTATCTCACCTCTATTCTCCTTACTTCAATGAACACACTGCTGAGATCCGCATGATAAAAAGTTAAAATGCTGCACTAAAGATTACAATTGACACTCACTCATGCATGAAATTTCAATTTAGTAATTCGTGAAATTTGCTCTAACAATTTAAATTGATCATTAATTTATCACAACACCCTCAACTTTGCAAGTTCCAAGGGGCTCGCCTCTCAAAAACTGAAAGAAATTGGAGGGGTTATTCCTGCCCACCCTAATTTTCATACCCTTTGTTTAAGTGGGTAGTGCTCACTCAAGCATGAATAGTTTTCCAACCTTTTGGTGTCATTTGAAAGTTTACGTTATTTTTCCCAAGAGTGACATATTTTTTGTTTGGCAGCCATTTTAAAAGTGTATAGTTTTTTTTGAGACGCACTGTATATTTCAAGAACTTTGTAGGAAAATTGTGAGGTGGATATGGATTGCACTTAATAAAGAGCTGATATTTTTCATTATAATTACTTTGAGTTTTGGCATAGGACCGGTACATCCTTAGGACATGTCATCATATAAAAATGATGACTGTCTTCCTATTCCTCTTGCTAAGCGCGAGATGAAACAATAGGGACAATTCAATTATTAAAGTAATATCTTATTCATTAATGCCTAATGAGGGTGCGAAGTCTGATGATATTATGGCCTGAAAACTGGACATTTCAAGCACTTTTGTAATTATAAATAAGATGCATCATTTAATATATTTTTAAAGGTATATTGTGACATTGGTTTATTTCAAAACTTTCTTTTATATTTCACTCTTCGCTTTTCACAATATTCATAAACAAGTTCTGAGTCCATACAATGTATTGCATTGGCCAGAAAGAACTGTTTTTATTCTCAAAAAATATATAAAGAAGAGAAGTTTTGCCGAGTGAGCTTTCTTTTGATGCATATTTTAGAATTGACTTAAAGAATGAAGAGCGCCACCTTGAGACCAAATGACATCAATACCTGCTTATGAATATTCATATCTATCGCCTCTGCGCGAGTCTCACGCGGTATACGGATTGAACTGCGGAGTCTATTTGCGACTTTTTTCATTCATTTCCTGTAGACATGGTAGAAGCGTGTACAATTTGCGCAGTCCCTCGAATGCAAATACAAATAACTTGGAAACAACCAAGGAACTTCTTGAAATGACCATCATAATAATTGTGATGTTATGCACGTTTTTTAAATCGCGGAGAATAGGTCCTACATCTGGATATCTGGGCAGAGTACCAGGTGCCGAGAGACGGCTTTCCTTCCCTTTTCTTGCTTTGCAACTTGATGCGTTGGTCACATTCACACTATCACGGTCTACACGATGTAGACTACACGTACGTACTTCGCGTCAACAGGTTTCTCAGCTCACCTTTTGACCTCGCAAGTTCAATCTAAACAATTAGTAGTCAAGTGTTGCATTAGGGTTGCATTTCGTTGCATTGCACAGGTCTACTTTCATCTCAATACTGCGTGTCCTCATGGTCCTATCAACTTTATCTTTGTTTTATGTTTTCCTATAGGCCTCTATTTAACCCCGTATTTAACCATGGACGTACTACGTCCATGATTTAACAGGCCCTGTTTTATGTTGTAGAACCCGCCCTGAAATTTATCATTTTTCTCTTCGCCCTTCCCTTTCTTCATACTCGGCTCTAGACAGAATGGTGGTGGCCGTCTGTTTAGAGTTTTAAATATTTTAGTTTTAACCTTTTTTCCAATTTCTGGGCAAGTTCTTCCAAAAGTTATGTAGCACACTGCCATTATGTTCATACTTGGCAGCTCTCATACATGTACTTGATACTTTGTGAGTGAAACACAAAAAATTATATCATGATTTCAGGAAAGATAAAAAACACCAAAATATTATATTAGGGTATGTTGTGTTCAGATCCCTTTATGATCGCTCTCCTGATTCTCTTTCACCAATCCACTTCTTTCTTTCTTCTCTCTCCTCCCTCCCCCTTTCCTTTGGGGAGGGCCAAGGAGTCAGTATACAGTAAGCTGCGCTAGCGCCTCGCTCCCAGTTCCCGTATATAGCACGCCAAGCTAAAAGTGCATAAAAGAGCTATAATCCACATGAATAAAAAATCAAACTCTGCCCTTGCCCTTCTCTGGGATTCTCAAATCTCTTTTAGTCTTGGAGGACTTTCAGATTCATGACATAAGATTCCGAAAGTAAGCCGTATTGGGCAATCCTTTGCTTCGTCATTCACGTCCGATAATCAACGTGTCTGAATCCTTATTCACGTACGATACAATCATGGAGCTATAGCTCCATATGATATTCTTGTCCTGTGTGTGCTATTGCTAATAGTGGATTATGTCTGAAACTAATGCAGAGCGCAAGCATATCGCTAGCCGGCTAGCATCGGCTCATTGAGCTTGCACGCACCGTTCGGTGTTTGCTTCTACTCAGCTACTTCTGCACACAGCACTGCACTTTGTTGATATGGGGATTTCTTGATACTGCGCATGCGCCATGACGTATTTCATTAATATGCATGAGGTCGTAATGAATATGCATGATTCGAACGGTGTTCTAATATCAATTTATTTTTTAACTCGAGAGGGCGTCATCAAGAAATCTCCAAGGAATCTCGGTTAACCGAGATGCTAATAATATATGTTTCACCCCTCAATATCATGAAAATAGAAAAGTTATGCAAGTTTCTTTTCCGTGATAAAATAGAGCAATAATATAGGTATTTAATGGATGTAATAATTTCAAAATTGATTCATTGCCCTTGTCTGAGATCAACCAATCATACACTACAGCTTTAACCATTAATGCGAGCGCAAATTGCGAGCCTAAATCTTTTTATACATTGTCATGAAAAGGGGATTGTATAATCAATATTGAGACATACAATCAAATTGCGAGCGTGCAGCGCTAGCTGATACGTTTTGACAATCAGACCTGAAAAGGGATATTTTAAAACTTTATGGAATACATGAAAATAATAGGTACCTGATAGATCAAAATTTGCGAGCACAGCGCGAGCTGAAAATGTTAATATTCAGACCATAAAACTGTCATATTTACAGAGCACTTTTTAAAAATCAATTTGTAAATCACGCAAAATAATGACAGTTTGATTTCGAGATGAAATATGTTTTGTATATTGACTTACAAACTTGATATTTAAACTCCATATTGAACAAGATATGAAAATCACATAACAGGCAATGCGAGCGCGAAGCGCGAGCGAAAATTTTATATAGTCACATGAAAGATTCTTTTTATTTCCATGTCTT
Organism: Lytechinus pictus; assembly: GCF_037042905.1. Classification (NCBI taxonomy): domain Eukaryota; kingdom Metazoa; phylum Echinodermata; class Echinoidea; order Temnopleuroida; family Toxopneustidae; genus Lytechinus; species Lytechinus pictus. Next base: position 43,947,296 of record NC_087246.1, on the reverse strand, counting down.
CCCCTCATCTTATTTTATTCACTCGTCTCCTCTTCCTTTTTTCTCCTATCTTTTCCCTCTTGTTTTTTCTTTCCTTTTTTTCTTTTTTTTGCTCCGCCAATAGGGGGGGGGGGGGCCTCGGCCCCCTGGATCCGCCTATGCATATGGATAGCAGCGGACATCATTCTGTCGTTTCAATGGTTTATTTTCAATTGGTCTAATGCCAACTCGTCTGCTATCATTTGGTCTACCATCAGTTCGTCCACTATCCACATGGTCTAACTGCCATATCGTCTAATAACCAGTTGGTCCAATTGCCATTTAGTCCATATGCCATTTGGTCTAATTGGACTAAGTGTTAATTGGGCGAAATTAAGGAAAATTAAATTGATATTAGACCAACTAGTTATGAGACGAATTGGTCATAGACGAACCGGTGATTAGACGAAGTGATGACTGGACCAAATGGTTATTGGACCATATGGTTGTTAGGCGAAAAGTTGATGGACAGAATTGCATTAGACAAAATGAAGGTAGACCCTGTTGTGAGTGGAGGAATTAGCAGCAGACGAATTGGTTTCAACCCGCATACCGCCCGGGCAAGCAAAACAAATTCACGGCGAAATTGGCGACGTCGTGAATAATTAGCGACGAAATTCACGATGTCGTGAATTTCGTCGTCAATATTCATATTGGCGACGAAATTGGCTACGTCTTTAATTTCGTCGTGAATATTCAAATTGGCGACGTCGTGAATATTCACGATTTGGTCTATTGGCGATGTCCCTTCAGGGCCACCATACAATTCGGGCAAGTAGATTTGGTCTTTACTTCAAATCACTTGCCTGACTCCAACTTTTCCTTGCCCCGGGCAAGTGCTTATGTAGCACCCTGATAATGGATTTTCCGTATTTACACTTTAGTACTGAAAAATGAGAAGAATACTGATGGTCCCATGCAAAAAATGATTCCTAAAGTTCCAGTTTTATGTGTTGTCCTATGGTATTTCTTGGAAAATACTGATTCCCTTACCAAAATACTGATTTTCAGCTTTTATATTACTGAATTGCTTTTGTTTAGATTGGCAGCTCTGAAGTATCATTTATACTGCAAGCTCCGTCATGCAGAAACAAGAAGTCATTACCCATGACATTAACAGGCATTTCTTTTTTCCTTTGTTGTCATCTCTGTCTTTAGTTCAATCAGCAAATCTAAAGGACACAAACAGTAGCTTCTTCAGTGGAAAGGGTGATCCTTATGTTGAGATGGTGGTTGATTCACAGCCCCCTCGGAAGACAGAAGTTGTAAAAAAGACATGGAACCCAAAGTGGGATGAACATTTCACTGTGTAAGTCAGTTCTTATCTTTTTCTTTGTATTATGCAGTCACATGTACAGTACCACTACAATGTATCTCTGTTCATGAATATCAATATTTTTCTAACTACTAGCTGTTAATTGGGGTGTGTATAAAATGAAGACCGGAGAGTTTAAATAAGGCAACAGTTTTCTTATTTGAAAAGTAAACTGATCGATCTTTGATCTTTGTTTTATACACCTGTCGTATGTTGTGTATAAAATGAAGATCGAAGAATGAAGTCACAAATTAAATATTTTGATAAAAGTTAACAAGCAATAAATACTGAGAGAAAGAAAAGCTAAGAAGTATGGGGTGATGGGTATAAAGAAGAGAAGGGAGAATTTACATGTATAAAGAATTTATCAAGAAAGTGAGAAATGATGAAAACGAAAGAACTACAGAACAACAGAGAAGTGATGAAATTAAAAAGAAGGGAATGAAAACTGGTAAAGAAGGAAAGAAATGTTAAAAGAATGAATAAAACGACATAAAACAAGAAAACATGTTAAAAATGGAAGCAAAAGGTATTGCAGTCTCTTCAAAACTCCAGTGCAAGACTTCTTACTTTCACACCAAGAATGTCCTCAATCACACTAATTTTATATTCTCTTCACTGGTTGCCTGGTAACAATAATAATTTTAAGCTCACGTTACTCGTCCATCAAGCCATTCATGGGATGTCGCCACATCCCAACAATTCAACTTGTACATTAAGATACGGAAGTGACAATTTCCTTCTTATTCCTCGTACCCAACATTCTTGGGGGGGGGGGGGGGGTGGGGAGGGGATAGGTCCTTCCCACAATCAACTTCCTCAGTCACTCCGCTGCATTAAAGTGCATGGCACTTTGTCTCACCGTAACAAAGTTAGGCAGAGACCTAGTAGTAATAACTTTTCCTGTTGGTCTGTTCGAAAATGTTCAAGTTTTTGTTGAACTTGCTCTCATTTCTTTATATCTGCATCAATTGTGTTTATACTCTGTACAAATGATCTTTGGGTATTACCACCCATGTGCTCTTGAGGATGATGAGGTGAAAGGTCACCTTGGGGTCACAATATCATAATGCATATATTATTGATCACAAAATCAGGTGAGATTCATGGTTCATGAACCACCTTGTAAAATACATGTACATCTCAAGACCTATTTGTTAATCTTTATTTTGCCTTTGAAAACGAAATCCATACTTTAGATCCATCCATTAGAAATAGAAATTAGAAATTTTGTTTTGTATACATGTTAAATACACTCCAAATCTTATTTTGTCATCACTCACTGGTCTGACTGGCTTCCTATGGGGCTGGTGCCCTTATTGGCTAGAGCTCCTGTGAGTATTGAGCTAGTCTGCAGGCACAGACCCTGATTGAACTTTTGATCAACAAGTGTGTCTCCTTGCAAAGACTAGCACATGTACAAAACTTGCTGAGGGCCTTCAGTACACAAGACATGAGTAGGCTGCAATTCAGACCCTTAAATCGAGTGAAGGGTTTGCACAGCAGACAATCATTGAGCTGACCGGGCTTGCCCCTTATTATTGTTGGTGAACGGAACAGCAAGCAGGAGGGCACTAGGCCCTACCAGCAAGCCTTGAAATAGGCGGGCGCTGAGCGCAAATTCGGGCTCATAAAGCCATCAATTGCGCCCATGAAGCCCCAAAATTTTCAAAATTTTGACGACCGGGCGCAAATTTTTTCCAGGTAATTGCGCCCGCCGTGAGTGAGCAGTGAAGCCATATCATACATGAAATTTGAATATCTGAAAAGCCAAAATCAAGTAACGTTCAATTTACGATAAGCACAGTTTCAAATTGCCAAGTGCGTCTTTTTTCTGTACCATAAAAAGTGAGCTATGTCCGTCTTTTTTTTCCTGTAATACATGTGAGCGCGTGCTTCCGGTAGCGGTAACAGTTTTTCCATACTTCACCATGTGCAATTTCTAATGCACACATTTCCAGTTGGGATTATCATAATTCTGTTATTTAAATTCGAATTGCACAGGAGATAAATCCCTGTTCACAGAACGTACGATGTGCGAGTCTTTTATCCTCACAGTCGCCGACTTTGTCAAAACAGAGCCTTAATAATCCAAAATCACTTAGCTTATAGTTGTGAATTACAGCGTTTTAATTTCTTTCTTGGAGAGGGGTAAATATCAGACAATAAATCATCAAACAAGGCTCCATCTAAAAAAAAAATTGGAGGACGCCGTGCACTTGAGTGTGCTGATTGCATGCTGTTAGCTAGCCAGTTTGAGCTCATGTTCTCTGCCAGAGCTCTGGGTGAGAATTCTATCAGTATTGGCCTATTAAAATGATGGTGATTTTCCGTTTCAGATAGAGTTTAGATTTCTCGTAATTTTTGAAAACTGTCAAAAAACTTTACGATTTCTTCATTGTGATGAATATTTAAGTTATTAATGAATACACTTTCACCGAATTTAGACTCCCAGAATGAAAGGCATTTTCTGTGGAGATCTGCGTTTTCAAATAACTTGTGAAAAGCTTAAAGGAGAAATATATTGATTATGAATATGGCCTCATTATATATCAGTGGAAAGGTAATGATGTGAGGATTACCATTAGGTCATTCCAAAATAACGAAAATAATACATAAGGTGGAAATCGCCGATTAAAAAGCGCTAAAATGCCTCTCCGAAATATGCCTCGCATCGGTCTCTGAATTGACTCGAATTTGATGACGTCACTGTCTGTACGAGAGGCGTGATTGGCTCTCCCACGTCAAGCTCCACTTGCATGCAAAACCTGTTGCGAGGGTACGTTTTCTCCACACTGACACTGAATACTTCGATCATGAAATGAAAGAAAACCCAGAAATTTATCTAGATTTGGATTTTCAAATTGATGATTATGAAGATGAAGAGAATGATGATAAAGTTTCTAACTCTAGAAAAACAAAGTGACGTGGATGGTGGTAAATTAAGGGAATTACGCCGGTGATGATGAGTAAGACAATTCAACTTGCAAAAGCCGATTCGCTACCAACGCATGCAGCTGCTAGCTGCACCGCGGGTCAAATCCATGAAAATTAATTCCATGCAGCATGAGTGCATGACCACATCCAGACAGAGTCTCTTTCCTCTATCAACAACATAATGAGAAGGAAAATAATAAAATAACTGTACTTACAAATAAGTGAATATATCCGAACCTAGGCTGAAGGTAAATCAACTCAAGGAATAGCAGCAGACGATATGCACCGACGATGAATTTCACGTGGCTGGAATAGATTGTCACTCGTTCTGTTAGATAAAATTTATATCTCATTATTTTGACTAAATTACGAAACTCGGATAATTAGTATTCTACATAAAAATTAAGTAACACCTGGTACTATTTTTTTAATTACGATAAAATATTTTTGAAGCAAAGAAATTGAGGTAAATTAAAATAAGATATAAAGGATCATCCACTTAGCCGCATGCGATTGTAAACAAACAATCAAAAGCACATGGCCAGCTTGCTCCACTGAACTGAAAATACGTATTTTCAGTTCAGTGGCTTGCTCGCCCATAGAGTTGGAGCGTAGCTTTATCCAACTCTATGTGCTCGCCTTGCTGATTGTTTACAATCGAATGCGAGCTAGGCGGATGATCTTTTATATCTAATTTTAATTTACCTCATTTTCTTTGCTTCAAAAAGGTTTTATCGTAATTCAAGAAATAGTACCAGGTGTTACTTAATTTTTATGTAGAATACTAATCCTCCGAGTTTCGTAATTTAGTCAAAATAATGAGATAGAAATTTTATCTAACAGAACGAGTGACAATCTCCCAGCCACGTGAAATTCATCGTCGGTGCATATCGTCTGCTGTTATTCCTTGAGTTGTTTTACCTTCAGCCTAGGTTCGGATATATTCACTTGTTTGTCAGTACAGTTATATCATTATTTTCATTCTCATTATGTTGTTGATAGAAGAAAGAGACTCTGTCTGGATGTGGTCGTGATGGAATTCATTTTCATGGATTTGACCCGCGGAGAAGCTATCAGCTGCATGTGTTGGTAGCGAATCGGCATGCAAGTTGAATTGTCCGACTCATAATCACCGGCGTAATTCCCCTAATGTATACCTCTATCCACGTCACTTTGTTTTTCTAGAGCTAGAAACTTCATCATCATTCTCTTCATCTTCATAATCATCAATTTGAAAATCCAAATCTAGATAAAATTCTGGGTTTTCTTTCATTTCGGGATCGAAGTATTCAGTGACAATGTGGAGAAAACGTACCCTCGCAACAGGTTTTGCATGCAAGTGGAGCTTCACGTTGGAGAGCCAATCACGCCTCTCGTACAGAAAGTGACGTCATAAAAAATCCCCAATTTCGCGGACGTAATTCTGCGTGTTTGAAGCATTCAGAGAGAGAACTTTAAACTATCAATTAACTGAGTTCCATCGGTCTCCATGATAAATGATTTACACCATCGTGTTCTCCTTATTTTCTCCTTTAATTTGATATATGATTCTCCATTTTTACGATTTTCAATATAGTTTTACTTTAAGGTACATGAACCTACAATACATGTACATAGCCTGTGGCTACAGTATGTGCTGGAATTTGAATAGACTGAGTTAGATTTTGATTTCATTTCTTCATTTCTTTAACATAATTTATATGCAATCCAAGTGCACATCACAGTCACAATCACACACAAACACTCACCCACACCCATGATTCTAACCATGAAAAGAAAACCTTGAAAAAAAAATTTCTTCTAAATTTATTATTATTTGATCTGAATTCTCTTTCTCCATCTCTCTCTCTCTCTCTTTATATTTTGATTTTATTCATTTATTTCGATTTTTTTTGGGGGGTTCATTGTTAGTGGTTCATTAAACTGAAAAGTAAATAAGCCCATGTGTGTGTGGTTGTAAAGGGGATGTGGAGTGAGGGTGTCAAAACACACTTAAACATTTAAATCAGATTTCTTAAATGTTTGAATAAGCCTATTACTTAGCATGCTATTCATGTAAATTAAAAAATTGCAGGAGCTGCGCTTATTATAAACAAATTTGCAGTGTGGTTCACCGTTATATTCTTTTTTTTTTAATTGCCCCTGGTTCCTGAAAATTGCCCCCGGTTCCTGTAAAAAGCCAGTGCGCCGGGGGCAATTTTTTTGTGAAAAATTGCCCCTGGTCTGCAGCTGCTTATTTCAAGGCTTGCCCACCAGGATGTAGCTAGGAATTCCAGTAGGTGATACAAAACTTTGTTCTTCGTTTTATACACCTGTAGTAGGGTGTGTATAAAACAAAGATCGAAGGCCGAAGACACAAATGAAATAAATCTTACTTTTTGATCACTATTTAAAATGAGCTCAAATACATGTACAGTATATAATATAAGAAGTAATTTAGCAGTAATAGAAGTACTTGAATGAAATGGAAGTGTTGCACAAGCACAATAATATTTTACAAATATACTGTAAACCTGACATCATACTCTTAAGGTACACCTACACACAAAAGCAGGTAAAACTTTGTGCTTCATAAAGATGAAGAAAAGTACTTTAAACAGTATAAGATAATCAGCTAGCAAACCTTAACCCTAAAAATTCCAGGGGACCTTAATGGCCCCCTAAAAATTTATATGATAAATCCATAAACACGACAGGGCCACGCCATATCATTCAAGACTATTTTGGGGATGCATGCATGGGTATGCAGTTATGATATGCACCACAAGTGCATATTATCAGATCCCGAATTGCTCAAAAACGTGATTTCATGTATGAAACCAATGTGAGTCCTTGCCAAAATTTGTATCTGTATCATTATTTTTATTTATTGTTAATGATTGGAAAATTATTGCCAAAAATTTTTATTAGTAATAAAAAAAGTTTTAAAAATCTGTACATAAGAAATATAAACAAGTGGAATGCCTCTGGCCGTCTCACCTGCATCACGCGATTCAATATAGCAGCAGTGCTGATTTTGAAAACTACTATAACTCGCACAAGATGTTCAGTGATACTTGGTTACTCTTATTTCCACGTTTTATGAACTAGACCCATACACTTATAGAGATATGATGGTAATTCAACAAATACCCCCAACGTGGCCAAAGTTCATTGACCTTACATGACCTTTGACCTTGATCATGTGACCTGAAACTCGCACAGGATGTTCAGTGATACTTGATTACTCTTATGTCCAAGTTTCAAGAGAAAGATCCATCAACTTTCCAAGTTATGATGGTAATTCAACAGATACCCCCATTATGGCCAAAGTTCATTGACCTTTGACCTTGGTCATGTGACCTAAAATGTGCAAAGGATGTTCAGTGATACTTCATTACTCTTATGTCCAAGTTTTATGAACTAGACCAACACACTTTTAAAGTTATGGCGGTAATTCAACAAATACCCCAATTTGACCAAAGTTCATTGACCCGAAATGACCTTTGACCTTGATCATGTGACCTGAAACTTGCACAGGATGTTCAGTAATACTTGATTACTATTATGTCCAAGTTTCATGAATCAGATCCATAAACTTTTAAAGTTATGATGGTAAATCTACAGATACCCCCAATTCGGCCAAAGTTCATTGACCCTAAATGACCATTGACCTTGGTCATGTGACGTGAAACTCATGCAGGATGTTCAGTGATACTTGATTAACCTTATGTATAAGTTTCATGAACTAGGTCCATATATTTTCTAAGTTATGATGACATTTCAAAAACTTAACCTTAGGTTAAGATTTTGATGTTGATTCCCCCAACATGGTCTAAGTTCATTGACCCTAAATGACCATTGACCATGGTCATGTGACATGAAACTCAGGCAGGATGTTCAGTAATACTTGATTAACCTTATGGCCAAGTTTCATGAACAAGGTCCATATACTTTCTAAGTTATGCTGTCATTTCAAAAACTTAACCTCAGGTTAAGATTTGGTGTTGACGCCGCCGCCGTCGCCGTCGGAAAAGCGGCGCCTATAGTCTCACTCTGCTATGCAGGTGAGACAAAAAGTTAAAAATCATTTTCTATTAATAGACTGGGCTATTTCGTTTCCTATGAAGACTGAGGGGGCCCCCCTTATGATCTGGGCTGTTGATCGCGGGATCACAACAAAAATTGGCACGCACATTACCCATGGCATAATCTAAAAAAACTATAAATCAAATTTTGCATAGATCTCATTGCTAATTTATGCGTAAAATCAAAAGTTTGCTCTAATTAATAAATAATGCCCCTGAAATGCTCATTTTTGGCACATAACTCTTTAAAGGTATCTGATCAAATGTTCTTTAAAAAATTTCAACACCACTTTTATTTTCTTATGTCTTATATTGTTTTTTCAATGGAAATAGGGACTATATTTTGACCATAAACAAGGTGAAATTAATTCATTTTAATCGGTAAAAGGAAAAATAATGACACATTTATGAATTTTGGCTAAAGACACTATATATTTGCATCGGATTTGTACACGAATTCACGTTTTTGAGCAATTTTGGGTCTGCATACACTTTCAGAATGTTGCGTAATTTCGGAACCGCACACCAGGGGGTCACAATTTTGGTCTCAAAAGTTGCGTGAGACTCGAAAAAGGAAAGTCTGTGAGTCTGAATCAGCCCCCCAGTCTTATTAGGGTTAAAAAAACATTCTATACTGATTTTTTTTAATATACATTTTATCAGAATTCCTGAATTAAAAAAATAAGTAGTTCAAGGGCTTTATTTAAAGATTTGAATTGAATTTGTATTTCATGCACTAAAATTGGTATAATTGATTCAAATAAAATAAAGCATATTGATTTACCGGTAATGAAATTAAGCTTTGAAACCCCATGCAGAGATGCCAACCGTTACGTTTTTGCCGTATTTGTTACGTTTTTCACCCAAAATACGGTGTTACTTTTTTTCTTTGTAAAATACGTTTTCTTAAAATTTCGATCGTGTACAATATGCATTGTGTTTAAGGTGAGTGTGCATTACGATAGGTAGTGCGGTAATGAATTATGCATAAAAAATCCCCAATGTGGTGGTGCTTTGTGCAGGGCATAAATTAAGGTATACCATAAAATTAATCGACGGCCAGGCCGTCGATGCCCCTATAACTGGCCGTGATGCCTTTACAAAAAGTGATCAATTCACGGCCAAAAAGGCCGTGCCCTTTTTTTCTACCTGGCCGACGTGCCCTTTTTCAAAACTGGTCATGCCCTTTCTCGGTGTAAGATCAAAGTTGACAAAGTTCTCCCATATTTCACAAGCAAAAATACAGAAGAGAGAGAGAAAAAAACAAAGTTAAAAACTAACTCAGATCAATTCAAACTGCAAGCCATTTTCCGTGATTTTCTGGGATCTACACACAGACACACACACACGCAAAGTTAGCATACAGTGTACATGTACCAGCTGTCGCACGTGGCTTGGCCTGCCTGCCTGTGTGGTGTGTGGCAGGCTTGCATGATGGGAGGAGATTTGCAAACTCTGAATCAAAGTAAACAATCTCACATGATTAACAGTTTTTCCAACAAAATAATCACAATATCGGCAGGACATTTCTTCCATTGTGCAAATTATTCTTGAAATGTCATCATAACTTGAAAAGTTTATGGATCTAGTTCATGAAACTTGGACATAAGAGCATCCATGTATCGCTGAATATCATGTGCGAGTTTCAGGTCACATGATCAAGATTAAAGGTCACTTAGGCCTAGGGTCAACAAACTTTGGCCATGTTGGGGGTATTTGAGGCATTGTCATCATAACTTTGAAATTTTATGGATCTAGTTCATGAAACGTGGACATAAGAGCAATCAAGTATCCTTGAACATCCTGTGCTATTTTCAGGTCACATGACCAAGGTCAAAGGTAATTTAGAGTCAAGAAACTTTGGCCATGTTGGGGGTATTTGAGGCATTGTCATCATAACTTTGAAATTTTATGGATCTAGTTCATGAAACTTGGACATGAGAGCAGGAATGTATCCCTCGGAATGTATCCCTGAATACCATGTGCGTGTTTCAGGAACATGGTCAAGATAAAAGGTCATTTAAAAGTCAATGAACTTTGGCAGTGTTGTGAGTACTGTATGTGTTGAATTGGCATCATAACTTAGAAAGTTTATGGATCTAGCTCATGAAACATCGACATAAGGGTAATCAAGTATGAATGATTGTTTTGCATATGCCTTAGGTCACATGATCATGGTCAAAGGTCATTTTGGGTCAATGGACATGATATTTTTTCATCATATGGTGTTTTCTTCTGTGAATTTATTCATTAGCTGTTTTCAATGGCAGCACTGCTGCTACTAGTGCTGTTGTCGGGAACAAAAATCCATGTCGACATGTCGCTTAAAAATTAATCCCGACATCGACAATGTCGACATGAAAAAGGGACTGTAATTTAGCCTAGGCTCCCTAACATAAAAAATCGTGGAACATAACACTCTCAATCAAATGTATTCACCTTGACACGAGTGATATCCCCACACTAGATCTAGATCTTTATAATACAGGCTCAGTTCGGGAAACATTTTCACTAAGCTAGAGTGAATTCACTTCCAAAATCACAGATTAATCCACATTTTTTTCTGGAGAATCAAGTTTTTGTACCACGATCCGGTCTCGAAAGCATTGCGCAATAACACTCGGAGCCAATTTGAGAATCACCAATTACAATAGTGATCATTTGTATTATACGCTGGTACACATGTGCTGCAAACGCAAGCTCCTCAAATTGACCAAAAAAAAAAAAGAAAATCGACCGATAATTTCAGTATCACTTCCGCGGCGATTCGTGCAACGATCTCCAAACGAAGGAAGGGAAGTTTTCTGTGACTTCGTGATATAAAGTAAGCACTCAATTGCGGCGGTCACAACTTTGACAAAAACACATGTTCGCTGCTGCTCACATTTATGTCAAAAGTAATGAATTGAGGAGCAACGTATTATCAAGCACGGTGAATAGCGATGGGTACATATTTCCGTGGATGGGTACGGGGAATGCTACTACACTACGCTCGCTATAGCGCTAGATATAGATCTAGAGCGATCGTCGGGATCGAGGGTGGCTCAATCGGGCAGGCCGGCCTCGCACTGACGTATTTCTGCTGCCGCGCAGCTCGCAGGTATTCTTTTTTCATTTAATGCGCTGCTAAGCTGAATAAACCTTTTAATCGCGCCAATTACTGTGGATAAATGCTTCCAACTTTTCAGCTAAGCTTTACACTCGTGACTTTAGGCTAGACCCCTTTTTATTTTATGTTTACATGTCGATGTTGGTGCGTGCATGTCGACATGTCGGAAACATTGAAAATCCTTTGTATGTCGACATCAATGTCGATATGAGGCCTATAGACAACAGCACTAGCTGCTACATTTGTACAGGGTACATTGTATATTGAATTGCATAATGCAGGCGAGACTGCCAGAGGCGTTCCACGTGTTTACCTTGAGTTTCGCCATTTTTTTTTTGTCAATGAAAAAGCAGAGAACTCATTTTTTTGTGTGTTTTCACTTGTTTTGATTTGCATACACAGGATATGGAAAAAAGACGTCAGCGGGAAACAGTTTTAGGGGGGTGTTGTCTATACCACCAAGTACAAATTCTAATGCACTTATTTTCAATTGAGATATGGTCCTGTTCACGGTTAGGGTCCACTTTTTGTCAACATAGGTGTCAAATTTTCAAACCCATTTAAACGTTATAATTTTTGTTTTTCTTGAAACTTTAGAATATAAATTTTTATGAAAAATTACTTCTGGACCTTGATTCCATCTGCTATACCTTGTATTATACCCAATCTCCTGAACTTACAGCAAAATTTTTCACAAAAGTGGTACCAATTCTAAGAATTTTTTCAATGAAGGAATGGACTTACGCAAATTCTCCTTTGAAAAAAGCACATCATTTTTTCTACACAAGATCCAAATATGAATGTTTTTCGTGGAGATTTACCAATTTTGCAATGCTTTTATGCCACATTTTCAGTAAAAAATGTGAATGTGAGTTGCAAAAGTTTTGTTTTTGTAACTAACAACAATGATAGTATTTCTCTATTACATTTATTTTTTTTGGCATGGGGCTTCTAAATCGAAAAAGTAATGAGTGGAGTGGATCCTATCTGTGAACAGGACCATACATAAAATCTCTTGTTCTATGTAACATTTTTGCATGGTTAATGAAACCATTGTTTCAATTTTTTTCTAAAAGCTCAGAGCTCATTCATATTTATTTATTTTTTTTGAGGGGGGGGGGGGGGGAGACACGCACCTGAAAAACGTAGGAGTCTGGGGTTTTCTCACTTGGGTGATGATGCCTTTTCGGATGTACTGGCAGCTGAGTGTAAGGGAGGCAATCAGAAAAATTACTTTGTGCCTAAAATCACAGGGAGAATTCTCTCAGTTATGGCCTCGATGCTGGTGATATTCCATTTCATATAATGTTTATATTTCATCTTTATTTTTAAACAGCTGGTAAAAATTTGATGATTTCTTCATTGTAATATATTTAATATACTGCTACATGTACTTTCCCTGCATGGGGTGTGTATGGGTGTGAGAGTGCCAAAATGTATTTTTCAACACTTCTAATTTTTAATTTCTCATTGTTTTTTAAAGATTTTTTTTTTTACATGTATGTTAAAAAGCGTGGGAGCTGCGTTTGCCAGCAAGTAGAAAAAATTGCGCCATGTGATTAGGACCACTTTTTTTTTAATTGTCAAATGTTGGCAGGCCTGATGTACAAGTAATTGGTTATTTTGTTGTGGATTTCAAGTGCAAGATTGTCCTTAAAATGTCAACTTCCTGACAGGACAGTCTGTCTATTTATGAAAGAGGAAACATTACACACATGACACATGTAGACTGTTGAAACCTGTGCAGTAGTGGAAAATCACAGATTTGAAATGTAGGTCATGACTTTGTCAACCAGACTGCTAAAAACACCAAGATTAATTACTTCTACATGTAGAGGAACAAAGTATTGTTCTCAAGTTGAGATTAGAACTGAAATATTGATAATAAATGGATAAATGGTTAATTAATGCTAGTACATGTATACCACTTGAATTATAAACTTTAATAGCAATTGTCACCTTTGTACCAAGAGAGCTTCACAAATCATATGATCAATGTACATGTACAATGTATGTGATCATAGCCTTGTTTTAGACAGTGACTTGTAAACCATCTTTGTTTGTTTTGCCTTCCTATTATTAGTGAGTAGCTCTGCCTAGGATGAGTTCACCCACTGTAATCGGACATGACACTCGTACCAATTTGATACAATGTAGAAATCAAGGAACTTAACTGTGCATGGTACAAGTACATGTAGGGGTTTTAGTCTGAGCTCAAAGTCCGTTGACAATGCATTAGCTGCGTGTAAATGCAGTGTGTGAGAGTTACATAACGCTGTGACCTATAGCCAGTAAGCCACACACAACTTACTCTCGCTCCATGAGATATCTGTACGAGTGGCACCAAAAAACTGTGAAATTCGGACGGACTCGCTTCATTGACTTACATGTACCTATCGGCATCGATTCGGCCTTTGTTTTTTTTGGAAAAAAATCAGAATGAATCCGATTGATTCCCCATACAATCAGCTGCACGGACATGTACACAGCATCTTGGTAGCTTAATTCTAATATCAGAGAGAGCCCAAATAAGATTTCTGGACCCAAATTTGAGAGGAATATTTTCAATATGGGCCTCAAACTGAACAAAATTTTTGTTTTTTTGGGTGCGCCTTTCGTGTTTTGAAGTCGATGAGTTGATTAATTGACAAAGGTGTTTTTGTTCTTGATGGGCATTTCGTGTGCTAGTCGACATTTTAAGACATAAACAACACATTTTCTAGTTTAAGAAATTAATATTAATTGGGTCAAATTATATATGAATGAAAATTTTAAATTTCTGAGATTGTTTTGTGAATTGAATTTGAATATAAAAGGAATGCTTGTTCATGGAAAATGGACTTGTAGACTCTTCGAGTGTTGATTTTTAACTGCAATGGCGTGAGTTTCAATTTTGACACATAGTTATCCTTTCAGAAAAAAGTTCATAGTGGATTTGCATCATATATGATGATTTAAAATGTTTTTATTCATGGATAACACCCATTTATCCGTCACGAATGATATGAAGAACTCCTCAATGCTACATAACTTGCAACAATGTGTAGTCCCTTATATTTTCTTGCTGTACAGTCAGTTGACAAGTCACTATATTTATTTTTAATGCTATTTACAATGTTAATGATTTCTTGCAAGTCTTGTAGACCTTATGGCGAGTCAAGATAAAGAAATATCAAAAGTTGTTAATCTTGAGCTTCCTATGTCATAAGATGACATATTTAAAAAAAAACTAACAATAATTATTTTGTTATTTTTGATTTACTTTTGTTGCACCTACATGTACCTCATAAAATCAGAGGATGGAGACCTTTAAAGTTTGTTGATTGCATATGTAGGGATACAAATAATTTGTTACACAATTTTTTACCAAATCCCATGTCGGATAGCAATGCCTGGCGTAGGCTATATGTAGCATTGTTGATTCATTCTCGGATGCGTCCGATTTGTAGTAGCAGTAGTAGTAGTAGTAGTAGTAGTAGTAGTAGTAGTAGTAGTAGTAGTAGTAGTAGTAGTAGTAGTAGTAGTAGTAGTAGTAGTAGTAGTAGTACTGTAGCAGCTTCTCCTTATTTTTATTTTTTACCTTGTCTGTGTGCCTTGAAGTTTTTTACATGTAGCTTTGAAGTACGTACACATATCTGTATATACTCTACATTTTGTAAAGGACAGAATACAAAATTCTCTCAAAATAAATTACACTTTACATGTTTGTAAATTGTAGCTGTCACAATTTGTATGTTTTATGCACATATTGGTACACATGCTTAACTATTTACAATTACATGTAGTTAACATGCATGAGTTCCAATGTACATGTACCGTAAGTAACGGACTATAAACCGCACCCGTGGATTAACCCCACCCCCAATTTTGCACTAAAAAAAAAAAAAATCATCTCTCTCTCTCTAAATCCTCACATTTACATGCATATTTGAGGTACCAAGAAGTGAAAACTAAGTTAAAGATTTCAAAGTATCAAAAGAGATTACCGGTTTAACAAATTCATACCAGAGGTCCATCTCCTGAAGGCACAGGTCAACTTCGAATATGAGTCGAATTTGAATAAGGTCAAAGGTCAATGAACTTTCCATGACTGGCACTGTGCTGTGTTGTACACACAATAACTTTCTATAGCTTCGAGGTGAGATCGCCAAATTCATAACAGACGTCCATCTCTTGAAGGTACAGGTCAAGTTCGAATATGAGTCGAATTTGAATAAGGTCAAAGGTCAATGAACTTTCCATGACTGGCACTGTGCTGTGTTGTACACACAATAACTTTCTATAGCTTCGAGGTGAGATCGCCAAATTCATAATAGAGGTCCATCTCTTGAAGGTGCAGGTCAAGTTCAAATGTGAGCCGAATTTGAATAAGGTCAAAGGTCAATGAACTTTCCATGACTGGCACTGTGCTGTGCTGTACACACAATAACTTTCTATATCTTCGAGGTAGGATTGCCAAATTTAAACAAGAGGTCCATCTCTTGAAGGTGCAGGTCAAGTTCGAATGTGAGTTGAATTTGATTAAGGTCAAAGGTCAATGAACTTTCCATGACTGGCACTGCTGTGTTGTACACACAATAATTTTCTATAGCTTCGAGGTGGGATTGCCAAAATCTTAACAGAGGTCCATTTAAGTCATATAGCATACATGTAGTTTTGAGATGCAGTCTCTTCATGACTGCAATATGCAGGCAAGACAACGCTTGGCGTTTGCCTTGTTATTTTCGTTCTTTCTCTCCTTCCATTATTTTTTTCTTTTTTTTCCTTCTTTCTTTCTTTCATTTTGTCCTTATTCTTTTCCCTTATACTTTCTTTCCCTTTCTTCATTCCTTCCCTCCTTCCTTCCTGTTTTCTTCTTTCTTTTTTTCTTTCTTTCCAAGAATGAAGGAAACATTTTCTTTCCTTCATTCTTTCTTTCCTCCTTTTTTATTACTTTCTTTTTGTCTTTCTCTTCTTTATTTTGACTTTCACACATTTATTCATCTTCCCTTTTCTTTTTTTTTCTTTCTATATTCAATTCAAAGAATGACAGAAACCTTTTTATCTATTTTTATTCTCTCTCTCATCCTTCTTTTATTAGAACTTTCTTTTCTTATATTTTTTTATTTTTTCCTTCATTTTCCACTTCATTTTTTCTTTCTTTTTTCTCAATTCATCTCTTTTCTTTCTCTCCTTCATTCTTTCGTTCATCCTCCCTTCCAATTCTGTATATTTTTTTCACAAGTCTAACACTGTGTAGCCTTCTTTCTTGATCTTTTTTTTTGTCGATTGTCCCGTATTTCATTTTGTGAAATCTGCTCACCCTGGCCAGGACTCGGCTTCAACTTCAAACCAAATAAACAATGAGTCGTCAGACTAAAATAGGCGACTTTTGTCGTCGTGATCGGCGACCAGGGGCCCATTTCATAAAGAGTTGCTATCATAGCAAGTTGCTATGATAGCAACTCTGGTAGAATAGCAGCTTTTACTTGCTATGCTAGCAACTTGCTATGCTACCAACTTTGCATTTCATAAAAGCACATTCACTGGAAAGTCAGATTGACTTTCCAGCGAATTATTTGAATAGTCATGTACGAGGCTGATTAGGGGGAAATCCCCTTTCTCTCCAGTTTTTTGTTTTCAATTCAAGTCACAAATTTAGGTAGAAAGCACTGGCGGATCCGGGGGGGGGGGGGGGGGGGGCACAGCCGGCCCGTGGCCCCCCCCCCACCTTTGAGAAGCAAAATTAGAAGAAGAAAAAATTGAAAGATAATATATATATTTTTTTTGGCTTGTTAATTTTTTCCGGGGCAAAATTATTTAGCAGCTGCAAACAGGGTCTGCAGCATAAGACTAGCTGTTGAAGCAGAGTGATGGCTTGCAATTCTCGAAGAGAGTAAGAAGAAAATATTTATTTTTCATACAAAAATCATAGCATTTTTTCTCCATTGTGTATGTTTTCAGAGAATTGAATAGCCCTATGCCAGGGAAAATTATTTTGAAAAAAGTGAAAATGTATCATTGCCGGTCGAAATTTCACCTTCAACAAATTTTCTACCGTAATCCCAGTCCCACACTTGACTATTTGTGTCGGTAATGCAAGGCAGGCGCAGGCCACTGCTGGTGCAGTGCTGTTAAAAATCACCCTGAAGCAAGTAAATTTGTAGGCTCTACTTATGCATGAAACATCGAAAATGACCTTAAAAGATGATTTTTGTTCATAATGGTAATTATTTTTAAGTTATCGGTTTCAACGTCGAATAACCATTCAGTAAATGGATTCAACAATGGCCACAACTTTTTTTTTTTTAGAAAGTCAGAAACAGAAAAAAGAAAGAAAACAATTTATCATTTTTTTATGGCCTAGGGCTTTTTTAATTTAGGCCTTAAATTAAACACTTCCACATAATACTATAGATCTACATTCCTCTATTTTTTCCCACAAGAAAAAAAATCCTCTCCATTTGTCTTTTTTTTTTAAAGTCTGCCTATAACCTCCCTTTTTTTTTTCCTTGGCCTGCCCTGGGATAAACTGAAAAATTCGCTGTTTCGGAGGAAATTTTTAACATTTTTTTTTGTAGGTAGGACCCCAAAAAAAAACACAGCATTTCTACTAGAAAGCATTTCCTTAATATATTCTTTAGTAGCATTATTATCACAGACATTGCTCTAAATATCCGTTCTCTTGTAAGAGCCCTTTGGGCATGCCTGAGCACAACGGACGCCATTCTTAACAATGAAAAACCATTTACAGTGTCAACTTGACGCTCCCCCATGACCAGCGTCGAATATTTAACCCTATTTGACGCTCCAGTAAAAAGTTGACGCTCCTACTGGAGCGTCAACTTTTTATGAAATGCGCTGCAGCGTCAAATATTAAATTTGACGCTGCAAGTGAAAATTTGACGCTGTTTTGGGACTTGACGCTGACGCTGTACCTTTATGAAACGGGCCCCTGAACAACTTAAACAAGAGTCAAGAAAAAGAAATGCCAAGGGCAGCGCCAGTAAATCAAGTTCAGCCATGACAGAAAAGAATAATTAAGAGCAAAAGAATTTTTGAAAAAAAATTGGGCAAGCAGTTTTTTCTATCAGGCAAGCAAATTTTTTATCACTTGCCCAACAGGGCAAGTGATGAATTTTTTTTGTAGAGGCCTGACATCATCTCTAAAAATTAATAAAGCATGTGGACCGGATGGTATATCTCCAAAAATTGTGAAACAATGTATTCATCATTTTGTTCATCCTTTGTGTGATGTGTTTAATAAATCATTTATTAGAGGAACCGTGCCAGACAGTATAAAACTTGCAAAGATAATACCAATATATAGAATAAATAATGTGGATAATATTGAAAATTATAGGCTTGTGGCTTTATTATCAGTATTCAGTAAAATTCTAGAAAAGCTGATGCACAAAAGATTGTATGATTTTCTAAATAGGTTCAAAATTCTTATTAATGACCAATTTGGTTTCCGTAAAGATTTTAGCACATCTCTCAGTATATAAATTTTACCGATTTTATCTTAGAAGAATAAATAGAGGTAATTTTTGTTGTGGAGTATTTATGGATTTATCCAAGGCTTTTGACACCATCGATCACCACATTCTTTTGATAAAAATGAATTATGGGGTTCGTGGTATTCCACTGCAGTGGTTTGCCAGTTATTTATCCAATCATAAACAGTACACTGTATGTGGTGATCAATGGTGTCGAATCCAATCACATGAATATTGATATCAGTATTCCACAAGGTTCAGTTTTGGGGCCGCTTTTGTTTATTTTATATGTAAATGATATTCTTTTCTCATCAAAAATATTTAAGTTCTCCTTGTTTGCAGACACTGCTGTTTTATGTTCTCACTCTAATTTACCTAAATTGATTTCTACAGCTAATTCTGAATTATGTAACTTAAATGACTGGTTCAAATGTAACTACAACTTAATCTTGAAAAAAAAAGTATATCATCTTCCATTCCAAAAAGAAAAAAATTGTAAGTAATATTGATGGCATTGCTATTGATAGGAAAGATTGTAATGACTTTTTAGGTCTCACTATCCAAGCAAACTTGCAATGGATAAAACACATTGATCATGTTTGTAATAAAGTTCTAAAATGTATTGGAGTTCTGTACAGACTTAAGGATTTTTTGCCCCTCGGCGGTTTACTTAATATTTATTATTCTATATTATTTCCCCATCTTAACTATTGTAACATTATTTTGGGTAACACCTTTAAATCAAATTTATCTAAATTACTTATTTTACAAAAGAAAGCTGTTCGTTTGTTAACAAATTCTCATTATATGAGTCCAAGTGCGCCTCTTTTTGTTAAACACAAAGTGTTACCTTTATTTGAGTTAATTCGTTTAAATACATAGATTTTTGTCTCACCTGCATAGCAGAGTGAGACTATAGGCGCCGCTTTTCCGACGGCGACGGCGGCGGCGGCGGCGGCGGCGGCGGCGACGGCGGCGTCAACACCAAATCTTAACCTGAGGTTAAGTTTTTGAAATGACAGCATAACTTAGAAAGTATATGGACCTAGTTCATGAAACTTGGCCATAAGGTTAATCAAGTATTACTGAACATCCTGCCTGAGTTTCATGTCACATGACCAAGGTCAAAGGTCATTTAGGGTCAATGAACTTAGACCATGTTGGGGGAATCAACATCAAAATCTTAACCTAAGGTTAAGTTTTTGAAATGTCATCATAACTTAGAAAATATATGGACCTAGTTCATGAAACTTATACATAAGGTTAATCAAGTATCACTGAACATCCTGCATGAGTTTCACATCACATGACCAAGGTCAAAGGTCATTTAGGGTCAATGAACTTTGGCCGAATTGGGGGTATCTGTTGAATTACCATCATAACTTTGAAAGTTTATGGATCTGATTCATGAAACTTGGACATAATAGTAATC
This sequence comes from Lytechinus pictus, assembly GCF_037042905.1. Classification (NCBI taxonomy): domain Eukaryota; kingdom Metazoa; phylum Echinodermata; class Echinoidea; order Temnopleuroida; family Toxopneustidae; genus Lytechinus; species Lytechinus pictus. The sequence continues at coordinate 43,926,940 of NC_087246.1, read as the reverse complement.
AAGTATTACTGAACATCCTGTGCAAGTTTCAGGTCACATGATCAAGGTCAAAGGTCATTTAGGGTCAATGAACTTTGGCCAAATTGGGGTATTTGTTGAATTACAGCCATAAATTTGAAAGTGTGTTGGTCTAGTTCATAAAACTTGGACATAATAGTAATCAAGTATCACTGAACATCCTGTGCGAGTTTCAGGTCACATGATCAAGTTCAAAGGTCATGTAAGGTCAAAGAACTTTGGCCACGTTGGGGGTATTTGTTGAATTGCCATCATATCTCTATAAGTGTATTGGTCTAGTTCATAAAACGTGGAAATAAGAGTAACCAAGTATCACTGAACATCTTGTGCGAGTTATAGTAGTTTTCAAAATCAGCACTGCTGCTATATTGAATCGCGTGATGCAGGTGAGACGGCCAGAGGCATTCCACTTGTTATGTTTAAATTTCACAAAGGCACCCTTCCAGAAAATTTCTCACGAATGTTTCAAACAAACTCTCAAATTCATAATTACTCTACCAGACATCAAAACAACTTACGTATTCCTTTTTCTAAAATTAATTTTATTCGTAATTTGATCAGATATATTGGGGCGAAAGAATGGAATTCTCTCACTTATGACATTAAAAACAGCACAACACTCTCACGATTTAAGTCACTATCAAAGTCATTTTTGTTCAATTATTTAAACAACTCCAATCCCCCTGTAATTGTGTTTTATCATTTTTTTATCTCGTCTTATATTCTATTATATTCTATTCTATCTTCTGTGTTTTTGCAGTGTGTGATGATGTGTGGGTGTGTTTATTTATAACCTTTTTTTCTTACCGGTTATGATATTTGTGTATTTGTAGGGCCCCGGCTATAAGCAGTTTTGCTTCTTAGGGGTCCTGACCATTAAGTCATTTGTAACCTGTTATATTTTGTATTAGTTTGTTTGTATCATGTTATTTTTGTAAATATTTTGATGTCTTTTTAATGGTCAATGAATTGAATTGAATTGGAAATAAGACAAACATAAGAGCAACCATGTATCCCTGAATATCATGTGCGAGTTTCAGGTCACATGACCAAGGTCAAAGGTCACTAAGGGTCAACGAACTTTGGCCATATTGGGGGTATTTGAGGAATTGTCATCACAACTTTGAAATTTTATGGATCTAGTTCATGAAACTTGGACATAAGAGCAATAAACAATAAAGTATCCTTGAACATCTTGTGCTAATTTCAGGTCACATGACCAAGGTCAAATGTCATTTACGGTCAACAAACTTTGGTAATGTTGGGGGTATTTGTGGAATTGTCATCATAACTTTAAAAGTCTATGGATGTAGTTCATGAAACTTGTACATAAGAGTAGCAGTGTATCCCTGAATACCCTGTGTGTGTTTCAGGAACATGGCCAAGGTCAAAGGTCATTTAAAGGTCAATGAACTCTGGCCGTGTTTGGAGTATGTGTTGAATTGGCATCATAACTTAGGAAGTTTATGGTACTTGCAATGCTCATGAAGCATCAACATAAGGGTAATCAAGTATGAATGATAGTTTTGCACAATCCTTAGGTCACATGATCACGATCAAAGGTCATTTTGGGTCAATGGACATAATATTTTATTATCTTATTAATGTTTTCTTCTGTGAATAATTATTCATTAGCTGTTTTTCAAAGGAAGCACTGTTGCTATATTGAATTACGTAATTATGTAATTACGAGACTGCCAGAGGCGTTGCAAAAGATATATAACATATGTCAGAACCTGATTTTGTTGTTGTATTGTGTATTGAAAACTTCTAATTGTATGAGTCAAAATTTACCTAATTTTTTTTTGTGTTTGTGGAAAAGAGATGAATATTACACTATCCATCAGAAAAAGAGTGATATAGTTATTTACATTGTACAAGTATTTTTATTAATTAAACAATGTGTATGTAATTTCTTGTTTACTTTATATCTCCTTGCACAGATTGGTCAAACCAACAGCAGAGTTACAGTTTAAGGTTCTGAATCACTTCAATATCAAAAGTGATGTCACTTTAGGAACAGCTTCAGTTAAACTTTTACCCCTTCTAGCGAAGCATAACGGCAATGGTATGAACTTTGCATTGTTTTATTATTTTATTGTTTCAAAATTTAATTTGAGTGTATTTGAGATAAGAGGGGGACAAGAAAACCCAATGTGACAAATGTTCAATATATTTGACATGGAATATGTTATTTTATTTAGTGCTGTAACATCAAGGTTATTTTCAATTCCTTTTAAAGGGAATGGTTTTCAGATAAACGAAAACATCACACCTTTGCCAAAGTTGCCGCCTATAGTGTGGGAGCATGTGAGGACACATAAAAGTCATATGGTTTGGTCTTTGGATCGTTCTACTTGTAATAAAAATGGGGGTAAAGTTTATTATCTTTCAATATTTCCCTATATTTGCCAGTTGATGAACATATTAAGTTACCCAAATAAAGACAAAATTATCAAAAATGTCGCTGGAAATAAAAATTTTCTTGGGAGCAGCCGTCTTGTTCCCTGACATCTATTCATTCTTGATGTCAAACTTTACTTTAAAAAATTACACGATTTTCTTTTTTTTTATAATATAAATATTTTCTTTACAACTATTTTTTGTTGTAATTTTGGACGGATTAAGCAATAAAAGTGAAATCCTAATTTTTCTGTGAAAGAGGCCATATGACTCTTTCACTATTATTTACAGATGTAAGATTTCATTTCATTGTATTTTGTCCTGTCAAAAATGACCCCCCAAAATTTAAAGGCACTAACTTACATGTACTAATGTTAGTAGAAATAGGAGAGTCCAACATTTACAACAGGAGTTTTTTTTTGAGAAACAGGTGGGTCCATGATTTATGCAGATACATATATACAGTATATCTTTGCTTTTTTCACTTTTCCCATTATAGATATAAACACCTACAGTACATGTAAAGCTGTTGAAAGTAGTTGCACCACAGTTCTAGAGCACGCACATTTCCAGTGCAAATGTAGTGTTGTAGGCTGGGGATGTCCAAGAATGTTATGTCTCTCAAAATCCACTAGTTTCGCAGCTGCTATTTCAGTGTCTGAAGCATTCTGAGAGGCATCTCTAAACCTGATATTTTCATGGCTTCCATTTTTGTCTCACCTGCATAGCAGAGTGAGACTATAGGCGCCACTATTCTGACAGCGGTGGCGTCAACATCAAATCTTAACTGAAGGTTAAGTTTTTTAAATGACAGCATAACTTAGAAAGTATATGGACCTAGTTCATGAAACTTGGACATAAGGTTAATCAAGTATTATTGAACATCCTGTCTGAGTTTCAGGTCACATGACCAAGGTCAAAGGTCATTTAGGGTCAATGAACTTAGACCATGTTGGGGGTATTTGTTGAATTACCATCATAACTTTGAAAGTTTATGGATCTGATTCATATAACTTGGACATAGGAGTAATCAAGTATTACTAAACATCCTTTATGCTAGTCTTATGTTTCATCAACTGCCCTTGAATATAGTATTCAAATTTAAAGTGCAACAGCGCCATCTCCTGCTAAACTATAGCCATGCCCTTCCAATTGTGTCAACCCTATTCCTTCCCCTCTGTTTTTTCGCAACTGTAAGTATCTTTTCAACCAAACTTGGATGGTAGATGGATTGGGGGACCTGCATGTTATGCTGCAGTCGGAGGTCACATAGTAAGGTCAAAGGTCATTTTCAGGTCAACGTTAAAGTTTACATGCAAAACTCTCTTATGACAACTAACTCCGCAACCGTAAGTCACTTTTCAACCAAACTTGGAAGGTAGATGGACTTGAAGAACCTGCATATAAGGCTGAAGTCAGAGGTCACATGGTAAGGTCAAAGGTCATTTTCAGGTCAACGTTAAAGTTTACATGCAAGATTCTCTTATGACACCTAACTCCGCAACCGTAAGTCACTTTTCAACCAAACTTGGATGGTAGATGGACTTGGGGGACCTGCATGTCACGCTGCAGTTGGAGGTCACATGGTAAGGTCAAAGGTCATTTTCAGGTCAACGTTAAAGTTTACATACAAGACTCTCTTATGACACCTAACTCTGCTACCGTAAGTCTCTTTTCAACCAAACTTGGGTGGTAGATGGACTTGGGTTACCTGCATGCTATGCTGCAGTCGGAGGTCAAATGGTATGGTCAAAGGTAATTTTCAATTTAACGTTAAAGTTTACATGCAAGACTCTCTTATGACACCTAACCCCGCAACCGCAAGTCACTTTTCACCAAAACTTGGATTGTCGATGTAGTTATGAGACCTGCATGTCATGCTGCAGTCGGAGGTCACATGGTAAGGTCAAAGGTCATTTTCAGGTCAACGTTGAAGTTTCCGTGCAAGACTCTTATGACACATAACTCTGCAACCGTAAATCACTTTTCAACCAAATTTGGATGGTAGATGTACTTAGGGGACCTGCATGCTATTGTGTTGGGAGGTCACATGGGATGGTCAAGGTCAACATTAAAGTTTACGTGCAAGACTCTTATGACAAGTGTTATTCCATCCCAGTCATTTCACTATGAAGTTTCGATACAATTCTGTTGCGTGCCCTCGCAAATCACAACATTTCTGGTTATTTTCATAAGTGGGCGAGACACAAATCGCTCTTGCCTTGTGTTCTTCTCGACAAACAGACAAACAACATAGGAGAGGAAGAGTTCCGACTCATCTCCAAGCGACCCCATCTTCACCGCCATGGACAAGTCTTCCTCAGGTGAGGTTTTTCCAAAGTGGCGGTGAGTATGAAGGCAAACGTGAGAGTCAATTGCGACGGGCTAGAGAGAGAGGGTGAAACCGTGTTGCCTATAATGAAAGACGTTCTCATGCCCTCAAGGATGACCAAGGACCCTGGGTCAGGAGGGGAACCCTGAATCCGTTGTGTTTTCCCCATGTCTGCCCGACCCAGTGGTCATCGGGTCACAGGGCCAGGGCGTGGTCTCTCTCCCCGGCATTTAAATCGGCTAGGCTCGATACCCCGTAAGACCCGTTTTCACAGGCTCGGGCAAAGGGCAGTCAGACCCTAGCCGCAATAGACGAGTGGACTCGACTCTGTCAGCTCCTTGAGCTGGTTTGACCCCGTCGAACCCCAGTGTGGTGAGATGGACATTACCTGGTCAAGCGAGGTGCCTCGCCCGACCCTGTCTCTTGTACCTTCTGTTTTAAGAAGAATTAGAGTAAGAACATAAGCCCCGACAGCCAGGGCAGTCTTACCTTTGCTTGTGGTGAGATGGCTAAGGTTTCCCGCATTGGGGCCTATTTTACTGAGCTGTAATATGTGCCACCTCGAAGTTTAAAGGACCTAAGAAATTGACTCTACTGTTCGCGACAAGTGGTCCTGGGAGTGGACACAGAGAACTGTTGATGATACTTTGACTGCAGAATACATAAGAAAACTCGCCTTACCTGGCAAGGCTTACTTTTCTTGGTGTGATTCTGAAATAACTTATCAGAAAGGAGGTTGCAGTGTTATATGACAAAACATGCTCAAAAAGAAGCACAAGGAAAACAAGAAACTTAGACAGACTAATTACAGTTTTAACTGGTAAGTTACATGTAAGTATTACCATTTTGAATTAATAAACATTCAGGACATAAGTGGAAGTTTTTAGGATGTATATCACATTAACCAAAATAGGTAAATTATCACAAATTGACTAGACCCTAGATACAACATATTCTGTTGGAACTTATTGCATCAATTGGCTCATAGAGATAGAGGTCTAAAGTCACTAAAGTGTTATTTCTAATGTTGGAAATTTCTTATCAATAGTGCGCAGTTACTTATGAAGCCATGTTGAGGACATGGATATAAAAAAATTGCTGGCGCTATCTCATATGTACATGATATTAAGTCGTACGTACGATATAATTTTTTCAAATCCATGTCCCTAATGGGGCTTCGTAGAACTTACTACTATTATAGACCTCCTAGCACTGCCATAAAATATGAACTTAATTAGTCTGATATATCGTTTATCATTCTTAAACTTATTCATATAGTATATTGATGTATTTATACCCATTGTTGCCAAAATAACTTCATGAAAATAAAGGAAATAAATGTTCCATTTTGCTTCATTTCTTTTATTGGAAACAATCATATATTTTAAAACTGAAAAACAAAACTCTGGGGGAATATTCAGGGGAAAAATAGATGAGCATTGCACACATGCATTGCATTATCATTTCAATTATAATAATAATAATATTTGTAGGGCGCTTTATACTGGTGTTTCAAAGCGCACAGGTTGGCAGATTATAATAATATACAATCAATCTATTAAAAAAGAAAAAAGAAAAAGAAAACAAGTTTTGAGAAAAGGTGAGTTTTAAGTGACGGTTTGAAAATTTCCATGGAGGGAGCATTTTGGATATGAGTTGGGAGTTTATTCCAGAGGGTGGGAGCAATTACAAAAAATGCACCATATCGGGTCTTAGTGCGAGGGCCATGAATTAAATTATTGGAATATGATAAACGTAGGGATCTGGCAGAAGAGGAAGAACGAAGGGAAATAAGGTCTTGGAGATATTTGGGTGACATATTATGGGTAATTTTGTATACAATGAGTAGAATTTTGAACGTTATGCGAGGGTGAACCGGAAGCCAATGAAGTGATCGGAGAATAGGGGTGATGTGTTCGTGTTTCTTGCTCAAGGTTACCATTCTTGCTGCAGTGTTGAGGATTCGCTGGAGGGGAGAGATGGAAGAAATTGGGAGGCCGGCAAGGAGGGAGTTGCAGTAGTCTAGATGGGATGAGACGAAGGCATGAATGAGTTTTTCAGGAGAGGCATGATTGAGTAGTCGCCTGACCTTACCAATCCTAAATAAACCCCATGATGCTGATTTGCAGGTGTTCCTGATATGTGGCTGGAGGGTAAGGTGCTTGTCTAAAGTGACAACAAGGTCTTTAACGGAGTCAGACATCTTAAGTACGCCCTCTCCCGTATTGAAGTCTGGCAGAGGCTCTGTAGCTCTAAATTGCGATGAAAGATGTACCAGTTCTGATTTGGCTTCGTTGAGACAGAGTCTGTTCTTCGCTGACCAGACCTTGATGTCCTTGAGGCAGTCACTCAGTAGATTAACAGCATATGTCTTCTGGTCGGATGCCATGGATATGTAGATTTGCGTGTCATCTGCATACATGGCATAACTCACACCCCGATGGCTAGTGATAATTTTTGCGAGAGGACCAGTGTACAGAAGAAATAGGAGAGGGCCCACAACAGAACCTTGGGGGACTCCACAGCCCAAAGTGAAAGGTGCTGAGCAATTTCCTTTGAAAATCACCCGCTGAGTACGATCTTGCAGGTATGACTCAATATCCAATTTAGAGCCGTTCCGGTAATGGAGTAGTCATGTGCAAGACGCCGGAGCAACACTGAGTGATCTAACGTGTCAAACGCCGCAGAATAGTCCAGTAGAAGGAGTGCAGCTTTGTTACCCTTGTCGACGGTAAGCAGTAGATCGTTGAGTACTTTCAAGAGAGTTGTTTCTGTTGAATGAAAGTTGCGATATGCTGACTGCTTCTCAGGAAGCAAATGATGACTGTCCACATAGCACATGAGCTGGGATGCAACGATTCTCTCCAAAACCTTGCTAACAAATGGCAGATTGGCAATAGGGCGATAATTGCCAAAGTCATTCGGATCAAGGTTGGGCTTTTCCAGCAGAGGAACAACTAGTGATGATTTGAATGATTCAGGGACAACACCTGTTGTGAGTGATGAATTGATAATGTTTATGAGAAGCGGTAGAAGTTCATCAATACAGTCTTTGAGCAACCAGGTTGGAAGAGGATCAAGACTGCAGAACTTCGGTGGTAATGACTTGATGAGATGGCAAAGTTGAACTTCAGTCACTGGAGTAAACTCACTCAGTTTGCAATTCAAAGAGCACACATGATGTTGTTGATCACTAGGAACGTCAGGTGCAAAAGAGGACACAATATCACTGATCCTCTTGCTAAAGAATTCACTGAATTTGTTGGCGAGATCAGAAGCAGATGAGTGTTCAGGATAAATGGAGGACTGAGAGGGGGTGGAGAGTTTCTGTACAATACTGAATAGCTGTTTGGAGTCGGCGTTAGCAATTTCAGACCTAAAGTATTTTGATTTGGCATCAGTGATGAGATTGTAGTAGTAATTATTATTAATAATATATTATTACTAAAAATTATATGATCATTTTTCAGCTGCTTGTACACCATCTACATCGAAAACAACTTCAACATATGGCTTGCTTCCCTTTTTTCAACCAAAATCTGAGCCAGTATTTCCACCACTACATGCCAAAAATGCCTCTATGTCACAGAATAGCCAATCAAGAGGCAATGTTGTTGGCATTCCTAGCAGAAAAATCTCTGCCATTTACCTTGGCACCTGAACTAATTGACTTCGGGAAGAATCTCGCACATGATCCCAACGCTCTCAACCAGTTGCCTATGGACCGTAACACAGCATCGTACAAGATGCAATATGGATTGGCAAAAACTTTTCAAGAAGAACTTATCAAGGATCTTCAGGATAATATGTTCTCAATGAATATAGATGAAGCAATATCTCAAAACAACAAAAAAGTATTAACTGTTTTGGTTAGTTATTCCCCATCTTGAATAAAGTTGTGGTTCGTCATTTCACTACACTGAGTTTGCTTGTAGTCAATAGTGAAACACTGGAGAGGGAGATCAACTCTCTGATGCAACTACACAACATTCCTTGGACAAATGTGATGTCAGTACCACTAGACTCTAGTAATGTCATGAGGGGGACAAAGAGTGGATTAGAAAATCGCTTAAGGGCAAACCATGCTCCCCACCTGCTTGATATAGATGGGGATTGCTGTCACCTTATTCACAATGCATCTAAGCATTTCTCAAAAGCATTTGATCATTATCTGGAGGGACTGTTCACATCAATAAACAATGACTTTAAATGGTATCCAGACCTCCGCAAGTACCTCGATGAGCTGTGTGACATCCTTGGTGTGAAGTCTACAGTACCAGAAAGATATGTGTCTACACGCTGGCTCAGTGTATATGATGTAGCTGTGGACACACTGAGAATGTTTGAGGCCTATACAGTCTTGTACATTGCTTTTATGCCAATGTCAGATCGTCAGCACTATTTCCACTTGGTGAAAGGTGTCAACACGTCCAAGGAGATTGGAAAGAAGGCTACAGAAACTATCAAAGCCATTCACCACAGCCTGAGAGCAAAGAGGATGACTGAAGAGGAAGGAGAGAATCACACAAAAGTTGTTTATGAAGCGGAGTTATACAAAATTACTTCTTCACTTCTACTCCAGTGTTCTTCCTCTCCTGAAGAAGTTTGTTGTGTTCTTTCAGAACAGGTAGACCCAGATACATAAACTACATGATGAAGTTACCAATCTGGCTAGGGATTTTTATACCTGCTTTGTAAAGCCATAAGCAGTCAAAGACAGAGTCAGCACTGTGGACATAGATTCTTCAGTGCTTCCTGCAGAGAACAGGTTTGTTAGACATGAAGCAACAAATATCATGAAAAAAGACAAGGAGGTGAAGAAAGCCTTTCTTGCTAAAGTTAAAGGGATGGTCCGGGCTGAAAATATTTATATCTTAATACATAGAGTAGAATTCACTGAGCAAAATGCCAAAAATTTCATCAAAATCGGATAACAAATAATAAAGTTATTGAAGTTTAAAGTTCAGCAATATTTTGTGAAAACAGTCGTCATGAATATTCATTAGGTGGGCTGATGATGTCACATCTCCACTTTCCGTTTTCTTATGTTATTACATAAAATCATATTTTTTTCATTATTTCATACTTGTGTGAATAATATGTCTCCTTATAATGAAATAAGTTGCAGCAATAAATATATCATGCACTAAATCAGTTGTCAATCCAATTTTTCTAGTTTTTGGAGGAAAATTTTTGAATAAACCTAATTTCATAAAATAAAATACAAAAGAACAAGTGGGGAAGTGACATCATCAGCCCACCCAATGAATATTCATGACAACTGTTTTCACAAAATATTGCTAAACTTTAAAATTCAATAACTTTGTTATTTGTTATCTGATTTTGATGAAATTTTCGGCATTTTGCTCAGTGAATTCTACTCTATTTATTAAGCTATAAATACTTCCAGCCCGGACCATCCCTTTAAGTCATGCATCGCTGCAGGCAAGTGTTTGCAATCGAAACTCCCATTGCAGAACAGACTGCTGAGTCATCTGTCTGCAATAGACCTGATAGTAAAAGGTCATTCGAAAGCTCTCAAAGTCAGAGTCAGCACTGTGGACATAGATTCTTCACTGCTCCCTGCAGAGGACAGGTTTGCTAGACAAGAAGCAACAGAGATTATGAAGGAAGACAAGGAGGTGAAGAAAGCCTTTCTTGCTAAAGTTAAGTCATGCATCGCTGCAGGCAAGTGTTTGCAATCGAAACTCCCATTGAAGAACAGACTGCTGAGTCATCTGTCTGCAATAGACCTGATAGTAAAAGGTCATTTGAAAGCTCTCAAATGTATGAAGGCTCATCCGGAACTAGTGACGAATGTCTTAGCAGGGAATGAGGTTGATCAATATCTCTTGGAAGTTCAGAAATACAATGTCAATGAGAAGTTCGCAGAAGCAGCAGTGGACACAAAACTAGACAGCTGGTGGGACGAAGTAGCAGCAATTAATTACCTTTTGTTGTGGAAGATGATCAGGGCATTAATGAGTTGTTTCTACGGGCCTCAAGTGGAAGGGTCTTTAGTATGATGGGGGCCACCATTTCCTCCAAAACAGCTTCAATAGATATCGAGACATTTGATGCTGTACAATCTGTACAGTACGCATTGAAGGCCAGTGGGAAAAAAAGCAACATCCCACTTCAGTAGGAAAGACATGAAGCATGATCCAGTTGACAAAAGGCTCGTCAAGAAGATCAGAAGCGCTCATCGTTCCTATGTTGCAGTGTTGCAAGCAAGGAGGGAAAAGATAGCTGTGAAGAAAGCCAATCTGTAAATGGAACATAAGACTGTTGTGACAAAGAATAAAGCTAAGGAGCAGAATATGTCTCTGAAGGCAAGAAAGAGGCATAGAATTGCTATGATGAGCAGGTTAAGGCCAAAGTAGAGGTATCAGGTAATAGTTTTCATTGTATAGTGTACTTGTTGTGTACATGTACAATACATGTGGTTAAAACAAATAAAAGTTTGTGTATTATAACTAACAAATTGAAATTGAAGAGGTTTTAACTTAAGCCCAAATTTCCCCTCCAGGTACATGTATGCAGAAAATTGCACAATTGCAAAATCCAAAAAGTCCAACACCCTCCCTCGCTTAAGTATGTCTATTTTTTTTTATTCAAGAGTGAATATCACCCCTGAACCAGACTCAGCCTTGCCCCGTGGGCTCGTAGAGCCACGTGGTCCGGGTAAGCCTCTCTGCATGCCGCTCCTTTCTGTGCCCACAAACATAGGCGCATCCCTCTCAGCAGGAGGCAGGTCCTTGCCGATTATCAAGGGTCACCATTCGGCCTTTGCCGCTTTCTGCTTGTTTCCTGATTGCTCGTTTATTTTGAACTCCAATCTTTTCCAGATTGTTTGAGATTGTTTTTGCCCCAAGCATCCTCCAAGTAGGAAGCTTGCGCCTTTTTGGAGTCTCCCTGAGGTCCTTGATGCTTTAGCCTTTTCTCCGTTTGAGCCTGTGTCAAGCTCGTCCCTTTACAATTGTTCCTATCAAGACAGTCTTCTTTATCACAATCACTACTGGTCTGAGACGAAGCTTGTTTATTACGCCCGGACATATGGGAGACGCGTAGAATCCGCCTGGTTCTGACGCCTTTTTTTTTTAAAGAAAAGATTCACACGATTTCTTATGGCTCTGTTTTGGTCCTGGCGCTTAAGTGGTATCTTGACAAGACAAAGAATTTTCGCAAATTGGAACAACTCTGTCTTGTGCGAACCTTTTTCTGCTTCTTCCCGCTTTTCTTCGCATTGGATCGTCGGGGCGATCCAAGCAGCGGGCAGAGGCATGTTGCTGTTTGATGGGAGGCCTGAGGCTCTCGATACCAGAAGTATCGGCGCACTCCTTTTTCAAGTTCTCCTTGATGACCTTTGAGGACCACTCCTGGCGTTTTGCCAATTCCTTACGTCTTTCTATGTGAAGGATTTTTCCTCTGCTGAGGAGAGTGTGCGTCCTTTGCCTTGAAGGCAGCGGTCTTCACATCTGCATCTCCCTTGAACTTAGTTACTTCCTTGTTTGTGATATGCCTCCCATGGTTTTATCTGTCCTGGTCTAGCATGAAGTAGATGGATACATCACGATTATTGAAGTAAATCATGAAAATGCTTGCCTGATTTTCTTATTTACGAGATAATCTGATGTATTCATCTACTATCCCTGCTCCATCCCCTCGCCTTGTGTGGCAACATGTCACTACTGCGAGAGCTCATAAAGACGAATATATAGGGGTGATACAATTGGAAGTGCATGAATATAGTTCAGCGGGAGATGGCGCTGTTGTGATTTAATTTGTGTACTATATTTAAGGGCAGTTGATGAAACATAAAGTAGATAGATACATCAGATTATCTCGTAAATAAGAAAATCAGGAAAGTATTTTCATGTTTGTACTTTTTGATTATTAGGGATTTTTATTTACAGTTTACACAGTATCATTTTCAATCTCAAGAAAATTAAAATACTGTATGAGCTGTTATTTCGTTTGGGTATATTTTGTGAATTTTGCAAATTGCCTAATGGCCATAACAAAACATGAAAATTTTAACACATTAAGAAACTAATGCCTATGTCCCCAACAGCAAAAAATAAGGTTGAAAAAAATACAGTTAGTAATTCAAAGTTAGCTACAATTTCACTTTATTTCTCATACAAAATCAGAGCCTAAAATTGTTTCCTAGCATATTATTATCAATAGTAATTTACTCACTGTGATATTTAAATGTATTTTCCATGAAATAATTTTATTCTATTGTCATCTGATTGACTCTATGTGCAAGTACATATGCAGCTACATGTATATTCATGAGTAACATGACCACAGGTTTCTTAAGGTGTAAGATTTTGTTCACAAAATTATACAATTTTTCACAAAAGTAAATCAAACAAAACACAACCTAATTATATAAGCCCAAGACCCAATTCTCATTACCATCCTAAAACTTGTATAATGGAAACTAGTTTAACGTGTTAATGACATTGCTTGAAGTACTTAATCTTTTAAACAATCTTCCAAACCGGTTCGGAAAACCACCTCGCGATTTAGTTTTCAAGATCGCTTTGCCTCATTCAACTGGTTTTAGCATAAGTGAGGACATGAACCGTTCTTTCAGGAAAGATCTTCACACCCTTTAAGCGCGCTACTCCACACTCTGTGTGTAGAATGTCTATGCTGCGGTTTCAAATTTCGCGTGAAACATGTCACCCCACTGAGAGCATACCTGTAGCAACAAGACTGCTTTACGTGTAGTGCTTTTGAAAACCACATTTGGGTGATCAAATGGGAAAGCTAGCAAAGCGATCTTCCAAACTAGTTTCCTTAACTGATTTCCAGGGTGCCGTTTCATAAAGCTGTTCGTAAGTTAAGAGCAACTTTAAGAACGACTGGTGATCCTTTATTTTGGTAAATGGTATAATAAATTGGTGATGGTTTAGCGCGTAAGAGAGGATCACCAGTCATTCTTAAAGTTGCTCCTAACTTACAAACAGCTTTATGAAACGGCCCCCTAAACTAAGTTTTAGAAAGTGTACTGAGAACGGGGTCTAATGGTGCTATGACACTTGCACGATTTTGGAGCCCGAATAGTTTACGACTTGCTCATGCATCGAATCATGCCATAACTACTACACTGCGCTATACTTACCTATACCATCTCATCAAATTGCTATTCGTTACCCTGACTCGAATAGCCACCGGTAAAAAACTCCCTGACAGAGGCTAACTGCAATCAGGTAGCCCGGGAAACCCGTCACGGAACGAGACCCATAAAACCCGCTCACCGCATATAAGCCTCCTCTTTTGTTACCGTGACGTCGCTGAGTACACTCGAAACATTTAGCCACCGTGCTTCAGTGCCTTTCTTTATGAATCACGATGTCTGAAGAAATAACTGACGTAAACATTGATAATTCCCAAGCCTCCCCCAACCCAAGAGATCTCAATAAAGGGGAGAAAGACTCGGTCAAGACAAAGCCGAGGGCCAATATCTCGGCCAAGAAAAAGCCGAGAAATAATAATAGTAAAGATGATAAGGCGGCCAAGACAAAGCCGAAGAACAAGAACCCTAACACTAATAACCCGGCCAAGACAACGCCGGCTGATGACACTACACAATCAGACACCCAGTCCCATAGGCGGGAGGTAGACGAGGGTACGAATAAATCGGAAGAGACTATTTACACTCCTTCCGATCGGGGTAGCTCCTCATCAAAGAGTAGGGCGGGCAAGAAGAGGCCTCGCGATGACCACTCGTGTTCTAATGACAATCAGGCTCGAATTAACTACCCACTACAACCCCCTGTAATTCAGAAGAAGAGCCAACTGGCCCGGGATTGTGACTGGTCAGTCCATTCATTGCCAGACCCTGCCGAGGTGGGTAGTTGGATCTTGGAAGCCTTGCAGGCGATCCTCCCCCAGCGGGCGCCGCCATCGACCCATCCTGACCCCGACCCACTGGACTTGCTTACCGGCCAGCCCGGCAAGTAGTAGACAAAGCCGCCGGAGACAACGAGCTAATGAAAACTCGACTCATTCTAGACGTAGAGAGAGGTCTAGATCGCCTCGTACCGGTCGCGAAGTGGGGGCTAATGATAACTCGCCTCGTACTAGCCGTAGAGAAATAGCTAGCAAATACTCGCCTCGCAGAGAAAGGAAGGGACAGAATAGAAACGAGGAGATTTCCATTGTGGGAGAATCTGATTCGGAATTCGATTACCACCAACCTGTTACATCTCGCAGAAGAGACTGGGGCGATTTCTCCCCATCAAATTCTAATAGCAGCCCCGTGCATTCCCTGCAAGCTGCCCAGCAAATGGGATTCGAACGAGGAGAATCACCATTAGGGGTACGAGAGAGTTCTGGCATACACGAACGCGATACTCCGGCTAGTGGGAACAGGCATCAGTCAGCCCTGATCTTGACTAAATACTGCCCTCAACTTCGGGCCGAAGACAGTACCAGTAGCGAAACTGAGCGTGAGAAGTCAATCTTCCGCCTGAACTCGTCCCTTAGTTGTTCGGACGAAGTCAGTCCTGCGATCAAGATGGACGCTCCGTATAAATCCTGCTTTCGGGGCCTAGATAAGCAACACTCTCGGCTTAAACCGATCAGTAAAGAAGTCTCGAAGGATTATCGGTTTGCCGCTCAAGACTTTGAGGATTTTTGTGCACTCCTTCGGTCCCGGACGTTGCTTTCCATGTCGGGGATGCGGGAGCGAGGAAGTCTAGATCGGGCCGTAACCCTCTCCGCAGCACTGGTTACTGCTCAGCCGACTATCAGCTAGCAGCGCTGGACGTGGCCGCCCGGAGCGGTATGAGACTCGCGCTGTACCAGGGGTGCCTGTTAACCGCTCTTGGTGAGGCTGAGCGGCTTGGAGTCTCTACCAATGACAAGAACTTATTGTTAGAGTCACTCTCAAAGATCGCTGATCTCCAGTATGAGCAAGCAGCAAGATCAACACTGCTACGCACGAGGGCAAGGAGGGCTAAAGTTCTAGATGCTCTCAAGATCGAGAAAGGGGCAGCCAGACTTCTCAATAAGCTTCCTTGCGAAGGTAAGGACTTGTTTCATGGACACTTTCAAGAAGTATTGGACGAGTCTATTTCAGCCAGCACCACAGCTGACTAGACATTTTATAAGCTCTCCTCGAGTAGACCTAGTCCGCCGGGCCCTAGACCGGCCCAGGGCCAGGCCCAGAGACCCCCTTATGCTAGCTCTAGCTCCAGACCCCAACCCCAGACCTACAATGAACATAAGGGGTTATCCCTCTCCTTCTTCCCTCGCTCTGGTGGCGACACCAGGAATGAAAGGGGCAGCGGGGAAAGTCATAGGAAACCTCGGGGTGGGGGACGGGGCCGCCAGGCCCACTTTCACCGCACCGAATTCAGGGCCCCCACTCATAACCGGGACTTTTGACAATCAAACACTAGTCCTTCCCCACCTTCAGCAAGTCCCAGTAGGGGGAAGACTACTTCTTTGCTTACAGAACTGGGAAAAGATAACCAAAGACATATTTGTTCTAGAGATAATAAGGTCGGGATACAATCCAAATTTCCCAAGAGTAATTCATCCTTCTCGTTTTCGACAACAGAGCCCCATACCAAGGGATCCTTCACGCCGAGAGGCTCTCCGGTCAGAAATACAGTCCCTACTCCAGAAAGCAGCTATCGTAACAGTGCCAGACCACAAGTCCCTCATCCTCTCATTCGTTTTCCTGGTAAAGAAACGCTCCGGGGGTTTCCGCATGATAATCAACCTAAAGAAGGTAAACAAACTCCTTCCAGATCAGACATTTAGAATGGAATCCCTTACAACCATCCTACCTCTGATAAAACCCAACCAATGGGCAGTCACCATAGACCTCAGAGACGCTTACTATCATGTTCCTATAGCCCCAGAGGCCTGCAAGTTTCTGGGCTTCAAAGTAGGAGACGTTTGCTACCAGTTCATAGCCCTTCCGCTCGGCCTAAAGCCTGCCCCAAGGATATTTTCCCGACTGGTGAGAGTCCTCGCCGCAGAGTTAAGAAGGCGAGGCATTACTATCTTCTGTTACCTGGACGACTGGCTCCTCCTCGGCCCTTCCAAGACCACTCTTGTCTACAACGTAAGCATTGTCCGAAAGCTGGCTTCGGATCTAGGGTTTCTGATCAACGAAGAAAAAGCGAGGTTCTCACGAACAATATCACCAGAGTTTCTAGGGGCGATAATATCCATCCCAAACTTAATAGTTCGCCCTTCCCCTCACAGAATAAAGAGGATTCAGTCAGTAGGTGCAGAGCTCTACTCAAACTCATACTCGCCAGCCAGAACTTGGCAAATTTTCCTAGGCCTATTAGCAAGCCTAGTAGATCTAATCCCGCAGCGCAGATGACATATGAGGCCACTCCAACTGCACTTCCTGAGACACTTCAGGCCCAGAATTCACCCCAGGGACCATCTTGTTCCCATGACAGATGCGATGATGCATGCAATTCATCTGTGGTCAGCATGTCGATTTCTGAACCAAGGGTAGCAAACTAAGAACACGAAACCAACTCTCACCCTAACGACCGATGCTTCAAAGCTGGGTTGGGGAGCACACATGGGGAAATTCAAAGCCTCTGGCCAATGTCAAGAAAGAGATTCAGCACAGCATATCAATGCTCTAGAAATGAAGGCGGTTCAACTGGCTCTACTTGCCTTCCTCCCCCAAGTTGCCAACCAGTGCATTCTGGTGAAATCAGACAACAGCACAGTGGTCTCCTACATAAACAGGGAAGGAGGGACAAGGTCACCTACTCGCTGCTTCCTGACATTGGAAATTCTAGCATGGTGCCAGAATAATCGCATAACCCTAAAGGCTTGCCACATCCCAGGGAAAGAGAACTACAAAGCAGATTTCCTCTCTCGGGGAAGTTATCTCCCGTCAGAATGGCAACTCAATCACTCCATCGTGGAGAGAATCTTCAGTCAGGGTGACCAGCCTCAGATAAATTATTTGCATCAGCCCTGAGCAAGCAGCTCCCGATTTATTGCACGAAGCATCAAGATCCCTCAGCCTTTGCGACAGACTCCCTAACAATCCCATGGAAGGGGATCCTGGGTTACCCCTTTCCGCCCTTTCCCATAATACCTCAAGTGCTGGAGAAAGTGAGGAAGGAAAAAGCTTACGTTCTCCTCATCGCACCTTGGTGGCCGAGGAGACCATGGTTCACAACACTTACAGATCTCGTGGTGGGGACTCCAAAATGGCTACCCCCACTGGTGGACCTCTTGAAACAACCTGGGACGGACACTTATTACCCAAACCCGGAAAGGCTTTGCCTAACACTCTGGCCCATCTCAGGAAATCAGCAACTAAAGCGGGCCTTTCGGAGAGAGCTGCAGACATGGCGTCTAAATTCCTGCGATCCTCCACCAGGAACACTTATGATTCTAGACTCCAGAGATACTTCCGGTGGTGTGGCAGTTTACAGATTGATCCTACCTCTGCCTCTTTAGGTAAGATAGCAGATTTCTTACTTCTATTATTTGACGAAGGTTTATCAGTCTCCTCCATAAGGGGTTACAGATCAGCCATAGCAGCCATTCATTCGGGCTTCTCTAATGGGGAGACTATCTCAAATTCAGTTGTCCTTGCCAGAATAACAAGATCCTTTTTCTTACAGAATCCTAGCCGAAGACTCTTCCCCAAATGGGACCTTCCACGGGTCCTTCGGGCCCTAGCCTAATCCCCCTTTGAACCCATGCATAAATGCTCCCTCCTTGATCTGTCCATTAAGACAGCCTTCTTAATGGCTATAGCTTCAGGTCAAAGACGTAGTTTGCTTCATGCACTCACGGTAAGGCCGGGTCATATCCGTTGGGAGAAGGACAGAGCTAAGAATAAAAAAGAAACCTCTAAACCCTGTGAAATTGTTCTTTCAGCCATTAGCAATCTCTCGTCAGTTTCCAAAGATAGGTTATGGTGTCCCGTACGTGCCTTAAAGTGGTTCATTGATAGGACTAAGTGTATTCGCACTTCCCATCAACTGTTCATTAGTTCAATAGAACCTCACGGCCCTGTTAGTCCAATTACAATTTCTCGATGGTTAGTGCAGGGGATCAGGTCGGGTGGAGAGGGCGCCATATTACACGGGGCATAGCAGCATCTTGGGTGCTCTTTCAGGGTACCTCTATGGAGGAGATCCTCCAGGCAGCCCTATTGGACCAATTCCAATACCTTTGTATCTTATTACTTATCTGATGTAATTAGCCGAGACACAGGTTTTGCCTCCGCGGTTCTGTCTTGTCCTAATCGTTCCTAGACTATTTCCAGTTGATATATTTCTTTAACGAGGTTGATGATATTTATATCCCTTTATTCCTAGAGTAGCTTCTCCAGTTGGGAGACTACTCTTTTTTATAGTCAATCAGTTTTTTGTATCGTTGTTATGCTAACATGTCTGGGAAGGGTCTCATTGCTGCCCCTCCTCCAGTTTTTTTTTCTGTGCTATTCTAGCAATTTGATGAGATGGTATAGGTAAGTATAGCGCAGTGTAGTAAATCAGAATGCTCAGTAGTGAGCATATTATTTATTATATCATACATTGAGTAAATCCTGTATAGTGATTGGTTCAAGTAGCATCATGTGACCGAATATATTTCAACTATGATGTTGCGTGACGTCAGACCTCGATATATTTTTGGATATATCGAGGTCTGACGTCATTATTTCACAAAACTGGATATCTAGCTAAACCTATGAGCTAAACTCTCGGGCGTACCGGCCAGCGCGCTCTCTCTCCCGGGCAAGTCCAGCGATGCGTCGGCGCAGGCTCTAATCTGCGTTCCGCTGAGCGCGATATGGCTCGGAGAAAAGTAGGTAATTCAACTCAAGTAACCGGACTTTTAATAAATTATTAAAAGTAGGATATAAAACAAATATATCAGGCGTTTCATTCGAAAGCATAGTGGGAATTATTAATCCTCGGTTGGACTGGCAAAACTACTATATTTCCCTCGGGGCTTCGCCATAGTACTTGCCAGACCAACCTTGGATAAATAATTCCACTATACTTTCTCAAAGCCTGATATATTTGTTTACTAACAAGCTATACTTACCTATAACTCCCCACCCGTCCTCCCCAGCAGACTTCGCCCCTCCTTGGCTACGAAAGAGGAGGCTTATATGTGGTGAGCGGGTTTTATGGGTCTCGTTCCGTGACGGGTTTCCCGGGCTACCTGATTGCAGTTAGCCTCTTTCGGGGAGTTTTTTACCGGTGGCTATTCGAGTCAGGGTAACGATTAGCAATTTGATGAGATGGTATAGGTAAGTATAGCTTGTTAGTAAATAATATGCTCACTACTGAGCATTCTGGTCGTTCCATATCGGTAAGTGTGTGGACCAATGCGGAACAATGCTTGAAGCGTTGTTCCAAAATATTAGAATTTCTCAATTCCCGTCACAACGAATTTCGGGAATGTTGGCGTGAACTATTCGTAAACTTTACACAACCTCGTTGGGCCAAGTCGTGCTGTAGCATGGATTGCATGATTTCATGACTATTTCACGACAATAGGTGACGCATACTTCCTCCAAATCTCAGAAATGCTCGCTTAAAAAGCATACACATGCACATTTTGGCTTTAAGGAGCCACAATTCATGGAGTTCAATTTTATGCTCCAATGAATAATGATGAATTGAATGATGTGACAATATGTGAACGATTTGTGAATATTTTGTGAACCAGAAGGGACCATGGCACGAACTATTGACAACCTTCGTGGCCTGCATTGTCATGAACTGGCATGATAAAATCGTGCCAATGTGGGAACCAAGAAATCGTGCCATTATTAGATTGCTCTTACAGATCAAATGGTGACATGAATTTTTAGAGTTAAAGGTACAAAAGAGTGAAATTTCAGCCAGTATTTTCTCACTTTTAACTGTTCTACATGGACAAATTTTTTACAAAGTATGCGGCGCTTATTGTATTTAGCGCTATATAAATGTTGCATATTATTATTATTGTTATTACACAACACGTCGGCATGAGGATTTGAGAAGCATATTTATGCACATGTTTTGCATTATTTTTGTTGTGAAAGTGTTTGGTATATCTTCATATCGCGAATTCAACAACCCGTGAAAATGTTGTGACCGCAGTCGCAAAAAGTTTTGGACGCGAAAATAACAGCTCAGTTTGCATATGACTTGTCTTGGTTACTTGTTTTTTTATGTCATTTGATGTGAAATATAATCATTTTGAAGCAATTCATTGGTCGTCTAATGCCAATTCGTCCAATGCCAATTCTGTCCACTATCCACATGGTATAATTGCCAATTCGTCCACTAACCATTTCATCTAATAACCAGTTGGTCCAATAGACATTTAGTCCATATGGTCTAATTGGACTAAGTGTGAATTGTGCAAAATGAATGAAAATGAAATGAATATTAGACCAACTGGTTATGAGACCAAATGGCCATAGACGAACTGGTGATTAGACAAAGTGGTGAGTGGACGAGTTGGCAATAGATGAATGGCAATTTACTGATTCATTTATTTTCTTTTTAGTGTGGACTTTGATAATATTAATTGATAGCTGAATTAATAGCTTAATTCACTGACTATTGCAATCATATTATATTTGTATTTTTTTATTCTTTTTTCACTCTCATAATTACGATGTCATTATTTTTTCTCTGAACACACACCTCATCTCATCTTATGATTTTTTTCTTCTCATTTGGCTTTCTTTCTTCCTGCCCCTCTGTCTTTCTTTCTCTCTAATTTTCTCTCACCGTGCAGTCAAGAATGTACAGTTACCAGTCGAGCTGAGGTCAGAGGGCAAGGCTACACAGAAGAGTGGGGAACTCCATCTTGTCCTGGATGGCCTCAGTATATCCCAGGAAACCCTGACTGCACTAGGAGCAGTCACCCAAAATGGTGAGACACAAACCAATCTAACTGGGGGAGGGGGATAAATTACCTATTTCCTATCGTACTGAATTCAATTCAATTCAATTCAATTCAATGTTTTATTCAATTCCAATAAAATCAATACAGAGTATAGAATACAGTAATAACAAATACAATGTGCAATGTGCAATAATAAGGCAAGAAAATATAAGGTACATGTAAATCAAGTATTAAACAGATACAAATGACAATAAAGAGATACAATATTGGAATTAGGTGGTCATAAAAACCTATCAAGGTTTGTCGAGATAACCACCCTTACATAAAAAAATAAAATAAGCCAAATTGAAATTACAAATTTGATAAAATGCTCATTTAAAATTTAATTCAATAACTGAAATCATTTGATAATACATGTACATGTAATACTATAAACATAAGTTAAAACACCTTTAACCGCACAAACCCAATACATAAACACACAAAGGCAGTAAAAATCCTTGCTTTCACACACTATTGATTAAATATAGTTTCAATTTCCTGCTAAAAGCGTTCGTTGAACTGATTGATCTTATTTCTATTGGAAGATTGTTCCAAACAGCTGGAGCATGGTGTCTAAATGAGAATAATACATAATTTTTATTTACAGTCCATAAGTGATATTATTTTTGTTTCTTGTATTATAATCATGAATATTAACATTTAAATCAAGCATAGACGATATTGAATTATGGAGTATATTATGTTTATGTTTAAAAATTAATATTGCACAAAAGTAGGAATTGAGTTGATAGATATTTAGAACATTAAATTTCACGAAAAGTTCTTTAGTGTGGGCCAATCTGTGAGAAAATGAACATATTCGGATTACTCTTTTTTGTAAAATAAACAATCTTTCTAGTTTTGAAGGATATGTATTTGCCCACACTACATTACAGTAAGACAAGTAAGGCAAGATTAAGGTATTATACAAAGTTAAAAGAATGTGTTGAGGCAAGAAATCACTAAGTTTGCGGATGATACCGATATTCTTAGATATTTTATTTGTCACATCCATTATGTGATTATTCCATGAAAGTCTTTCGTCAATTAAAACGCCTAAAAACTTTGAGTTACTTACACGTTTGATAACTTGATTATTCATTTTAATATCTAATACTTCAATATCTTTTACTCTATTATGTCCATGATATAATATATAGTTCGATTTATCCATATTCAAAGAGAGTTTGTTATAGTAAAACCATGCGGTTACATGAGGTAATTCTTGATTCAAAACATTATTCAAAGATTGTAGTGTAGTATCAGAAACTAAAATATTGGTATCATCCGCAAATAACAAAAATTTCAATTTGTCTGAACATTTTGGTAAATCATTAATAAATATTAAAAATAATAGCGGTCCGAGGATTGATCCTTGGGGCACACCACATAAAACATTTAATGGTTCAGATAAAACATTTTTATATGATACGTATTGCACACGATTTAATAAATAATTCTGAAACCAACTTAATACATGACCCCTAATTCCATAAAACTGTAATTTGTGTAAAAGTATATTATAATCAATGCAGTCAAAAGCCTTGCTAAGGTCTAAAAATATTCCGATAGTGTGTAATTTTTTATTTAGTGAGTTGATAACATAATCATGTAAGTTAATTAGGGCCATTTCAGTGGAAACATTTTTTAAAAATCCATATTGCACATCATTTAAAAGAGAGTTGCAGTTAAGAAAATTATATAATCGATTATAAACAATTCTTTCTAAAATCTTTGAAAAATATGGTAGTAGTGAAATGGGACGATAATTAGAGACATCATGTAGATCACCTTTTTTATGTACTGGAATAACTTTTGAGATTTTCATTTTAGAAGGAACTATGGCAGAAGATAGTGATAAATTAAAAATATGACATAAAGGATGCAGAATGAATACAATCACTTTCTTGATTACAACTGGATTTAAATCATCGATACCACAACTACTGCTACATTTTATATTTTTAACAATATCAACTACTTCATTTTGATTCACTGGTTTAAAAAACAATGATTGCAAACACTTATTGGGTAAGAATTTGGCAAAATCTTTACTACTTGAGCAATTACCATTTAGGCAGAGACCAATTTTAACAAAAAAATTATTAAAAGTGTTTCCAATATCCTTATTCCCATATATAGTTTTACCATTATCATTAATAAAATCAGGCAGACTCTTAAATACATGTACAATGGTGTACATGTATTTAAGGTTTCCATTAATAAGCCTTGCTCCAGCTGGTTAGGGTTTTCTTTATGAATAAACATCCTGAGAATGGGGATTGCAATAAACTTTTCAACAAATTTGTCTATTTTTGTGGGGCACCCAGCATGCTGAAAGGCATGCTTAGTATTCGCTTGCATGGATGTTTTTTTGGATGTATGGATGTCTCTTGTCAACCATTTCACCATAAAAAGGTGAACCTGTTCACAGCCAAGGGGAGGGTGTGATAGCTTGTTGGTCCAGTGGCAACTTCTTAAATATGGAACTCAGAAAAAGTAACAATTGACAGCAGATTTTTAAGGGAATCAAAGTGAATTCCAATCTTCAATTTCAAGTTTTCCTTGGAACAATGGTAACATCAGTTCGAATTCAAATTCAAAACATAAAATATGGATATAAACATTCAATACAGAACATAGAAAATCAGTCATCAATTTCAACAAGGATCAAATATTCAATATATTCAGTAATGCAATTATACCTCCTGATCAATCAGCCATAAAGAATCATTTTATGCATCAGAATATAGCAAAACAGTTTTTAGAACTTGTAGGGGATACTGAAGTTAATGTTGACCGTTTAAAATGTCGTCCTGTGAGGTTCGCCCTGACTGATTCAACTTAACTAGGCATTACATCACAGATACACCTCTACGCCTGAGTAACCCTTTCACTCGACGGACATCATTACTATCGTCATAATACTGTCATGACATCAACGTCAACTCCAGACTCAACGCCATTTACAGATGATAAAATACCAAGGCATAAAAACTACCTATCCCTTATATAAGGTTTATCTTTATGCACTAAATAGCTATCGCATATGGCCATGCGTTTTATGTTACATGTGCACGACAAGCACAGAAATGATTAATGGTATAAAACTTGAAATAGATGTGCTACATGGGTATATTTGGTATCACATCAAAGGGAATCTTTATACCAATTACTTGAAAGAAAAAGAAATACATGAGATTACTTCATTTACCAGTAATTAGCAATTATGTAACATCAATTGTCCATTTTTGCATGGTGGTAGACGAGGGGAGCATGGATTTTTATTTCATTAAGAAACTAAATATGTAACATCACATTACCTAAATATGTAATAGTTTTGGGGTTCACTGGCTTATTCTTTGATCATAAGTGGGTCAAATTTGAACTTTTAAGTTTAAAGGATACCTATTAAGCTAATTAGTATAATTAATTGATGTAAATCATGAAATTAACACGATTGACATTGTGGCTGTCTGATGTATAGAAAATGAGGAGAGATAAAATATAGTTGTAGGTTACACCTTCAATAAAATTTAGAAGCTGCAAAAATTCCAAAAGGAAAAGCACAAACTAATTAAAGACTTCAGAGATAAATCAATCTATTGTTAATTATGACCTCATTTTGACAGTATAGACTGACAGTGATGACTTTGATGTGTCTGAATCTTCAGATTATAACAGATAGCCAGTACACCTTTTGTGCAATTTTGATTGCTGAAAACTTGTTTGTAGAAAAAAATCCCTCATCTGATGCTACATGTATTTACTCTTTTTTCTTAATGTTACATCACACTGCGTCTATGAATGGTGAATTATCGGATGGTCTAATACCACTTGGTCTACTTATCAGTTCGTCCAACTTCACATAGTCTAAACTCATTTCGTCTACAACCAGTTCGTCTAATATCCAATTCGTCTTATTCCCACTTGGTCTAATATCCAATTCGTGTAATTTCCATTTGGGCTAATAACCAGTTGGGCTAATTTTCACTTGGTCTAATATCCAATTCGTCTAATTCCCACTTGGTCTAATATCCAATTCGTCTAATGAGCAGTTGGGCTAAACCCATTTAGTCTAATTTCCAGTTGGTCTAACACCACTTGGTCTAATTTCCACTTGGTCTAATTTTCATTTCGTCTAATTGTCACATGGTCTAATGACCGTTTGGTCTAATATCCACTTGGTCTAATTTCCATTTAGTCTAATTTCCATTTGGTGTAATATCCAATTGGTCTAATTATCACTTGGTCTAATCGCCACTTGGTCTAATACCCAGTTGGGCTAATCGTCACTTGGTCTTATTCACACTTGGTCTAATGTCCATTTATTCTAACATAACATCATTCATTATTATGCATTTGATCTAGAATTAACAAATATACGCAGTGGATAAATACCATGCATCAGTTAATACATGTCGCCAGGATCCGGAAGGGTAGAGCCGGGGTAGGGCTGGTGGGCGCAAAACCTGCACCGTGAAAGACTATCGATGACGAGATAGACGCTCATCAAATGAATTATTCTAATCAACTGTAATTCTTATAATTAAGCATACATATCGATTATATAGATGATGAAAATCATATCATACTCATAATCATTACATCACTGCATGCACGGACGATACTTGAACTTAAAATGGATTGGCATGGTTCCCAGCCCATCAAGGAAATCGGGGATTTGTTTACATTTTTCCAGTCATTGTAAAACCAGGGAATTTTGATCTGCCCAAAAGTCGAATGCACGATAGTCAGTCAGACTGTTATATTTTGTTGTATATTAAAACAACATTCATTGAACGACATGTTATGGTGTTTTTTAAGTGTAGCCTCTTTTTCTACCGTACAAGTAGGCCTACTGGTATATACAATTAAAAACAATAATAGGCCTACACATAAAAAAAATACATGTAATTCACAGCAACAATTTAGAGGCATGAGAAACTGGGAATGGGTTTAAATAATTATCAGGGAATTTTCAAACTTCTGAGAGAAAAATCAGGGATTTTTGTTTTCTTGAAAAGCTGGGAACCCTGATTGGGTTAAGCCAGCCGTTAAGTATCTACAGTAGATCATATACATAGAGGAGGATAAATAAACATATTTTTTCCACCTCAATGATCGTATAACAGCGTTATTTAATGTTTTTCCCCAAATCAAAACATTCTCCACAGGCTTTAAAAATCCCCATATTTTTCAAAATTTGGGAATGGAAATATAGTCACTCTGACTGTACTCCAATATCGAGGGGCGGCGTGTGAAGATTCGGAGCCGGCGCGCGGAAAGTTACTTTAAAAATTTCACCAGAAAATTGAAAAAAAGTCACCATGCAAACTTTACAAATTAGACCAAATGGCATGTAGACGAAAGGAATGTTAGACTATCTGGAAATTAGCCGGAGTGGAAATTAGACGAAGTGGAAATTAGCCGAAATGGAAATTGGACCAACTGCACATTAGACCAACTGAATAATGGACCAAGTGAGGATTAGACCAACTGGTATTAGACCAACTAGTTTTAGACCAACTGACTATTAGACGAACTGGTATTAGACCAAATACAATTAGACCAAGTGACAATAAAATACATTAGCCAAAATGGCAATTAGACCAAATGAAAATTAGACCAAGTGACGATTAGCCCAACTGGGCATTAGACCAGGTGGCTATTAGACCAAGTGATCATTAGACCAATTGGCTATTAGACCAAGTGGTCATTAGACCAAAAGAGAATTGGACTAAGTGGTTTTATATCATATTCTATTACAACACGTGATAATAATGAACAAATCAAAATACAGAACCTGAAGAAATTGATAACAATTCAGTGAATCGGGAGGGAAACAAAAATACATATGTATATATAATTAAAAATAGAAATAAAAAATAGAAGAAATAAGAATAGCCCTTTCACAAGCAACCATAATTCTCCCTCCCTCCATACCCTGGAGAAATAAAGAAAAAATACAGCTAGAGAAACGAAGCAAAGATGAAAGCAAGGAAAGGGAAGAATAGCCGTCTCTCGGCACCCGGTACTCTGCCCAGATATCAAGATGTAGGACCTATTCTCCGCGATTTGAAAAGCAACGTGCATAACATCACAATTCTTATGATGGTCATTTCAAGAAGTTCCTTGGTTGTTTCCAAGTTATTTGTATTTGCATTTGAGGGACTGCGCAAATGTACACGCTTCTACCATGTCTACAGGAAA
The DNA here is from genome assembly GCF_037042905.1 of Lytechinus pictus. Lineage (NCBI taxonomy): Eukaryota > Metazoa > Echinodermata > Echinoidea > Temnopleuroida > Toxopneustidae > Lytechinus > Lytechinus pictus. The sequence goes on along the minus strand of NC_087246.1, from coordinate 43,899,057 downwards.
TGAATGAAAAAAGTCGCAAATAGACTCCGCAGTTCAATCCGTATACCGCGTGAGACTCGCGCAGAGGCGATAGATATGAATATTCATGAGCAGGTATTGATGTCATTTGGTCTCAATTTTTTATGTCAATTCTAAAATATGCATCAAAAGAAAGCTCACTCGGCAAAACTTCTCTTCTTTATATAATTTTTGAGAATAAAAACAGTTCTTTCTGGCCATTGCAATATATTGTATGGACTCAGAACTTGTTTATGAATATTGTGAAAAGCGAAGAGTGAAATATCAAAGAAAGTTTTGAAATAAACCAATGTCACAATATACCTTTAATTTTTTTCATCCATCTGGTAGAGCTACATGAGGGTCACCAAACTTCCACACAGAATTTTAACAAATTTTACTAGAAAATTATTTATGCTCATTTATGCAAAATTTAGTCATAAATCACAAAAAAAGCCTTTTCTCCTTCATTTGTTGATCAATTTCAGTTTTAATTGATAGCTCTAGGTGGGGATAGAAAATTTTAAATTTTGAAACTCATTAAATATGCTACTTTATTCATATTTTTTTCACCAAAAAAATGTGTTTTACCTATTTGTTGACTGATTTTGATTTTTTTGTTCCATCTGAGAGCCATATGAGGTTCACAAAAGTTCTACACAGAATTTAGAAATTTTGACCAGAAAATTATTTTTGCTAATTTATACAAAATGTATTCATAAATCACAAAAAATGCTTCTCTGTCATTTCTTCTTCAATTTATGTCACCAATATAATTCACAACAATGTTTACTGGGCTGAAATTAAAAAAATTGTGTTAAATTCCATTTGCAAGATGCAAGATGAGCTCCACATCATTGATGTGCTTGTTGTTAAATAGGCTTTGACGAGTTGATGGCATTGCAAAGTATTGGGGGGCGGAATGTGGCCGGCTGATGTTCAAGGAACAGTTAGGACTGGATCTGAACAACTTTTTAGTTGACTCATGGGGGTTTGGCTTAAGTTTAATACTTGTTATGAATTTTTTTTAGGTCCGTCATCACAAGTGAATGGAGAAGTATCGGGTGGAGTTGAGGGAATGACTAATGGACGATCAGATGGTCGGATAGCTGCCCTAGCCAACGCTATGTCTGGAACACAATCAGACTCTGGTGGTAGTGCCAATAATTCTCCCTCATCATCCTCTGGAGCTAGGAGACGGGCTGGTCCTCCTAGGCCATCACAACCTCCATCCAGAGACAGTAGACCCACTCCTGGTAACAATATTAGCTGTTCATTATTGGCTTATGCTAGTTTTAAACTTATTCTAAAGTCATTTCAAATGTTACTGTTTTGGAATTGGCAAATGGAATTTTCAAGAGTTGGCTTTTAACCTGTTGCAGGGCGCGACAAAACCACTTGCCCGGGGCAGGTGAAAATGACGTGCGGGCAAGCATTTCTCAAAGTCAATCGCCCGATCGGGCAAGTGGTTGTTTTGGAAATAAAATATCAGTAGACCCTCTACATTTCAATATCATTTGGATAATCACATCTATCTCTCAGATTATGTCAAACCAGTAAAAAAAAACAGTGGAAACTGATATAAAAACAGTGCCAATTACCAATAATTTATCGCCAGGTACCTCGTTCGAAAAACCGTGCCATCCCATCTTACGTTCTATGTGTGCAATGACTGCGCATGTGCTACTTGAGCAATTTGCAAAAAAACTCACCAAAAGTTGCTAAAATTTCACATTTTGCAAAACTCCCTGAAATGGCCATCTATTTTCCATAATACCTTGAAAATGTTTTGATAGTTGGAAACTACTGAAAAATGAAGAATATTCAGCTCTTTCTTGACTCTCTTTCTTTACTCTGATTTATGATGATGTACTCGGTAAATGCTTTTTATTATTGTGGTCCCACATGTAGACTTTCATGTTGACCAAGTGTAAAACGATCAAACGATACGAACAAACGATACGATCAACGATCAATTTTGCAACACCATGAAAAAACCCCATGAAAGTCTACATGCGGGACTACAATAAAAAAAAATATTGACCGAGTGTAACATCATAAAATGATGAAGAAAAGACTAGAGAGAGGTGAATATTCTTAATTTTCTTTATAGTTTCCAACTAATTTTTAAAAAAATTCCAGGAAATATAGAAAATAAATGACCATTTCATGGATTTAAAGATGCAGAATGTGAAATTTTAGCCACTCCACTTTTTTTTTTTTTTTACATCATAAAACAATCTTTTTCAGAGTCAATAAAGAGCTGAATATTTTTCACTGGCTTTCTTTATAGTTATCAACTAAATCAAAACAATTCTAAGGAAATATGGCAAACAGATAACCATTTCATGGATTTAAAGATGCAAAATATGAAATTTTAGCAACTATGCAGGTGAGACAAAAACACCCCCGTCCAGTCAGATGGCAGGTCCCAAGAAAGTGGCTTCTTTCATCCAAGTGATATTCATGACTTGAGATGTTTTGCATATTTAATGAGCTTGATGCGGACCATAACACCTCTTTTCATTCGGTCATTGCTGCTCTAATTGTGCATCCAATTTCATGAATTTGGTATCATTGTAAAGAAAAAGAATCATTCTTTCAGGTCATGTGTTTGAATTTATTCAAAGATTTTGTAATATAGGTTAGTATTTTGATCTAAAATATGCTACAAAATAATTATTTTCACCTGACAAAAGCTGCTATTTTCACACTTTATTTTCGTTTGAGCCCAAATGATTTTTAGATCATGATAAAGCTGGATATGTATGCTTTAAAATGGTTTAGGTTTCAAAATAAGAATTGGTTTAATAGGGTCAAGATCACACTTTTCATTAGCCAAGTACATAAAGCAGCTTGAAAACAAGAATACTGCACTCTGATTGGTCAAAGAGACCACACACTGGCAAATTCCAACGGTTCCAGCGCCTGGGTTCATGGGAAGGTCATACTTCCCATGTGGTAATCTCCTCAAATACCCTGCGCCTGTTGTTCTGTGAACCTTATCCAGCCAATCAGAACTCTGGATTTCATGCAAGTACAAAATTTCAGAAATCATGTCTTGTACCTTGGTGGGAAAAGTGTGATCTTGACCCGATTAAAAGGTGCCGCATATCAAGAGTGGCATTGTGAGAAAGAACAGAAGTTCAGCTTTATGGTGATATAGATATCATTGAGGCTCAAAATAAAAAGTTTTGCACAATTTGCAAAAGAAAACAGAGGAAGAAAAATCAGTTTTGAGGCACATTTTCAGGCCAGAAATTTACTTATTTAACAAAATATTGTATACAAAATAAATGACCAATATGAAAGAGTAACATTTACTCTATCTGATGGTGCAATAATATTTAATTTAACTTGAGGTTAAAACAGGTAAATTCTTAGAGAAAGACAATCTCACAAATCACGAGATTTTGCAAGAAGGAGGATTTAGCCACGAGATGATTTGGATGAATTTGGCCTTTTTGCTCATTAGCATAGGGACCTGCGGTCTGACTGCGTCAATGAATTGACTCGTTGATATCAAAACATGTGAAAATTTTGTCCAGTTTGAGGCTCAGCCATGGTGCACAAAAATCACTTTCCGTGGTTGGATATCAATCAATCTTAATATTTCTGACATTTTTATAATCTGTGGCAAAAAGAAGCTGCTGAAAACTGCTTATCTAATAAAAGAGAGCCAATGGAGTAAATTAGAAAGTCAAAAAAGGGGCCTAAGCTTTCGATCCTAGCAGAATCTTCGTCGGAGGCAAAATGACAAACATATAAAGTGGAACAACCATAATATAGACCACAAACAAGCTACAGCAACAAACAAGAAAACACTAAAATACAAATACAGAAAATCAAACATATATGGATAAAACAAGACAAATTAGATAAGGAGGATCACATGGGAGTGATACAACAACAGAATAGGAGATCAATGGCAAAAAGAAGCTGCTGAAAACTGCTTATCTAATAAAAGAGAGCCAATGGAGTAAATTAGAAAGTCAAAAGGGGCCTTATAATCTAGAGCAGGGGTTCTCAAATGGTGGCGCGCGCGCCACTTGTGGCGCACCGAGCCTTGCGGAGTGGCGCTTGGGAGCAGGTATAAAAAAAAAAACGAGAGTAAAAATAAGGAAAAATTTGTGATAAAAAATGTATCTACCAGTAACCTGGAAATAAGGATTTGGTGATCATTTTAATACAAAGAGAAAACAAAAACTCTTTACTTGACACTTAATTGCTAATTGATTTCCTCAAATTTTGTCCAATTTAGCACTCGATAACCCCTATTATGGAGGGTCGATGATGTTCTCCTTTTTATTTATTCTATGCTGTACAAAGTTTATGTGCCACACAAGTGATTTGAAAACTCCGTTTGTAGGATTTCTCTTTCAACGGCGAGAAATTTTCCATTTCCAGAGTATACGTTTTGGTTAAGAGTTAAACATCAAATAATATGATATTCAAAGTACATCCTGATCAAAAAAAGATTATGAATTTGGGACACAACAAGCAGAAACTTTGTTTCCGGAGCCGATTAAAATCCGAAGTTGTAAAAGTGAAAAACATGTATGGTCAGATGTATTGCCTGCCGTGATTGCCTGCATGCACTCTTGCTTAACACGAGTTGTAGAGAGAGAGAGATCGAGAGGGGCATGAGTTTGGGGCGTTAGTGCAGTGCAACGCCTAATTTTCAGCCCTTGCAAAATCGGGGAATGTAACTTCAGCCACTGGCGTACAGATGGGGGTGGGGATTGGGGGCCCCCCAAGTGTTTCACGGCCCAAAAAAAAAGGAGAAAAGGAAAGGGAAAGAGTGGAACATTGTATTATTTTCTTAATATTATGTCAAAATATAGATTTTTGTATTGAAAAGTTCAATATTTTTGCTTCAGCTGCCATATCTTGCCCCTTCGTGTTTTTTTTACTCATTACGCCACTTGCTTCAGCCAATAGATCTGGTGCAAAACAGTTTGAACTAGTGGTATCATTGGTATGTTGTGAAAAAGTCACTGGTAATTTTTCTTTTAATATTAATATTGTGTAGTTTCAAAAAGCTTTCGAACGAATTAACCATAAAATACTTATCGATAAACTTGTTCACATTGGTATCAGTCGCAAAGTTGTCAATTGGATCAGATCATTCTTGTGTCAAAGGCAACAAAGAGTCAAAATAGGTCAAATTACATCTGACTTGTTATGAAAACTAAAGAAATGGTGATAAATTTTACTAAGATGGAATTGACACACGCATTAACTACTGATTGCGTAATGCTGGATCATGTAAATGAAACAAAATTGTTAGGAAATAGGATTATGGATAAACGACTGATAAACGACTGCACAATTTCTCCTGGGTCCAGTAAAACAAAGGTTAGCAATTAATTGTACGCTTGATTTTCACGATTGACTGTACATTGTAGTCAATGGAATTAATCGTAGAAAACTGTTCGACGATCATTGCTAAGCGTTGTGTTACTGGTCCCTGGTTCAATTACGCAGAGCAGGCCTTTCTCGTAATGAGCTATACTACAAAGCCTGTATACGTTCTGCTCTTGAGTATGCCTGTGAAGTATTCCATGGGGGCTAACAAACAATCAAGATTACTGGAGTCTGTACAAAAACGAGCAGTGCATATAATCATCCCACAATTATCTTATACTGATGCATTTAAAGAATGGCACTTCGAATTATTATCCGAACGTAGGAAAATCATGTGTGAAAAGTTTTTTCTCCAACTGGAAAAACCAGTGGCCTGTAACACAAAGCATAGCAATGATCGTAGATTGATTGCATTGACTACAATGTACAATCAATTGTGAAAATCAAGCATATGATCAATTGCTAACCTTTGTGTTATGGGACCCTGATCACATTTTGAACAACCTCTTCCCATTAAAGAAGGAAGATAAGTATGAAATTAGAAACAGAAAAAACAATTTCCCTCACCAATGTGTAAAACAAAATGGAACAAGCAGAGTTTTATCCCTTATTGGTGTTTGTACAACCTTAAATAGCAAGTGTAGTCTCTCACAGGTTAGACATTGGAATGATCTATTGATAAGACCCATCTTGTGACCTAAATTTGCTAAATTTGTATATTCAAATATTTTGTATTTCCAAAATCTACTTTCAAATTAAATTTGTTTATATTGAAAGGGCGATTATGTGCAATAAAACCCAAATTTTCGAGGTCAATTATTTATTTTATTCTCTTTTCCTTTTTCCTCTTTTCTCCTCTTTTGTTTTCCCTTTTCTTTTTTTCTTAACTCCCCTTTTATTACTTTTTCCTCTGTCTTTTTACCTCTATTTCCGCCTTTTGTTCTCCCTTTTTTGTTTTACCTTTGTCTTATTCCTCTTTTCCCTCTTCCTTTTCATCTTTTTTTCTTCCTTTTTCCTTCTCTTCTTCATATTCTTCTTCTCCTCTTCTTCTTTTTGCTTTTTTTCTCCTTTTTTCTTGTTCTTTTATTATTCTCATCTGTCACACCCTTTTCTTCTCTTTTTGTTCTTCTGATTAATTTTGTTCTTATTACAACTTGTATCCCCTTCATTCTCATTCACATTTGACTATCCACTATTCCACTTTACCATATAATTACATGTACTTCCAAACGATTTGGTTTACTTTTTAAATTACTATTTGAGTTACATAGGTCCGCTTTGAAGAAATACTGTTCAGATTCTTTTCTACCTCCTAGTTTCATTTGAGTATATTGTTAACTTTTTAGATATTCTGTTTGTATATTTTTCATGTCCCTGCTTCTTCTTTATCATATTCCTATTTCATTTTCCTGTTATATTTCTTCCTCTTCACATTTCTTCCTTTTTCTTTCTGTATTTATCTTTGCTGATCATTGCCCTTTCATTCTGAATAATTAACGTACAGTATATCAGATGCATTTCCAATCGCCATTAAGTATTTAATTGTATGTGTAATTGTGTATCTAATTGTGCCATTTTTATTATTGTCAATAATCCAACTGTGATGGTTGCAATGAATAAATAAATTATCTGGGCTCTCTCTCCAAAATTAGAACAGCTACCAAGATGCTTTGTACATGTACATGTCCATGTAGCTGATAGTATGGGGAATCAATTGGACTCATTTGGATTTTTTTTTCCAGGAAGAAACAAAAGGCCGTATCGATGCTGAAAGGCGAGTTGATGAAACAAGCCCTTCCGAATTTCACAGTTTTTTGGGGTGCTGCTCGTACAGACAACTCGCTCAATGGAGCAATGTAACTGGCTATAGGTCACAGCGTTACGTAACTCTCACACACTGCATTTACACGCTGCTAATGCAGTGTCAACGGACTTTGAGCTCAGACTGAATCCCCTAATGTTAATTAAAGGCATAAAAACTTACTTGCCAACCTAATTTCTGCATTTTTTTATTGGATCTAATCTAATATGATAATTAAAAAAAATTGTAAAATCAATTAATCACTCAGCTACATGATGGAAACAATATGTTAACTTGATTGAAGTCTCCGAAACACTCTGTGAACCCTAGTAGATCCACTGAAAGACAAGCTTCGGCATTTCATCACTTTGTTTATGCATCATGGATGTTCTTTTCTGATTTATATTATAGCTTTCGTTTGAAAGTTGAATGTCTTATTGGCAATAAGGCGTTAGAACATGTTGTCTTTGTCTAACAGTTAACATTCATGAATTACATTTTCACCAAGACATTAGTTTGTTTGATTTTGTTTACAATTAGTCCTATCATTGATTATGCCATTTGAAAAAGGTAGATTTCTAAAATTGATCAACTTTTAATTAATGGATTTGTATAGTGCTAACATGACTGAAGTCTCTGAAACACATACTTATGTTAACTGAAGCCTCCCCAAACACACATATGAGAAATTTACAACTTTATTTGATATCCAATTCCTTCAGGATTTGTGTTAGTAATTAGCCTTCATGGAGTAGTATATGTATAATAGTTTTTGCTTTCTTTTCTTCCTCTCGGAAGACATGTAATTTTTAACACTTCGATGTCAAAATACAAATTTTTTGTTAAATTTTAAAAATAATAATCCGCTCATATACAGTGTGTATAAAAAAAAGTTTAATCTTTGAAAAAGCCCTGGGAATTAAAAAATATACAACATGTGGGTAATGTTTTCACATATATTCTTGGATGTGGGTCTCATCTATCCAATGATAGTAAAAGGTTTGACAGACTGTTACACTTGAGTGAGCACTGTCCATTTTTGTGAAGCTCGCAGAAATGCTTGTTTTCACGCTGTGTCAAGGGGAAAAGGCGAAAACAAACGAAACCGTGCAGTACATTTGTCATACATTTCCCTTACTCTTTTAGTCAATTGAAATAAAAACAGATATATTCAAGCATTTTGTAACAATTTTCCCACCCAAATTGAAATTTTAACACTTAGTAAGCACAACCTTTACCCTTTTTGTGCCAGCTGGATCTGTGGACATAACTGAATCTAAACAAAGTTTATATCAGACATCTCCAGCATTTTTTCACTAAGTTTTTATCATTTTAAGTGGGTTTACATTTCATTTTTCATTTAATACTTGTTTCTCCACACTTTTCCCAAGCTTGACAATGATTAACAAAATGAAAATCAAGCCTAAGCCATTTCATGTAAATCACAGCTCAGTGTAAAGCAAATATTGTCACGATGGCCTCGGTGTGTGGGGGAGTGGGATGGGGCGAAATGCCACTCTTCGAAGTGTTTTGGGCAAGGAAACAAGTTCAAATATGTAAAAATTATTTTCAAATCAATTTTACTAGCTAAATTCCATGTGTTCTTCATGATTAAGGTCTACTTTTATTCGCATAACTATTTCAAAGTTCTGCGCGAATCATTTTTCACTAACTTTTCAAAAGTAAGTGGTGCTCACTCAAGCGGAAATATTTTTTGACAGTTACATCGTCATTTGCTTAAATGGATCTGTACCAATGTTAAAATGTGGAAAAATCTTCAGGATATTACAAATGTATAATTTTACAGGATTTTTTTCTAAGTGTAATTTTTTTGATACGCACTGTATAGCACTTAATTCCACTTGTTCATACATGTTACTCACAAAATGATCTATTCGTCATGAATGATTTGAAGAACTCCTCAATGCTGCATAACTTGTTGTAACAATATGCAGTCCCTCATGATATTAACAGAGGTTGTTATTCTTTAGCTTCCTATGTCATAAGATGACATGTTTTTTACAAAAACTGAGATCAAGATTAAGCAATAAACAACATAACCTTTCCAGGTCACAAGAGTGCTGGCGAAACATTAAAATACATTAGAAATAAGTAAAACAATAAAATACATATGGCCATGTTTCTTGAACCTGCCCACAAAAACGTAGTGGTGCGCAAGACATATTTTTCCATGTGTTAGAAACTGTTTCCATGGTAATGGCATACGGCGGGGGTATAAATGACCTCTACTGATAGTTCTAGTTGTATATGGGGATGATTTTCTATGAATGTTCAAATCAATGTAATATTGCTCATTATTACATATTCTTAAGTTTCCTCTTCCACTTTTGATAGCACCAAGATCATCAACGAATTCAACCACATGGTCAACCACCACCACAACCACTACTGCTGCATCTAACGGTAATCGAAACTCAACCGCCCCCACCACAACCATGGCCAACAGACCACTCCCTTCACTTCCTCCTGTCACAGCACCAGCTCCAGGGGCCGCAGGAGCAGCTTCTGGAGCTAGTGTAGGAGCAGCGGCAGCTACTGCAGGTCAAACAGGGGCAGGAGCAGCACCTCCACCAGCAGGACCACCTCCGGCAGCAGGTGCATCAGGAACGGCAGCAACACCCCCTCAAGGGGCTCCTCCTGGAGCAAACCAACCTTCTGCAGGTGGACCTCCTGGAAGGAATGTAGACCTCAATAATCAACCTCTACCTTCAAAGTAAGTCAAACAACCCTTCTCATTCTTAGTGTTCTTTGTCAATGGGATAGTAGGCATTACAAAAAATGTTGCAGGGCATACAATTTTTTTTCTTGTTGCATGACAGCAAAGAGTACGAACCAATTTAGTCGTTAAAAATTATAGCATGTAATTATTTGTCCAAGTTTTTCATACCAGGCAGAGACAAAACTTAAATGTATGTAATGGGTTTGTCTACGCAACCTAACAAGAAGCATATTATTGCACTGGAATCATACATGGGGCTTATATTTCTGAACTCAAAGACAAATATTGCATTTGTTGACCAGATCTTTTATATTGATGTTATTGCTTTTCTTGTTTCAGTTGGGAGATGAGGTTAGACCAGCACGGGAGACCATATTATGTGGATCATAACACACAGACAACTACGTGGGAGAGACCCATGCCTTTACCATCAGGGTAAGTTGAAGGTTACTCAGCTTCTGATATTATTTTCTCAGAATGGCTGATAGGAAATATGAAAAATTCACATCAATCCATCAATGCTAAGTTTTAGGAAATGGGGGCAACGGAATTAACAAAAAACTTCTTGCAGTGAACAAAATTGAAATGCCTATTGAAAAGCTACTTGAATAATGACATTTATTTGACTGATAGCAATTTTGCTGTCGATTGATAAAAGGACGCTACTCTGTGGAATGATTTTCCTAGTAAATTAGGAAAATGTCTCATTGTTTTATATGGAAAAATATAGAGTTACTTGTTTTTTAAATGTCCATATTTAACAAGAGCTAATTTCAATTATAGGAATTAGGGAAGAATAAACTCACCATCCAATAGAAAATAAGAATCTACCGAGGATCATTATTACCTTTTAATACCGGATGCTATTGAGAGCACATGAGTGCAACACTCCAGAGCTCTTGTTCTTCTCATCCAATCTGTTGTTTTACTTTGTGTGTTTTAAAGGGATGGTCCGGGCTGAAAGTATTTATAGCTTAATAAATAGAGGAGAATTCACTGAGCAAAATGCAGAAAATTTCATCAATTCTGATAACAAATAACAAAGTTATTGAATTTTAAAGTTTAGCAATATTTTGTGAAAACAGTCGTCATGAATATTCTTTAGGTAGGCTGATGATGTCACATCTCCACTTGTTCTTTTGTATTTTATTATATGAAATTAGGTTTATTCAAATTTTTTCCTCCAAGAACTAGAAAAATCGGATTGACAACTGATTTAGTGCATGAGATATTTATTGCTGCAACTTATTTCAATATAAGGGAGACATATTATTCACACAAGTATGAAATAATGAAAAAAATATGATTTTATGTAATAACATAAAAGAAAATGGAAAGTGGAAAGTGGAGATGTGACATCAGACCACCTAATGAATATTCATGATGGCTGTTTTCACAAAATATTGCTAAACTTTAAACTTCAATAACTTAATTATTTGTTATCTGATTTTGATGAAATTTTCGGCATTTTGCTCAGTGAATTCTACTCTATGTATTAAGATATAAATATTTTCAGCCCGGACCATCCCTTTAAGATTACAACCAGCTGATAGATATGCCAGGACTTTGGTAGACCATTTCTGGAACGAATCAGCAAGTTTGAAGCGAGTTATTTCCTTGGTATATTTTCTATAACATTGCCTTATCCTGTGACTGAGTCAGGAGGCCATGCTTGGATCACTTGTGCATGTATGCTATTTGCTCCTGACTTGAACTTAAATACAATACTTGAACCTATTGCTCCTCTCACACAATGGGCTGCATTCAACTCTTACTGGTAGTAATGGGTCTTCAAGTTTGTTTGAATGAACCCTGGACATACAATATTCAGTCCTTAAATAGTAACTTTGTTCAGCAGCCCCTTATTAGGAAGCACTTTCTTAAGAGAAGAATTCTTTACAATTTCAATAGCTATGCTGCCTTCCAGATTGAAGTAATGAAAGCTGGAGATATTCATATTCCTGGGCCTACCACTTATGTTCATGAAGAGACATCATACACTCATGCACAGCATAAGTACATAAGTCTTGAGAGTCCAATTACTATCCAGAAGGACTGTAACAGACGGCTACCACTTGATGTTTATTCTATCATCAAGTCTCTTAGACTTTAATCATCAAATGGCAACTCGAAGAGGAACCAGAGGTGGTCGACAGACAAGGGCGCAATTTCAAATTAGAACCTCATCACCCTTCCAGTCTTCTCAACATGTCCACAATATGCATGAGTCACTTACCCTTTCTTCATCAGATGCAGACAAGGCAAAGCAGCATATGCCTGTTGTTGAATTTATGCCTAGACACGACCAGCTTACCAAGCACTCGGGAAGCCACAGCAGAAGTATCAGCAATCTTGTGGAGATACCACGATCACACATCAGTTCTGTTGGACAGGACTCACTCACACTTTGTACTGACAACTTAAAGGTCATTGAGAAGTAAGTCAGGAGCAGTACTTGACTATGTTTGTGACAGCAATACAGATATACATGTATACGCGATAACCGAAACGTGGCTTACAGAGAACAACGCCGCAGTCATTGATGACATTGTCCCTTCAGGCTACAAATTCCTGCATCATCCGCGGGCTGGTCGCGGAGGTGGAGGAACAGGTCTCCTTTTCAAAGACTCCATTGATGTCCATGTGGTAAAGGCTGGAGAAACAAAGTCATTTGAATTTGCAGAATATCACATCTCTTGGGATCATTTCAGCTTAGACTTTTTAATTTATACAGACCACCATATTCTGAGAATCACTGCATCCCCATCTCTACATTCTTATCTGAATTCAGCGAGTTCATACAACCTCATCTGATGTCAAATATTCCTATTATTTTGACTGGGGACTATGATATTCATGTTGATGTCACCAATAATTCTGACTCAAGATTGTTTCGAGATTTGTTAGATTCTCTTGGATGTGTTCAACATTTTAAAGTAGCTACTTATGTATTAGGTCATACCATAGATTTTATCATTACTCACCGGTCTGATGATATAATTTTAGAGCAACCTTGCTCAGACTCCTTGGTGTCTGACCACATGTCTTTTTTTTTGTACCCTTAACCCTAATAAGACTGGGGGGGGGGGGGGTCTGAATCAGCCCCCTCGACATTTTTCGCAATAAATCTGCCACACATAATTTTTTAACCACGTCGCTGGCTGACTTTTTACTTTCAAGCCTTGTGCAAAATTGCGACCATCGGGTACGTGGTTCCGAAATTACGCAACATTTCGTAGGTGCATGCAGACCAAAAATTTCTCTAAAACGTGAATTTGTGTACATATTCAATCTAAATAGTGTTTTTATTCAAAATTCATATGGATGTTGAGTAGTAAATTGAAACTTAATGACAGCAAAACTGAGTTTATTATCATTGGAACATATTGACAAGTGTCAAAACTAAACATTAATTGCATAAACGTTCGAAATACTGTAGTAAAGCAGTCAATGGTTGCAAAAAACCTTGGTGTCTGGTTTGATTCTCAGCTTAACATGGTAACACATATATCCAAAACATGCAAAACTGCCTTCTATCATTTTTGTCTCGCCTGCATAGCAGAGCGAGACTATAGGCTCGGCTTTTCCGATGGCCGCAGCGGCGTCAACATCAAATCTTAACCTAAGGTTAAGTTTTTGAAATGACATCATAACTTAGAAAGTATGTGGACCTAGTTCATGAAACTTGGACATAAGGTTAATCAAGTATTACTGAACATCCTGCACCAGTTTCAGGTCACATGACCAAGGTCAAAGGTCATTTAGGGTCAATGAACTTAGACCATGTTGGGAGAATTATTTTCAAAATCTTAACCGAAGGTTAAGTTTTTGAAATGACATCATAACTTAAAAGGAAATGGATCTAGTTCATGAAACTTGGACATAAGGTTAATCAAGTATTAGTGAACATCCTTCCTGTGTTTCAGGTCACATGACCAAGGTCAAAGGTCATTTAGGGTCAATGAACTTTGGCCAAGTTGGGGGTATTTGTTGAATTACCTTCATAACTTTGAAATTTATGGATCTAGTTCATGAATCTTGGACATTATATTAATCAAGTACCACTGAATATTTTGTGCGAGTTTCAGGTCTCATGACCATGGTCAATGGTCATTTAAGGTCAATGAACTTTGGCCGTGTTGGGGTCTTTGTTAAATTACCATCCTAACTCTGAAGTTTATGGATTTGTTTCATAAAACTTGGGATATAAGAGTGATCAAGTATCACTGAACATCCCCTGTGAGTTTCAGGTCACAAAACCAAGGTCAATAAACGTAGGCCATGTTGGGTTAATTGTTGAATTGCCATCATAACTTTGAAAGTTTATGGATAGAGTGAATGAAATGTGGACATGGGTGTAGTTGACAAGTCTTAAGTCACCGTTCAAATGTCATCTATGGTCAATGAACGTGGTATTATGTAATTATATGGTGTTTTTGTGAATGATTATTTTATAGTAGTTTTCAAAGTTAGCACTGCTGCTATATTAAATCGCGTAATGCAGGCGAGACTGCCAGAGGCGTTCCACTTGTTATAACTTACGTCATATCCGCAAATATTTGACTCGCACATGTATTAACACACTGTTTCATGCATTTGGCTTACCATATTCCCAAACTACAGCGTGTACAAAATGCATGCGCCAGACTCGTCTCTAATTTCCCCTGATTCTCCCATGTAACACCCCTACTTTATGATCTCCACTGGCTTCCAGTATGTCAGTGAATTAAATTCAAAATAATGCTGTTCACATTTAAGATACTGCATGGCATGGCACCAATTATCTCAGTGAACTTCTAACTTCGAAATCACCCACCCAAGCATATACAGACTCCAAAGTTCTCATGACACCATGCTCCGTTCTATGTCACATAGACAGCAGGTCTGTGGCAGTTTCTTTATTAACAGGATGGCACTCAGTCGTTTTTCTCGACACTTCGACTGCCTTACGAGTGGTTTACTTCAACCTTACTCTCTGCCGTTCCATGTCCTTATCAGACCGCTGGAAACGTCCTGCCACAGCTCACTATCAGAATTCTACAGATGTTTCGCCCTCACGCATTTTAGTCAGAGATCGACTTCTGGGCGCTTTCCCCCACGCGGGGGCTTCTGAGATATCTCGCATTCCTTACGTTTGCATTGTTGCGGCTTGGCTCAATTTATTAAGCCGGTGACCCGACCGTGGCTTTTATTAGCCCCGCTGTTGCCTTCTCGGATTGATTGATTGATCACTTACTGAACCGTACAAGTTTCAGTCTTCCGATCACGATTCTTGTCGAATTTTTCAACAAAGTTGGATCGTTTATTGATCATCGGCGATTAT
The DNA here is from genome assembly GCF_037042905.1 of Lytechinus pictus. Lineage (NCBI taxonomy): Eukaryota > Metazoa > Echinodermata > Echinoidea > Temnopleuroida > Toxopneustidae > Lytechinus > Lytechinus pictus. The sequence goes on along the minus strand of NC_087246.1, from coordinate 43,883,829 downwards.
CATCCCTCCGGTTACGGATGATTAATACCTTCAATCCGAATCTTACAAACTCTTGAGTTTCTTCTCAAACGTTGAGCTTGTATGGTTAAGTCTGTCATGGCGCCTGTCGGTCGTTCTTGACGCTTGACTAACTCCCTCTTGGGTCGGTATTCAGGGTATCTTTCGTCTGTCTATCAGTCGAGATCCCTCCTGTATCTGTTTATCTGTAACCATTTACAGTACGTAGCTTTGCATATTTATGCATCGCTCCCGGACATTTGCAGGGATTGGCGTAGATTAGGCGTGACTTCTAACCTTTGTCTTGTTTGCCATTCTTCAGACAATTCCCAACTCTGTTCAGTTGGTTGTATTGTCGCGCGAGCCGTTTGCGGCAGCTTCTCGAGACATCATTTCACGCTGGATTGTTGAAACGATCAAGTCAGTTGGTGATGATGTTCTCCTTCTGACACTAGGCCGAGGGCCCATGATACTATAGTATCGTTTCTTCTTGGGCTCTTTTCAATGGAATCGTCGTAGACGACATCTTGAGGACCGCCTTTTTGGCGCTCTTCTAATTCCTTCACTTCCTTGTTCTTAAAGGACTTTACTTCGCATGAGGCCTTATTTGCCTCCTATGTCCTTAAGGCAGCGGCCTTCGTGTCTTCATCTCCCTATTTTGTACGCACTTTCTTAGTCTAGACATGCCTCCCTTCACGTTGAATCCGTGTTGGTCTAGCAAATCAAATGAGTATATCCCAGTTATTGATAGTAAATTATGAAAATACTTACCATGATTTTCTTATTTACGAGATAACTGGATATACTCATTTGTACCCTCCCACCGACCCCTCGCCTTGCGTGGCAACATGTCTTGCGTTCAGGCTCATAAGAGGAAATGGACGCCTATTTGCGTGATGATCTTGGGATAGTGCTTGCGTAGGGAGATGTTGCGCGCGCAGGAAAAATTGTGTACTTTTATTCGGTGTGCAAGTTAATCGTAATGAACTAGCAAATCAAATGAGTATATCCAGTTATCTCGTAAATAAGAAAATCATGGTAAGTATTTTCATATTTGCACAATATGAATGTACAATTATTATTATTTTTTCAAGTTTTCCTGGCAGTTTGCCCTTTTTACATCTTGAAATGATTTTTTTCATATTTGGCTTTCTTGAAGATGGGAGAGAAGGAAAGACCCTCAAGGAAGGATATACTATGTTGACCACAACACACGCACTACAACATGGCAGAGACCAACACTGGACTCGGTCAGAAATTTTCAACAATGGCAGGTACAACATGCACAACTCCAGCAAACTGCCATGCAACAGCTACAACAACGACTTTACTTACCGGTATGTTGTCAAAATTTCAGATTTGTTCTCTCTTCAAATCTGTTGCTTGTATAATTAGGGAGTTTAGATTTCATAACCTAGCCAATATCATATCAATCGTCTCTCCCTTAACATCAAAATAAATAAAAAAAATCATGCTCTCCTTATTCATTCACAGTAATGGTCATTTCCCCTTTATATCATGGATTAGAAATCTGAAGATGATGAGGCAGTCATAGGAAATAGAAACTTATGTTAAGAGCCATAAAACCTAGATATTGGATAGCTTAGGGTAGAAGTGAGACAGCACGTTAGTTCCTTGCACTGCTATTTGGAAGATTTCGTCACAGTTTCTTAAATATTTAGGTTTATTTGATATTTCATTCTGTCCAGTTGCCCTTGTTTCAGCTTTGAATAATAATTTTTTGTCAATTATTTTTAGACTTAAAACATGATAATACAAAACATGTAATATTTTCTGACAAGATATTGTGTAGATATGTTCTTTTTTTTCTTTTCTGATATTGATGTATTTGATCCTGATTTTTGTCTCGCCTGCATAGCAGAGCGAGACTATAGGCACGGCTTTTTCGACTGCGGCGGCGTCAACATTGAAATCTTAACCAAGGTTAAGTTTTTGAAATGTCATCGTAACTTAGAAAGCATATGGACCTAGTTCATGAAACTTGGACAAAAGGGAAATGGTGTATCACTGAAGATCCTGCCTGAATTTCAGGTCACATGACCAAGGCAGAGCTGCCAACTATTAGGAAAAAGTCATAGCTTTTATGCTTTTTATACCTCTACGCTTTTGACCTTTATTACTACGCTTTTCAGCGCCAATAGCTATGTACAAAATTTTAATGCACATATAATACAGTGTGCAGTGGCAAACTCATCTGAAGGCGGCAAATACTGCCATTGCATATGCTATGCATAATTGTGTTGCTTTGTTAACATTGCTGCGCATATGATGATTGCCTTGGTCAGGCAGCGATTTTTTGTACCGTAGTTGTGCATGCATTGCATTGCTTATACAAAATTCTTGCATGAATCCATATCCACGCACATGCACAAAACAGGAAGTTACCTTTCCATGTTTCCAATGAATAAATTACCGTATTTGAAGATTATTACTTAGGCGCTGATCAGTTTTTATACGCCCGTCCTACGGGACATATGGTATCACGCTCAGTGTCCGTCCGTCTGTCTGTCTGTCTTTCTGTCTGTCCGTCCGTTAACTTTTCCTTGTAAACGTGACAACTTCAGTTTAACTTAACCTAAGCTCATTATTTGGTGTGTATGATACTACAGTTTAATTTAACCTAGGTACATATAATGTGGTGTGCATGATACTACCATGAATCTCAGGAAGCTTATTGATTTAGGTCAAAATGTCAAAGGTCAAGGTCACACTGACATGTTTTCATCTTACCCTTCTGCAGTCATTGTAAACGCAATAACTTCAGATAACTTAACCTAGGCTCATATAATTTGGTGTGTATGATACTAGCACGGGTCCCATGAAGCCTATTGATTTGAGGTCAAAAGGTCAAGGGTCAAGTTCATAGTGACATGTTTTCATCTTACCCATCTGAAGTCCATGTTATTGCAATAACTTTTGTTTAACTTAACCTAGGCTCATAATTTGGTGTGTATGATAGTAGCATAGATCTTAGGAATTCTATTGATTTTGAGGCCAGAAGGTCAAAGGTGAAGTCGCCACCTTCCACTTTTTTTGCTTGACCAATAACTTCATTTTCCGCGTTACAGGCGGGCGTATCATGTGCTCGTCTTAGTGACACTCTTGTTTAACTTTTCATGTACATGTATCATGGACTAGAATTTGTGTCGCTTCACATTAGATTGTTAGAATGCATTATTTGATGTGATATACTGCAAAAGGATAAAATATTTACGATATAGCGGACCTCTTATCCAGTTCAGCAAAGCCTGCAAACTTGCTACGTGGCTGGGACAGGTGGCATTGAACATCGTCTATGTTGGTTCACCGCTTTGAATGTTGTGTATTGCTACTTACAAAGGTTGGCAGCTCTGTCAAGATCAAAGGTCAACAAACTTTGGCCATGTTGGGGGTATTTGTGGAAGTGCCATCATAAATTTGAAATTTTATTTATCTAGTTCATAAAACTTGGACATAAGAGCAATTAAGTATCCCCGAACATCCTGTGCGAGTTTTAGGTCACATGACCTATGTCAAAGGGCATTTAGGGTAAACAAACTTTGGTAATGTTGGGGGTATTTGTGGAATTGTCATCATAACTTAAAAAGTTTTTGGATCTTGTTTATGAAACTTGGACATAAGAGCAACCATGTATCCCTCAATATCCTGTGCATGTTTCAGGTCACATGACCAAGATCATAGGTCATTTAAGGTCAATGAACTCTGGCCGTGTTTGGGCATTATACATGTAACCTTAGAAAGTTTATGGATCTAGTTCATGGAACATATACATAAGGGTAATCAAGTATGAATGATTGTTTTGCACACTTCTTAGGTGATGTGATCATGGTCAAAGGATTTAGTATTTTATTATCATATGAATGTTTTCTTTTGTGAATAATTCGTCGGCGTTCATCCGAACCGTTGTATTAAGTCAATTTTAGTAAAAAAAAAAATTATTTTGAGATTTTTGCAGAAAATGGAAGTACAAGCCCTATTCTATTCTGTTCATAACTAAATTTCTAGGCAGCAATTTATTTTAGTTTCTGAGATATGAGGCAGTTTCCATGGCGATGCCATACAAATTACATTGGAAACGTGTACTGTGTCAAAGCAAACAACAGCTGCACGCACATATGCAAATGAGCAGTTTGCCAAAACGTCTTATCAGCACTGCATTGATGTTGCAAGAGAAAAGCGATACAACGTTTTGACTGACCGCATGCATTGAAATCGCGGTCAGGGTTGTTGTATCCCCTTTGGCGTTTTTGTACAGGGGAAATCTAAACCGCTCAAACCAAAATAACAAGCATGTAGCTCTTTTGTGATATTTTCTCTGATCATTGGTTTTGTGTGAAAATAAAGATACCAATGTCAAGCAATTGTCTTGGTCTTTCTAACCATGTATTTTTCTAGCAATGAATATGCTGTAAGGCTGGGGAACTAAGCTTGAATATTATATAGTAAACTTTGAAGTCGATTTTCTCTGAAATGGGATTGCATTGTCGCGTGTGTGATACGAAGGCTCGGATGACCGCTGACGAATTATTCAATAGCCGTTTTCAAACTCAGCACTGTGCATGCTATATCAAATCGTATAATGCAGGCGAGACTGCCAGAAGCGATCCACTTGTGTATAATGTTTTGTAATTTCTTTTGTTTTCCCTGATGCAGCAAGCAGCTGGAGGTGTAGACCCCAGTGATCCACTGGGGCCTTTGCCATCTGGTTGGGGTAAGTTTATCATCGTTTTTACACAAATTTAACTTGGGAATGTTTAACTTCATTTTTTGTGTAAAAAATCTAAAGTTGCCATGATTAGAGTGTCAATATCTACATGTAGTTCCCTAATCAAATTTTCCATTTAGACTTTAAAAAAAAAACTAACCTCGCAATATGTTTTTAAATTGAGAAAGATGAGTTTGCTGACTAGTTATAGGCAACCTGAAAAAAGAACAAAGGAATTGAAGTAGACCATTTAACAAAGAAGATGCTCATATTGATGTGCTAGTTTGAAGCCACCTTGGACTTTTGGACATACTTGACCACTGACTGTCAATGTCAACTAGGCTGAAATTAAAAATTGTGTTAAATTTTGTTTCGAGATTTCGGATGAGCTCCACATCATTGATGTGCTAGCTTGAAACCACCTTTATGACAAACTTGATAAATCTGCTCCGTGAAATTTGTTGACACTTCTTGCTGACTTTTTATTTTCAAGTCTGCGCAACTTTGAGACCAAATTACCGACTCCCTGGTAATCGGTTCCGAAATAACGCAACATTTTGTAAGTGCATGCAGACCCAGAATCACTCAAAAACATGAATTCGTGTACAAATAATGTCTGTAGCCCAAATTCATAAATGTATTATTATTTCTCCTTTAACTGATTAAACTCAATTAATTTCATGTTGTTTATGGTCAGAATAAACTCCCAGACGATTTCCAATGAAAAAACAATAAAAAAAGTAAAAAACAAAGAAATACATAAGAAATTTACAAAACAATAAGATACATAAGACAGTAATTGCGATGTTGATTTTTTTAAAGTACATTTGATCAGAATCCTGTAAAGAGTGTGAATAAAAAATATTAAGATTTTAGGAGCCTCATTTATTTAATTAGAGCAAAATTTTGATTTTACGCATAAATTAGCATGATTAATCAGCAATGAGAGTTTTGAAGAATTTGATTGTACTATTTTGTAGATTATGCCATGGGTAATGTGCATGTCGATTTTTGTGATGATCACGTGATTGATGGCCGAGATCATAAGGGGGGGGGGGGGGGGGGCTGAATCCCCCTCCAGTCTTCTTAGGCGTCAAAATAGCCCAGTCAATTTGGGGTTAAAGGACTGTAAACCAGAAGGAGTGGTAAGCTTGAGTAGTAGGCAGGTTGAGAAGGCTGGCCTAAGTTGGTGAATAGAGTTGTAGAGCAGGAGCAATACCAACATTATTGATAGGGGTGCTGCTGTCTTAACATTTTATGAATTTTCATTTTAAAAATATGAATTTTGACTATCAAACATTGGGAGGTCTGCTTTTTGAAGGAAGTACACTTTTCCCTTGCAGACCAGATACGTGTATTATCATACTTTCATATAGCAATTTTGCTGAAACAAATTTGTTTTGCTTATACAGAGAAGCGTACCGATCCTCACCAGAGAGTCTACTTTGTAAATCATCTAAACAGAACAACGCAGTGGGAAGACCCAAGAACACAGGGACAAGGGTATGTGTATCATATCATATTTAGGCCAAGATCGGGGCGGGGGGGGGGGGGGGGGTGGGGGCAAAGGGGGTGCATGCTTCTACTCTTTTGATGACCTGGGATTTCTTTGCTTGTCAAAAAAGAAATTTGTGGTAAGTTACTCTCCGCAAATGATTATAGCCGTCTTCCCCTCTTGTTTATATTATTAGATTTTAAAAAGTGCCCCCCCCCTGTAATACGAATCGTTAAATCACAGGTGCTTTCTAGCATCCATTTGTTTTGTTTGCAATTTTAGTTACTCCACTGCAGAATTGCCGCGATAGCAAACGATCATGATCAGTCGATAACACTGTAATACTGCAATGGAGTAACTGAACAAAATTGACGCGCCCATGCAACTGTGATTCGGGCCGATAAATCAAGGAAGGAAATTGAGAAACCCTGCTCTGGTACTATTGTTTTCATAGCCCTACTTGGTCGATGTATTGTTTGAAAATATCAGGAGTGGGCTATACATGTACATGGGTCAAAAATACTTTTTTGTCATTTTGATATGGCAACATTTTTAAAAAATTGCTTTTAATGTATTTCAACATGAAATAACAAAATTTTTGGTTTCGGGTCCGTGAAAAAAGTGTTCTGGGCCAAAATCCAAAATGGCCGCCAAAACCCTCCAAAATCACATTTTGGGCCTTAACTTCTCTACCGGGTATTTGGTGATCTTTTTCTCTAGTTTTGGTGTCTATTCATATGTTTTGGGGACAGGATGTTTGTTGTTTTTCCTAAAATTAGTACTTTTAAACCATTATTTGTAGAGTTAGAAGGTGGTTTTACCTAAATTTACAAATTTTTAGACCCTTTTTTCAGCCAAAAAGTAGGTTTCATCGTCTTGTGGTTCTTGGATATTAGGTGATATGAGTTGAACAGTAGCCAGCAGCTTCATATAGCTATATTGCTTTTATTCCTCTTAATTGGGGTTTATGGATATTTAAATTTTTTTATCTTACTATTGAATAAAAAATGTCATTTATCCATAGGGGCTAAACGGTGGTATACAATGTACTGTACATTCTGCACTGCATATGTCCATGCATTGACCACCATGACATGTAATAAGGCCTGTATATAGAAGTGAGCTCTTGAGGCTTAGAATTAGGTATGATATATCTGTCATGTGAATTTGATTGCTTGTCAGCTGGTGTACATGATGTAACCCGCTTTAACATAAATTGCACATAAACATCACATAACATATGTTCTTCACATTATTAGCCATATTTTCTTATATTTACAGGTTTTTTCCCCTGGTTGTGGTGTCTAACCCAATGTTTACAGGGTCAGGCTATCTGCTTACCAGAATATCTAAATGCCATCATGTGGGGTTGTTAATGTAACTTAGACATAACGATAATCAAGTATTACTGAACATCCTGCCTGAGTTACGGGTCACATGACTAAGGTCAAAGGTCATTTAGGGTCAATGAACGTAGACCATGTTGGGGGAATCAATATCAAAATTTTAACCGAGGTTAAGTTTTTGAAATGTTGTCATAACTTCAAAAGTATATGGACCTAGTTCATAAAACGTAGACATAAGGGTAAAAGTGTATCACTGAAGATCCTGCCTGAGTTTCAGGTCACATGATTAAGGAAGGGAGTAAGGTCAAAGGTCATTTTAGGGTCAATGAACTTTGGCCATGTTAGGGTTATATGTGGAATTTTCATCATAACTTTGAAATTTTATAGATCTAGTTCATGAAACTTGGACATAAGAGCAACCATGTACCCCTGAATATCCTGTGCGAGTTTCAGGTCACATGACCAAGGTCAAAGGTCACTTGGGTTCAACAAACTTTGGCCATGTTGGGGTTATTTGAGGAATTGTCATCATAACTTTGAAATTGTATGGATCTAGTTCATGAAACTTGGACATAAGAGCAGCAGTGTATCTTTGAATACCCTGTATGCATTTCAGGAACATGGCCAAGATCAAAGGTCAATGAACTTTGGCCGTGTTGGGAGTATGTGTTGAATTGGCATCATAGCTAGGGAAGTTTATTGATCTAACTCATGAAACATTGACAAGGATAATCAAGTATGAATGATTGTTTTGCACATGTCTTAGGTCACATGATCATGGTCAAAGGTCATTTTGGGTCAATGGGCATAATATTTTATTATCATATTAGTGTTTTCTTCTGTGAATAATAATCATTAGCTATTTTCAAAGGAAGCACTGCTGCTATATCGCATTGCGTAATGCAGGCGAGACTGCCAGAGGTGTTCCACTTGTTGTTCTAGATGTCTGATTTGGTTAATAATAGCAATATTAACTGGCCTGGGGGCGAAAGGACATATATCGCCCTCACTAAATTGATATCACCCTCGTCTACGACTCGCGCGATATAAATCTAGTTTGGGTGATATATGTCGTATCGCCCCGAGGTCAGTCATTATTGCTTTATTGTTGCAGGGCTAGAACCTATGAAAAGCAGATAACTGCAACAGATATTTAATCCAGAAATTTTGTAATTTCTCACCTGTCTGGACATTCCAAAAGAGAGATGGAGAATAGGCCATTTTCAAAATGTATTCAAACAAATGGATGTTTTCTCTTTGTAAGCCTAGTGACAAACTATCTCAGTTGTTCCTTGAATACATTTTAAATGCTTAAAATGCAACTTGCGTACATTAGTTGTTGCTATATCTGGCAAGCCTCTTGCAATCTTTTAGGTTGTCAAGAAAAACCTTTGTCAGAATGGTATTCATAAACTTTGCTCGCATTATGAAACTGGTCTATTCAGAAGGATTTATGCTGGTGACACTGAAACTTGGTTCCAAGTCCATTTTGTCTCATTGTCTAAAAAGAATGATTACTCAGCCATCCTTGACCATGTGTGAATAAGTAAGATACATGTATCATTGGAAAGAGGAAATATGTGGCTTTAATATGCTACTACTCATTTTGCTGTAAAGCTAGCACAATTTTTACAAATTCGAAATGAAATATGGTTGCATTTTTTTTAAATGTGCACTATATGTCATGGTGGTCAATGCATGGACATACATGTATGCAGTGCAGTATGTACAGTGCATTGTATTATACCACCCCTATGGATAAATGACTTTTTTTTTTATTCAATAATATATATTTCGCAAATATCAGTAAACTCCAATTTAGAGCAATAAAAGCAATATATCTATGTACAGCTGCTTCCTTTTGTTCAACTTGTATCATCTAATATCGAAGAACCACAAGACAATGAAACCTACTTTTTGGCTGAAAATGGGGTCTAAAATCTGTAAATTTAGGTAAAAATCACCTTTAACTCTACAAATAATGGTTTAATAGAACTAATTTTAGGAAAAACAAATTACCTGTCCCCCAAAGCATATGAATAGACACCAAAACCAGAGAAAAAAACCAAATTAAAGAAGTTGTGGCAAAAAATGTGATTTTGGGGGTTTTGGCGGCCATTTTGGATTTTGGCCCGGCACATGTTTTTCTCAGACCCGAGACAAAAATGTTGTCATTTTGTGTTGAGGTAAGGTAAAAAGGAACACAATAAAAACTGTTGCCAAAGTAAAACCAAAAATCACCCGTTTATAGCCCACTCCTAGTATCATGTGTAAGTTTGATTTATAGATCTAGGTAAGGAAATAGAGGCCTGAAAAGTGGTTGATATTCATAGTCTTTGATGACACTGCATTTGGTATGAATTTCTTTATTTCGTGGTCCTCTGGTCTCCGCCGAAAAATGCAGGGCAGGCACCGCCCCCCCCAAAAAAAAAAAAAAAAAAAACTGGATGACTCCAGCCTAATTAATATTTATAGTGATGTCTGTTTTATTTTAGAGCAAGTATGCAGGAAGCTCCTCTTCCAGATGGCTGGGAGATCAGGTATACCAAGGAAGGTGTCATGTATTTTGTAGATCATAACAACAGAAGAACAACATTCACAGATCCAAGGCCTAGTGCTTCAAAAGGGTAAGCAATCTCATCCAAGTCTTGTGTTTTTGCGAAATAGTATAGTATATTTTTTAATATATGTAGATAACGGGATAGACTTAAAGGTCAAGTCCACCCCAGAAAAATGTTGATTTAAATAAATAGAGAAAAATCTAACTAGTATAACGCTGAAAATTCCATCAAAATCGGATGTAAAATAAGAAAGTTATGACATTTTAAAGTTTCACTTATTTTTCACAAAACAGTGATATGCACAACTCAGTGGCATGCAAATGAGACAGTCAATGATGTCCATCACTCATTATTTCTTTTGTTTTTTATTGTTTCAATTATACAATATTTCATTTTTTAACAGATTTGACAATAGGGACCAACTTGACTGAATCAAATAGTCTTAAGCAATGCTAGTTCCACATGTTCATGGAGGAATCGATCGTTGTTTCACTTGACAATAAGGAGAAAATTAGAATATTTCATGTAATAGAATACAAAGGAAATAGTGAGTGGATGACATCATCAGTGTCCTCATTTGCATACCGACCAGGATGTGCGTATAACTGTTTTGAGAAATTAAGCAAAACTTTTATATGTCATAACTTTCTTATTTTACATCCGATTTTGATGAAGTTTTCAGTGTTTTGCTTGTTGGATTTTTCTCTTTTTATTCAAATCAACTTTTTGATGGGGTGGACGTGTCCTTTAAGGATGTTGTAAGTAATGTGGAATTCATAAACTTTATTTTGAAATCAAAGAAATATGGATTTTTCATGGAATTAAAAAGGGGCTTAAGATTAAGATGGTGAAACCAATGTTTATGATGATGATGATGCTGTTAAAACTTGAATTTTCAGGAAAGTGGTGGAAATGATGTTCTGATTAAAATTAGTCCAGTTGAAAAGGGTAATGGTGGTGGTTATGATAATGTTGATGATGATGATTGTCATGATGATTATGGTAATGATGACAGTGATAAGGATGATATTAATGATGATGGTGATGATGACAGTGTTGATTATAGCAGTAGCTTGTTGGTGAAAGTGTAATTGTAGTGATAATTGTAATTTTAGTGTTGATATCAAGTACAGAAAATATATTATTTTATTACCCTATGTCTGCATCCTCTTATGTATATTTTTTTAAATTATTATCCAGTCCAAAAGGTGCATTTGGTGTCCCTGTTGCATATGAGAGGAGCTTCAGGTGGAAGCTTGGTCAATTCCGTTATCTATGTCAGATCAATGCATTACCTAGTCATGTCAAGATCAGTGTCACAAGGAATACATTGTTTGAAGACTCATTCCATCAGGTAAATCCTCTTTTTCTTAGAACTATGCACACATATTTTATTGAATCATTCATTATTAGTATAGTCGCAAAGAAGAGTTCTTTCAGGTCGATATATCGTCGGCCTTATACCAAAAGGGCCTTAACTGGATTTTTTTCATTCTGAGATAATTGTGTTTAAAGTTCTGGCTTGTTTAAGAAGCAGTTTTTTATAATGATTACTTCGTTTTGGAGGTCAATTTAGATATATATGTTCAGTTATTACATTTTACATGATATTGTATTGCATTTTTGAAAAAATATTGAGAAATTTCATGCTGTGAGCAAAAAACATGTGAAGGGCCTTTTGGCATATGTTGAGTGAAGCGTATTTATGCCAGAAGGGCTGTAACCGAAGTATATTTATGCCAGACATGCCAGAAGGGCCGTAACCGAAGCGTATTTACGGTTGCGCCCTTTTGGCATGAGGCATCAACTGGCACGCGCCTTCGTCAAAAAAGGCCCTTAAACAGTGTGCGTGCACCATAGTGACTTTTTGGCATAAAGAAATAAAAAGAAGACACAATGAATATAATTATGCCAAAAGGTCCGTTGTAATGCATTATGTATGGTAATACCCTTGGGTTCAATGTCACCCCTTTTAAGGCCCTTTTGGCAGATGGAAAAGCCTAGATAGTCGTTTAGGTCTTGATGGAATTCATAATTATAACGAATTTTGAAAAATTAAGGACATCATTTCAAAAAGCATGTCAAGATGTACACGATGAAACAAATAACTCAAATCACCCCAAAATTGGGTTTATGCCCTTTCGGCATGAGGCCTACGATATTTTATATGATGGCGTGGGTGACCTAAATTTTTTTGGGAAAAGCCAAATTCTCGTCCTATTCTATAAGGGCATTTTGGACTCCTATTTTCTTCATGTTTCTAAGATCATTCATGAACTGACTAAGTCATGATCATTTGAAAGCATTACAAAGTTTCATAAAGACTAGAAAATAGAGAAAAGTAATTTCAGGAAGGATTATAATGGGTCTGATGAACAAATTTCATGGCATCTCACATTATTCAATAGTAGGGAAAAACAGTTAAGATTGTATTTGAATATAAACTTCAAATTATGTCAGGAAACCATGTAAACTTGAGTCTATTATTTTATTATAATCACTCTGTACGCAAAGCTGATTAATTGATGTCTTGTTATAAGAGTAAAATCCTCTTTTCAATCACAGATCATGAGGTTACAAGCTTTTGACCTTAGGAGAAGACTCTATATCATATTCAGAGGGGAAGAGGGTCTAGATTATGGAGGAGTTGCAAGGTAAAACTTAAAAACTAGATGATGATTTAAGCATGGACCTATTTGAGATGGACACTCATCGATTTGTTAATGAATTCACTACATGTGACTGTCATTGTGATCTGAATAACATTCTCTTTATATTAGACATTGATCCTACTGTGTTCTGCCGTCAGTTGAAAGAAGCAGTTTGTGATCAGACATTAATATTGCACAAATTGTATGCGCAGAAGATGATATATCACTTCAATCCTGGAAAGTTGATGTGCAGTTCTAGTTTTCCTTTGGTTATCTTACCTTGATGTGTTTTATTTGGGAAAATGAATGCATATTTTAAGATAGAGACAATATTGTGATTGTTTATCGTTTATAATTCCTTTGTTTCCAAGTTTTCATCTAATATTCCAGAGATTCATACCACATACAGTGTAGCATGTAGAGATTGTGTATCTTTCTTATGTGTGTGGAAGTTTGCGTATCGAATAATGACATATTTTATATCACAAAATCGTCTGCTTCTGAACTTTGCTGCTCCCAATCTGAAGCATGTTGATTGAAAAGTATATTCTGATATGGGACATCAGCCAACAAAAACCAAGAAGAGGGAATTTGTCCCTTTGTAAATTATCAGATACGCCTTGGTAGTCGCAATTGTCGATCAACAAAAGGATTGTGTTGAATGTCCATCTCTAATAGGTCCATGATTTATGCACACCTAACACTATCACTGACTGCAACTGGATTTTAATCGGAATTAATATAGGATTGGATTTGAAGTTTAAAAACGTCTAGGCATATCTCTCTGCAATCTCGATATTTCTATTCATTTACAGGCACAAGAGTTCTGATATCACATCCGTTCGAATGCATTCATGATGCTCTGTTGTCTTGCTAATTTCTAAGACAAATGCGTATACACAGCCCCTGCATACCCCCAAATGCAAGGATTACTATTAACAAAGAAGTCAATAAAAAAGTACTCTAAACGAGTTCGAACTGGATGCGTTCAGAACAATAATTCTGCTTCTACTTATAATACCTGAATAAATATTTTCTTTTTAACAAATATTTTTTCTTGTAATTTTGGACGAAAAAAAAATATTTCCCACAAAATTTAAATGGAGGCAAAACACTTTTGTCTTGCCTGCATAGCAGAGCAAGACTATAGGCGCCGAGGGCGGCAGCGTCATCAACATTGGAATCTTAACCCAGGTTAAGTTTTTGAAATGTCATCATAACTTTAAAAGTATATGGACCTAGTTCATGAAACTTGGATGTAAGGTATCAAGTATTACTTAACATCCTGCCTGAGTTTCAGGTCACGTGACCAAGGTCAAAGGTCATTTAGGGTCAATGAACTTATACCATGTTGGGGAATCAATATTTAAATCTTAACCAAGGTTAAGTTTTTGAAATGTCATCATAACTTAGAAAGTATGTGGATCTAGTTCACGAAACTTAGACATAAAATCAGTTAAGTATCCCTGAACTTCCTGTGTGAGTTTCAGGTCACATGACAAAGGTCATTTTGGGTCAACAAACCTTGATAACATTTTATGGATCTAGTTCATGAGACTTGGACGTAAGAGTAACCATGTATCCCTGAATATCCTGTGTGCGTTTCAGGTCACATGACCAAGAATTTAGGTCATTTAAGGTCAATGATTTTTGGCCGTGTTGGGGGTATTTGACGAATTGGCATCATAACTTAGGAGGTTTATGGATCTACACATGTAGTACATCAAACATAGACATAAGGTTTATCGAGTATGTTTTGCACACATCTTAGGTCACATGATTATGGTCAAAGGTCATGTTGGGTCAATCATACGAGTGTTTTTTTTGTAAATAAGTATTCAATAGCTGTTTTCAAAGACATCACTGTTGCTATATTGAATCGCGTAATGCAGGCAAGACTACCAGAGGCGTTCCACTTATTTATATATTTTATAGTGAAAAATCTTCTTTTTTTTTTAAGTATAGTTTGACATTGGATGGTTAAAAGTCAGATTCCAAGATGGCTGCTCGCATGAAAAGTTGACTTAAACAACAAATGGGATGATATTTTTTTTTGTTATTTGGGTTCATCAGCTGCCACAAAGTAGAGAAATATTGACAGGTAATCAAATTGATCCACATATCATGAGAGAATGTAAGTAGAATGATCCACAGAAGAAACCATGCAAGCTTTACATGTCCCACATACTCAAATTTGTGTATTATAGATGTTTGATCGAGATTTGAAAATGCGAATCTTCCATCTTTTTGGACGGAAATATTACATTCTGTACATTCTGTCATGAAAATGTAGATAAATTTTTCCCTATTAGGGAAATATTGACAGGTAACCCAATATATCCACCTTTTCATGGCAGAATGTAAGTAGAAAGATCCAAAGATGCAAGGTAAACTGCCAATTCGTCTATTGCCAACTCGTCGTCATATGGTCTACCTTCATTTAGTCTAATGCCATTCGGTCCATCAACATTTCGTCTAGCAACCATTTCGTCTAATAACCTGTTGGTCTAATACCGGTGCCCATTTTTTATTAATTTCACTCAATGAACACTTATCCAGTTAGACCAAATTTTTTATGGACTAAATGGCTACTGTACCAACTGTTTATTAGACGAAATGGTGAGTGGACGAAATGGCAATTAGACCATGTGGATAGTGGAAGAATTGATGATAGACCAAAGGATAGTAGATGAGTTGATGATTAGACGAAAATAGGCATTAGACCGATTAGAAATAGTCCATGCGACTGTTATATGTCCCCACATGCTCAAATTTGTGTTTTGTAGATGTTAGATCTAGATTTGAAAATGCAGATCTTGCATATTTTTGGATGGAAATATAACATTGTTTTACTTCATTATCCATTCAAATTAGAATTATTCATTACTGAAATACACATTCTATTAAGTTCATGTCAAAACAGTATGATATGAATTTGGGAATATTTTGGCAATTTGAAGTATGTGTGTACAGTGATTTCTCTTTTGAACTATTTCCCTCCTTTTGCACAAAAGGTTCAACTGTAAACGTAAGCACCCATTTATTTATAATATTTTAATATTTTTAAAGTAAAGGTAATGACCCAGCCGTAATCCTAACGGTCACGAAGGTGACCATTTTATCCGATCCTACTTAAAATTTTTCTCCTGCCCGCATCACTCTTGCCAAATCATGATATGGACGCATCACCTCATGTGAAGATGTTGAACTAGACACTTTAAAATTACTTCAAATCTTAAAAAGCACATACTCCGAGATTGTCACAAAATATTCCTCAACGAACTGTACTGAATGTAAAATTGAATAACTCTCTGTAGGCCAGTTTTGAAAGTCCATTTTTGATACACATGTACACGGCCTGTTTTTCAGTCGTGTACACGTTGTAAACACAGAGAGCCAGTTATGTTACATAATATGATAACTTGCGTTAGGCCTACATGTAAGTCATATCGATTATTTTGTAAACAGCTTTAATTCGATCGAACATCGATGCATCGAAATTTGAAGGCCGGGAAATCAAGTCATTTTTTTTTGCTCCGCGTCAGGACCGCGCTGAAATGCGCTGAAGATGAAGCCGCTTGTGCAGCGCTTACCCCGCCCGGCCGGATGCAGAGCATGCAATAAAGATCGTCTGCATTTTCCATGATCACAAGACAACAACTAAAAAAACAGTATCCAAGCTGAATTCTTCCCAAAATATCTAAAACAATGATATCTGCAGATGACAACATATAGGCCTTACATGTACGTTTGAAATGAAATAATATTGAAGACAGAAACGAGTCGATCCGAACAATTCTCGGTCAACTCACAGTCACAGTCCAGATTCGCACACACACTACAGCCCCTTACTACACTCACTCTCCCGAAGCGACAGGCGTGCTTGCCGCCCAACAAGTGCTATACTAACGGAGACCAACTTGCCGAGATGTAGTTGGATCTAAAATGAGCTCCAAATTGATGGGAATAAAGATATGTAATTTTCTCAGGATGGTCATTTGAATTGGTATTCTATGCTGATATAACGATTGTGAGAAAAGTTTGTGGAATATGAGTTAGAACGATGTTTGAGAATTAATCCTGATGATATTTTTGATAAAATCCATTTTTAGACTCAGGATAATTGCAGAGCACTGACTCGACCGAAATAAATACGAATGTCCCAAATTGAGCTCTAAATTTATATGAATGATTATTGGATGTAAATTATTGTTAAAATTATTATGATTTAATAACATTCTATGGCCATACTAAAAATATTGGTTATGTTATGTTGGAATATATGGAAATACTATGGACGTCTCGGAGATAAAGAAGCACATCGCGCATGCGCGATGATGACATAATTTTGCATTCATGAATTATAATGCGGAGTTGGACAAAAACAAGCTTCAAATTGATGGGAATAAATATCAAACGTAATTTCCTCTGCTTTGTCATGTAAAATTGTATTCTATGGTGATATTACGATCGTGAGAAGAGTTTCTGCAATGATGTTTGAAAATCAATCCTGACATGATATTTTTTTTTTGACAAGTGCACCCATCACTCGTTACGGAATTACAAATGTTTCACATTAAGCTCTAAATTCATATTAATGATTATTATTTACAAATTATTGTTAAAATATTACGATTAAATGATATTCTATGGTCATAATAAATATTTTTAATAAAAGCAAGATTTATTTTACGTTGATCGCGTCATGATTTTCCTTTCAGATCAATTTCGATCTAGTGGATTAAAGCACAATTCGCATGCGCATTCGATGGCGATGAATTACATTCATGAATTCATCGTGCATATATTATCTCGGCACGAACAGACGAGTGAGACTAGAATTAGGATCAAAATAAACTTCAAATTAATGGCGAATAGGCATAATTACACAATAGGTTTCATTTTTGGGAAATAGAAATCAAGTAAGTAGTAGATAAGTACTACGAAGGCGCGGCAAAAAGCTCATAGCTTGTTTTATCAGCCATAACGTCACTGCATCGTATGTAAACTTTGTGCACACTGCCCGCCTCCCAGGCCGGCCCAAGACAGATATCATTCATTAAAAAATGTGAGTGAGCGCAGTGGCTTCAAGTACAGAACTTCAAGGGTATGAAAGTGGAATTTTAGTGATTAAAACTTGTGCAGCATCTGAGAACTTAGAATTAATGTGAGGCTGTGAGCATGGTTATAGAATTGTGTTCAATTACATAATTGTTCACTTGTCTACAACTCCCACGCAAGTTTTATACAGATGCTACCGTGTACACGGTCATGGAATTCAGTACACGTGCACTGACTTGACCGGGCGTGTACACGTGTACCTGAAACGGGCCAAATATAAATTAAGAATTAAAAGAATGTGTTTGTCAAAATTAAAAAGCACAAATTTGAGACATCCCATCATACTCCAGACTTTTTTTTAAATGATCGCCCAACGAAAAGTTCTGAATGACAAATTGATTCTCTATCAATATAAATCAAGAGATACGTCCCTCAAAATTAAAAAACGCAAAGTTTGGACATCCCTTCATACTCTGGACATTTCTTAAAATGATTGCCCAATGATCTGTACTGAATGTCAGATTGATTAACTTTCAGTATAAATGAAAAAGTATGTCTGTCAAAATAAAAAAGCGAAGAGTTTGGACAGATTTTTTTCTGCTTGTATATTTAGTTTCAGTCCGACACACGACTCTACATTTTTCTCGACTGTTTCTGTAAATTTGAGGAGATTATTATGGAATATTCATATATTGCGATGATTTGCAACTAAAGGTAGGTGATTGGCATCCAAAGAAATTTCCAGGAATACGTTACAGTGGGTATACAATAATAATACTGTTTAATACTGACCGAACGAACTCGACTTGAAGTTCGGATGTAGCGTTCGTATTTCGCCGCGGTGCCTATGCGCTGTGCTGTACTTTGGCAGTACAGTGCGTATGGCTAAATGTGCGGCTCGTACAATTGTTGAGCAGCATGATGAAACCAGAGTTCTAAATAAGAAATTTTGCTAACTGCAATGAGTTGACTGCGGGATCAAGCCATTTCCTAATCGATGTATTTTTCTCCTTTTTTTCAATATATCAAAAATTCCTCAGGGTCAACTGAAACAAAAGTTAAAAACTAATGCACTTTTGATCATTTGGCCCTCGGCCCACCGGTACAGCAAGAAATATCCTTACATTGATTCAACGTAATATTGACTCTTGATTTTTTGCAGGGAATGGTTCTTCATGCTGTCTCATGAGGTTCTTAATCCAATGTACTGCCTGTTTGAATATGCTAATAAGAATAACTACTGTCTCCAGATTAACCCTGCATCATCAGTCAACCCAGATCATCTACAGTACTTCCGTTTTGTAGGAAGGTTCATTGCCATGGTAAGTCAACTTCGGGGTCATGTAACACAAAGCTGAATGAGGGATATTACCATTGATTTTGATGATGAATGATACATGATGATCATGTAGAATCAGTTATATTAATTTATAAAACACATACAAAGATCCTTCAGAGCTGATTGGATGAATGCGCATCATATGATATTCAGAGGAATCAGCTAGCACACCAACACATGACATCCGCAATAGTCAACTATTGCTCACTCCAGCAAAAGAGCTAGCAGTGCAATAGTCGACTATTGCACACTCAAGCAAGGGAGCCGTCAGTGCAATAGATCGCAAACCGCGTCAATTGTGTTTAGACTCGGTACAAATGATCTTTGGGTAATACCACATGTGTGTTCTTGAGGATGATAAGGTCAAAGGTCATCAAGGGGTCAAGAGATCATATTGCATATTTTATTGATCGCGAAATCAGGCAAGACTCATGTTTCATTCCGATTTAATCCCTCATGAATATTACACAATGAGACTGTCTACTAAAAGTCTCTGTCAGGTTTCCTTACTTCGACATAAAACTTTCATAGAATATTTTTGAGCGCAACTTTTAAAATCTGGAATAATCCAATGCTTCTATTTGTCGATTTCCTTGTATTTTCCGAGTTCTTCTCCTTGAGAAACTGATAGAAATGATGCTCATTGAGAGAAGCAAACCTATTGCTGTTGGAGGCTGACATATTTGTCTACAAACAATTTCCAGGGACAGTCCCTCAATTAATCATCCGAGCTGGCGGCTGCACTGGGGATACAGATATAATGGACTGCTAATTTTTACATAGGCGCAATAGGAAAATTACACTTTTTTGGCATGGAAGTGTGTATGGATATTATGGTCACTTGTCATTTACCTGAGCCCTGTCCGAGCCATTGTGACATAATTTGTGCCTAGTTTATCAATTAGACAGACGAAATATGTGTTTGTATCTTGTCTCCAAAATATCTCATTCAGGAAATAATAAGTAAATGCATTTGAACTTTGTATTTGATCGCAAGTTAATCTTCTGCATTGAAAGTTTATTACTCATGTCTTACCTTTCTATTTGTTTTCAGGCATTATACCATGGTAAATTCATCTACAGTGGATTCACTATGCCATTCTACAAAAGAATGCTCAACAAACCTCTTACACTCAGAGATCTAGAGAGTATAGACCCAGAATTCTATAATTCATTAGTCTGGATCAAGTAAGCAATAATGTATCTATGGTTGTTTTATCATTAAATGTAGTTAAAGACTCTCTTTAGAGTTCCTTTATTTCCTACAAAATGTTGGCAATTATTCCAGTTTATTACTTCATTTTAAGATTGTGTATGTCCTAAAACTCTGGGTGATACTTAAGTGATGTACGTGATGATTGTAAATGAAAATTTATGTTTGTCTGGTCAGACCAAAATAGAAATAAGCACAATGTTATTTTGTTTTTCATTTTTGTATAAAAGAATTTCTTGAGCATGGAGTGAGCTGAAAATTTCAGGATATGATCGGCGTTTGAAGCTTTCTGACAGAAGATCATTTTCATCTATATTATAATTGTTCAAAATATGTAGTATATCTTCATTTTCAGCCATATTTGTTTATGAACTGTTATATTTTGTTTTAGACAGTCTTGAAATGAAAATGATTTAATTAATGCAATCTATTAATATAATATGATTTGTTTTTTATTACAGGGACAATAATATAGATGAGCTTGACATGGAGATGACCTTTGTTGCAGACTTTGAGATTCTTGGCAAGGTAGAGACAGTGGACTTGAAAGAAGGTGGCAAGGATATTGATGTAACAGAGGAGAATAAAGAGGAATATATACAGTAGGTCAAATACATATATGTTTAAAATGAGGAAAGGGCATGGAGTTGTATTGGATCATATCACACTCAAGTAATCTCAAAAGGATAAAAATCATTTAATTCTTTTCTTGCTTGTCCAATTACTCCATTTTCCATGTTACAGGCGGGCGTATTATGTGCTCGCCTAAGCGACACTTGTTTATTTCTGATTTTGATTGACAGCTCAGACAAACAAAACACTGAAAATTGTAATCGGAAAAGGGATAACAAAGTTTTTACATTTTATAGATTTGCATTATTTCGGTGAAAAAGTTTGCATATATTTATGAATATTCAATGAGCAAACTAATGATGTAACATCCCCTCTTGTATATCATACACACCAGTGTTGTTGTCAAGGCCCAAACCCTCATGGCCCAGGCCAAGGCTTCAATACCCAAGGTCAAAGCCAAGGCTTGGTAACCCAAGGCCATTGCCAAGACCAAGCCATTTCAATATATATTTTATGTTATACATAACAAGGAAAAAAAATGAAGAAATGCATGTACAAACTATGGATAAAAGGTGAAACATTGAACGAACCAAAAGTGATATTCATTTTGAATTTACTGAAATTTATTTTAAAAACTGCAAGCGAAACAAGCAAGCAAAATTTTGACCATACATGAGTGTATTGCGAATCCACACTCAAGCATCTCTCTATATATTTCTGTGGCTTAATATCACTTATGAATACTTATGAATACAGTTCATTCATTTTTCATTTACCGGTAACAAGGATTAAGAGGTGTAGCCTGTAATATCAAAAGGGAATATTTTTCATGCAGAATCATTTCCAATCGGAGCATGGATTAATTCATTATCAGAACTTTCAGATCGACAAGATCACTTAAGAGATTGGGTTTATTGCTGTATGCAATCTCCTTCTCTTCCTGATTTTAATCTTTTGACTCACTCCAAATTATGTGATAAGTCTACATGTCAAGTTCAAGTACCTTTTATGAGCTGCTGTGGTAAAGGGTTATCACAAGCAAATTCATTAGTAATTTTAGAGCATGGAGCTTGTGGTATTGTCATGAGAATATTTTATTAGTGATTTAATCTTTTCCTACCCAGCACAATGTATCCTTTGTTGAGTTTGTTCAACATACATGTACGTTGGTCGGTCTATGTTTCAAGTACTGGGGGTTAATTTCATTTGAAATAATTGGCAATTACTGGCCACAATTCACAAAAGTAGTTTAAGACTATTGATTTTTTTTTGAAAACCTACATGAGATGAGAATCTAGCTCAATGGCAAGCTTTGTCTACCACTCATGGTAGATGTGCAATAGGGAGGTAAGAATTTACCTATGATTTAAATATCCTTTCTGTGTTTTGGCCTTTGGGTTTCAAGCTTATCACGTTCCTACATGTACCTTTAAGACTAATAAAATCAAATAAAGATTAAATTGACAGCTGTATGAAACTTGCTTCTCACATCCTGTCTTTATAGTTTGATGACTCAGTTCCGATTTAATCGAGGAATTGAGGAGCAAACCAAGGCTTTCTTAGAGGGTATGAACGAGGTTGTTCCTCTCCAGTGGCTACAGTACTTTGATGAAAGGGAACTTGAGGTAATAACTTGATCCTTATTTTTCATTTCCTACATCTAATATTGCCCATCAGGCCATTTTAAAGGGAAATACAGCTGATTCATTCTGCAAATTCATAGGTTGTTTTCTTCAGTTTTTGTTTTGAATGTCTTGTGGTAGCATGAATTGGCTTTTCCCTCCAAAGAGGTCATAATGACTACATGTACATGTAACAGCAACAATTTATTCACCAAATTTTTTACTTTGTCTGAAATATTACTGACAGAATAATGTAAATGCAAGAATACAAATGAAATGAATAAATAGATATTATCTATCTTGTCTTAAGATCATTACATTGAGAGTGCACACACAGAGAAAAAAATAGTTTTACTAGGAAAAAAAAATTATCATGAAATAGTTTATTTTCCTTGCTGATGTCACACATGTTCAAATTTTTCCCTTGGGAAAAATAAAGTATTCCTTTTTCCGACCCCTCATATGCGCACCGTGCACAAGATGGGCTGCTGGGTTGTCAGCATGCCAAACTAGCTAGCAGGAAGTCAGAAAAGATGGATTAAATTTGTCATAAGGTGAAAAAAAATTTGCTTTATGATTTCTTATTAATTTTGATGTGATGATGGTGGAAGGGAAATTTAAAAAATATACAGTGCGAGTCAGAAAAAATGTTTCTTAATTTAAGTATTTTTTTAAGGAAATGTGGGATTCAGAGAGAATTTCTAGCATGTACATGTATGGATAGAGTAAATATTCCTTTGTCACTTGGTAAAATGTGTTTCAGTGTTGTTGTTATGGTTGAGTGCACAATAGCAATTGTTTGAAAAAGTGTCAAAACCCATTTGCGCCAAGTCAGGTGATTACCTGCTAAAACAGAGACGAAAGCATTCATACAAACAATGAGCGTAAATTTTATGTGTATGTTTATTAATCAAGTAAATAAACAAGAGAACTAGTAAATTAATAAATTATCTTCACTGAAAAATTCCTTTTCATTGTCATTTTGGCCACAACTTGGACAAAGCTTCCTCCCTTCAATCTTCCACATGTTGCTCTGATGATGCGCTGCTGCAAGTCATCCAGATCTGCAGGTGGGGTGCTGTACACTTTTGACTTCAGGTACCCCCAGACGAAGACAGGCAGACACTTCGCAGGGCCATGGCAGCAATGCTCCATCAAGCTCAGAAGTGCATCAAAAGAAATTGACAACATGTGGAAGATTGAAGGCGGGAAGCTTTGTCCAAGTTGTGGCCAATTGACAATGAAAAAGAACTTTTCAGTGAAGATAATTTATTGATTTACTGGTTCTCTTGGCCAGACCCGCAAGCCAAGGCAGCTTGTAAACACGGTATAATGTTATGTGATCTTTCATCAGGATGTAATGTAAACTGGGTTCTGAAAGAAACTGATCAAACTTTCACTTTGTCAAAATGAACATTATTTTTACACAGAACTTGCTTCAGTAATCTTTACTAAGCCCATGTCATTAATTAAGAGATTGGTTCGATCAAACAGAGGCTATTGCCCCCCACATCAATTGGTTTCTGAATCCAAAGTCACAAAATGGCGAAAGAAAGACCAATAAAAAGAGATGGGATTAAACAAACTTCCTAGTTTATCACAAATCTTCACGGTGATTGGCTTGATCACAAACAGGCTACAGGGAGTTAAAATTTTAGATGACTGGAACAATCACACACAGATCCCGGAGGGATGTCCCGGTAATGATAATAATAACGTTTTATTTACCCAGAGTAGCCACTTCAGTTAGGAAACTGCTCTACCAGCAGGCCCTGCATAACATAATATGTTATTATTACCCTTCTCCAATCTAAATGCTGAGCGCCTATAGCAAGACGGCAGAAGGTTTATAAGTCTTTGGTATGACTTGGTCAGGGATCGAACCCACGACCTACCATTCATGAGGCGGGTGCTCTACCACTAAGCCACCATGCCCTGTAAGCGGGGGATAATCTGAACACAGTGTTATCTGTGTGTGTCTGAGTGAGATACACACAGACACAAACTGTGTTCAGATTATCCCCCGCTTACCAAGACATCCGGGGGGGGGGGGGGTTGTGTGATTGTTCCAGTCATTAAAAATTTTGACGTTAATTTTCTTTAGCTTATTTGTGATTTAGCCAATAATCAAACATGCCCATGTAGGACATGTGTAATAATCATGAAAGTTGTTTAATCCCATCTCATATGTATTGGTCTTTCTTTTGCCACTTTGTGACTTTGTCTTCTGAAACCAATTGATGTAAGGGGTATAGCCTTTCTGTGATTCAACCAATCCCTTAATTAATGGCATGTGCTTGCCTAGTAAAGATTAATGAAGCTAGTCTGTGTAAAAATGTCATTCTTTTTGACTGAGCGGAATTTGTGCAATGCCCTTGTAAAGTTTGATCAGTTTCTTTTGAAACCCAGTTTACGTCTGTTCCTGGCCTATTAAATTAGTTGTAGGAAGGTACAAGTCATATCTAATGATAACCCCCCCCTGCTTCCATCTATTATATAGCTGATGCTGTGTGGAATGCAAGAGTTTGATGTAGATGACTGGTATAGGAGCACCATCTATCGTCACTATACGAGGGAGAGTAAACAGGTGCAGTGGTTCTGGAGGGCTGTCAGGGAGATGGACAATGAGAAGAGGGCCCGTCTACTTCAGTTTGTCACTGGAACATGTCGTCTACCCGTTGGTGGTTTCACAGAGCTTATGGGTAGGTCTAGTCCTGATTATACTGACCATGTTTGATAGCGGAAACTTCATCACATTTTATGGTGTCCAACTTAATTGCAGTTATTACCTTAGATAATTCCATACCCATTCATGATTAACTTAGAGTGGCTGGATGAGAGGGACTTTTATGGTAATGGTTCCTAGCTCATTGTTTTACTTGCAGAACATTTTCTCTGCCTTTTCTCTGCATTTTCTCATGCTCTGTTATTAACCCTTAGGTAACGGGAGGGGGGGGGGTATCAATTTGACCCCTCTCTACAAATTTGGTTACTACGCCGTCATGCAAATTTTTTTGACTGGGCTGCTTGCTGACTTTTCATTTCAAGTCTTGCTCATCTTTTGAGACCAAATTTGTAATGCCTGGGTAGGAGGTTCCGAAATTACGCAACATTTTGTAAGTGCATGTCAGACCAAAATTGGTCAAAAACATGATTTCTTGTACAGAGTCAATGCAAATAGTGTTTTTCAACCAAAAATCATAAATGTATGATTATTTATACCTTTGTTGGTTTAAATGGATTTATTTTATGCTATTCATGATCGCAAAAGTTTCCCTGACAAAGTTCATTGGAAAAAACAATAAAAAACAAAGGTTTAAAAAAAAAAAAAAAAATACATAAGAATTAAAAAAACAATAAAATACATAAGAAATTTATTATATTTTAGCAATTTTTTAAAGATATTTGTTAGCATTTAGCATTGTAGTGTTTTTTTTATACTCCATGAGGGCCTCAGGTATGACCTCGTGAATACATATTTAGACCCATTGAAGTCAATGTATTATTGGTCAGGTTCCTAACATTTAGAACCAGGCCAATAATACATTGATTTCAATGGGGCTAATTGTGTATTCATGAGGTCATATCTCGAGCCCTCATAGACTGATTCCCACCAAATTTGGGTTGTGGAGGTATTTTATCATGCTCTACCATAATATGGTATCAAAAATGCTTAAATGCAAAATTGGAAAATTGATGACATCACTATTCGGTACTCTTTACCTTGGTAGATTCCACAATCTTTTATGACGATTGTTCCTTTGCAAAATCTGCTTATTAAGCCAAACAACCCATAGTGCAAACCTACCTAATCATCAGATAAGTCTCAACTATAAGCTTTATCTTATCCCTATCCAGCCAGGGGGGGGGGGCAGCCAGAAACAGCCCTTCCCCCCTTAATATTATTCACAATAAATCTTTACGCGAAAAGATCACGCCACAACGTTTCATGACCTTTTCATGCAACTTTTAAAACCAAATTTGCGACATGGGGATATGTGGTTTCAAAGTTAAGTCAGACCCCAAATTGCTCAAAAATGCGATTTAATGTACAAATCCAATGCAAATTTTGTTGTAGCCCAAATTCATTAATGGATCATTATTTTATTTTTACTGATTGAAAGCTATAGATTTCATAGTATTTATGACTGAAATAGTGTTGCCGAAGATTTTCATTAAAAAAAAAGAGCAAAACTTAAAGTTGAAAAAACGATAAAATTTGTTAATATATGTTTGATAAGAATCCAAAGAAGAGTGTCCAGACTAAAATCTAGCAGTTTTGAGGCTATTTTTTAAGATTTTAAGGGGGGGGCTGTTTTGCCCCCCCCCCCCTCCCGGCTGTATAGGGTTAAACAGAAAAAGAAATCGAGACATTTCCAATTTTTACAGATACAACAAAGGTCTGGTTACCACCTTGCTAATAATTAGAGTATCTTGTTTAAATCAAGTTATTGAATTAAAAGTGCAGGATAGTGATAACTGATAAACATTGAACTATCAACACCGGTTGACATTGTACTTATGTTTATGATAAACAGGGAGCAATGGTCCACAGAAGTTCTGTATTGAGAAGGTTGGTAAAGAAACCTGGCTTCCTAGGAGTCATACATGGTAAGTTATCATGTAATTAAATGGAAATACATGTACTGATGGGGTCTATTGCTTAAAGTGCAAGCTCTATGGCCTGAACGCACAAAGGCGGTTTTGAAAGCCGCTTTTTTAAACTCATGTTTTATGCAGATTTCATGTATAAATTACGTTTAATTTACTGCTTATATTGAATAATGTCCAATACTGATGTCCACTTTTGTCACAGTGCTCCATATTGTGCCTGTTGCTGTGATTATCCATGGTATTTTATTCATGAGTCCACTGTTTTTGTCTCACCTGCATAGCAGAGTGAGACTATAGGCGCCGCTTTTCCGACGGCGGCGGCGGCGGCGTCAACACCAAATCTTAACCTGAGGTTAAGTTTTTGAAATGACAGCATAACTTAGAAAGTATATGGACCTAGTTCATGAAACTTGGCCATAAGGTTAATCAAGTATTACTGAACATCCTGCCTGAGTTTCATGTCACATGACCAAGGTCAAAGGTCATTTAGGGTCAATGAACTTAGACCATGTTGGGGGAATCAACATCAAAATCTTAACCTAAGGTTAAGTTTTTGAAATGTCATCATAACTTAGAAAATATATGGACCTAGTTCATGAAACTTATACATAAGGTTAATCAAGTATCACTGAACATCCTGCATGAGTTTCACATCACATGACCAAGGTCAAAGGTCATTTAGGGTCAATGAACTTTGGCCGAATTGGGGGTATCTGTTGAATTACCATCATAACTTTGAAAGTTTATGGATCTGATTCATGAAACTTGGGACATAATAGTAATCAAGTATTACTGAACATCCTGTGCAAGTTTCAGGTCACATGATCAAGGTCAAAGGTCATTTAGGGTCAATGAACTTTGGCCAAATTGGGGTATTTGTTGAATTACAGCCATAAATTTGAAAGTGTGTTGGTCTAGTTCATAAAACTTGGACATAATAGTAATCAAGTATCACTGAACATCCTGTGCGAGTTTCAGGTCACATGATCAAGGTCAAAGGTCATGTAAGGTCAAAGAACTTTGGCCACGTTGGGGGTATTTGTTGAATTGCCATCATATCTCTATAAGTGTATTGGTCTAGTTCATAAAACGTGGAAATAAGAGTAACCAAGTATCACTGAACATCTTGTGCGAGTTATAGTAGTTTTCAAAATCAGCACTGCTGCTATATTGAATCGCGTGATGCAGGTGAGACGGCCAGAGGCATTCCACTTGTTCAATAAATGAGTCCACTCTTTTAAACAGTGGACACAGGCATGAAATAGCGTGCTTGACCATGGCAACAGGCGTCAGATTGGCGCCCTGTGACAAAAGTGCACATCAGCATTTGACATTCTTCAATATATGCATTAAATTAAGCATAATTTCTACATGAAATCTGCATAAACCATGGGTTCAATCCATGGTTACCTTTGTGAATTTGGGCCTACTATATGTCTAATTCTGATTTCAATTCAATTTCAATTTATTGACCATTAGGAAACAACATATTTACAGAAATGACATAATACTAATAATACAAAATATAACATAAGAGTCTTAAATCAAATACAAATAATGGTCAGGACCCCTAGAAAGCAAAACTGCTTATAACCGGGGCCCTAAAAATACACAAATGTCATAACAGGTAAAAAAAAAAAACACGCACCCACACAAAAGCACACAAGATAGGAAAGAAGATAAGATGAAAAAGATGATAAATACAATTACAGAGGGAGTTTTTTTTAAAGAATTGAACAAAAATAACTTTGATAATGCCTTGAATCATGAGAGTGTTGTGCTGTTTCTAATATCTGTGAATGAATTCATTCTTTCGCCCCAATATATCTGATCAAATTACGAAAAAAATTAATTTTAGAAAAAGGAATATGTAAATTGTTTTGTTATGATTGGTTTGGATTCAAGTTACATTTGATTTCAGAGTTGTGATTTTTTTAAATGAAACATTGTTGATTACACTAAAAAGAGAGAATAAGAAATATGTATGCTGACCATATATAAAATGTATTGTAATGTAATGTAACTCCTCAAATGAAAAAAAAAACCTGATCACTAAAATAAACTTTGAATAAGCTGTGTCTTGACAGTAATCCCATTGCTATATTTGAGGGGGGGGGGGAGGTTTGAAGAAATTGATACAATTCTGTTATTTTATTTGCCCTAGGAGCAAGTGCCTTCATTGCTATTATTTACAATATAGATATATATTTGCTTAATTGTAAGATGTTTTAATTTGAATTTGTAAATACTTAACTTGGACTTTTGTATTTGTTTACATTCTCCAGTTTTAACCGTCTTGACCTGCCACCATATAAGAGCTACGAACAGCTTACAGAGAAGCTTACCTTTGCTATCGAAGAGACAGAAGGATTTGGTCAAGAGTGAGGTGACCATCCAATCATCTCCAGTCAAGATTACCATGTCCATCCTTGGAATTCTTATCCAGCCAAATCATACTGACCACATGAATCAGATCTTCATATGATATCATTTTTGATACACTACCTGACATATATTATGAACATGAAATGTGACATGAAGAAGACAGGTTATTGTGATTCAAATAATATGACTTATGAGAATAGGATTTACCTACAGATTTCTTCATTTATATTATCATGATGATCATGAAGATTATGACCATTTTAATCTTGTTAATGGCTTCTGATACATGTATCTCTTTTCAGCTTCTCTATCTGTAGCATGGAGGTTTTATAGCACCTTCTCTTCAGTTCAGTGTGATATACATTCAAATCCTCAATTTCCCATTTGTAGCTTGATGTAAACTACTGTTGCATATTTTTAGATTTTTGTTAGATCAGAGGGTATATAGGAGTGTTGCTTCTAGTAGCATGTGATGACAGGATCGTGCTCAAGCTTTATAAGACTCATCTTGTAGTACTTTCATATGTGATTTCATTGATTAATTAACTAGAGAGATGGATCATTGCAGAATTAAAGACGAGAGAAGAATAAAAGATGTCAGCCATTTTGCTAATGCTTTGAAGAGCTCTTACAGTTGAAGGAAATGATATCAAGTCTTTGATTGATCCTAGCATACTGATTTGCAATCAATGGCTGAATTGCAATGCTCAGTTATTATTGCATGCTAAAACCAGCCAGAAACCAAACAGCCAGTGTTCTTTCATATTTGCCATCCATCGCAACCATTTGTGTCATGGTACCCAAGTAAACAAGATAGTACAGTTTATAGTATCTACAGCCATGAAGTTATTTGTTAACCCTACATGTATATAGCCTGGGCTATTTCGAAATTGCTTAGCCAAGGGGGGGGGGTAGGGGCTGTTTTTGCCCCCCCCCTCATATTGGTTATTGATCACGCTGAAAATTGGCATGCACGTCCCTCATGGCGTGATGTCCCACATTGGATAGTAAATTGTACCAAAATTATTCAAATTGATTTTTAATTAATTATCAAAATGCATAAAATCACAATCTTAGTAATACTTATACAATACTTAACACTAAAAGGACGGGGGGGGGGGGGGGGCATGATGCCCCCCTCAACGCTTTGCACGATACATCCATAACGCAAAAAGATAAGAGCCGCAAAATTTTATGACATTTTTCTGTAAAGTCTCGCGCAACTTTTGAGACCAAATTTGTGATGTACGGGTATAGTGTCGCGATGCCACATGACTGTTTATGAGGCAATGTCATACCGAAAATGGCTAATTTTTTTACTTTGTGTACAAAGTCTATGGGAGATGAAATTCATAAAAAGGGGATTATTTTTCATTCTAATTGGTCTGCTTAATCAATTTAGGGTTTAATTTAGTTGTTTATTGGTCTGTAATAATTTCCATTGAAAAAAAAAACAATGAAAAACATAGAAATACATAAGAAATTCTAAAAACATAGAAATACATAAGAAATTCTAAAAACAAAGTAATTTATAAGGAAAAATTTGGCTAAAGCAATTTTTATTTGGGGAAGCCTTTAAATAAGATTACAAAGATAACATCTGAGAAAACATGAAAATTTGAAGTGAAATTGGGTTTTAAATATGCAAATAATGTTCAAATAATGTTTTTTTATACTGGCTTGTAGTTTATGTGGTAAAGAATGTGCGTGCCAATATTCGACTGAATTGTGCAAACAGCGGCCAAGATCAGAAGGGTCCTCAATACATCTCAAGTAGCCCAGTCCTTTTAGGGTATATTGCTCCAAAACTGCTGAATTTTGGTCTGGGCACTCTTTTTAGGATACTCATCAAATGTATATTGAAAAAATGGTGATATCAATTTTTCTCTCGCCTGAACAAAGTTGACAGAGACTTAGTGATCACTCTTCATTTAGTCTGTTTCAAAATTTAAAGTTTTTGTTCAACTTGCTCCCATTGCTTTATTTCTGCATCAATTTTATTCACAGTAGGTACATATGATCCTTGGGTAATACCACATGTGTGTTGTTGAGGATGATGGGGTCAGTGGTCATCTAGAGGTCAAATGATATAAGGTCATGTCCATCCTTTTTAAAAATTTTTGTTCAACTTGCTTTCATTTCTCTATTTCTGCATCAATTGTGATTGCACTTGGTACATATGATCCTTGGGTAATACCACATGTGTGTTTATATTGATGATAAGGTCAAAGATCATATTGCATATTTTATTGATCGCGAAATCAGGCGAGATTCGTTCATGAACCACCTTGTTTTCTTATGTATTTTTATTTTTATGTAAATTTCTCATGTATTTCTTTAATTTTTATGAAATCATCAGTGGCACTATTTCAAGTCATAAATAACTTGAAATCAATAGCTTTTGATCATTAAAATTAAAAATATTGAAACATTTGTGAATTATTGCTAATGCAGATTTTGCATTGGATTTGAACTTGAAATCACGTTTTGGAGCAATTTTGGGTCTGACATTCACAAGTTTACGAAATGTTGCATAACTTCAGAACCTTGTACCCGTGTCGCGAATTTGGTCTTTAATGTTGTGCAAGGCTTGAAGGAAAAAACTTATGAAAAGTTCTGTGTGATCTTATTGCATTGCAGATATATCACAAAATACTAGTAATGTTAAGGGGCAAAAGCTGCCCCCCCCCCCCCTGTTCTAGATCTAGGGTTAATGCAGAATTTGGCTCTAATGATATGAATAGATGGAGGAATCAAGCACAGGTGTGCAATCACTGCCATAAAAATATACACTATCGGAAGCTCTGTTGATTCTTTATTTGTCAATGTATGCATACAAAGAAATTTGGATTCCTGTGGCTTTAACAATAATTAGATACAAAGATGAAAAATATAGTGTATCATAACAATATTGAAAACTGTACATAAACAACAACAAAAAATGAATTATTAATAGCTTTCTGCAATTACTTAAATATCCCTAAATTGATATAATGTCATATTCAACATTAGACTGTGATGTTCAGGGCCCCGTCTTACAAAGAGTTGTGATTGATCCGATCAACCACAGCTATGGACGGCCAGCAACGTCAACATCTAAAATGCAAATTTGTTCAAAATATTTTCTAGATATATGATGTATATTCATACATTCATTGTTTTCTTGAAGATTCAGTGTGATTCTCGTAGAAAAAAATTTATGGTAGAGTGAAAGAAACAAGTTGAAAAGACATTGGCCCCAATTCACAAAGGTTCGTTTTAAAAATCATTGGTTTCTTGTATGAATTACGTTTCATTTATTGCATATATAAAAAAATTTCCAATGCTGATGTGTGCTTTTGTGAAAGTGCACTGTGACAAAAGCATGCATCAGCATACATGTAGGACATTTGTTTAATATACGTGGTAAATAAGCGTAATTTATACAGGAAATCTGCATAAACCATGGGTTCAACCGATGATTTTCAAAACCACCTTTGTGAATTCGGGCCATTATCTTTCTAACACATGAACAAAGTATGGAGATGCTGTTTTTGTTTGTGTGTGTTTGAAGAATTAAAGTTAGTTATTTTATAAAAGGAGGAGACTTTTCGCCATAATGGGATGGTAATTTATAGAGATATAGATTATGGACATGTCAGATCTGCCAGTCAGAATGCCATATCACTAAAGATACAGTTGTAGCAAATTATTTTTATATTCATACTAGAGAAACTGTATCTTTAGGAGATGGTTGGCATATCTGAGAGTCAATCAAGATGCTGATATAATGCAAGCAAAGCATAAGTTCAACAGAATATTTCTAACTTGACTGGTAACATAGGAAGAATCAAAGAATATTTTGAAGGATTGTGGAAAGCGTCCATATTGGGAACAAAATTATCTGCGTGCAGCATGTTGGATATCTCCTCAAGAGCAAAAAGGAAATGTCTACATCTGAAAGATCTCTTTTTCAGTTTAATGCATTGACTGAGTAAGAAAGATCATCATGATTGTTAAAAGGTTATAGCGCATGGTTTCTGAAGATGAGTTTGGCTACTGAATGTACCACAGCATAGCATGCAATATGTCATGACTGCTAGGGTGTCCTGCCATTACAAATGCATGATTGGTTGTATCTAGGAGACCTTCACAATGTTTTGATATAATTGTTTTCTTCTTCAGCCTACATGTACATGTATCACTTGTTCAGTTGTGCCAATATTTGGACCTGGTTTTCCTATTTTCTCATCAAATTAATATAAATTAATATCACAATTTTAAGAAAATCAGCTGTAAATTCATAATTACAGTGGCCTTATCTTTCTGTATATTTGAACATTTTTCAACACGACAGATTGTACTTCTACTTGACATCTGAAAGATATTGGCAAATATGGAAAGCAAATTATTTATTCATTTGCCTTTTCCTGTAGGTGATTTATTCCTCATCCTTTTTCAGTCAAAATTATAATTACATGTATATCAAATCTACGATCTTATCATACTTCTTCACTTGCATCCAAAATGGAGTATAAATGATGGAATTGTCTATTTTGCTCTTAATTCTGTATAATTTGCATTCAATTTCCATGAATAAAGCACCAGCTTTCTGATATATTCCAATATTGATTTTTATTTGTCATTAGAGATTCATGCCATATGGATTCCACACACATTACTAATATGGTTATTAAATCTCAACAATATTGTGAATTATTATTTTTTTAATGTGCCATTTTAGTTTGTTCATTTGAATTTACGCATCCTGTATATATTTATAGATATTTTCACTCTCAGACTTATCAATATGTTTTTATTCAATTCTTTAAGTGTGAGCAATCACCGTAAAAGTCTAAGCTCTGTGTATTGATTGGGCCTTGGAATAGAAACTTTTAACCATTATAAAAAGATGGATTTATGTCCATTGCTTTTTGTCTCGCCCACTGGAGGTGAAGACGAGACTAAGGGATCCAAAAATTTGTCTGTCCGTAGTCACAAACATTATGACATAACTTTGCAACCGTAAGTCACTTTTCAACCAAACTTGGGTTGTAGATGCCTTAAGAGGACCTTCTTGTTACAGTGCAGTGAGAAGTCACATGGTAAGGTCAAAGGCCATTTGAGGTCAAATGTTGAAGTTTATGTGCAAGACTTATGAAACATACTCTGCAACCATATCTTTTCAACTAAACTTTGCTTGAAGCTGCACTAAAGGGACATGCATGTTATAGTGCAATCAAAGATCATATGGTAAGGTCAAAGGCCATTAGAGGTCGTGTGTTATCCCTAATTTAAATGGGCTATTTCTAAAAAAAAAAATTGTTTATGTAAAAAGACCAGGATATACTGGGAGGTCTCAATTTGACCACCCCCCCCCCCTTCAGATCTCGGCCGCTGATTTAAGAAATATCTACAAAAAATTGCGAGAACATGATTAATTTCTTATGTATTTTATTGTTTTTTAATTCTTATGTATTTCTTTGTGTTTTATTGTTTTTTAATTAATTTTGTCGGGGACCATTTTGCGATCATAGCATAAAATAAATCCATTCAAACCAACAAAAGTAAAAATAATCATACATTTATGATTTTTGGTTGAAAAAACAATTTGCATTGTACATGGAATCATGTTTTTTAAAGCAATTTTGGGTCTGACATGAGCTTACAAAATGTTGCGTAATCGATTCGCGTACCCGGGCGTCACAAATTTGGTCTCAAAAGATGCGCAAGAAAAGTCTGAGACGAAAAAATTGTCATTAAGTAAGGGTTAACCTTCACGCATGTAATATATCAGTGCAATAATGTAATTCACATCAAAGGGGTGGAGTAGGTACAGGGGAAGGTGAAAGGGAGTAGCATTTCATGAAATAGCCCTTCTTAAATTTTATTTTGTATTACATTCTATACCAGATATTT
Source organism: Lytechinus pictus (assembly GCF_037042905.1). Taxonomy (NCBI): domain Eukaryota; kingdom Metazoa; phylum Echinodermata; class Echinoidea; order Temnopleuroida; family Toxopneustidae; genus Lytechinus; species Lytechinus pictus. The sequence goes on along the minus strand of NC_087246.1, from coordinate 43,848,348 downwards.
CATAATGAGGTTTGGATAATTCCGCTATTGTCTCATTCTCTGTCCTTCGTCATCTCATATAAATAGTATGTTGCTTTTTGAAATAATCAAACAAGACTTATTTGATAGCTTCGAAAAAACAACTTGGTTATTTTATCAATCATTTATTGTCATCCTCCTCAGGTTTACCAATACCTTTGGGGGAAAAATATATGATATTTTACCACAATATTCACTTTGCTTTTTCATTTTTTTTAGTCCTGTACTTTGTTCTAAAAGTGAGTGACCTAGACTTGTTTTCATTGTATGTTACTTTCCTTTATCTTATATTGAACAAAGGTGATGCACAAAAAAAATAATAATTCCAATGTATCTGTGATTCTGCTGCATGTAATAGTGCATACTAATAATTCTGCTTTATAAATTGTGCAATTGACAATACGATGTAGTGGTACAAACTTGTCAGTGGCTTTATATTACTTGTATAGGTTGTGTTTAGGACCGTGTTATTATGATTTATTTAATCTTCTTTATTGTGTAGTTATATGCAAAATATTGTTACAAAACAGAAATAGTGATGATGTATACACTTCATACATTTCAAATCTTACTCTGCAGGGCCACTTGAATTCTCTGTGTAAATCATTTCAGAAAACATTGTTGCCAAACCATTTTTGTTTGTCAGAAATTCTTGATTCTTACCAGTTTTATTAAGAGATGCCACCTTGTGCAGAATGCAAAGTTTTCAAAAGCTGCGATATAAGTGTACTGCAATGGAAGCATGTTCTCACTCCACAAAGAGCTTGTACATGACAGTGTTACTGAAGCTGTTGCCACAAACAATATTAGGAGTGAGAATGATCCATTTAACTGATTTTAATCATGGTGTTTTTAGTATGGCAGCAGAAGGGTCATTTTTACCCATGGAATTATGTAAAAATTTTATTTATTAACTTAAATTGTTATGATTTTCATGTACATTTAATTCCCAATTTATATTTCTGTATGATACAATAATATCACAAAAGTATATTAAATGTATATATTAATCTTGAAGTCATTTAAATATTTGTATTGCTTGAAATAACATTTGTTTTAAACTTTCATCCTTTCCCCTTTTCTGTCCTTTATTAAATTACTAGGTAATAAATCCCCCCTTAAAACATTATCTTGATGGAATAGGTAGTCCAAAGCATCTTTAGACAAAGTTCAGTAATATTTTCAGTGTTCAAATATGATGAGACAGATCCAGTTACTAACAGCTGCATATACTTGAAGTCTCAAAAAGTGGTCCAGAATTTAGCGCACAATTTCTGATATCATTATAATGCCATGGCTCATATTATTTGATGTCTAATGATTTCATTATTACATCACGAGTCAGGTGTATTGATGTCATGAGTTTGCGCAAGTTATGAAAAAGAACAAATTTCGTTGGTCTGCAGGTTTTGTTGCCATAGGACAAAATGGAAGTTTTCTTCCTCTGAACAACTTGTTTTGTGATGCCTCACATCCCATTGACTTTGCCCAAACAAATGTTGCTTAGCATTTTCATGCCTTGAGTGAACAAGCTTTGAGGTAGAAAAATGATAATGCTTGTAAGCATCTCATCTGTGTAAACAACATGAATATCAGGAAAAATATTGTATTGTGTTCACATTTGTCGGCAAAAATCATCAGAAGGGGCATTTAATTGTAGTTCTTTCTTTAATAGAGTCACTTTGTGAAGTTTTGATTGTATGTTAGATACCGTTTTTTTTCTTCTAATGGATATTGTTGTTTGATACCCCAATATAGTGTCTTGTGCTATTCCTACATGTAAGTATGAACCCATTTTCTAAGTGTTATGTGATTCATCAATGCACACTCTTCTTCCCTTCTGACACTTGGCCTCTGATGCATATTTGCTTATAAGGATACAGTGTATGCTTTAGTCCAAATAAAAGTAAGTGCCTTTTATTCTCTTGGTAAGCAAGAGAATATACTCATTCTTAAATGGGTAAAAGAAATTCCAAGAAGGAAACTGCATGGATACCTTGTGAAGTTCTGAATGTATTTAGGTACATGTACATGTATTTCATTATCTCAAATGTTGTAAAAATGCTATTCTTAAGACTAATTTGCAAATTTTGTGTCCTTTGCAAAGTCTGTATTGTGAAGATAAGATCAAGGCCACCACTCACATATATATCAGATCATCAATTTAACCCACACTGAACATCAAAGTCAATGCTTTTTTTAAATCATGAATCCTTTCAGTTATGAATTCTGACTTTCTGTGTACTTAATATTTAATTTTCACTCAACTGCTTCTAGACGAATAACCTGTATTTTTTTTATTGCACTGACATGACATACCTAGTCTGAATTTGGATATATGTAATACTTTTTGCATAAAATAAAAATGAAGACTGAGTTAAATGATGTCCTGTGAAGACATTGGCGTGTTTATTTCAATATGTATATCTTTTCCTTGTTGGGACAGAATTCAGAAAATGAAAATTAACATTGGTATTTATCTTTTGCCTCGATATATAATGCTGTTTGACTATTAGGTCGTAGATAGCTTTTTGAATTAATGTATTTAATCATTTTGATGTAACCTTGCAAAGGGTTTAAATGGGTGGCTTACACATCCCAAATAGTCATTCTCATATCTGTATTCAATCTTAAGCTCTACAGTGCATATCAATAAAAAGTTTACACTTTGAAAAAGTCCTGGGAATTGAAAAATATACATGGGAATAATATTGTCACTTATATTCTTGAGATTAGGTCTCATCTATCAAATGAATGTAACAATTTTGACAGAATTAAAGTGAGCACTGTCCAGTTTTGTAATCCTCACAGAAATCACTTTGCGCAGAAATGCTCATTTTCACGCTGTGTCAAGGGAAAAAGGTGAAAAACTATGTGGAATATTTCTCAAGCATTTCTCTTGCATTTTTAGCCAATTGAAATAAAACAGGTGCATTTAAACAACTTCGCCACCCAAATTAATATTTTAACCCTAGGTAAACACAAGCTTTTTCTTTTTTGTGCCAGCTTGATCTGAGGACATAACTGAATGCAAACAGAAGTTTATTTCAGACATCTCCAGCATTTTTTCAATAAGTTTTTATCATTTAATACTTGTTTCTTCATACTTTTCCTAAGCTTGACAATGATTAACAAAAGAAAATCAAGCCTAAGCCATTCATGTGAATCACAGCTCCGTGTAAAGCAGATATCATCACGGTGGCCTTGGTGTGTGTGGGGGGGGGGGGGTGTGCAATGGCGCTCTATGAAGTGTTTTGGGCAACAAACAAGTTCAAAAGGTAAAAGATAATCTTCAAATCAATCTTTGTAGCTTAAGTCCATGTGTTCTTCATGATTAACGCCTAATTTCATTCATATAATTATTTCCAAGTTCTGCGCAAATCATCTTTCACCAACTTTTCAAAAGTGGTGCTCAGTCAAGCAGAAAGATCGTCATTTGCTTAAAGAAATCTGTACCAATGTTTAAATGTGGAAAAGCTTCAGGATATTAATTATATATAATTTTACAGGATTATTTTTAAGTGTATTTTTTTGTATATGCACTGTATATTCTTCAAACATGTAATAATTGTACCAAACACTATTTCATTGTATAAAGTTCTTTTTGAAATTATATTTGCACACTCTGTCATTGCTTTGTGTCAATTATGTATTTCTGGCAAAGATATTGAGAAAAGAAATAACACGTGAATAGAAAACACGGTCTTGAGAATTGTATCATAGTCTGATAGAACTTGTAATAAAGCCCTTGTAAATCAGTAAATACAAAAAGCATATTATGGATTGGTATGATTTATGTACATTAATAAACAGATGAAATGTATAACATGGATAAAAAAAATGGTATATATTGTTTCTTTAAGTACTGTTGTGTTTCAGTTGCTTATGTCATTGTCTGCAAATTTATCAGAATGCATCCCTAAAGAAAGAAAAATAATAATCCAAGATATTCAAAGGGGAGAATTTCTTCAAGTCATGGATTAAATATAAGTGGAGCGCCTATGGCAGTCTCACCTGCATTAGGTGATTCAATATATCAACAGTAGTGACTTTGAAAACTACTATAAAATAATCATTCACAAAAAACACCATTCATATGATATTAAAATACTATGTTCATTGACCCTAAAGGACATTTGACTTTGATCGTGTGACCGAAGACTTGTGCAAGACGATCGGTGATACCTGAGTACCCTTCTGTCCACATTTCATGAACTAGATCCATAAACTTTCAAAGTTATGATGGCAATTCAACAAATACCCCCAGCACAGCCAAAGTTCATTGACCATGGTCATCATGTGACATGAAATTCAAGCAGGGTGTACACTTGATTACTTTTACGTCCAAGTTTCATGAACTAGATCCATATACTTTCAAAGTTATGACATTTCAAAAACTTAACCTTGGTTAAGATTTAGATTCCCCCAACATAATCTAAGTTCATTGACCCTAAATGACCTTTGACCTTGGTCATGTGACCTGAAACTCACAAAGGATATTCAGTGATACTTGATTACTCTTTTGTTCAAGTTTCATGAACCAGATCCATCAACTTTTAAAGTTATGATGAAAATCAACAAATACCCCCAACATGGCAAAGGTTCATTGACCCTAAATGACCTTTGAACTTGGGCATGTGACCTGAAACTCGGGCAGGATGTTCAGTAATACTTGAGTACCCTTATGTCCAAGTTTTATGAAATAGGTCCATATACCTTGTTATGATGCCATTTTCAAAAACTTAACCTTCAGTTAAGATTTTGATGTTGATTCCCCAAACATGGTCTAAGTTCATTGACCCTAAATCACCTTTGACCTTAGTCACGTGACCTCAAACTCCGGCAGGATGTTCAGTAATACTTGATAATATTTATGTTCAAGTTATATGAACTAAGCCCATATACTTTCTGAGTTATGATGACATTTCAAAAATTAACCTGAGGTTAAGATTTGATGTTGACGACACCGCCGCTGGAAAAACGTCGCTTTAGTCTTGCTCTGCTATGCAGGTGAGACAACAATCAAATTATTGCACAATATTGTGCTTTAAGATCCATTGTGGTAATTTAAGAGGGTACTCCAGGCTAAAAATATTATGGTGTTAACAGATAAAAAATATCAGACACAAAATTTGATCAAAATTGGACAAGGAATAACAAAGTTATAGTCTAGGAGATTAGGGGCTTTATTCAGAATTTTTGGTAGGGAAGGTTTGACAAGCTTATCTGGGGTAAAATATTGTGCCGATTCCAAAAATGTGAGTCTTATTGAACGTCCTGAAGATATTTTGGCAAATTTTATACCAAAAATGACAATTTTTACCACTCTTTGGAAAATGTTCCCATAACAGAATGTTTTTGTAACCACATCCAATTAAAAGGGCCTATCCTAAGTAAAAATGCACCTAGATTCCAGATAAAGTGGTTTCGTTTGCCAAATTACAATAGTACACTGTAGTTGTTGTTTTGGCCATATTTTGACCAAAAATTGCCATTTTCATGATTTTTTGTCCAAAATGTGTTCAAAATATTGATCAGAATTACAATTGGATGTACAATTGGATGTCTTTAAAAATCCAAGTTTATTTTTTAAATGTGCGCTGGATCATAACAATCAACCTCATGTAATTCATTCCGTCAGTTTTGACCTATGAGGGTCATTTTGGGTACTTAGACTAACTGACCATTCGTGCAGTTTTGCAATATGATCTGTGCAAATAGTTAGGAAATTGAAGTCTTCACCATGTTTAATCTTCTTCTCTTATCAAATGGGAATGCATTCAAAGGTCAATTTTTTGCTGAATTCAAATATATCAGTCTTAATGACCCTATTTAAAAGCTTTTATGGTAATTTTGACCACATTTGGCGCCCAAAATGACCAATAATATCAGTTCCGTTTATCCAAAAATACTTCAAATGTTACCAGAATCTTTACAAGGATGTGCTGTGACACCCAATACTGGTATATTAATCCTTTTAATTTAACATCTCAAAAGTACTATGACCACCCTGGTCACTTTGGCCACCTTGACCCCTGCCCAATGTGTATGTTAATTCAGCCTATAGTGAACATGATAGGACAATTTAGGATTGCGTTAATAATCAGTATTCTTTGTTGAATTGGGAACGTTTGAAAGCTTTTGGGTGAAAATCAATGCAATGATTTCACATGGATCAGTGTTATTGGCCTCACTATTGAACCCTTGGTCATTCTGACCACTTTTCCTCAGTAATGACCAGTGATCACACATTCTTTGATTTTATAACAGGGCTCAAATGTAGCTCAGTATCATTATCAGCGTGAGCTACGACACCAAGAATCAATGAAGTGTTAAAAATGTGATAAAAACCTTTACATCGAGCATAAGTAAGGTCATTTGACCATGCAGTGTGGTCATTTTCATGATTTTAGCCACACTGACCACATTGTAAATGTTAATAATGGAAACTTCACATATAGTGGACAGCAAATTCAAGAGTGAGATATTTCTAGCATCATTTAATGTTAGATACACCCTGTAAGACATATTTCAAAACTTTCTGAAGTAGATTGATATAATGATTCCAAATATATATATAAATATCATTCTTCATGACCAATTCTCAATTACCAATGACGTTTGCATGTATCAAAAAGGTTTCCGATGTTGCTGTTGCTCTGTATTTTATGTAAGACAATAAATGTGATTGGTAATGCGCCAAATCCACTCTGCAGAGTGCCCAAGGCGCAGTGAAAGAGGGAGAGAGAGAACAGTACAAATACAAGTAAATTAAGGAACAATTAAGAACTGGAAGCATTGAACAGACATATCTTAAGATAGCGTTTAAATGTGTCAATGGGAGTGCAGTCACAGATAACCAGGGGAAGATCATTCCAGTGAACAGGGCCAGCGTGAGCTAAAAGCCCGTGCACCCCATGTCAAGCAGATTTGGATGAATGTAGGGACCTGACAGGAGTGTATTTGTTTATTAAATTATTGTATTGCGGAGAAGAACCGTTAATTGCATGTAATACAAGGAGAAGGATTTTGAAGATGCGATCGTTGACCTTTAACCAATGTAGAGATTTCAGAATGGGTGTGATATGATATGAACATGTTTTTTGGAAAGGGTGACTATGCATGCTGCAGCGTTTTGGAGCTTTTGGAGTTTGGACAAATGGGTGAATTGTAAAGCAAGGCATTCCTAAAATCAGTTGCAGATTTTGAGAAGTATTTCCAGATGAACCCAATATTGCGGAGCTGACACCTTACAGATCTACAGATGTGGGTTATTTGTTCTAACATAGACATTTCACAATCTAACATGACCCCTAGGTTACGACACGTCTGGGACACATTTACGTTACATCCCAAAAAAGAGACGGATGTCAATTTGGCCTTTATAAGTTGAGCCCGTGAATCAAATAGAAGACACTCAGTTTTGGAGGGATTCAATTTTAATGAATGACGATCCAACCAGGAATGAATGTCAGATAGACGATTCTCAAGAAGGGTGATTGCATTTATTGCATCAGCCTGGTTTGGTTTGAAGGAGGGATAAAGTTGGATGTCATCGGCATAGATGTGATAATTGATATTATGGCAATGTAAGATATGTCCCAAACTAATCAAGTAAATCAAAAATAAAGTGGGCCCTCCCACGGGATCCTGCGGTACACCGTGAGTGACATACTGGTAGATTTGCAGACATTAATACAGACAATCTGTGAGTGACAGGAAAGATAAGACTGAAACCATTCATATGCCTGACCCCTAACACCAGAGGAACTGAGTGTATTAAGCAGAACAGTATAACTGACCGTATCAAAAGCGGAAGACAAGTCTAGTAAGAACATGGCAGTGATATTTCCTTTGTCCATTCCCTGAAGGATGGAGTTGGACACATTGATCAGGAGAGTTTCCATACTGTGGTTGGGACCGCATACATTCGTAATTCCGAAGCTTCGTTATTCCGAAGTTTCGGATATCTGAAGGTTCGTTATTCCGAAGGTTCGTATTTCCGAAGGTTCGTTAATCCAAAAACGAAATGAGGTTCGAAATTCCGAAGGTTCGTAAGTCCGAAAACGAAATGATTAACGAACCTTATTTCGTTTTTGGACTAACGAACCTTCGGAACAACGACCCTTATTTCGTTTTCGGATTATCGAACCTTCGGAATAACGCCACAAATGTTTGGATTAACGAACCCTTTTACGTTTTCGGATTAACGAACATCGAGGTATAGGCAATTTACGTGTTTCGGAATTACGAACCTTCGGAATAAAGAACCTTCGGAATTACGAACCTTCGGAATTACGAAGTGTAACCGGTTGGGACGATATGCAGATTGAAAGGGATCAAATAAATTGTTATCCGAAAAATAATCAGTAAGTCTAGAAAAACAACCCTTTTAAGAATTTTGAATAAGAATGGCAAATTAGAAACAGGACGATAAATTTGCAATACCTCTGGATCAAGACTTTATTTCAGAAGTGGAGTAATATGAGCAACTTTCAAACAAGTGGGAACTTCAGCCTGATAAATACTTAAATTGACTATCTGTGAAATGATGGGAGCAAACGTAGATGAGCAATCTTTTAACAAAATGGTAGGGACCTTGTCTAACTGGCATGATTTAGGGGGTACTTTGCTAAGAATTTATTGAATCTCATCTGGATCAGTTGGATGCAGTCTCAAGCGAGGTTGCAGTGAAAGGTTGAGAACGGGACTCATCTGGATGAAGAGTGTCGCAGATAGTCCGAACTTTCGTTTGGAAGAACTGGATGAAAGTCTCAGCCATGACATGACTGTCGGTGTGACAAGGTAGAGGGGAAGACTTGCTTACGATTCAAAAGATGGTTAGCAAGAGAGAAGAGCTTGCGTGAATCGCTACCTCAGTCTTCAACAAGACTAACATAATGAGAGCGTTTGGCCTTCATCAGCATGGAGTTTACAAAGTACTTTTGAGCACACCATAGTTCTCTGTCGATGTGTAGCTTACCGTTGGAACGCCATTTACGTTCAAGTCTTCTGCGCTTTCTCTTAGAATTGAACCAAGGACAGTTGTTACGGTTCTCGTCTTGGCAGGAGCGTAAGAATCGAGGAGTGTGCTGGGCCGAAGATTATACCTCCGCACAGCATTGCATACACTGTTCGTATCAGAGGCCATAATGGTGCAGCTGGCAACATCATCTGCAAACGCTTCTCTGTCTATAAATTGCCTTGATGTTGCGACAGGTGAACTTAGAGTCAGTCCGAAGAGGCTTTTTATGACTAAGCCAGCATAAGATTGCAGAGAGGTCGAAGACACCAGGAAAAGCCTTCAGACCAGAGCAGAGCAAATTATCAGAGTCCCTCACGATGACCGCATCAAGAATATGACCTTTGTCATGGATAGGAGAGGTGACAAGTTGAAAAACACAATGACTACTACGTCTCTGTATTCGGTGAGGACAAACTGTCCAGGTGGATGTTTAGATCCCCTGTGATGACAATGGGTGATGGCTTGAGAATCCTGTCAAGAAGCTCAGAAAACTCTTTAAGAAAGGCAGCAAAGGACTGATTAGCAGGTGGACGATATAAAACTATAATGTCCAGGCATGATGAGCTGTTTGAAATAGGCCCGTACATTGATTCAAATGTGTCATGTTCTTGTGGTGGATTCAAAACCACACTGAGATTGTTTTTGTATAGGAAACCGACACCACCTCCTTGGAGACTCTAGGACGATGGAGAAAGGTGCAACCACTTGGTCGAAGATCTTCAATGACAGCGTCATCAGAGGTTGTCAGCCAAGTTTCACAGATATATGTACAATCAAAATGGTGATCTAAGACAAAGTCATGGAAAATAGAGGATTTGTTGCGAATCGAACGAACATTAAGCACACCTATCCTGATATAATTACCTACATGTACAAGAGTATGGTTACAACGCCAACCATGTGTCTTCCACTTCCTGTTTATACCGATAGATACAATCCTACTTCAGGCAGTTTGGTTGGTATCAAACCAACTCTTGAAAAGAGAATTATTCCTTGTATTAAATGAATGAAGTGTTTGAGAATCATACTTGTAATATGAAGTAATGGAAGTATCATCCTTTTGAGACACATTAAATTGTACACTGTTAGTAGAGGATTCTTAAACCTACTTCTACTGTTCTGCTCTTTCCACAGCTGTGAACATTGCTGATTCAGCATCTACTGGATAAAGACAAACGGTACAAGAACCCATTTATGTTAACAGCTTTTGTGTTCAAACCTGCCTAGCTACCACCATGCCTACCGTATCCTGCCCAATTCCAGGCTGCGACTACGCCACGCCGGATCTGGATGCCTCTATTGTTGCTGCCCTGCTCACGACCCACTCCACAATTCATGCCTCTGCTGGGACAGGGTCTGCTGCCAAGATAGAAAAGGTCAAGAGGCCCACCATAGTTGCAGCCGGTACAAGCGAGGACTGGGCTTACTTCACTTCTCGATGGTCCGATTATGTGGAGGCTACCAAGATATCTGGCAAGGACAAGGTCGTGCAACTCCTTGGATGCTGCGATGAGCCTCTTCGCAAGGACCTTACAAGATCCTCTGGCGTCAGCCTCACCACCAAGTCTGAAGCAGAGGTGCTGGCGGCAATCAAGAGGCTCGCTGTGCGTGAGGAAAACACCATGGTAGCTCGAGTGGCGCTACATAACATGCGCCAGGACCGGGATGAGACAGTCCGCAGCTTCGGGGCCCGTTTACGTGGTCAAGCAGGGATCTGTAAGTTCATCATTAAGTGCCCTGGTTGCTCTATGGATTTCAACTGCACTGATGAGATACTGCGGGATGCCCTGACCAGGGGAATCGCTGACCCCGAGATTCAGCTCAACCTCTTGGGGGACAAGAACCAGACCATGGACTTAGAAGATGTCTTCCAGTTCATCGAGGCGAAGGAGGCTGGCAAGCGTTCTGCTTCATCCCTCCTGGACTCTCACGTCGTAAACTCCGCTAGCAGCTCATATCGGAAAACCAAGCAAATGCACCTCAAGGAAGGCCAAGACTTGTGTAACTACTGTGGCAAGAAGGGACATGGACGGGGTGCCCCTGCTCACGTCCGTAAGACACAATGTGATGCCTATGGACACAAATGCAGGCACTGTGATAGATTCCACCACATGGAGAACGTATGCCGAAGCAGGGACAAACCAAAACGTCTCCCTCCGGTGACCCCTGAGGGACAGGAGAATGCTCTATTTGACTCTTTTTGCTCTGTTCATGGCTATGATCACTCCTGCGGAGGCCATGGCATTCCCCTTGATCATCACGTTTATGATAGCCTTAACCAAGCATGGATCAGAAGGAAGTCTTCCCCGCAACCCTTTGTAGATGTGACTGCTCTGGTTGTCCCTGATGACTACGAAGATCTTGGATTTCGGCTCTCCTCCCCTACGATGCCTCAATCTACCCCTACTATGGCTGACACTGGGTGCCAGAGCTGCTTGGCCGGCATGAAGATAGTTCGCCGCCTTGAATTACGTCAACGGGACCTCATCCCTGTTAGTATGAAGATGCGGACTGCCACTAAAGGGGGCGTCAGGATTCTTGGTGCCATTCCTTTGTGTCTGTCTGGCACGGGTGCCCAAGGCCGTACCGTCTGGACGAGACAGCTTACCTACGTCACAGACAGTTCGGATCAGCTCTTCCTCAGCTGGGAAGCCTGTGTTGGCCTTGGAATCATCTCAGATAGTTTCCCAACTGGGTGCGACACGAGACCCGCCCCTGTCGGACACGGCTGCAGTCCTTGAGGGGCCTCATACAAGACGTGCCTGCCACTGCCCTCAACGTAGATTGCCCCCACCGCCCCCCACCTCACTACCTTTCCCGGCAACTGAGGACAACCGTGCCAAGCTCCAGCAGTACCTCCTTGATTATTACAAGAGTAGTACGTTCAGCACTTGCGAACACCAACCATTGCCCCTGATGGATGGCCCTCCCATTAAACTGACGGTGGACCCCGATGCAGAGCCTATCGCACATCACACCCCCGTTCCTGCTGCCACACCAGCTCCTTCGCCCAGGCGATCTCTCCGTCGGGCCGGTAGACCTGCATGGCACTCGGATTACGAGATGTCTCTCTAGCGTGCTATGACATCCTTTTTGTGTTCTTGGAGTTTCTGTTTTACGCGTTTTTGTTCCTGCTGGTGTTCATGTTTGCAGTTATTTGGACGTTACATTTTGCTTTTCTTCTACTTTTTGGAGTTAACTGTTTGGAGGAGCCTTTCAAAATAGACATTGCTTTTTGGACAGGAATTTCATCTTTGCCACTGACTCGTCTTTCATCACTTTTCGTCGTACCAAAGGCTTGGGGGGAGATAGAGGATTCTAAAACCTACTTCTACTGTTCTGCTCTTTCCACAGCTGTGAACATTGCTGATTCATCATCTACTGGATAAAGACAAACGGTACAAGAACCCATTTAGTTTGGGCCTGGATTCAGATTGATATAGATTGATATCTGGAGAGTAGACTCAGAGTTTGCATAATATTGAACAGGGGTTCCAACATACTTCCTCGTTAATACACGATGAGAGGAGCACATTCATGATGCTGGATCTGACAACACAACACAATAGGATTAAACAAAATCCAAGAGATACCAAACAAGCTGGCTTCATTATGTACAAGATTCTTACAGTGCTATACAAGGTAACAATAGACCTGCTGCACAGACTTACAAAGTAACAAAGGAGCATTCAACAAAAGTGATTAAAGAGTAAACTTATGTAGCAATGTACTTCGGAATGGGTACCAGTCACCTCTGGGGTACCACAAGGCACTGTCCTCGGGCCACTACTGTTTATCTCTTTCATCAATGATATAGTAGATGGGATCTCTTCTAACATCCGGCTCTTTGCTGACGACTGTCTACTTTACTGTCAAATCTCTGATGAAACCGACTGCCTTACTCTGCAACAAGATCTTAACCAGCTACATGTACATTTGTGGGCTAATACGTGGCAGATGAAATTCAACACAGAGAAATGCTATCATATCTCATTTTCTCTTCGTCGGAAAGCCATCACCACAATGTACACACTTGGAAATACTCCCTTTGCATCAGTTTCAGATCTCCGGTATCTTGGCCTGACCTTCTCATCAAACATGTCCTGGAATAATCATATAAACATCACATCACGAGCAAATCGACTCCTAGGACTTGTCAGCAGGAACCTCTGTAGAACCACCCAAAAGATCCGTCAACAAGCCTACTTCAGTCTTGTTAGACCATACCTGGAATACTGTAGCTCAATCTTGAACCCTCCCACTAACAAGCACATCTTACAAATGGAAGCAGTACAAAGGCGAGCAGCAAGATTTACCCTCCAGAGATACCATCGTATGGACAGCGTCTCTGCCATGATCCAACAACTCAAATGGGAGAGCCTGGAGAGGAGAAATGCTGCAAGCCTCTACCTCATGTACAAAATTCAACACAGGATGGTAGCAATCAATGCAGACCACTACACAGCTCCTATGATTGCCAACAATACTCGGCAATATCATCCAAAGAAGTTGTTGGCTATTCCATGCTGCAACCAACTATACCAGAACTCCTATTTTCCCAGGACAGTGACTGCGTGGATTGCGCTTCCCAAAACCATCCTTGATGCCCCTTCATTGGAGGCCTTCAGGGGCATGTTGCATAAAACTTTTTACCTGAGAAAACTCTGGTAAAAACTGAAAACTAAGGTTAGTCTGATTTCTGCAATTGACTTTAACACAGGGCAAAAACTCCGGTAAAAACAACCTGAGTTTTCTCAGGTAAAAAGTTTTATGCAACGGGCCCCAGGTGGGCGCTTCCAACCAACATCTAAACCAAGGAACTAGATTTTTACTTGCACAAACAGCACAATGTTTTAAAAGCACCAACAAGTATGCACTGCAGATGAGCACCTAAGATATTTCCTTAGCACTACATCCTGACTTATGGATCCTGCTGAGTATCGTCGTAGAAGTACATCAAGTGTAGTAAAAATGGCTAACAGAGAGCTCAAGTTGCAAAAAAGAAAATGAGTTATTACTACAAAATACAAGCTTACCAGGTGCTCAAAATGATCTACAAGCTTCCTGACACAGTAACAAAACAGATGATATAAGGCATAATACATAAAGATACAAAACAATTGCAAAAATAAACAGAAGAATGAGAGCTCTGTGAAAGGGCCACCAGCAGGCGCACACAACCACCACCAAAAAAAAAGTATTATATCAATTATAATCAGTGACAAATTATTGATTTCAATATAATACTAATAGTACACTCCAAGACATGACCTCCAGAGAATGTCAGGCTTACATACCCAAAGTTTAAGGCGTATACTTCGTATATCCTGGTCTAACACAATAACAAATGAAGAACTATATGAAAGAGGCCAACAAGAGAGTATGGACGACATACTTATGAAAAGGAGGTGGAGATGGATCGGACATGTATTAAGAAAAGAAGCGGATGACATTACAAGGACAGCACTGCAATGGACCCCCGAAGGAAGGAGAAAACGAGGTTGACCCAAGAACACCTGGCGATCAATGGACCGTGGAGGGCAAAACTTTTAATCTCCGACAGACCTGGGAATCACTACAGAGACTGGCCCAAGACAGATGGGAGTGGAGAGCTTTTGTTGCTGCCCTACATGCCAGGAGGCATAACGGGCAGTAAGTAAGTAAATAGTACACTCACCCAATTATACAACATAAATAACAAACATCATGAAACTGTTTATTGTGATCAATCCAAAGCACACACTGTAGCATAATATATACATGCAATGCATAGACATAAAAATACATGCAAAAGAACATATTAAAAATAATGCCATATAGAATTAATGGGGTAAATGTCCATATATCTGTAAACAAAGAAAATTGAGTCAGTCCTGCATGGCAATCCTAAAAGTCTGCTCCTCACAATCCTATGGTAGAATTGGGAGTCCAATCATAATAAAAACATAATGTTCACATCTGAAATGGTCACTATCCAACACAGGTATGTCCCTGCTGTTAGTGTTCTTGGGAAAGCTAGCCGAGTGGAAATGGAACTAAGTAACACATGTCTCTGTACCACAGATAGTCAGGCAATGATGGTCTAATCTGTGAAGCTCTTCCAATATAGACAGACCAGCAGGACCATGCGCTGGGATAGCATAGGGCTGGTCTGGAGGACGAGTATGGAGACATCCTTCAGTGGTGGACAGACCAGCAGGACCATGCCCTGGAATAGAATGGGGTGATCTGGTGGACGACATTGATGACTTCCTTGAAGGACAGACAGATCAGCAGGACCAAGCTCTAGGGTAGCAAGGGGCTGATATGGAGGGCGAGTATGGCACGTGACAGTCCAGAAGGAATGAACATGGCTATCAGTGTTTTGGATGCTAGCTGAGTACCGACATTCGGTAGGAAATAATGTTGGCAGGATGAACGACTCAAAGTTCTGCGCGACTAACCCAACAACGGCACCCGGTATCTGCAACGGACGGATAACTAGCGCAGTAGAGCTGCTGCTATTTACGTTCGCCGAGCACAAAGGCATAGCAGTTCTCCTGGTGTTTGCTATGTGGCTGTCGCTTGCGTCAAGGGAAACACAGAATCGGCCATGGTGTAACGGACACGGTATCAACACTTCCGGAAGTGTCAAACATTTGATCAAGAGGCAGCATGTTACCTCCAAGGTCAACTACTAGTTGCTACAAATACCGTGACCCAGTAGCATTTCAGGCGACACGTTAGGCAAAGTCAAGCTAGGCGATACAGTCACATCAGGCAAAGGTAAGATCAGCAAAATTGTCACATCTGGCAAAGTCAAGTTAGGCGAAACTGTCACTTCAGGCAAAGTCAAAATAGGCACAATTGTCACATCAGACAAAAAGCAAGGACCATAGTCCAGACTAGAATTCAACTCAAATGAATCCATGAAACTGCCAACATTGGATTGGCCACAACCCCTATGTACCAAAGACTTGTCATGTAAATCATCAGCAGGAAGTGGACAACTCACTCTACTCGGAGTAGGACAAGCAACATTGCCATGAAAACCATCAATGTATCTGACTGGAGAAGTTCTGGCATCACTCAAATGTGAAACAGGAGAACATGAGCTGCTTTCAACTTGAGTGTATATTACTGTACACCCTAGGAACAATGAGGGCTAACCGACTTTATGAACAGTGAGATCTTTGATATTGAAATCTACACGATCATTCTTTGTTTCTTTTACATCTACTCTTGTATGATCAAAAAGCACTTCATCTCCCTCAGCTTTAACCACACCATCCTCATATCCATCTACATGTACTATGTTCCAACGTCGATCACTTTTGTCACTTTCATTAAACAGACTATCACTAGTTGCATATTCAACCTCTTCATTCCGACCTTTCACAACAGCACTATTCATTACATTCACCTCACCATCACCAGTCACATATCCATCATCTTTATTGCATTGTTTCACATCAATATAGAGTCATGAACTCCACCATCACTACTCTCGTATCCATCATCTCTATTGCATGGTTTCATTTCACCTTGATTACTTTCATGCACCACACAATCACTAGTCTCATCTCTTTGGACTTCATTCCAAGATTTACCACTGCCACTGTTAGATTTATTCATCTCACTATCACTTGACTCATATCCATCATCTTCCTTGTGTATTTAAGTGTTTACTGGTGTGACTGTGGTCCCTAATGTATCATGATTATCAATCCCATGAATATCATCCATTTTACTCTCATTCTCCTCGTGCTCCCGATTATTTAGAATGTGATTTAAATGTATGCTGGCAAGATCAAAACCACGAAAACATGGCGAAGCTGCTTGAGATGACAAACCGGTTACACTTCTTAAATTCCGAAGGTTCTTTATTCCGAAGGTTCGTAATTCCGAAACACGTAAATTGCCTATACCTCGATGTTCGTTAATCCGAAAACGTAAAAGGGTTCGTTAATCCGAACATTTGTGGCGTTATTCCGAAGGTTCGATAATGCGAAAACGAAATAAGGTTCGATGTTCCGAAAGCTCGTTAATCCGAAAACGAAATAAGGTACGTTGTTCCGAAGGTTCGTTAATCCGAAAACGAAATAAGGTTCGTTGTTCCGAAGGTTCGTTAGTCCGAAAACGAAATAAGGTTCGTTAATCATTTCTTTTTCGGACTTACGAACCTTCGGAATTACGAACCTCATTTCGTTTTCGGATTAACGAACCTCTGGAATTACGAACCTCACTTCTTTTTCGGACTAACGAACCTTAGGAATTACGAACCTCGATCATTTCGTTTTTGGACTAACGAACCTTCGGAATTACGAACCTTCGGAAATACGAACCTTCGGAATAACGAACATTCGGAATATCCGAACCTTCGGAATAACGAAGCTTCGGAATTACGAATGTATGCGGACAAACCATAGCAGAGAGTAACATGACTGATCTCCAAACAAAATCAAGTGCTTGGAAGGGCAAACTGAAATATCAATCTGCTCCATGAACGGAGCCCCAGCAGCAATACCGCAAGAACCACCCTAATAATCATCTTAGACTACCACACCATCAAACCAAAGCTCGCATCCTTCATACAGGGGTGTGAGAGTTCAGATTTTTATCTGATTTCAGATTTTTTTGTTTTGATTTTCAGCTGAATTTCAGCTTATATTTGGCTTTCCTCTGAACAAAAAGTATGGGAGCTCTTTCTATTTCAGACTTTTTCAATACTCTTCAGCTTTTTCAGATCTTTTTATTTGTGACCACTCACACCCCTGTTCATAAAATAATGAGAACTGAGTCACACCCACAATGTGCGTCTGATCAACCAGACTAGGCAATGAAATTCCATCAACAAGATAATCATCAAAACCAACATCAACAAGATTTACAAGAATTTCAACACCAATATTATCTGCTACAGATTCAGCAATTAAATTAAGCAGTGATCCACTCTTCAATTCAACATTAATTCGCAAATTATCACTTGTGCGGGCACAAAAACAAGGTTTATTCAACATCTGCCTACTAGCAGAAAACTGGCGCAACCTTGGTTGCGACGACCTGCTAGCGGAACGCCAGCTTGACGCATCGTGAACGGTCAACGCGGCCGTGGCCATGGTATATGTGGGACTACACAAATTCATATTCTGGAAGAAACCCAACCTCTCGTCTACCACCGATAGAACACGGCGAGCCCAGCCCCAATTTTTAGGGTTAAATTAACTTGGGAAGGCTTATTATACTCAAAGGGTGGGTAACAGTCCAGCTGCCACGCCATGTGCTAATGAGGGCCAACTTAATGTAAGAGAAGTAAATAAACTAAGCAACTTTGAGGTTACGTGTAATTGTCTTTAATAACCATGGCCAAGAGACCAACAAAGATGGTGCGCTTATACACTTTGCGCTTGCAACATCGAATCATTATAATACTAAAACACACTGGCGAAGGATATTCATAGCCTATGATTAAGGAATATTGCAGAATGTTTTAGTTAAGCTTTGCTATACATGTATGCATACTGAATTAGGCAGAGCAATGTCTGGTATTTTTGTAATGTACAATGATTTCGGCAGACAATAGAGACTGCTAGTGAGGAAAAAGGACAATAGGATTAGCTATGTTGGGTATATTGTTAATTTCACCGAGGTCATTCAGTCTTCGAGAACATGGAGCATTGGACTGCTCTAGAAAGAAGTAGAATGATCTTTTAAAGACAATACTAGAAGCTTCCAGAACAATGGATATTTATATAAAAGCTGGCAGTTTCTTCAAGGAGATAAGAACTCAGTATTCCAGGCTAGAATTCATGTTAGAACATAGTTTATCTCCACCTGGAATACAACATTAACTTCTGTGGAAATATTTGCACACCATCAATGAACCGCTTGCAGTTATTTTGAGAAAAGAATTCTCATCAAGATCATCATCCTGTTCTAGTGAACATATTTCAACCCATGGATTGCTGAAATCAATGTTTTTTTCAATCATCAACTTTGTCTTCACAGACATTTCAACCCAATACAGTAACTGTAATTTATCCATCGCCTTTCGACATCAATTTCATCATCGTCAGCATTGTTTCAGATTTAATGCAGGATTGTTTTCTTAATTGGGATAAAGCAGAACTGAATCTTCAAGATATGTAAGATGATTTGTTATTAGGTGGTCTGTCTATGACAGATCACTTCTTAATTTCGTCAGAATTTTCTTTATTTATTTTTAGCACCCATGTTTGTCGCCAACTTTTCTCCAAATTGGCTGATTTTTCTGTCATATATAGTCTATCATAGAGACGGCATACTAAGCTTTTCAAGGTCATCTGGTCATGATGATGTCATCTACGGGCCATTTTGTGAAATTCTTAATTTGATCATATCAACATAACGGATCATCAATAATCAATCATATTTACATCAAATAAACTTTAGGTCAAAGGTCGTCTGTCAATGTCATCAAAGGTCATGTAAAGGTCATGACGCACGCATCAAAGCTAAAAAAATTCTCAAAATTGCCTATAAAATTTTTTGGGATCGTTCAGGTCATTTTAAGCATTTCAACATTTTGCGCGGGCGCACGTATGTGCGCGCGTTTTCATGAGTAACAGCGTTACGCAGCATAATTAAATTTGCTATCTATTATTGATATAATTCTGATCAAATTGATACATGTACCTCGATCAGCTCTCTACGATCATTAATGAGGGAATGAGCACCCATTAAAGTTTGCAGCACGCGTGCGCGCGAGCTCTTTCCATAGGCTCTATATGGGCAAAAACATGCCTATTAAAAATTCACTATACATGTAGCTCTTTAAATAGTCCGTTGACCCCCAATTTTTTTTTCATATATCGAGTATGAGTTATAGATTTGATTTCATGTCACCATTGTCCCTCAATTTGATCATGACATCATCAAAATCGCGCCTAAACTGAAAATTTCATTTTTTTTTTCAAATATGACGTCATCAAATTTATGCAAATTTGGCTCTAACTCCTTGAATATTGGTCAATTTTCGCCCAATTTTGGATATGTTGTAGCTTAGGACTAACTCCTTCTGAGTTATTCCTTCATTTTTCAGAAACGGATCATCCTGAAAAATTGCAAATAATAAAGGCATGTCATTTTTACTCATTTTGCGTGTAATCTCTATGGGACATGACTTTTTCTCAAAACTGGATTATACATTCCTCTATTTCGTGAGCAATATCTCCACAATTTATTGTCTGTTTTAGCTGAGCTTTAAGTATGATGTAGCTGAGCTCCTGAGCTATCACAAATGTTCCTTCCATTTTTTTATCAGATGCCGGGATCATGCCCATTTTCGCTTGCAAAATTTGATTTGTAATTCTCAAATTTGCTTACGTGTAATCTATATGGGAACATGTAATCTCTATGGGGAATATCGTGGCTGAATGGATAACGCACTTGACTTGCGTCTTTGAGGTCCCAGGTTCGATTCTTGGGGTGAACAAGATGATTTTTTTTTTCTTCTTACCACCTCGTACATGATCCTTTATGACAATTAAAACGTATAAAAGTTAAAATATAGCAAGATAAAACTGAAAAATGGCAAATTATAAAGGCATGTCATTTGTGTTCATTTTGCGTGTAATCTCTATGGGAGATGACTTCTTGTCAAAACTGGATTCTACATTCCTCTATTGCGTGAGCAATATCTCCACAATTTATAGTCGGTTTTGGCTGAGCTTTTAGTATGATGTAGCTGAGCTCCTGGGCTATCAAACGTGTTCCCATTTTCCGATCAGATGCCAGGATCATGCCTGTATTTCACTTGCAAAATTGGATTTGAGATTCTCGTATTTTGTATACGTGTAAAGTTTATGGGAAATATTGTAGCTCAATCGGTGAGGCGTCAGACTTGCATCTCATTCAGTCATGCGGGCAGGGGTTCGAGTCCGAGGGTGAACATGATTTTTTTTTTTACTATCTTGCGCACGATCAATTATAAGAATTCTAATAAATAATAGTTAAAATACTGCAAAATAAAACAGATTATAATTACTTTTTTCATATTATATCTATCTAATCATATCCGTCTATCTATCTATCCGCTATTTATGTTATAAATCTATCTTTCTATCTGTCTGTCTATCTATCTACCTACATGACATATCTATCTATCTATCTCTCTGTCTAATATATATCTATCTGTTTGAATATGTCTCTCTCACTCTATCTATCTATCCATATGCCTGTCATCTACCTACATTGTATATCTATCTGTCTATCTATCTATCGATCTCTCTCTCTCTGTGTCTAATATATATATCTATCTGTTTAAATATGTCTATCTATCCATCTATCTGCCTGTCTCTATCCATCTATCTATATGTATGTCTATCTGGCTATCTATATATTTATTTCTCTAATATATATCTATTTGAATATGTATATCCTTCTATATCAATCTATCTGTCTGTCTCTATCTATCTATCTATCTATATGTCTGTCTGTCTATCTCTCTATCTATCTACATGATTTATCTTTCTTTCTATCTACATGTATATCTCTATCTGTATGTCTGTCTGTCTATCTATCTATGTTCTATCTATCTATCTATACTTCCAAAAGAACGATACGATACTAAATTGAAGACAAAAATAAAGAATAGAACATAACATTATAAGACTCGAGTACAGGAGCACCTGGGGAAGGACAAAAACTCCCATATCTGGAAACACCTGCAATCATCACCCCAATGCTTGTTAGAATGCAATACCCACTGTTTCAAAATTCTCGATACTGCTCAAACAGATTTTCAACTAAAAATAAAAGAAGGGCTTTTCATCAAATGGAAAAAACCTCAACTAAACCAACAGGTGTACAATTACCAAATAATGTTATCCATTTAATTTAACCACCCCTATCTGATAAATCCATAGACACTGTAATTTTTTTCTTCACTCCATTTTACAATTGAATTCACACCTTGTAATCTTATGTAACTACATTCTTGAAATTTTACTTGACATCCTAACTGTATAAATACCAATGACTCTGTTATAATTTTCAGGCTGATGAGGTGCGTCAGCTCGAAACATGTTCCGTTTATTAAAATGTTATGTTCTATTCTTTATTTTTGTCTTCTATCTATCTATCTATTGAACGAATATCTATCTGTTTGAATATGTCTGTCTATCTGTCCATCTATCCACTTATCTTTCAATCATATATATTTCTATATGTTTCAATTATTATGTATGTGTATCGATCTATCTTCTATCAATCTATCCACCTATATTTTTTATATCCTCAAATCCATCTATCTATCTATCTATCTGTTTAAATATGTATGTCTATATGTATGTCTATCTTTTTATCTTTCAATCTAATGTCTATTGATCTGTTTAAATAATTATGTCTGTTTATTTGTCTGTCTAATATCTATCTATCTATCTATCTATCAAATCTGTTTAATATGTTATTCTATCTGTTTATCTATCAATAAATGTATCGTTATATTTTCTGTCTGTCCATCTGTGTATATATAATATCATCATCATCTTATTTGTCATCAATCATTATTGTAGCGAACCCGTCCGCTACGGTTTTGGTTATAATGTATTAAACGTAGATGGCGCTGTAGCTTTTGGCGTGTTAGAACCACTGAACTAGAGATACGTATCTCTAGTTCAGTGGTTAGAACTCAATGGTCGACAGATGCAACGCACTGCGTACGCGTAAGGCAGCTCTCGGAGAATATAAATAGCGGAGTTTCGCAGTGTACTCGTCACTTCGACGCTGGCTGAGGTCAGAGTCAGACGACGAACTCCCTGCGCTCCTCTCCATCTGGGCTGCATCATGAAAAGGTTTGGAAATGAACATTGCTCGCGTAATTTCTACTACTGCAAATACAATTCTGGATAATTGGTGACGGTGTTAATTGTGATAACCTGTACAAATGCTGAATGATGTATAATTAAATTATGACCGTTGTCATACACTAAACGTATTCATCGTCTCCAACCTGTGTAATCTATGGAATCCAATTGACTACTACAGTATAAGCCTTCCCATAGGGATTATACAGCTCCAATAGAAATCACCTTATCATCCCGTCAATGTTCCCCCTCAACACTCCACCCCCATATATTTTGGGAGAACGGAACACGCGCGGGTCTCTACATAACGCCATATATACAGATATAAGGAAACCGCTCGCAGTAAGGATGGCTAGTAATTCATCAACGGATGAAGGTGATAGAGGCAAGGGACAGGCCGGCCCCCAGCATCCAGGACCCGTTCCAAGACGGAGGGTCGCCACATTATTATCATCCTCATCATCATCGTAATTTTTGTCATCAATCATTATCTATCTAATTATCTATATATCTGTCTATCTATATATCAAGATATAATTTATCTACCTTTCTTCTATTTATCTATCCACTTATCATTTATCTCTCCATCCATCTATCTATTTATCTATCTTTCTAATGTGTATCTGTTTAAATGTATGTATATCTGACTATTTATCTTTCAATGTAATATCAACTCATTTGTTTAAATAATTATGTCTGTTTATCTACTAGTATTTTTTTTCTTTCTACGACCACCCAATTCGTCTGTATGACGAATTAAAATCTAGTTTTATTTACCTTTGTTTACCTGTAAAAAAAAAAAAATCAAATTTAGAATTAATCTAACTTGTTAACTGTCGCATATTTGTTTAATATCGTAACAACGGTTGCCATGCAATACAAAATAAAGTTTGCATGAAGCACAACATGGATCAAATATTGAATGGTTTTCAACCAATCAAATGACACGAATCTATGTATGAGTTGTATAATATACAAATAATGAATGTTTATGAGTGCAATGGACAGAATACTTCATGAGATGAAATGATCCATTCAACAAGGCACAGCCTCGCTAGCAATCTTTCCATCAGTGTGTACCACTAAGAATGTGTGTCTACGTACATTTTGTATGGGTGTGTGTGTTTGAAGAAAATGCATCAACAAGGCTGACTGTGTGCACTTAAATTCACGATTCAAAACATGTCACAAGAGAATGAAAACATTTTCCTGCTTTCATACATGGGGAAAAACAATCTGTATTCGGAGGAAATTAATTGCCGGACTCAAGCAAAGGCAAATATATATTAATTCTATCAGCTGTTTTTTTTTAATTCTTCTATTTTGTCAAACAACATTGGTTTGAATGGAAAATCAGGCTATTGCGTAATATTAAGCAAATAATCACTGTTGGTGAAGGTGATGGGCAAACTATCTTTTACGAGGCAAGCTGGATGTAGCAATCTATAAGAAGCAAAGCTGAGGAAAGATAGCAGGTACATCCAGCTTGCCGAGAACACTTTCTCGATAGTTTGCCTCATCACCTGAAATCAAGAGGTGATTATACATGTATGCTTTATATTCCACATCGCAGTCTACACATGCGCTAGCAATAAAACAAGCATAATCGTCTCAATTTTTTTTTGTACAGTAATGTGTTATGTGCAATAGCCTGCATCAATACGCTATATACATATATTTGTCAACCAATGGACCTTATTGCACAATATTGTACAATAGCTTGCAAGGGCTTGCAATTGCCAGATTCTTTTTAAAGCTACGTTCGAATTCTGGTATAGAAATCTAATTCAAAGTAGGAAATGATTGGAAGCAATCCTTAAGTGTTTATCATAAGCCAGAATGCTTATTTAGAACAACAAAGTTTAATTAAAATAATCAGTGCTTGCTTGAAATAATATTCATTTTCTTACAAGCTTTTCCTCATGAAGTTAACACAAGCTGGACCACCCAATCAATGTGCAAGCATTTTAAAGTGATATTTTTTATCTTCATTTGCTGATAACTCTGTAATTAAACATTTTCTTGAAAAAAAAATTGTAAAGTAGATATCATTTATTCAATTTTTCAATATGGTAATTCTGTGCATGTTTGTTCAATTCTGTGAGCATATTTATAATACTTTTACCAATACCAGTTTTTTATATTTAATAAATAACCAATGGACCTAAATGGCTTCTAGGATTCAGGATATTGCAAGCTGTTATTTATAATGGACATTGTATGTTGCAGTCACATTTCCCCTATTTCTATCAAATGATTAGGAATTTTTAATTAACCAAGAAATATATAGAATATTTAATGTATAATTATTTGTTGGTTACTAAAAATAGTGAGTATATTTTGCGAAGTTTTGTTTGAAAAATCTTCTTTGTAAAGGTTGTTTTATGTTATTTAACTACTATTAATTTAATGTTTTCCTAAAAAAACCTGGTTGTTTCGTGATGAGAACTTTTTTTTCAGCTAATAACGCATAGAAAATGCTCTACAATAGGCATGTAATCGTAATCGGTTATTAAAAAGTCGACAAGAAATTGTTGACACATATTAAAATTGGAAAGATACAGAGAAGAAGGCAATAAATAATGACCTTTATTCTTTATTTTTCTCTCTCAATAATAAAAAAAAATTCCCTTTTTATACCATAATTTTTATATTAAAAAATGCCATTTTATGGTCTCCTTTTCCTTAAAAAAAACCCTGGTTGTTTTGTAATGAAAACTTGTTTTTTACACCTAAATTCATGGAAAATGCTCTACCATATGCATGAATTCGTAATCGATCGTAATTTATAAAACAGGCAATAAATAATGTCCTTTATTCTTCATTTATTTTCCTCCGTTTCTCTCAACATTTTTTTTTTTTACTTTTTCCCTTTTTAGACTATAAGTTTGATATACAATACTGCCACTTCAAGGTCTTTTTTCTTTATTCTACAAAGGAATAATTTATAATTCTTTGAAAAATAAAGTTAAAGAATGAAGTAACCATTTTTTCAAATACAAAAATAGTAATATATCTTTTGATCTTTCCATGTTATAACGAAGTTGGCTAACTCAAAATATTATGAACATCGGTCTGCCATTTTTTTTTTTAGTCTCCCGATTTTGGGGGTGCGGTTAATCCACGGCCGCGGTCTATTTACCGAAAAATACGGTATTCAATTAAAACGGCCGTTTTCGACTCGCCGTACAGTGACTCTAGGGGAAATGTGACTGTGCCCCGGGGGGCCACTTCCATTGACGAGTGGATTCTATGCGCGACCACGGGGTCTTGAAAAGCACCCTAAACACGTATTTTCCATATTCTGAAAATGCACCCCTTAACAAGTATTGGCGTGTGAAACCCTACCCTTAACAAGTATTGGAAACAAATACTATTGGCAAGTATTCCCAGAACTGAGCCCCTAAACAAGTACAGCGATGTATTTTCCATATTCTGAAAATGCACCCCTTAACAAGTATTGGAAACAAAACGATACTCTTAGCAAGTATTCCCTGAAATGAACCCCTAAACAAGTACAGAGGTATTTTGTTATGTCACGCGTCCGTCGGTTTTACATTTAGACACCATTATTTTGGTTTAGTACGGCCCCACCTTCCACACATCGCGCAAATCGGACTCTAAACACGTAGTGTTGGGGCAAAAAGGACATCCTTTATAAAACATTTTGACTTTGTTTTATCATCCCCGCATATTTGACCCTAAACACGTTTATTTTTCCGAGCGAAATAGATACCCTTTTTTCAATATTTTTGTGTTTTTGAGACCCTTATCACGTTACGTACGTAACGTGCCCTATCTTGAAAAAGACATCCTTTTTACTGTTTTTTGGTCGCGCATGGTATCCACTCGTCAATGTAAGTGGCCCCCCGGGGACTGTGCCATTAGCAATAATGCCTTAGGTCATTTTCAAATATAAGTGGACATGGGGGTGAAAATTAAAACTTGCTAGAAATCAGTAGGCTTCAATGGATTTTGAAACTAGACATCTCAAAGTATGTTTTTTCCATTTCAGTTACATAAAATTACTCATTGTGTCTTGAAATACAGTGAATTTAGTGCAAGGGAAATTTAATGTTACAAAATGCTGATTTTCGCATTAACATTCACATATTGCCTATCACAATATTAAATTTGTATTAGAAGCATATTTATTGGCAAGATACAAGCTCTGTATTGTATCTAACTCCTAAATAAAAATAAAAAATTATCTAAAGTGTTTTTCTGAAAAAAGTAGATCTTTAAAGTTTTCAAAACTGGTTGTCGTGTCACTCACGTTTTAAAGACAAAAAGTTTTCTAGAGCAGTGTATTCTGATAATTAATTTATCCCAGTACAGGAGCAAATACAGTTTTCCCATACCTTACTGTATATAAAGTAACTTGGTCCAATGTGTTAAGGTTAAGCTAAAATTAATTGTTAAAGTTGTTTCGTGTCACTCACAATGTCGTGTCACTCACGAAATGTCGTGTCACTCACGGTCTCATATTGTGTATAAAAAAAGGACATGAATAATTTTTAAAGCATTTTATGAGATAAATTCAGGGATGGAGT
Source organism: Lytechinus pictus (assembly GCF_037042905.1). Taxonomy (NCBI): domain Eukaryota; kingdom Metazoa; phylum Echinodermata; class Echinoidea; order Temnopleuroida; family Toxopneustidae; genus Lytechinus; species Lytechinus pictus. Next base: position 43,820,929 of record NC_087246.1, on the reverse strand, counting down.
CAAAATGTTGTTCCTGACATCATTTAGGCCTATGTAAGGCTAATATTTTTTTCTGTTTTCCCAACTTCACCCCTATCAATGGAAATATTGAATTTGACGTTGAGTTCATCTATTTTCTTTCCTCTCCATGGTTTCCTCAGTTTCAAAAATCCTGACAACTTTCCATTTGTGTGAAAACTCAGATCCTAATTCATATTTTAATGATGTACTGAGATAAAAGAATATAATAACATAATCAACACAAAATTATAGATATATCAAGAGAAAAACCACTATACATAGTAATGAACATATTTACAGTGCATAAAGATTCGGTGATGGTTCAAATTAGTCAGGTATGACTTGAACATGCTCTGTCTCCATTTACGGAAATGAGCAGAACGTTCACCTATCTTTTTAGGAATGTTATTTCTTTGTCTTACTAATTAAGAAAGGTTTAAAGCTAGCAAGGTCAGGGATCTTATTTTGAAATTTGCAGAAATAGATAAAATATTCTAATGGTAGAAAAGTGTATGAAGAGATCTCCGTGAAACCAAACATTCTTTCAAAATCAGAAAAAACTCTTTCCCTTCTGATTAATTAAAATGAACCTTTTTTGCCACAAAGCTTGTATTCGAGGACATGAAATAAACAATTTTTTTTGCAAGAACATCTCAGGTGAGAATATACTGAGATTTAAAAGAGCATTTTGGATATTGCTTGAAGTAGCTACATGCCTGGTTCAAAATCATTCTTTGTTCGGCCACCATTCATACCACTAGTGATGAACTAGGGTCTGCACAGCAAACTACCATGAGCGGGCCGATGTGGGTTCAGAGCTTATTTGCATTACACACAACAAATTGATAGAGTAAATTATGTATATATATGTAGGTCCAAACAAGTCCCAACCAAGACCAAATTTGCATTTGAGCAACTTTGGTGAGTTGCCGTGTTTTCATGTAGATCAATTTTTCTTGGGGGGGGGGTACCCTGGTTAGAAGTGAGCTGGACCTCATGGGGAAAAAGCTATGCCATATGGAGGTATAGGGGGAGTGTTTGATGGTTGGGGATGCTAAATTGAATTTCAGTGTAACATCCAAGGGCTCATCAAAGGAAAGGCTAATGACTTGTAGTTGTAGGTAATACCAACAGACTGTGCTGTTGCTTTTTGCAAGAATCAGGTACTGACTATGCACCTTTCACCTCATGGCTTTCCATGTATTACCCATGGTTTGGTTTATTATCAAATATGATAATTAGCAATGAAAAGCAGCTTGCAAGATTCCTGCTGAAAATCATAGCTCTGAATTTTGGTACAGTACAGTGTTCAGGAGAAAACCAATGCTTGATGAGTTGAACTTGATACCTATTAAAGTTTTTCAAGGATTTGCTAATAGTCCATCTGAAGTATGCAGCCAAGTAACTGTGGTTTGGTAAAGTGTACAAAAAAGACATTGAAGCTGCCAAGTCCTATTTAGACAATGCCTAGAATATTTAAGGAGGATAATACTGTAATCCAATATTTCAAGAAAAAGGAGTCATACATGACATCATTGGCTACCAGACCATGCCAGATGATGCGAGTGACTATTGAGAATACCTTTCTTACAAGGAAAAATTGTTCCATCAGTTGTGGATGCTGAATTGTAAACCCGTAAACTTTCATATACAGATAGGAAGAAAGAGTTAGTTTTGAAGGAAATCAGGCCACAAAAAGAACATTTGAATTGATGTCAATGCCAAGACCACATAACACCTCCTTCAAGTGCCTCCTCCTCCAAAGAGGCGAGTGGTAGAAGCCCAAGTGTGACGATAATGCGGTATGGTTTAGGGAATGTGAGTTGATGGGCAAATATGACCATAAACCAAGAATAAATCATTAGGATGACACACTATCAACTTTGAAGAAGGCAGTTGTTATGTAATTAAGCTTGTTTTTTGGTTGATGGGATTTCACTCTTGTACATCATTCAAAAAATACTTTCGTTGTTGAGATAAATGTTGTATTTTTGCACTCGTCGTGTCACTCACGTTTTGGATGTCGTGTCACTCACGGTATATAGGAGGGCACCATTTTCCATAGAGAAGGTTTGATTGATTCTGACTTTATGTGCTAGAAAGGTACACTATTTACGTACATGTATGGGTACTCACAGTACTCCTGGACAGCTACTTGGGCACGAATCCAATCATAAGTGATGATGGTCAGAAACCCATGTCCGAAATTTGTCGTGTCACTCACGCATCATTTTTCAATCATATCTACTAAACAAATTGTAGAATTCAAATCAAACTGGTAGTGGCCCATGCCAGTCCTCCATTGTATATAATATAGCAGTCATGATTGATTCATAACCTTTAAGTTTAAAGATATGAGCCCTTAACCCTCTCCGATTGTCGTGTCACTCACGTTTGAAAATGACCCTTAACATAATGCAACATTGCGCAATAATCACAAAGGTTACATGATAAATTGCATCACTCTTAACAACATTTCAAAAGTAAACAATCAATTATTTGCATCTGAATTTTAGCCAAGTTATTTATTATTATTAACAATTGACAAACTAGGAATGTAAACAAAATGTTTCATAATGATTTCAAAGGAATCTAGATCCAATTAGATTCAATGTGTATTCAAAATATTCTGTCAAAATTGATGATCTACAAAGGACCCAAAGTCCTCATGTGATATTTTGAGGCCAAAAAATTTACATACAGTGAAATTTGTTCACTTGCCAAACATTGTGAAGTGTCGTGGCCTAGTGGATTAGTCCCCGGACTTTGAAACAGAGGTTCGTGGGTTCAAATCCCAGCCATGGCGTAATTTCCTTCAGCAAGGAATTCATCCAGTGTGCTGCACTCGACCAAGGTGAGGTAAATGGGTACCGGCAGGAAGTAATTCCTCAAAAAGCTGTGTGCACCGAATAGGTAGCCTAGCTTAGCCGGGTAATAATAGCAGGGTCCGCTGGGAGAACAGTTTTTGGAACTGAAGTGGCTACCCTGGGTAAATATACCGTTATTATCGTACAATTTACTATACCTTCAGAAATAAAAATACTACCATGACGAATTTGGTATCAAATGAAAGAACATATTAAAGCTCTTTCACATGATTGGGATGCCGTTGGGATTAAAGTATATTTCAGGTGAAATTTTCTTTGAAGGAAAAAAATCAATATTCATGCCAAATGTATTCTATTGTTTGTTATTATATTTTCAAACATCGTTTCATAGAAATATATAAAAGAAAGATTCATATTACATTTTCTATCATGATACGTCACCACTGAACAAAAAATTGTAATCTGAAATGTTTTTGTTGAGAAGTAACTAGCACAAATATGAAAAGTTTTTGTCAAGTTTTTATTTTTAAATTTGTCTAAAATATGAAGATTCTTGGGGGCAATAAGTGGAACGCCTCTGGCAGTCTCGCCTGCATTACGCGATTTAATATAGCAGCAGTGCTAACTTTGAAAACTACTATAAAATAATCATTCACAAAAACACCATTCATATAATGACATAATACCACGTTCATTGACCATAGATGACATTTGAACGGTGACTTAAGACTTGTCAACTACACCCATGTCCACATTGCATTCACTCTATCCATAAACTTTCAAAGTTATGATGGCGATTCAACAATTACCCCAACATGGCCTAAGTTTATTGACCTTAACTGACCTTTGACTTTGGTTTTGTGACCTGAAACTCACAGGGGATGTTCGGTGATACTTGATTACTCTTATATCCCAAGTTTTATGAAATAGATCCATAAACTTCAGAGTTAGGATGGTAATTCAACAAAGACCCCCAACACGGCCAAAGTTCATTGACCTTAAATGACCATTGACCATGGTCATGTGACCTGAAACTCGCACAGGATATTCAGTGGTACTTGATTAACCTAGTGTCCAAGTTTCATGAACTAGATCCATAAATTTTCAAATTTATGAAGGTAATTCAACAAATACCCCCAACTTGGCCAAAGTTCATTGACCCTAAATGACCTTTGACCTTGGTCACGTGACCTGAAACACGAGCAGGATCTTCACTAATACTTGATTAACCTTATGCCCAAGTTTCATGAACTAGGTTCATATACTTTCTAAGTTATGATGTCATTTCAAAAACTTAACCTTCGGTTAAGATTTTGAAAATAATTCTCCCTACATGGTCTAAGTTCATTGACCCTAAATGACCTTTGACCTTAGTCATGTGACCTGAAACTCGGGCAGGATGTTCAGTAATACTTGATTAACCTTATGTCCAAGTTTCATGAACTAGGTCCATATACTTTCTAAGTTATGTCATTTCAAAAACTTAACCTTAGGTTAAGATTTGATGTTGACGCCGCCGTCGGAAAAGCGGCGCCTATAGTCTCGCTCTGCTATGCAGGCGAGACAAAAATGACACCTAAATATTTTTCAGCTCCTGATGACAAAGCGATGTGATCATCACTGATGAATGGGCATGACATACTCATTTGTTTGATATCAAATTCGCCATGATAGCACACATATTTCACAAGATACAGTAAATTTTATTTTTGGCAAGTATCAACTTTTGTTTGAATTTCCTGGGTGTATGTGAAATTCTGGCCTCAATTGTATATATCAACTTTCCACTTCGAAGAAATACTTTCTGGGGTGGTATTCTGAAAACAGTGTTAGCATAGAAAATGGTGCAATCGGATTGATATTCTTAAAATCGTGTGAGCATGCAAACATGTGGCCCCAGTGGTAACACTGTGCATGGTCTTAAAATATGCAGTGCGCAAGGAAAACCCCCATACGCGGTGTTAAAGTGGAAAATAATACAAAATTTGATTTTCTGAAAAATAGTCTACTACAATAAGGAAACAGTATGCTGATTCAAAAAAGTGATTGCATGCCCCCAAAAAAGTTTTGGGTGATTTTTAATAGTCCCATCAATTTCCTTTGAAATCTCTCAGCAGATGTAAATAAAAAAATAAAAATAAAAACATAAAAAACAGAAGTATAAATATGTCAAAAATTGTGTAATTCAATTGATTGAATATTTATGACTTTTATTTATTCACAGAAAACTCACATTAGCCCCCAAATCTGCTTTTCAGCAAGTCCATATCATCAAATAATATCATATTTATATAACTCAAGAGTAGAATTTTATCATACAAGCAAGATAGAGTACTGGTAGTCTATCTAAAACTAACAGCTTTTTTTTCCAATGTAATTCAATAATAATAAAAATGCGCCTCGGAATAGATTGTTTCTAGATAGATGGCGCTATACAAATGCCTATCATTATTATTTGTGTGAGAAATGCCAAATCATCTTTTTGTGAACAAGCTTCCATTTATCTTCTCAGAACTTGAGTCTTCTCAGGAATTTAGAGTGTTTAAAAGAATTTTACATATGAAGAGTATGCATGTATCATCGGAAAATTTGATCCCCATGGACTCAATTGGACTTGGACAGAAATTCCCTTCTACTACCCCCACCCCCTTTTATTTTAACTATGCATTACACACTACATAAATGACGGATACCCAATGGAAATCTACATGATGATGACTTCATTTCTTCTCTTTCTCATCCTGGTATCTGTAATGCAGATCCTTGACATCTGTTGAAGATACCTTCACCCAGCCAGTCTCCTGCATGTGGTATACTGCAGACAAGAAACACAAGGAATTACTTGATGTCATATGAGATACAGAATGAGGAATATTACAAGGACACACGATCTAACAAAGAATGCATGAAAGTGAATTCAGAAATTGTACCTCATAGTGATCACAAGCTTTTCCCCATAATGGCCAAGTTGCTCTTGTAATTTTCAATCTTCATAGCTTGTAATATCAATGAGTGGGCTTTTAAGTCCCTCTTCCAAGAGTTTCATGTAATTAGATGGACCTTATCAGCAACATAGATTTTAGATATTTGATAACCTGAAAGGAAATTCTATGAACAAGTGGAACACCTCTGGCAGTCTCACCTGCATTATGCGATTCAATATAGCAGCAGTGCTGACTTTGAAAACAGCTAAATATTGAATTATTCACAAAAGAAAACATTCATATGATAATAAATACTATGTCCATTCACTCAAAATGAGCTTTGACCATGATCGTGTGACCAATGATGTGTGTAAAACCAAGAAGATTCTATGACTGGAGTTCCAACAGGCAACAAATTTATTCAAGCAGCTGTTCATTTCTAAAGAAGCACAAAAGAAAGAACGGCAATAAGGACCTTTTGATGTCCGCCTTCGAAGCCGCCAGTTTCAGTGAAGAAATCCGAGGGGTGAAATTTTACGAATATCCATTTGTATCAATTTTCCATCTTTCATATTAATAAACAAACTGAAATTTGAATGCATGACAAAACATCAATAACCAAGCACTATTACAACAAGATATTTGCCCAGATTATATCAATTAACCTTTAAATAGTGACAAAGGAAAGAATTTGACCTTTACTGAAACCAGATTTTAACACTTTTCCGATCGTTTGCGGCGAATGAAAATTTCAAATGTGGTCGGTGGAATATTGTTGTTCATTACGGTATATGCCAGATGAGTGCCCGCACATGCCCAGTCGAGCAAATTTGAGTCATATTTTAGGACATATTGCATACTTTATTTTCGCGTGCCTCCGAATTATGTACAACACATATAACCAGATCAAGATGCGGCGAAAAAGTAATTATCATCACAAAAGCATATTTCCCTTTATGTATGACCCATAGCTGCGGAGTCACGCGGGAATCATTTGTCTACACAATTGCAAGAGATGTTGAGCAAAGTGCATGCCTGACATACTTTCTGCTGGCGGTTTTTAACCTTGTTCAAAGAGATTTTATTTGCTGTTACTCCATCTCATTTGAAACCTCCTTGGTAAAACAATCATTTATACTTGATTACCCTTATGTCTATGTTTCATGAAGTAGAATAAACTTTCTAAGTTATGATGCCAATTCAACAAATACCCCCATCATGACCAAGTTCATTGACCCTAAATGACCTTTCACCTTGGTCATGTAACCTGAAACTCACACAGGATGTACAGTGATACAAGTTTTAGGAACTAGATCCATAAACTTCAACAAATACCCCAAAATGGCCAAAGTTCATTGACCCTAAATGACCTTTGACCTTGGTCATGTGACCTGTAACTCGCACAGGATGTTCCGTGATACAAGTTTTATGAACTAGATCCATAAACTTTCAAAGTTACAATGGTAATTCAACAAATACCCCTAACATACTCAAAGTTTATTGACCCTAAATGACCTTTGACCTTGGTCATGTGACCTGAAACTCAGGCAGGACGTTCAGTAATACTTCATTACACTTATGTGTAAGTTTCATGGACTAGATCCATATACTTCCTAAGTTATGATGACATTTCAAAATTCGATATTGATTCCCCCAACATGATCTAAGTTCAATGACCCTAAATGACCTTCAGCCTTGGTCATGTGACCTGAAACCAAGGCAGGATGTTCAGTAATACGTGATTACCCTTATGTCCAAGTTTCATGAACTAGGTCCATATACTTTCTAAGTTATGATGTAATTTCAAAAACTTAACCTTAGGTTAAGATTTGATGTTGACGCCATCGTCGTCACAAAAGCGATGCCTATAGTCTCGCCCTGCTATGCAGGTGAGACAAAAATGAAAGGTGTTTACTATATGACTTTAGCCTGCAAAAAAGCTATTAAACTTGTGAGCAGGAATGCAGGACTATTTGTAATATAGTAAATACAAATATGATTTGAATGAAAAAGACTATTTCATCTTACTCTGATTCAACACAGCAAAAATATAAAACCTGGCAGAACCAATCACTAGGACAATATCACAAGTTTTACTTCAAAATTGGCATGATTTTTGTAATGAAATTATTATCAAACGCAGAAGATTCATTTGGAATACAATACTCACAATTAACAACACCACCAGAGTAGGCATCCCTATGTGTGGCATGGTAGATAGCTCTCTGACCTAGGTCACGTGCCTCTTCAACACTCAATTCCCATTTATAGCCTTCATCAAGGACACCATAAGCATAGGGGGAACCTGAACCTACAGAGAATAGCTTGTTGGTGAGACGGTTTCCATCACTGTCAACGTAGTACAAACCAGGGCCCTGTAAAGAAAATACAATGTTGTTATTATTGACTACACATTTCACTTACGGATATAGTTACAGACAAGTTTAGAATCATGAGGCTACTTTCCTCAAAGTCGGTCTGTCAGTAGTCCAAAGTTTTTAAATCCTGTTTTGTCCATGTTGAACAGAGGTGGCTAGATTTAACTCTTATTATAATGATCACCTTTACCACTTGTTCCACATTGCACGATTCAGTGCATCCTCCATCCTCAACCCAACCCTCCTCCTTCATTTGTTTTTTGCAGGTCTTTCTTTCACCGTCCCCTCCTCTGCAGAAGGCCCGCGCCGCAATGCTACTTATTTATTTTCTTATTTTTATAAAATAAATATCCTTGTTTGTCAATCTCCAATCACATTCACAACAACAATGAAAACTGACATAGAGTCACAGAATTGAATTTCCCCAACACTATTTCAGGTCATATCACATTGTTCTACAATAATCCAATAGATACTCACTCGTTTATCCCAGCCGCAGATCATAGTACCCTAAAAGATATAAAAATTAAAAGGAAAATTAAATATATCAGGCCTCTACAAAAAAAAATTTGCTTGCCCGATAGAAAAAACTGCTTGCCCTATTTGTTGAATAATTTTTTGTTATTATGACGGCACTACTCTTATCTTTAAAGGTCTTGCATACAAAATAACAACAATTGAGAATCATGTACAGTATAAAAGAACACACATTTAAAAATTTATTTTCAGCAACGTAGGCCTGAGTCATTACATTTATTTTGATTTTTTTTCGCTATTTATAAATGGGGCTTAATTTAAGGTTAAAAAAAAACCTTCACCAAAAGTTGCTAAAATTTCATATTTTGCATCTTTAAATCCACGAAATGATTATCTGTTTGCCATATTTCCTTAGAATTGTTTTGATTTAGTTGGAAACTATAAAGAGAGCCATTGAAAAATATTCAGCTCTTTATTGATTCTGAAAAAGATCGTTTTATGATGTAAAAAAAAAAAAAATCAAAAGTGGAGTGGCAAAAATGTCACATTTTGCATCTTTAAATCCATGAAATGGTCATTTATTTTCCATATTTCCCTGAATTTTTTTTAATTAGTTAGAAACTATCAATATTCACCTTTCTCTTGACTTTTCTTCATCATTTTATGATGTTACACTCGGTCAATATTTTTTTAAATTGTAGTCCCGCATGTAGACTTTCATGGTGTTGCAGCATTGATCGTATCGTTTGATCGTTTTACACTTGGTCAACATGAAAGTCTACATGTGGGACCACAATAATAAAAAACATTTACTGAGTGTAACATCATCATAAATCAGAGTCAAGAAAGAGCTGAATATTCTTCATTTTTTCACTAGTTTCCAACTAAATAAAAAAAATTTAAAGGTAATATGGAAAATAGATGGCCATTTCATGGATTTTTGCAAAATGTGAAATTTTAGCCACTTTTTTTTTCAAGTAGCGCATGCGCAGTCATTGGACACATAGAACGTAAGATGCGATGGCACGGTTTTTCGAACGAGGTACCTGGCGATATATTATTGGTAATTGGCGCTGATTTTACATCAGTTTCCACTGTTTTTTTTACTGGTTTGACATAATCTGAGAGATATTTGTGATTATCCAAAAAATATTGAAATTTAGAGGGTCTACTGATATTTTATTTCCAAAACAACCACTTGCCCGATCGGGCAATTGACTTTGAGAAATGCTTTCCCGCATGTAATTTTCACTTGCCCCGGGCAAGCGGGTTTGTCGCGCCCTGATATATACTTGTCATGCAATCCCTCCCGCTTTTATGATTTTTAACAGCTTGTCAGATTTACAGCACATTTAGTAATGTTTCTGCATATCATGACAGATCATCTAACAATGACAAATCTGTCATCATAATCAACTGTGAATTACATTTACTGCAACAGAAAAAAACGACTTTATTGTATGATAATCAATCATGTATAATATAAAATAAACAATCTTTTGCCTTCACATATTTTTTCCACAAAGGGGTGCTAATGTATGATTAAAAATACAGAACATGTATTGTATGTACCTGAAAGTAATATTCTATTCATTTATTACATGTACATATACAATATAAAATGGCCATGTGAATATAATGTAAGCCTGAGTCGAATCAATTTTAAGATCTGTGTTCGATCGATGTCATCGAGGTAAAAGGAAAATCATTATGCGATCAACATAAAATGAACCTTGCTTTCATTAACAATATTTCTTACTATGACCATAGCATATTATTCATTTGTAATATTTTTACAATAGTTTGCATATTAAAGGTCAAGTCCACCTCAGAAAGATGTTTATTTGAATCAATACAGAAAAATCAGACAAGCATAATGCTGAAAATTTTATCAAAATCAGATGTAAAATAGGAAAGTTATGACATTTTAAAGTTTCGCTTATTTTTCACAAAATAGTTATATGCACAATTTAGTCACTTGCAAATGAGAGAATCGATGATGTCTGTCACTTACTATTTCTCTTGTTTTTTATTGTTTGAATTATACAATATTTCAATTTTACAGATTTGGCAATAAGGACCAACTTGACTGAACCATAAAATGTTAAACAATGATAATTCCACATGTTCAGGGAGAAATACAACTTTTTTTCACAGGACAGTGAGGAGAAAATTTGAATATTTTATATTTCTTTTAATAAAATACAAAAGAAATAGTGAGTGAGTGATGTCATCAGTTCCCTCATTTGCATACCGACCGGTATGTGCATATAACTATTTTGTGAAATAAAGCAAAACTTTAAAATGTCATAACTTTCTTATTTTACATCCGATTTTGATGAAATTTTCAGTGTAACGCTTGTTTGATATTTCTCTTTTTATTCAAATCAACTTTTTTTTGTGGTGGACTTGTCCTTTAATATGAATTTCGAGCTTGATTTAAAACATTTGCATTTTGTCTTAATTTTTAATGACGGGCATTACAAACTCGTGAGCGAGTGAGGATGCTGCATTTGTCTAAAAAATTATATCATGTTAGGATTGATTCTCCAACGTCGTCTTTGCAGAAACTCTTCTCACGATCATATCACCATAGAATACCATTTACATGACCAAGAAGAGAAAAATATGTTAGATATTTATTCCCGTCAATTTGAAGCTCATTTGTGCCCAACTCCGTTTACGTGGAGCTCTGAATTCATGAATGGAAAATATGTCATCAATCGCGCATACAGCATGCGCATTGTGCTTTTGTCGAGGCAGACAGATGGAATAAAAACAAAAATAATGACTATATTAATACTTCCAATCGACCTACATTACTTTGCCGACATTACCAACATTTTTAGTACAGCCATAGAAATTTATTAAATCATAATAATTTAACAATAATTTACATCCGATAATCATTCATATAAATTTAGAGCTCGATTTGACTAGGACCTATTTTGATTGAGTGCTCTAGCTCTGCACTTTTGTCTAAAATGGATTATCATGCCAGGATTAATTCTCGAACATCGTCATAACTCATATTCCACAAACTTTCCTCACAATCGTTACATCAGCATAACATACCAATTCAAATAACCATCCAGAAAAAATTACGTATGATATTAATTTCCATCAATTAAGAGCTAATTTTTTATCCAACTACATCTCCGGCAAGTTATGTGCTCTCTGCTAGTATTGTTGGCCAGCGTTTCGGAGGGTGAGCACTACAGTGTGTGTGTGTGTCTGTGACTGAGAGTGAGTTGACCGAGAACTGTTCCGATTGACTCTGCATGATTCATGTCTTTCATATTATTTCATTTCAAACATAAATGTTGTCATCTGCAAATATCATCGTTTTAGATATTTTGGGAAGAATTCTGCATGGGCCCTTTTGTTTCTTGTTTTGTGATCATGGAAAATACAAATGATCTTTCATTTGCTTGTGCAATGCTTATCCCTAGCGCAGTGGGTACCGGTATAGCTACTAGCTAGTGCATGAATGACGCGACGGAGCAAAAAAATGACTTGATTTTCCCGCCTTCAAAATTTGATGCATCGATGTTCGATCGAATTAAAGCTGTCGAACACAGGTTTAAAAAATAATCAATATGACTCAGGCTTAATATAATGCACCATAGTATACAAATGTTCAGTGAATAAAATTACAAAGAATGCAATCTTACCACTGATAGGCCCATGCCTTTGTAGTTGTAAAGCATATTGGCCAAGAGCTTAGAAGCAGCTGCCACAGATATCCTCTCCTTGTTGCGCAGTTCATATATCCTACAGAAATACAAGTTACAAATAATACTAATCTTACAAGACTTCAATTTATTAGCATATTATAGTCATCTGAACCATCCCCAATTCCAAACTCAATTCAGGATTTAAATTTGGTGTTGATGTTGATATTCGAAGCACAGTTCAGGTTGCCATCCCTAGTTTTATCACCTTATGCCAGTGAATTAAATGATCTAAATCATATTAATGATTGCTCAACAGTCAACACCCAAGTGAGTATTGTCCCAGGACCAGATTCATTACAATATTTGTGCTGTGCTGGTGTGAAAATCAACCTCACACCAAAACAGAGAACATCATATTTCTAACCTCACACCAACACCAAAAATTCAACACTGAAGATGAAATTGCCCATTGACAGCTACATGTACACATACACATGCTTCATGGCTGAAAATTCTTACTTGTTATACTTATCAAACTGAAAGACTAAAGGAAAAAAAACCCTATGATGTGACCCCCCTCAAAATATACTTCAGGTCTTTCATCAGCAACAGTGCCCTTCATTAGGTAAAGGAGTAATCTCATAGCATTGTAAAGTAGCTACCTGCATTGTTCAGCCAATACCCTCTCCCAGAAGGCACAGTCTGCAGCACCACCAGCCATCGTACCCAGTAGATAAGGGTTAATCTCAATCACCTTCTTCACAGACTGCGAAGCTATGCACATGAAAAAAAATACAGCATTTACACAATTCTTGATATGTATAGATCAAAAATTGCAATCATCTCCATTCTTCTTCAAATTGATTTTTCATAGCATCATCAACATGATATCCCTTTTCACTTCCCTCCGAGAGAAGAGATTTATCATCATTAATGTGATTCTTTTTTCTTCAAAATCCTACTTTTTGGTTAATCCCCCCAAAAAAATGGAGTCAAACAAGTGTCGTTATACACAAAGTATAGCAAAATGAGGATATATCCAAAATAAATTATCTAGGGAATCAGAAAACAGAGAACATCATATTTCTAATGATCAAGTTAATACAATAATAAGTTGATTGCTCCAGTCTGCTTTAAAAAAGGGGAAAAGTCACATATTTTGCATAATTCCTCCATTTTTGTCTCGCCTGCATAGCAGAGCAAGACTATAGGCACCGCTTTTCCGATGGCGGAGGCAAAATCAACAATGAAATCTTAACCTAAGGTTTAAGTTTTGGAAATATCATAACTTTAATAGAAAGTATATGGACCTAGTTCATGAAACTTGGACATAAGGTAATCAAGTATTACTAATAGGGCTGCTATCGTTAAGAAAATTCTCTGTCGATATGTCGCTAAAAATATCTTACCGATATCGATAACTATCGACAAAAGAACATAATCAATACGCATTTTTTATGCATTATAGCGATGACACAATACTCGCATTGGTCAAAATTTCTATCTGCCACTGTACCAAGAACGCTTTAAAATCCGCGTTCATCGGATGTAAACGATTACATAACATCTTTTAAACATTTTAGCATAAATACATCCTCAACTTTCACGTTATCAGCATTATTTTAGGGTTGGATGAAGTTTTATCAATAATTTTGGACATCGTTCTGAGCAGTCAATGTCTTTCGCCTATCCGCCATTTTGATACCGTGCTGTACATCTTCGAACGTAGAGGGCAGCAACACACGGCCCTGTGCTGCTTTCTACTTTGGTACTTTGCTAAAATTGAGCTTGTGCTTGTGAATGTTTTCGATTTGCGATCGAATGGAGTCGAGTGCAGTCAAGATGTTTGGATTGTCATGATTAAAGCGAAGTGAGATTGTGTTTTGTGGCTAGTAAATATTCGCATTTTGTTGAGATTTTGTTAGAGTAATTTCTTTTGCTGTTCTGTGCATTTTGAGGAAAAATATTTTTTCCGTGATTTTCCATTTGAAAAGCCACTTTCACAAGGCCGTTTCCGTGAATTGAGTGACATCGCGGAAAATCACTGTCATGTCCCTACCTAATAGCGGGCATTATCGACAACGAGAGAAAGGTTATCGATATCGCTAGGTGGCAAAAAACAAGCGATTATCGATAAGACTAGCGATAAAGAGCTTATCGATAACAGCCCTAATTACTAAACATCCTGCTTAAGTCTTGGGTCACATGACCAAGGTGTGAAGGTCATTTAGGGTTAATGAACTTAGACCATGTTGGGGGAAATATTGAAGTCTTGCCCAAGGTTACGTTTTTAATATGTTGTTTTAACTTAAAAAGAGTGCTGCTGGGGCGAGCACATAATACGCCCACCTGTAAAGCGGAAAATGGAGTCATTGGTCAAGCAAGAAAAGTGGAAGGTGTCGACTTGACCTTTGGACCTCAAAGTCAATAAAATTCTTGGGATCCATGCTAGTTTCATACACACCAATTTATATGAACCTAGGTTAAGTTAAACTGAAGTTATCATGTTTACAAGGATGTCGAAGGGTAAGATGAAAGCATGTCACTGTGACCTTGACCTCTGACCTTGAAATCAATAGGCTTCCTGGGATCCATGCTAGTATAATACACAGAAAATTATATGAGCCTAGGTTAAGTAAAACTGATCGTCTTGTACAAGTCTTAGGTCACATGATCAAGGTCAAATGCAGGGCCCTGTCCACGGAGGATTATTCTATTGTTACTGGGGGTGCTGAGCATTGTCACAGCACCCCCAGTAACAGCAGATAATCCTCCGTGGCCAGGTCCATGGTCAAATGTAATTTAGGGTCAATGAACATAGTATTTTATTATCATGTGAATAGTGTTTATCATGAATAATTATTCAGTAGTCATTTTAAAAGTCTCAGCACTGCTGCAATATTGAATTGAATTGTTGACAGTAATTTTTCCTACCAATGTATGGTCCTGCAGTAGCCCTGGAATCCACAGCAATAATGACACCATGCTGAAATTTAAAACCAAGTGTAGTTGTTCCATGGAGAAACCTGATTTTTGGTCCTGTCTCACTGTCAGCAATGCTTGCTAGAAAACCTGCAGGCTGGAGAAACAAACGAGAAATGATCAATAGTTTATAATTCCCTTTATACTAAAAAAAAATCTAATGATATTGATGTATTGGTAACTCAAGGTTGTTTAACCCTATCCAGCCATGGGGGGGGGGGGGCAAAAACAGCCCCCCTCAACATTTTTTGTGGTAAATCCGCTACGCAAAATTTTTCGATTGCGCCACAAGCTGACTTTTTACTTTCAAGTCTCACACAACTTTTAAGACCAAATTAGTGATGCCGGGATACGCTGTTTCACAGTTATGGAACATTCTGCTAGTGCATGTCAGACTCAAAATTGCTAAAAAAACATGATTTCATGTACAAATCCAATTCAAATTCTGTATGTAGCCAAAATAAATGTATCATTATTTTCATTTTTACTGATTTAAAGCAATAGATTTCATGTTTTTATGACTGAAATAGTGTTGCTGACGAGTGTCGCTGGGGCGGGCACATAATAAGCCCGCTTGTAACGCGGAAAATGGAGTGGGTCGAGCAAGAAGGAAGGTGGCGACTTGACCTTTTGACCTCAAATCAGTAGAATTCCTGGGTTCCATGCTAGTATCATACACACCAAATTATATGAGGCTAGGTTAAGTTAAACTGAAGTTATCGCATTTCCAAGGACTTCAGAAGGGTAAGACGAAAGCATGTCACTGTGACCTTGACCTTTGACCTCAGAATCAATAGGTTTCCTGGGATCCATACTAGTATCATACACATCAAATTATTAATTAACAGACGGACGGACACTGAGCGTGATACCTAGGATGGGCGTATCTCACCTGCATCAAGCGATTCAATATAGCAGCAGTGCTGACTTTGAAAACTACTATAACTCGCACAAGATGTTCAGTGATACTTGGTTACTCTTATGTCCACGTTTTATGAACTAGACCAATACACTTACAGAGATATGATGGTAATTCAACAAATACCCCCAACATGGCCAAAGTTCAATGACCTTGAACATGTGACCTAAAACTCGCACAGGATGTTCAGTGATACTTGATTACTCTTATGTCCAAGTTTCATGAGTCAGATCCATAAACTTTCAAAGTTATGATGGTAATTCAACAGATACCCCCATTATGGCCAAAGTTCATTGACCTTTGACCTTGGTCATGTGGCCTAAAACTCGCACAGGATATTCAGTGATACTTGATTACTCTTATGTCCAAGTTTTATGAACTAGACCAATACCCCCAACTCAAACGCCGATTAGAAGTTCACGGTATCCAAACGGTTTTCCGCTCGGACACCACCCTACACAAACAGCTTGTACACCCCAAAGACCCCATCCCTGATCACAGACGTGATTGCATAGTATACAACATTCCTTGCCAGGGATGTGACGGGTCTTACATCGGTGAAACAGCCTGACCGATAGTTGAACGCATTTCTGAATACAAGCGCGATGTTCGGTTACAGCGAACCGACACATCCGCGGTGGCAGAACATGCTTGGGATAAGCAACACCACCCAGATTGGGAGGGTGTACATTGCGTTGCCAAAGAGAGACATTGGTATACACGTAGGATTAAGGAGGCTATTAGTACACATCTTTGTCCTAACAACTTCAACAGAGACAGCGGGATCGACATCCCCGATTTCTGGATGCGAACCATCCGACAGCACAATACCCCCTTACCTGGCAGTGCACGCCGACCCGATCGAGGGACCGCTCAGCTAGTCAACCCCCACCCACGGGAAACTAGCGAGCCCGCCAATTTTGTCTTATTTGCATATTGCCGACTCACTGCGTATTTGCATATACCTCAGGCTTATTTGCATATACAGATCACCGGCCGCACCGTACACCGACGCACTGATTGGTGAAACGCCCGACCAATCAAACAACGGATCAGTGCCCACCTATTGTTCCCGCGTTTGTGCGTACGGTCCTGGGGACTGGTATAAATTGAATACGTTATCAGATAATTTTCGTCACTTGATAAAGAGTTGCAGCGGCACTTGAAAGCTCGTGAACTTGTAAGCTAGTGAACACTTTTTGCGAGAGTGATCACAAATTTCCTAGAAAGCTAATGAACACTTTTTGCGAGAGTGATCACGAATTTCCTTGTTGACCATAGTAGATTGCGAGACAAATGAATACCCTCTAGCGATTATTTCAGTCCGCAATAATGAACCTATTTAGTATTATAGACCAATATATTCTTTCAAAGTTATGATGGTAATTCAACAAATACCCCCAATTTGGCCAAAGTTCATTGACCCTAAATGACCTTTGACCTTAATCATGTGACCTGAAACTTGCACAGGATGTTCAGTGATACTTGATTACTATTATGTCCAAGTTTCATGAACTAGATCCATATATTTTCTAAGTTATGATGACATTTCAAAAACTTAACCTTAGGTTAAGATTTTGATGTTGATTCCCCCAACATGGTCTAAGTTCATTGACCCTAAATGACCTTTGACCTTAGTCATGTGACATGAAACTCAGGCAGGATGTTCAGTAATACTTGATTAACCTTATGGCCAAGTTTCATGAACTAGGTCCATATACTTTCTAAGTTATGCTGTCATTTAAAAAACTTAACCTTCGGTTAAGATTTGGTGTTGACGCCGTCGTCGGAAAAGTGGCGCCTATAGTCTCTCTGCTATGCAGGTGAGACAAAAAACCAAAGAAATGAATAAGAAATTTAAAAACAACTAGATTTTAATTCGTCATGCGGACGAATTAGGTGGTCTGTCGTAGACAGACAAATACTAGTAGATAAACATACATAATTATTTAACAAATGAGTAGATATAAGATTGAAAGATAAATAGACAGTCAGATAGACATACATATTTAAACAGAAACACATAAGAAAGATAGATAAACATACATAATAATTGAAACAAATAAATATATATTAAATTGAAAGATAAATGCATCGATAGACAAATTCAAACAGATAGATATACAATAGATAGATAGAACATAGCTAGATAGAAAATAGATAGATAGACAGACATACAGATAGAGAGATAGTTAGTTAGATAAATATATCATGTAGGTAGATAGATAGATATAGATAGATAGACAGACAGATAGGTTCAAACAAAGAAAAGTATAAAAACTCCGTGGACAGACAGATATATAGATAGAGAGAGAGAGAGAGAAAGAGCAAGAGACAGACAAATATATTGATATAGAAAGATAGACATTTTCAAACAGATAGATATATATTAGAGAAATAGATAGATAGATAGATGGATAGATAGATAGACATATTTAAACAGATAGATATATATGACAGAGAGAGAGAGAGATTGATAGATAGACAGATAGATAGATATACTGTAGGTCTACAATATAGACAGACAGAAATATGGATAGATAGATAGAGTGAGAGAGAGAGAGAGAGACATATTCAAACAGATAGATATATATTAGACAGAGAGATAGATAGATATGTCATGTAGGTAGATAGATAGACAGACAGATAGATACAGTAGATTTTAACATAGACAGCGGATAGATAGATGGATATGATTAGATATCAAAAGTAAAAAAAAAAAAAAAAATCATGTTCACCCACGGACTCGAACCCCTGCCCGCATGATTGAATGAGATGCAAGTCTGACGCCTAACCGATTGAGCTAGAATATTTCCCATAGACTTTACACGTAAGGAAAATACGAGAATCTCAAATCCAATTTTGCAAGTGAAATACGGGCATGATCCATGCATCTGATCGAAAAATAAAGGCAACACTTCCGAAAGCTTAGAATCTCAGCTACCACATACTACAAGCTCAGGGATATTTGACAAGAAAAAATGGAGATATGACTCACGAAATAAAGGAATGTAGAATCTAGTTTTGAGAAAAAGTCATGTCCCATAGAGATTACACGCAAAATGAGTAAAAATGACACGCCTTTATTATTTGCAATTTTTGAGGATGATCCGTTTATTAAAATGAAAAATAAAGGCAATAACTCAGAAAGAGTAAGACCTGAGCTACAACATATCAAAAATTGGGCGAAATTTGATCAATATTCACGGAGTTAGAGCCAAATTTGCATAATTATAATGACGTCATAACACGCAAAATGGATATTTTGACTTCTGACGCCATTTTGATGACGTCATAATATACGTTAGGGTCAAATGAGACATGAAATCATATGTATGATTCATATTCTATCGAAATATGAAAAAAAAATTGGGGGTCCCCGTTCGTTCTGAAGAGCTACAGTGAATTTTTAATAGGCATGTTTTTGCCAATATAGAGCCTATGGAAAGAGCTCGCGCGCACGCGTGCTGCAAACTTTAATGGGTGCTCATTCCCTCATTAATGATCGTAGAGAGCTGATCGAGGTATCAATTTGATCAGAATTATATCAATAATAGATACGCATAGAAAAAACAGCGAATTTATGCTACGTAACACCGTTACGCACGAAAACACACGCACATACGTGCGCGCGCGCAAAATCTTGAAATGCTTAAAATGACCTGAAACGTACCCAAAAAAATGTATAGGCCATTTGGAGAATTTTTTTAGCTTTGACGCGCGCGTCATGACCTTTACATGACCTTTGATGACATTGACAGACGACCTTTGACCTAAAGTTTATTTGATGTGAATATGATTGACTATCAATTATCAGTTATGTAGATATGATCAAATTAAGAATTTTACAAAATGGCGTGTAGATGACGTCATCATGACCAGGTGACCTCGAAAAGCTACGTATGCCGTCTTTATGATGGACTCTATACATGACAAAAAATTCAGCAAAATTGATCCAGCCGATTGGGAGAAAACTTGGCGACAAACATAGGTGCGAAAAATAAATAAATAAATGAAAGAAAGAAAATTCTGACGAAATTAAGGTGATCTGACATAGACAGACCACCTAATTAGTTGTGCATTAATTAGCATGATTAATTCAAAATAAATTTGAATGATTATGAATTGTGGACATGACGTCATGGGTGACGTGCATACAAATTTTTGTTGCAATTGCGCGATTAACAGCAAAGATCTGCGGGGGATGTCCCCCCCCCCCTAGGCTACGCAATTTCAAAATAGCCCGGGCTATACATCATCAGGTCAAGAAAAATCAGAAGACCATCCAGATTTAGGCCCGTATTCTGAACTCAGATTTAAAATAAACTCTGGTGTAAAGTTGTGGTTTAGAGCCAATTGGGGCACAAATCCCTAACAGTACACATCCAATCTATTATTATTTACTCCTATGACACCCTAATTGTGCATAATTGTCTGGGAATGATAAATTAATTATTTTGATGTATTTTTCTTCATTATGAAAGCAAAACATTAAACAGAATTTTAAATATTTGGCTCCCCATAATTTTAGCACATTAGACCATGGTCTGAGTTAAACCTGACTTTAGAATACGGGCCAATGTCTACTAAACTAAATATGCAGTGCATTGAGAACATGCACACACCCATACAGTGGAGTCAAAAAATTATCTAGAATTATTTAGAATACGGGCCAATGTCTACTAAACTAAATATGCAGTGCATTGAGAAAATGCACACACCCATACAGTGGAGTCAAAAAATTGTCTGCAACAGAGTGTGATCTGCAGCAATTATGAGGGGAGAAACTCAAATCCTGTGCCTTGATTGAAATCTACATTGTGTTTATTTTTTTTTACATGTATGTCACTTCATGGCCTGTATTCTGTTGTTGGGTTTATCTTAGACCATGGTCTAACACTGTGCTAAATTATAGGAAGCCAAGTATGTCACAACTTTATTTACATTGTATGCATCTCATGTTTACATGTTCATCTAATCTTTTTAATGTGAGACAACTATCTTTATCCTTTCCAGACAGTTAATGATTTGACAGACAAAGGAAGGGATTCCAACTCACGCAAGTTACATTAAGCAGAGATACCAACTTTGGAAATTGGAATCAGGAGGATCTCTGATTAAGACCAAATTTATGTGTGCATAGGCCATAGTGCACACATCTCAAGTGCACAGCGTCCGACCCTTGTGGCCAGCATATAGCTCAGGGGTTCTAGATGCTCTATAATGCAATCTCAACCTTCTTTTGGAGCATCTTAAATTAAACAAGTGGAGTGCCTCTGGCAGTCTCGCCTGCATTAAGCAATTTAATATAGCAGCAGTGCTCACTTTGTAAGGGACTATAAATAATTAGTCACAAAAAACACCATTCATATAATAATATACTACTATGTCATCGACCCTAAATGACATTTGACCTTGATCATGTGACTAAGACTTGCACATGACGGTCAGTGATACTTGATTACTCTTATGCTGAATTTTTATGAACTAGATCCATTAACTTTCAGTCATGATGGTAATCCAACAAATACCCCCAACGTGGCCAAAGTTCATTGACCCTAAATGACCTTTGACCTTGGTCACACGACCCGAAACTCGGGCAAGATGTTCATTAATACTCCATTACGCTTATGCCCAAGTTTCATGAACTACTTTCTAAGTTATGACATTCCAAAAACTTAACCTTGGGTTAATAATTCAATGTTGATTCCCACAACATGGTAATAGTTCATTGACGCTAAATGACCTTGAACCTTGGTCATGTGACCTGAAACTCAGGCAGGATGTTCAGTAATACTTGATTACCCTAATGTCCAAGTTTCATGAATTAGCTCCATACACTTTCTAACTTGTGATGTCATTAAAAAACTTAACCTTAGGTTAAGATTTCAATGTTGACACCGCCATCGTCGGAAAAGCGGCGCCTACATGTATAGTCTTGCTCTGCTATGCAGGCGAGACAAAAATCAAATGAAGTTTCCCTCTCCCATAGAAGACAACATATTTTGTTTATGCCTGCATACAAAATCTAAATAAGTAAAAGGTTTTCTGAGCAGAAAGCGGTGCATTGTGGGTTGGCTTGTCTGGGGCATCTGGAGTATCTTTTTTATTTTTGTTTCACAAAGGCTCTCTACCAACCGCCTTTCCGTTGCTTTCTGTCCCACGGGCCCTTCATCCGATAGTCCCATGCTGCGATGGGTACGTGGCAGTCAACGTACGTTGACCTCTGGACCACTGTGTTTTGAGCTATTTTCTCAGCCAAGTGTCTTGGAAACAAGGCAAAAGTTATATTGTGTCTCGCCCACTTATGAAAATAACCAGAAATATTGTGATTTGCGAGGGCACGCAACAGAATTGTATCGAAACTTCATTGTGAAATGACTGGGATGGAATAACACTTGTCATACGAGTCTTGCACGTAAACTTTAAAGTTGACCTGAAAATGACCTTTGACCTTACCATGTGACCTCCGACTGCAGCATAACATGCAGGTCGCCAAAGTATATTTACCATCCAAGTTTGGTTGAAAAGTGACTTACGGTTGCGGAGTTAGGTGTCATAAGAGTCTTGCATATAAACTTTAACATTGACCTGAAAATGACCTTTGACCTTACCATGTGACCTCCAACTGCAGCATATCATGCAGGTCCCCCAAGCCCATCTACCATCCAAGTTTGGTTAAAAAGTGACTTACGGTTGTGGAGTTAGGTGTCATAACAGTCAGGTCCAGATTTTAAAAAATGTGCTCAGAAAGTCCTTTAGGCATTTTGTGTTAATGCTGACTTTTCAACTGTTTTAAGGTAATTAAAGGGTGCTGAATCCAAAAATGCCGTTTGCCAAACCTGTAACCGACGTCTTCATCTTCAAATCGGCAAAAAACAAAATGGCGGCATTTTGAACGCTTTTTCCCTTATTATATGAATTTTAGGGGTGGTTATATTTCGAAAAATGGATTGTATGCTATGATTATGATACCGAGGGTTTGTAATACGTTATAAACAAAGCATCATTTATAATTTGGTTCACCGGCCATTTTTTAATTTCAAGATGGCTGCCATTGTTTAGAGCACTGGACTGGTGAACCTTTGTTGGATATAATAGTCAAATGTTTCAAAAACTACTTCGGTAGTTAGCAAACTTTTTTAATTGTTAAAATCATATTTAACATAACTGTAACCTTTAATTGACATTTTAATCTCAAGAAGCCTGGTATTTCTATATTTGTGTTTGTAAAAAATGAACCCTTCTAGTTAAACCTTATTGTGATAGAATACACTGACATTCAGTTATACTTTGTGAAATTTGGGTGATTCATTAAAATGTGCAATCCCATCCTTGTGACTCAATCTTTAAAATAGTAAACCTGACATTACAATCTGTATATTGCCTCAAATTGTCATTTTGAAATATAATATCAGTAATAATAAACACCATGTTATCATGATTCAAGTTGGCAGCTAAGCAATTTGATCCTATGCACAACAAAGGTAAAAAATATGCAGTACCGGTAATCTTCATCCAGCTGGGATTATGTGATAAACCAAGTGATACCATGTATAATTATCAGAGAACTTAAGCCTCTAATGAATTTCATGTATTGAAACTTAGACAAAGAAATAGATTCATTGCCAGAGAAAATACTTCTATACATGTACAAAATATTAAAGTTGTCTGCAGTGTTAATTGTAAGTACACAGGATTTGCTCTATCTACATTACCATTGGGATGAAAGCCCGACGTTGATTCCTAAAATCAAAGCTACTCCTTCCCTGTCAAAGATTGCTATCCATCTTCTTTCAGGTATGTATGATTTATTATTTAGTATATACAAATATTTCTAAAACCTATACATTAACAAACCATCACATGAGAACATTAAATTGAACAAAATAGTGAATTAATAAACCTATCATATGTTTACATTAAACACTGTAAATAGAATCTTATCTTTTCCCTAAGAATAATGCTAGTGTATGGTAACAAAGCGATTCATGAATATTGTTAAAATCACCATGTTCACTTGCTACGATTATAAGTTAAATGGTAACTTACAGCAACAAACACAATTGTAAAATAATGATTCTGATTTCTTATTGTTTATTCTCCAGTGCTTGAAATGAGCGACGTTTATCTGAGACCATGGAAGCATTAGCCAACTTAAAGAGGTCCATACCAGTGTCCATGGATTTGTGTATAATATGCCAGGAAGAGAGACCAGACAAGTGTTACAATTCTTCTGAGAAAGGACTGAGCAAATTGTTGGAAGTCACACTTGAACGACAAAAGTTACGTGATGCTAACAATGATGCTGTCGACAGAATTTTGAAGATTCTTAATGGCGACTCCAGAAGCAAGACGAGTTGGCACAAGACCTGCTATGCCACGTACACCAGTAAAGAGACTTAGCAGACTTAAAAGGTCATCCATGAAGACAGGTGATGATGCCCACGGTTCCCGTGACTTTCAATCAGCAGCAATGGTTCCAGAATCACAGCCTTCTCACATGAGGTGACGCAGTAGTATGCAGCCTATCAACTGGGACTTATGTTTGATCTGCCAACAGCAGAATGAAAAGCAAAAGTTGATATCCATAACAAGCATACAAAAGAGTCAAGAAATATTGGATGCTGCAAAGTTTGACCGAGATGTCGGTGTTCGTGTGGCTAATGTAGATGATCTAATTGCAGCACAGGGGAAATACCATCTCTCTTGTTATGTTCAGTTCAAAAGAAGGACATCTCAAACCAAAGAAAAATCTCATTCAGATATTGCAAGGCTATGGTTATGTAAAGAGCTGAAGGACTGTGCAGATAGTGGACACGTATTAGATCTCAAGGAGGTGAGGGAACGCTATTGCATCATTGCCAAAGAATCCAATTTGGATAGCCCGCTATCATTCACAAGTCGAATGGGAACATTCAAGGATAAATTGACATCTAGAATCTCAGAATTCTATGATATAATCGTTCTACGTGACGGCGCACCAGGTGAGCGGGTTTCACTTCTCGTCCCTTTGAAGTTTAACCATATACCAATTTCAAAGCTGATAGAAATGGGCGAAGTAGCAGCATCTGCACTCACCATTCCAACTTACCAACCTAAAGAGAAAGAAGATGACTTCTTGTCTATGGTCCATGTGGCGCTCAGGCTTCGAGGGGACATTCTTTCACATCCAAACTTTACTGGACTCAACATTAGTGAGGAAGAAGCTTCTAAATGTATACCTGATAGTCTATACATGTTTCTTAACCTAATGATAGGGGGTCAGACTCTACTGGAGCAAGATGCAGATGAAAGCAGTGAGGGTGACGATGAGTCCGCTAGACATTCCCGTATACTAAGTATTGCACAAGATATGATTTATACTGTGTCTGGTGACCGAATCCTGACCCCAAAACATATTGGATTGGGTAGCACACTTCATCAATCAACACGATCAAAGGAATTGGTCAAATTGTTTCACAATGCTGGGCATGTAGCGAGCTATGGGGATATTCTTTGACTGGATACAGCTTTGGCTAATAACACACTGCAAAATATGGATGAAAGTGGAGCTGTTATTCCACCCAATCTAGTTAAAGACAGGTTTGTCTTTTACTCTGCTGACAACATAGATATCAATGAAGGTACTTTGGATGGCAAGACCACTTTCCACGCCACTCAGCTTGCTGCTTGGCAGAGAGGACCAGCATTAAGTAATCTGTTAGATAACCTCAATCTGTCTAGTTGTGAAACATTGAAAGTTCCTGATGCCATGAATGATATTATACCTGTACCAACAGACTCTAAGAAAACCAGCACACCTCCTTACAGCAAGAATACTAAACAGGAGTGGTTTAGTGGATCCAATGAAGAATCAACCTCAGTACGGCGTGCTCGAGCTACAGACGATGCATTTATAATGAACAGGCAGTCACAAGAAACAAAACCTTCATGGACAGAGTTCAATCAGAAGCACAGTACTGTCTCCCCAGATCTGAAGTTCTCAAACCAAAAAGTGACAAGGAGACTACGAAAGAATACCGCTTGTGACCACCTTCCATCCCAATCTACCCCCTCTCCGCAAAATCCTGTGTGATAACCACATTTTACACACTTCTGATCGTCTCCAACAGGCCGTTCCCGATACTCCCCTTCTAGCATACCGAATCTCAGGGACCTCATTGTTCGTGCTGAAGTGCCCTCCCTCACTAACCATTCTTCTCCCATACAGCATGGCACCTTCAAATGCACCAGCAACAGGTGCATCATATGTGAAATACACTTTCACGAGGGCGACACTTTCACCAGCAACTCTACCAGCCTGTCTCACCAAATCAAGGGCAACATAACATGCACTACCACTAATGTTGTATATCTCATCACTTGCAGAGTTTGTAGGGTACAATACATAAAGGAAACCAAGACCACACTCAAGAGACGATTCTACGGGCACAGATCCACCGTCAACACAGCAAAGCTGGACACTCCGGTTGGCCGCCATTTTAACCTCCCCAACCACTCCATCACTGACATGATGCTACAGGGCATCGAATCTTTAGGTACCCGTCCTGACTCAGTCCGTACTAGCAGAGAGAAGCTCTGGATGAGACGACTTCGCACCACCCAACCTCGTGGCCTGAACATCCAAGAGGGGAACGACTGATTTTTCTTTCCTATCCACTTTCAATTTATATATACATATCATTTTTCCCCTCAGCTCTTTTGAATAGTTACATTATAGTTTCTTCCTCTACTTTCCTCCCATATCTCATACAAGCTCAGCTCCAATTTTTCCTTCCTTATTCAGGCGATATAATAATTATTATATATATATTTTTTTTTTTTCTCCACTCACCTCTTTTAGATTTACCACATTTGCTAATTTACATGTATACTATGGTTTCTTCATAATACACCCCCTCTCTTCTATATTTGCTTTTACCTTTTTAGGCAATTTGCTTCCTCTTTTTCACATATACAGGTCTTTTTTTTTTTCCTACTGTATAGTCCTATGTTTTTTTCCCGTCACACCTAGCGGATTACAATATCAGTTACACCATATGTGTATTTAAATTTTTTCATATACATTTCTTTTTTGGATATATTTGTATACATATCACTTATAGATACATATTTACACTTACCTTCTTCTCTTAGTTTGTTTAATGCTTTATCATATATACTTATATGTCTTTTGCACATTATCAGTTGTTCCCCATTCTTTTCCTTTTTTCCCCCACTCTTACGCACCAGTTTATTATGCCTTTCTTTGTAACCTGTTTGACCCACCTCTCACTAATTCTCTAGTTATTCACCCCTCTATCACTGTTTTGTTCCAGATCCTGTTTGATGTTGCCTGCCTCATTATCTTAATCCCTCTTGGCCTTACTTACACAGAGCTGCCAACATTGGGATGATAGAATCCAGAAGATTTAGCAGAGGTATGATTTTGTAAGGGAGCGCGCGGCGAAATGTCCCATGGACGGGAATTTTGGGTAGCAAAACAACATTAAGAAACAACATTTGATAGTATCTGACAGCTGTCTAAACCATCAAAACTTTGGCACAGAGATTTAAATGCACATTAGAGAGATTTCATAAATTGTCATTGACTAAAAATATACTTCAAGCTTTAGGCAATACAGTAGCGAGTAGAACATAACATGATTCATAAAAGAAGGCATTCAACATGAATGAAAATACCTTTATTGTCCAGAGGGGGAAGGGGCTGCAGTAGTGGTAGATGAGCTTGCCTGGCCCTGTAAGTGTAAAGACTTATATGTGGCCTGTTTAAAGTCTCTGAGGGCTGAGGGATTCCTGAGAAAATTGCCTTTTTGTTGCAAGGCGTGCACAGCCAGCCAGCGCTAGGCTAACCCAGGGAGCTCCGGCCCGCGAAGCGGGCCGGAGCGCCAGGCCAGCTCTCTCACGAAAGAGAAAATGTTCGAATCCGATCAACCCAAGTGAAAGTAGGCAAGAAAATCTCCACTTTGCTTCTGTTCTTCAGGATTGTCAATAAAATTATTCCTAAAAGTCTTGGTGTAATTATAATAGTAACCCATCGTTGATCCACAGTTTCAGCTCGAATAAAGCCCACACAAGCTTCCGAAAAATGCATCGCAGTGCTCGTGGACTTCCCTTCTCGCTGTCTCGCATAGCCTCCAGCCGCGGCGCAGCCGGCCGGAGACCAGGCAGGGCCGCACCGGGGCGCATCGGGGGGCATGTGCATGGAGTGCCGCTAAAGTGTTTCCATCACACACATTGCAAAACCAGAAGAAAAAAATTGCTTGTTAGACTAGTTCACCAGTCGTTCGGTAAAATTATCTTCATTTACATTGGAAATCAATGTACGATTATACAAAAACTAGTAAAAGCTACTGGGCATTTTCACCACAGATGGACACAGAGGCAAAAAAATCAAGTTGATATTCATGTCAAATGCTTTATGTTTTTTAATAAAACAAGACCTGAAGTTTCCGAGACAAAAAAATTTCCGACTCTGGCAGCCATTTTTTATTTCAAAATGGCTGCCAAAGTATGGATACAAATTAGTGTTGAAAATAGTATATTGATACATATTTTGTTTTGACAGATTTTTAAAGAACAGGTTTGATCATGATGTTTTCGCCTGTGATTTAGCTTGCTATTATAACACTTTTTAAAATCCCACAGAAAGGAACACCAGTAATTCATTCATCTGATAAAAAAACATTGATGAAGTATGTGATATGGTATGTAATGTCAGTTACCGAAAACATGAACTTTTTTTTCTAATTTCCTGGAAAAGAGGATATATTAAATGAAACTTGGTAGATTTCCTCTCTAGGTAACACCCCTCCCTTCTACACCAAAATTAAAGATTACCAATTAACAATGAAGCCATAGGGTACCATTAAATATATGTAATGTCAGTTACCAAGTGGAAAATGTAATGTCAGTTACCGAGATGTAATGTCAGTTACCATGATAAAACGTTGGTTACCAATATTGAAATGCAAATATGTGGTCAATTTTATGGTGAAGAAATATTGTATACTTGTTATTTAAGTCTTTCACTTTAAAAGTCACACCAGAAGGAGCTTGCTATTGACTTTTAAAAGGTATAGTTCACAAGGAATACTATATGAAATTATGAAGGAAGTTGCATTCCCATCAGGCAAAAAAAATTACTATGAAATTGTTTTGTACATGCACTTACCAAGTACCTAATTGTATCAGACAATTTTTTGTTTGGTTTTCGGGGGGGGGGGGGGGGGGTAGGGGGTACTTTTCCCAACCTATTGCCTAAATCTGCAACATTTTTTAAGCTTAACATTGTGATGAAGGGAATTTCCAGGGTCCCTTTTTTAGTTTCTAGGATTCTTTTGAGCATTGCCTCGCTAAAAGTAAATTCCTGGTTTTTATACCTGTTAGTAGTGTGGATGTGTGATACAATTTTGTTTTTGGTTTACAAGTATAGATGAAAAGTGAAATTTGACAGTTCTGATCAATGTTGCATGGATCTACTAAAACTGTTTTTTTTTCTAATTTACAAATAGTTCAGTTTCAGTTTAGAAGCTGGAGTTTATTTTTTGTTGACAGCTTAAAAAAGAAATTAGCAAAGAAAATGATTAAACAAATTATGAAGAGAATTGAAATCCGCTTGCACTGACCAGAATAGAAATCAATAAAACTACATGGCTGCATGAGATTCAGGGGAGGGGTACATGTAGCCTAGGGGAGGAGACCCTCATTCATTTTGCCTTTTTTGAGGGGAGGGGGAGGTTGGAGAAGGAAAAGGTTTAAAAAGTCAATATAAAACTGATGAATATATTATGGATGTATAGTCAGAAAAATCCATGTGTACAGTCAATGCAATATTAAATTACTATAGGAAAACATGTAGCTGCTATGACCCCCCCCCCCCCGAGTAAGTAAAACATACATTTCTTATCTTTTGATAATTAAAAATGTGAAGTATTATGAAACTTTTATGATTTTAAAAAGCCTTACATATAAGTACCAAGAAAATTATGCCTTTGAAAATCATATAGCACTGGTATATGTTAATGTGTATTGTCAGTTACCGACAAGTAATGAAGAAAGGAATTAAGAAAAAGAAAAAGTTTTTTCATTGAAATGTTCCTAGAAACTCGGGTATACTTCCACATCAAGCTCACTTTCATGTGAAGCTCTGCACAGAAGATACAATGCAATGGTTCCACACATTTGACTTCCATGTGTTATCTCTATGGCAAATTAAGTGTAATGTCAGTTACCGTAATGTCAGTTACCAGCATGGTTGTGGAAAAATTATCATAGCCCTCAAAAGACAAAAACGAATTGTTTAATATTTTGACACATCTTAACCTAGTAACAGAGGTATATTTACATATTCAAATTATTAATCTATCTACTCAGGGACATGAGATATTTCAATTTTAATGAACACCCTGAAATTGCATGTCCTTTTGCGTAATGTCAGTTACCGACACATGTTTGCTTGCTGATGCGTAAAAGAATGTGGTTAAATAGGAAAACTTAGTATCAGGTTATACAGCAAGGTTCACTTTATTAACTCTATCAAAAGCAAACTCCCATCATTTGTTGTTTTAGAGATACACACAATGAAAGGTGTGAAAACATTGTGCCGTGTAATGTCAGTTACCGTGAAAATGCCCTACTGGGTAAAATAAAAATGTGATAAGGAGGTTCCACGTGGGTATAAAGGGACTTGAACATGCTAGACTCGTAAAACAGTCGTTTGTATGAATTTTACAATTTAACAGCTAAAAATCACGATTATCCGGGAGATTTTGGCATGGGGTCGGGAGAACGGGAGATTGGATCGAAATCCAGTATTCTCCCGCAGGATCCGGGAGACTTGGAAGCTCTGCTTACACTAACTTCCCTTTGTGTCTGCCTACTCCTTTTCTTTCATCCCCTTCACTAACCGGATTGGTCTTCTCTACTCACTAATGCCCCTTTTGTCTCCTTGTTTCTAGTGTTGCTGTAGCTTGTCTGTGGTCTATATTATGGTTGTTCCACTTTATATGTTTGTCATATTAGGCGGTGCTGCACCATCCCGAGTTTGCTCAATCTCGAGATTTTAGCCCGATCGGCCTACTTCGCGATTAATCTCGAGATTCAAGAAACCCCGTCTCCACCATCGCAAGAAGAGCGATTCCTGCTCGAGCGAGGCAACAAGCCCGATATTCAGAGCATGCGCACTTTCGGATCTTGGAGTTCCAACGGCCCGCGCTTTTGAATAACTTCCCGCGATATGCAAGCAATGTACTCCTTTCACTAGCACTTTCGCCGAATTCGACCGGTGTTATGCAACAATCCTCTCAGCTCAGCGAGTGAAGAAGTGATGTATTCTTCATTAAATATGATGGCGGAGTAGGAGGCAACGACAGAGAGAGAGAGAGAGGGAGCGAGAAAGAGGAAAGAAATGCTATTTGCTCACATTTTGCAAAGGAATAAGACGACACTGCTGTCAGTGTTGTTATTGAATATCGTCGATGAGCGCCTCCCCCTTCGGTCTGGTCTCTCCCAAAATCCATTCACTGGTGGGACACCATCGTTGCTGATTAGGCAATTGATGAACGCTATTCGCGATAATATCTATTCGCGTGTATAAAGTTGACTTTCGCACGTGTTTATGTTTTGACCAAGGCGGAAGTGGAACGCGAATTGCATTATGGACTGACGTCATGAATAAATTACCCCAAGTCCAATCTCGAGTGCGTCTGCACCTACGAATTAGCGGGATAATTCGTAAAATAGCGCGCTATTTTGCAAATAAACCCGAGTTGACTTGGGATTGCAATCTCGAGATTAATCCTACGAACTAGCGCGATAATTGCGTCTCCACTGCAAACTATCTTGAGATTTTTCAGATCGGGATAATTTGCCGGATCAGAAATAGCGCGCTAATTTGAAAACTCGGGATGGTGCAGACGGCCCTTTTGCCTCCGACGAAGATTCTGCTAGGATCGAAAGCTTAGGCCCTTTTTTGACTTTCTAAAAATGAATAAAACGGCTGTTTTCGACTCGCCGTACGACTGCCGTAGAGCAAATGTGACTACTATACTAAGGACGTCAAAATTTAAAGAACATCTTTTCATGGAAAACTGGAAAGGATTGATATAAAGTCCAACAAAGTTACTTAAAGCCAGATTTATTCACATATTGATCAATAAATTTACCCCATACTTTCTACATCTTTTGAAATTGTGATTTAATTTTCTGAATGCGTGTTTTGGTTCTGTCAACCATTGTTTTTCATGTCTATGACAGACTCGTACCTCGGTCACATTTGCCGCACGGCGAGTCGAAAACAGCATTTTTATACATGGATAAACCACCAATATGTAGCTGGTACAAAAACAATATTAAAACGACTGTTTTCGACTCGCCGTACGGCCGCCGTAGAGCAAAATAATGTGACTGAGGTATAAGGACATAGCCCCTCGGTCCGTGAAATCCCAAGATCAATTGTTCCGAGGCTTCCAAATAATTAATGGACTTCTGCATTCATTAGACGGGGTCCCAAACTTCTCTTTATAAATTGAATGTTTTTCATTTTCGGATAAAATTAATATAACTTTCATAATTAATAGCTTTCTGTTAAAGTTTATAATTCGTATCCAATTATTTCGTTTTTAATATGAATTATAAGTATTTTCATTTGTTTCAGGGGCGGATCCAGGATTTTTTTAAAGGGTTTCAACCAAAAATAATTAAGGGGATTTGGTCTTCACTTTCTAAAGGGGGGGGGGGGGACGCTTCTGTTTTAACACCATTTTTAAATTACAAATTTTACTTGTGCCTCTCAATGGTGGGGGGGGGGGCGCACGGGCCGGCTGTCCCCCCCCCCCCGGATCCGCCAGTGATTTTTATTGTTCGTTCATTTGTTCACCCATGATCACGAATGTTTTCATAATGCATACATGTACCTCACGATTTTTTTTTAAATACGATTCTAAATGTTATGAAAATAGTTCGACAGGCCTAATTTTTTTTGCATACCACACTCATGGAGCTACTGTTGCTACTCTGCATCAGCGTGTAGTGTGCGAGAGGGGGGGGGGTAGGATGGTCGCAAAGAGCGATCGAGCAAAAGAGAAAGTGGTCCATAAATGAAGAGGGGATGTTGAGAATTGAGATCATGTGTGTGTTTGGGGGGGGGGATGTTCGAAGCGAATGTTGTCACTGCTGATTACGATGATGGTTGATTAATCTTTACATCTTAATTTGGGCGATTTTGGAAATGTTTTCTTGTACTGGGGAGAGGTGAGTGATTCAGTAAGTTTCCATAGAAGTGCAGTTTTAAAGTTACAGAAGAGGATTTCACCCAATGACGGGAATTCGGGAAACACCATTTTCAAGCAATACTAATTCGATCACGTGCCATCGGCTTTAGGGCCGAGTGTTCTCGTTCACATTCCAACTATCATTCCATAAATAGGCACTCTTACAAATTAGGCCGATGCCGTTGTAAAGATAACTATTTTTGAAGCGTTATTCAGATATAAAATATAGAAAGATAATTGAAATTGAACAATTCATCGAAATTTCCAACGATATTCAAATAAAAATAGTATCAACTCGTGTAGATCTATAATACATGCTCCTAAACGTTCAGACAAATCAATTAACTTGATATCTATATCTTTCGATGAATTGTTCAATTCCATCAGAAATATGCTTCATGAAGTCTTGTCAGATTGTTGAATGTGAACTTCTATTGGAATCTGTTGAATCACGTACCCCTCCCGATCCAAGGTATAGATTTCCCAATCACCATAGATAACATACGGTTACATATATGGTATCTTATTTACATTGTTAGGTACTGACGATATCTTCATAAATACATTCACAATTATTTCATGAAATGTCACCATTGCCGTGGCTGTGACATGTTAAAGCCTGAAAGCTATTACATAAAATATTGTTTGCACTTTGATATAATAGAGGTCAGATATATTCTTGTCATCTAATATAAACATTCCATTATTATGCACCATGTTTCAAAATGGGTAAGAAAATTACATTACCATCGGCATCCAGATAATTAGTCCATGATTAGACCAGGGAGATCGGAGTCTACCCCTTTTTTTGGAATTTCTATTTTCTCAGCACATCGGAGTGAGGAAAAACCACCAAAAACCCTATATTGGTATTAAATGATAACCATTTATTGTAAACAACGTTTAGGACTGAGGGAATTGGGGGAGAGGGTATGGGGAGGGAGAGTATTTCATTTTCCAATAAAATGCAAAAGTATAATATTTTCGTGAACATGAACGAAATAAACAAACAGTTAATAGCTCAATATCTTTATTGAATTGTTCAGTAGAACAATAATACTAGCTGTAATAATGTTAAAAACATTTCAGTCATTGTAATTACATGTGTTTCATCAATCTCAATATATTGACAATGAAAATAATTTTTTAATATAGAAAATATATTTTATATGACTATTGTGAATTTTAAATAATCCCATTTTAGATCGTTGATTAAACCACCTTTCTGAAAACAATCACTTTGATATCTCCTGTAAAATCAATTTTAGATAAAAAAATATTTTCTGTTAAAATTGATTTCTAAGATTCCTGTCTGAAAGTTGATGAAACACCTTAGCTCGAGTAGAAATGCATAATACAAAGATATTGAATACTCAAACTCTTATAATGATATTGTCCAGCAAAACAGAAAATTGTCAAATAGTTAATGAAAAATAATTGAATTATAAACCAACAATTAAGTCAAATAGAATATGAAAATTATAACACACAATCACGTCACATTCGTTCTCACTCTCGTAGTTGTAGGATGGGGGGGGGGGTCGGGCCTCCGGACACTATATTTTTGAAGCCTTCTTTTTTGTCTCTGCATTACACTAAAAGTATGAATTCAATGGTTGTAATCATCTTGTTCTCCATAATATTTCCTAATATCTTGTACTAAAAATTGATGAAACTTCGCTTGTAAATTTTTCAAAATGACTTTCTAAAATTGATCGTCCGGACACACAACCTGT
This sequence comes from Lytechinus pictus, assembly GCF_037042905.1. NCBI lineage: Eukaryota > Metazoa > Echinodermata > Echinoidea > Temnopleuroida > Toxopneustidae > Lytechinus > Lytechinus pictus. The sequence goes on along the minus strand of NC_087246.1, from coordinate 43,785,732 downwards.
CAATTGGGTAGACTCATGCTAGTCTAGAAGCACTCCCACACTCCAGACAAAGTGTCACAAGTACATGAATTCTCGTAAGCACACAGAAAATACAACTTATAATATGCTCTAATAAAATGTAGTAATGTACTGCCTTTCAGGGTTCAAACATCCTACAAATACACTCTTTTATAACATCAAATGATTCTATTAAAAAACAAAGTTAATTTACAGGACATTAATATACATGTATGAAGTCTGCGCCGAGCATCCAATCATAAGGCAGTCTACCAGGAAATTCATCTATCGCGGGGGCAACGCAGAATTCAGTACAGACAAGTATACATGTACATTATAAATACGCTGTGCACTGTACTCTATGCAAATACAATTTATGCAAGCGGCCTTCGGCCTTGCGTAACCCGATGAAAACCACATGTTTTGCTTAGACTTCGGACACTGCCTGCCGAAGTGCCGATATCATCCGAACATGCGCCCGAAATCTACACGCTGGCATCTTTACCCGACAGAGTGTTGTGCTCCGTGAGTCAGCCGATCGCGCGGTGTAAAGATTCTCACACACAGCGCTGGGCGAGGAAGGGAAGAGGGTCGCGCGATCAGCCAATCAGCGTGCAGGGAATCCGTCTACTGTGTGCCTATGGGGAAAGTTCTTCGTGCTGTGCGGTATCGGTGAGAAAATAGATCCTCCGAGAATACCTTTCATAATTCATATAAAATATAGGAAAGTGAAATTCTAGGTCGATTTTGGTACGAGGTGATAGAGAATTGCCCACTTGTTTTGGTGGAATACTGTGTGGGGCAATGGAAGGCTTGTACTGCGCATGCTTACTATATTTTAATTCATAAATTGGCTCTCGGCAGTGGCTGGATGACGTCATGTAATAAGCAAAATGTACACGCCCGCTAGCGTTGAACGCACCGCTATCCGTTCTATACAATTTGCCACTGTGCAATGTGGGAGATTATCTCCAATATCAGAGACGTTTGTAAAGAATTTGGGTATCCAATTTCAGAGACAGTCTCCAGTTTTGGAGACCAATTTCCTTTGTTTACATTTGCGGCAAAAGGATTACCTTGGCGGCAAATAAAAATGTGATAAGCAGATTCCTCATGAAAAATTACCCCTTTTCACCGTCTACTTTAAAAATTCACCGTCTACTTGTGTTTTGATAAGGATTTTTGTTGTCAATCACACACAAAACAAATGGGCTTCTGACCTCAGTGAGACAAAATTTTGGGTGGAAAAAATCATGCTTTTGTTGGTGTTGTTTCGTTTGTCCTTTTGCAAAGCAAGTCTCCAATGTGTGCGCCTCTACTGATAATAGGAAATTGTACCAAAAAAATCAACAGGCATCTCACGTATAATCGCTGATGGCGCTAGGCCCTACATCATAAAATAACGGTGAACAGCGAAATAAATGCGGAGCACCTAGAACGCAACCAGCAGTACGCCAGTAGGCCTACAGCTGATCTGACGTAAACGACATAAACAAGCAAGTTTATTAAATAATATCGCGCGCCCTCTCTGTGCGTATAGAGAAAACCAGCGAATTGGCCGCATGCCTGCTTCGACATCAAGTAAAATCATCGATATAATTTAATTAAAGTAGGGCCTACCAGAATTCAGAAAGACAGAGAGGAATTGAAATTGGCTTCATATCGTTTGGACTTTGGTAAGTTTCATATCCAAAGCTTACTTCATTCATGTAAAATGTAGGCCCTAGATAAATTTCAAATTTTTACATAAGAATAAAAAACTTATTGCAAGTGCCGTGCCAGCGGTTATCCTGTGCACGGCGGCGGTAATGTACCCATAATAAAGGCCTAGGCATAGGCATAGCCATAAGCCCATACTACCCACTCATGGCATCAATGCATCTCGCGTGCGAAGGATTCATATGCACATGGTGCACGCGAATTTTTCACACCCTTTTTACTAAAATAACTATGCCATTCCTTTTAAAATAATGTTTCTAATTGAGCTATGACACTTACCGAACCATATGGATCGTTTCTTGTCTTCTCTTTGGTGTGTTTTTAAGAAAAAAAAAGCATTTTCTCGTGATCTTCACGTAGATACCGCAGGGTCATCGTGGTTGTAAACTTTTGCTTAAAGAGGGCGCGCGATATTATTCACAAGATGTTTGTTTACGGTTCTGCAGCTTGTACTGCTAGCTGCATTTTAGACGCTCAGCATTATTTTCCTCTTTCTGTTTTTTGTTTTGCTGTCAAGCGGTATTTTCTATAAAATAGCACTTTTTTCTTCTTCCTCATCTATGATCAAAGGTGAATACTTTTTTTTGATATCTGTTCTAAAAGCTGGACATTTTAAATATTTTGTTCAAGTAAATAAATCAACAGGATAGTAATAAAAATGCGATAGAGCTGCCCGAGCTGAAAATTCTGATACAAGGACTTGAAAATAAAACATTCTGAGCACTTTTTATAACCATGATGAGGAGACCTATATATATATATGTATATGAAATAAGCTAACACGAAAAAAAGACGTTTTGGGGACTGTTAAATAAGAATTCATGAGTGGGATAGGTAACTATCTATTCTATTCTTGTTCGTTTTCTATTATTATTTGTGTGTTGTGTTTATTTTTCTTGAACATAAAAGAAAATCTTTCGCATATGTCGGACCCAAATTATTTAATGCACTTCCTTTAAAGTTTGTACCTCCTTGTTAGTTTTTAAAAAAATATGCAAAGCCTCTCATACGAATTGATAAAGAGCGAAATGATATTCCATTGATTTACAATGCTATGTATGTTTAAATTGTCACTTCCCACTCTACATTTTGGTGTTAATTGTTTCTGATGTTAGATATTTTTGATGTTGTTTGTTGTTGTTGTTGTTGTTCATAGCATATGGAAAAGTAGTCGCATTTGCTCCCGAGCAGCGACCGAACGCGCGTACGTGTACAGAAGCTATGGCACTCTAGATACGAAATTATGTTGTAATGGGGCCGAAATGTGAATTGACTCAAAAGTAAAATTCCTACGAAGCTCGGTTGAGTGGAAATCTATTTTCTACACCTTTTTTTATGATAATACCAAATTTTAAAGAAATTAGAGATTCAGGCTCCACGGAATTGTTGTTTATAAAACACATGTTTGAGCTTCTCCCACACCAGATTTGCGTATTATTACACGTTAATTTCCCTGTTTGCACACGCTGTGTCGAGGTGGGACGGTCTGTCAAAGACTGTATCTCATGAACCAAACATCGTACGAAAGCCGGTTTCCCGCCAATCTGTGCAGAATATATTTCTCTACAATACATGTAAGAATGATGCTGATTGGTTAAAAATTGTCTACGGAAATAAAGATAAACTAAGACCCCTTCATTTGTTCACCCAATCAGCCGTCAGTGCGATCTCTGCCCTCATTAGCATACCGGGTCATGACGTATCAAGACGTCTGAGTTTCATCATGGTGGATTTTACATGTAGCGCGGCCTGACATTCTCGGAAAATCAGACAACATTTGAGGTTTACTTCAGGTATTTAGCTAAATTGGATTTTGATCTAGTGACATAAGACTGCAAAGAGTCTGAAACTTTCATTTATATGTATTGTTAAGAACAGAACGAGGAGAACTGTGCTTTTTTCTACAATGTCGGCTCAGGATCGCCCATTTTCATAACTGTACAAAGAGAGGTTGGATAGCACCATTTGTGTCTACGGGGGGATTCATGCCAAATCTTAAGAAATATAAAATTTGTCATAATACCAAAATAATCACATAACAATATGCAGAAACAACATAAACAACTTTTGTATTTACATGTAGATCTGCCCACTATAAAAAAAAAAAAACGAAAGAAAATGCCATAAACATCAAGCCTACAGTGTTCTGTATGCATGTAGATTTTACGATAATTTACCCATTTTCCATAATGGACGCGTCCGTATCGTAGTTTCGTAAGCTGGCGTGCGCATTGGACCGGAGAGCTCATGAATAATTCATGAAGCGGGCGGCGTACGTCGGTGACCCGCGGAACCCGGTCATTTTGAGCAAATGCGAATTTCCACCCCAAACTTTTCCATATGTATCTTGACATGTATTTTAAACTGCAGGGCGCCTTTGTAAAGCAGTTTTAAGAACTGAACAGGCCTACCCTGCAGTATAAAATAAATAAAACTAAATAAATAAATAAATAAATAATAAGCACCAAAAGGTGGACATGTCCGCTAAGATATATTAACGAAGTCACCATTATTATCACAAGCTAACGAATCAAAATGCGAGCGTGAAACGTGAGCTTCTTTTTTTCTTAATTCAGTCTTAACGATACTTTTTCATCATATTTTAAAGGTGAATCTCATGATTCAAAATGATAAATGCTTGTCGCACGGGCAGAAATAGCGGGACCAATAGTTATTTTCAATATTCCGAACTGCATTCTGGACGTTGTATAAGCAGCGCCTTTGTATAACAATTAAAAGGGTAGGCCTATTTACCTTACAAATTATGCGAGCGCTGAACTTTTGGACATTTAAACCTCAACAAATGGACATTTTTAAAATATGAACAACATCATAAATGTCACTTACAAAAATGATGCCAGCGCGAAGCTCGCGCTTAGAGTTTTTAATATTGATGACAGGACTGTATCTAAATGAAAAATAATGCGAGGGCATTTGAACCTTTATAATCATGAAAAAGATGGTATTTTTATAAATAAAACATGGGAGTCTAATTTTGTTTTAGTGTTAATATTCAGATCTTCAAACTTGACATTTTCCTATCCCCTTCATCATCCCCTCTCCTTCTCCCTTTCCCCATTTTCGTTCTCCCTTCTTTTCTTCTCTCCCTTTCCCTTCCCTTTTTCGCTTTTCCTTTCCCTTCTTTTCTTTCCTTTCTCCCTCCCCTACTCTTTTCTCGCTCTTTCCATTTTTCTTTCCCTCTCCCTTCCCCTCTTCCTTTCTTTTGTTTTCTTTCTATTTTATGGTCTCCTTTTCCCTCTCTCTCCTCTACTTTTCCCGCTCCCCTGATCTGTCTTTTATTGTCTCTCCTTTCCTTTCCCGCCCCCTCCATTCCCTTTTTCCTTTCCCTTCTTTTCTTTCCTTTCTCCCTCCCCTACTCTTTTCTCGCTCTTTCCATTTTTCTTTCTCTCTCCCTTCCCCTCTTCCTTTCCTTTGTTTTCTTTCTATTTTATGGTCTCCTTTTCCCTCTCTCTCCTCTACCTTTCCCCCTCCCCTTTTCCTTTCCCTTTCCCTCTCCTTTTTTGTGCAAACATTAACACGAATATCTTGCTTCCTACACACACACACAAACGCCCGCAATCTAACACACGTAATGCGAAACAATCGGGACATTATCATTTTGTTCATATATATATATGTATATTTTCTCAATGAACATTTTCATCTATTTAAAGCTTTGAAAATTATTAAACAATGATTCCATAGGCGAAATCTCAATGATCATTAGGAAGGTACTTTACCCATTTTCCTTTTATGTCATTGTGATTATTCCATACTAAGGCAACATATTTTGGATATAAAAATACGTGAAGGATATGTTCCTCTTCTGTTTTATACTTTAACAGAAAACATTTTGTTCAACCAAATTATGATTTGTATTTCCAAGTTCCATGTAATATTTTCATTGGAAAATCTCTTAAAGGTCAAGTGCACCCCAGAAAAAATTGTTTGAATAAATAGAGAACTATGTTGATTTTTGGTACAATTTCCTATTATGCGCCGACGACTTGAATCGAGAATGTTCGATAGGAAAATTTCGCATTTCGATTGTTGTTTGCGTAATTTCCACCGCAGTACGAAGGATGACTAAGGACGGACCGAGCGAAGTATCCTGGTTGAGATTTGGAGGTAAGCGATAAAAACACTTTTATAAATAATTTATAATTTCTTTTTCAATAAACTTAAAGTAAAACCATACGATCAAGATTAACATAGTGGACAAATATTGAAAGGTTTGGCGTAGTTTAGTCCCTCACATTCGTGTGAATGAAAACGTCAAAATGCACTATGAAATCACATGTGTTGTGCGAGGTTAGTATACTAACCTCGCATGTTGTGTGAGTGCATACCGGTACTACTAGGGTGTCTGGAGAAAAATATTATTTTTCCTATTTCAAGAAAATATCACATTTTCTTTGTGAATTTGAAGAGAAATGACCTTCAGACTGACAGAAATGTAACATTTTTGAAAAAAATCTGATTATTGGCTGCAAAAAAGAAGAATGAAATTAGGTCAATTTTCAGCATTTCTCTGCCATAGACTGTGTAGTTAAGAAATGGACACACACAAATCCAAATTTTTAGCTTCCGAGAGCTGTTATAAATTCATTATTAATGCCAAAAACTTGTCCATAAAGAGTCTAATAGGATTTTTTATGCTCTTTCTGATGGTATGATTTTTATAAAGATTTGGAAACCAGATCACAATGAAAAATTGCGACAAAGTGAAAAAATTGTGCAAAACAGAAAATTAATTTTCCCATAGAAAACGCATGGGGAAATGGCAATCTCAACACACACAAAAATAAGGGTTTGCAATTTATCTCTAAATCCTTATTTAAAATGATCATATAAACTTGTCCTTACTGTCAAAAGAAGCCCCTGAATTTTCTCTTTCCATACATGCCAAACACAAGTTAATAATAAATTCAGATCACATTTTTCTAGAAGCCTGAACTTCCCGAAAAAAATGTGCCATATTTTCCCCTAAATCAGCCCGTCTTATGCTGACACTTTTCAGTGTGGCTTCAGACACCCTAGTACTACCATACTCCAGACCATAGGCTAGCGGTGTTCAACACCAGCATTCAACACGAACTGCCGGAAATACGTCATATTTTCCGAGGTCAATCCCAACACCAGCCTGATTTCAAGTACGGTGTTGTGGCTGGTGTTGGTGTTGTCACAACACCAACACCAGATTTCAACACCGTATTTGAAATCACCCATGCATCATTTGTAATATACTAACTTAGTGTGACGTGAGTGGGACTTGGTGCATGGAAATGCTTCGTCACTTTCGCCCGCGCCTGACGCGGCTCGACCTAAACCCAAGAGAAGTGCAATTATTGTCGTAATTTCGTATATTACCTCGGATACTGCAGGAACAGTGAATTTAGAATTAGAAAGGGGGTCATCGGCAATGAAGTTCACATCAAAATCAACTCTCGAGTTGGAGCAAAACCGAGAAGAATTGCTCCCAAACGTTTCTTCACACACTGATGACAACGCCATTTTTCTCGATCACATTATATCTCTGCAGGACCAACTTGAAGCGAGCGGACAGACTCAGCGGACACTTTGATATCGCGATATCACGAATTGTCCAATTTCCGCCCATGTGAACACGCGGCGATTTCCCCATCGTAATAACGTGTAGTCTCTCTTACGCAGACGCTTGTTTCTATTTTCAATTGAAGTTGTCTCTTAACCCTAAATAGACTGGGCTATTTCGACGCCTAAGAAGACTGGGGGGGGGGGGGGGGCTGATTCAGCCCCCCCCCTTTTTTTTTTTTTTTTTTTTTAAAGATGTTTTATTGTTTTTCTCTTAAATGAAATTTCATACAATGCAGTTTACAAAGTAACAATTGTAAATAATAAATCGAACAAATTTCTTAAACTCGTATACATTATGCACATCATGAAATAATATTCTAAGACACTGCATCGTACCAATACCAGATGAGTTTAACAAACAAATATCAGAGAAAAAACTTTTAAAAGTATATGCGTTGTACCTGCCCCCTCGGCCCTCCTTGCCCACCCCCCCCCCCTTCCCTCCGCAAACCCCACACTTCACACCCTCAAACACTCGCACACTTCATACGCCCTTGCATACGGTGCCCGCGTTCCGTTTGAAACAAGAAAAACACATAATGAACGAACATAATCTCGTGAGCTCTGTCGCCTCTATATTCTTGTAAGGAAATGTTCCCATTTCCTTTTCCTTATATGGTTTGATAATTTACCCCGCGTTACTGCTAAAATTTTCTCTTCACGTTCATTTTCTAATAGCTTCTCTCTAATTTCGTTGGGACTTGGTGGTCTTTTTTTAGTCCTGCTGTAAACAAAGATCAGATATTTTATTAAAAGAATAATGTGATTAATTATCTGTTCCTTCCCTACATTAGCATGCTTATAACACCAACTGTGTATATCCACCCACCTGGCATTTTTTATTTCATACATATTGAATAAGTCACCACAATCTATCCATACGTCTCTCGTCTTTTCACATGAAAAAAACAGATGCTCGTAAGTTTCTTCAGTATTCCCACAAAATGAACATTCACTATCTGAGAAAATTTTGAATAAATGTAAATATTTCTTCGTGTATATTAATTCATAAAGCATTTTAAATTGAAACTCTCTAAGCCGTTTAGAGTACATTTTCTGGGTCTTGAAAATATAGCACAGATATATTTTTCGGAGAAATTATGTCTTCTCTATATTATTAAACGCATACGATTTTTCCAATTTAATACTTAAAAGTGCCTTGTATATTTTCTTGGATGTCACGTTTGGTAAACTGTTAATCTTACCATTAATTTTAAATTCTAGATTTAGACCAGTGTCTTCACAGTTGTCTTTTTTCTTCAAAAGGTGTTTCCATGTTGCTGGAATATTTTCAAAAACTTTATAAACTTTATAACTTGATGTTACCTTCCTTGTCAACAATATGATGCAATTTATATATATATTTAAGAAATAAGTTTTCATCAAATAGCATTTGCCCGTTTAGTCGAATAAGTTTATTGTTAAAAAATATCTCATTTCTTTTAGATGTTTCTTTTTTAAGAAGTACTTCTTTGGTAGCGGCCCAAATTTTCAACATATCCATATAAAATTTTGGTAATTATATTTTACAAATATTCAGTGAAGTATTAGTGAATAATAACAAAAGTCCTCCTACATCACGGGTTCCATATATAAAAAAACGTTTCCATCCTATTCTGAAATCTCCTGTCAAAAGCCTTTTCAGCCACATGACTCTTTGTGCATATACAAATAAATGAAAATCAATCATTTTAAGTCCTCCCCTTTCGTACTCCATAGACATCACATTTCTTTTGACCTTATCTTTACCATTCTATAAGAAATCAAACATTAACTTTTTGATCTCACCAAACACCCATATTGGTACTGGTAAAAGTGAAGACACATAATTTATTTTAGAAAGTGCAAATGTTTTCAAAAGTTGTATCTTGCCCATCAGGGTGAGATCTCTTTGCTTCCACCATATTAATAATTTTCTTATTTTACTTAAAATCTCTTTGAAATTAACATTTTCCTGAATTTCTACATCTAATGAAAAAGTTATTCCCAATATTTTGATAGCTTCAACTAATTTACCAAATGGAACTTCAGTATTTTTTTTTAGAAAGAGGACCAAACGCTAATATAAATGTTTTGTCTTTATTCATTTTTAAGCCTGAAATCTTAGCAAAATCTCCAAATATTTTTCCGATTCTATCAATAGATTGGGAGTCCCTCACAAAAAGTGTCATATCATCCGCGTAGAGCGCTTGTTTGACTTCTACATTATACCAAAGCTGATTCCGTGGATGGATTTATCTTTACGAATGGTATTAGCAAGGACCTCGATACAAAGTATAAATAAATAAGGAGAGAGGGGATCCCCCTGTCTTACACCTCTTTCAACACTAAAGTATCCTGTCGATATACCCCCATTAAATACGCAACTCAAGGCATTTTTGTATAATGTTTTGATCCAGCTGCAAAATGAGGACCCGAAGCCAAAAGAACGTAAAACGTTTTGCAAAAAGATATGCGAGACCGAATCAAACGCTTTTTCAAAATCTACTGCCATTATGAAACCAGGTGCATTATTTTGCCGTGCATAGTATATCATATCGTCAATCCATCTAATTGCATCTCCTATGTTTCTATCCTTTATATAACCAACTTGGTCGATAAAAAATATTTCATGTAATACCTTTTTAATTCTATTTGAACGTACTTTAGTTAAGATTTTGTAATCGACATTTAATAATGAAATTGGTTTATAATTTGTTATTAACAGGGGATCTTTCAAAGTGCCGCCAATAAGTTCAGTCTACTTTGAAGATGCTGAAATTGAAAGGAAACCTTGTTTAAATATTATTGATCCCAAGCGATACAGGGGAGACAAAAATTTTAATGAACGGGTTAATTGACAGGCGTGCATTAAAGAGCCATGCTTATTAAGGCACACAATAATATTATAATGTGGCCTAAACGAGTGTTTTCCACCATTTTCAAAGTGCCGCCAATAAGTTCAGTCTTCTTTCAAGATGCTGAAATTGAAAAAAAAACCTTGTTCGAATAGATTCCAAGCGATACAGGGGAGACAAACATTCAATGAACGGGTTAATTGACAGGCGTGCATTAAAGAGCCATATTAATTCACAAGATGCATGCATAGAAAATGTGAGCGAAACGAGTGTTTTCTACCATTTTCAAAGTGCCGCCAATAAGTTCAGTCTACTTTAAAGATGCTGAAATTGAAAAAAAACCTTGTTCGAATTGATCCTAAGCGATACAGGGGAGACAAAAAAAATTAATGAACGGGTTAATTGACAGGCGTGCATTAAAGAGCCATGCTTATTAAGGCACACAATAATATTATAATGTGGCCTAAACGAGTGTTTTCCACCATTTTCAAAGTGCCGCCAATAAGTTCATGCAGTCTTCTTTCAAGATGCTGAAATTGAAAAAAAACCGACAAGCCATGATCGGTCGTTCGGATAGAATGATGTTTGAATCTTTAATAGAAGAAAAAAATAGCAACTATCAATATTGATATTTTAACAGATACCAAATAGCATTACAATTCTGAACGACGAAAACAAGACATCTAAATAATGGTTAAGAGACAACTTCAATTGAAAATAGAAAGAAGGGTCTGTGAAAAAGAGACTACACGCTATTATGACGGGAAATCGCCGTGTGTTCACATCAGCGGAAAATTGACTATTTGGGATATCGCGATATCAAAGTGTCCTCTAAGTCTGTCCGCTCGCTTCAGGTATGACGATCGCATCACACAAATTCGGAACTAGTCCAGGATAGAAGAGGCATAACCTTGTTTTTTCATATATATATACAATATTTTTTGATGGTTTCTTGTCAATTCGAGGGTGCTGATTACGAATCTGAATGATGCCACTCGTGTAACCTTGAGCATTTTCTGCAAATTGGCAAAATCCAATATGGCCGCCAAAATATGCAAATTATACCCATGAAAATCATAAAATTGCCAGCAAACTGGCTATATAAAATATATGTAATTGTTTTGCAGGAGTGAAATACTCTCTGAAAATTTTATTTTTGACAAAATATTTATTTTTTGATATTCAAAATGGCCGCAACAGACCTATGTATACCCTATCACGTACAATATGAATAGGGAAAATTAATTTTTCACAAAAATGATCGCTAAACTGCAAGTAATTGTGATCTATGGACGAAGTAATATATGAAAATCATCAATGCTAACATGATATATCATTTATTATGTCATGTATGGGAAAATCGTTGTATTTAAAATTCAAAGTAGCTGCCACTGACCCAAATAGTATTATTTTCTATGGCAAAGGGGCCAACAAAAATCGCACGAGTGAGCACTAAAATGCATATTATTAAGAGAAACAAGTGGAATACTGACTAAAAACACAATTGCTAACGAAATATATCATTTGCTATGCCATGTATGTGATAAATGCTGTATTTTGATATTCAAAATGGCCGCCAAATGCCCTTACAAAGTTCTGTACAATGAGAAAGAGGACTAAAGAAATCACAAGAGTGAGCACTGAAATGCATTTATTTGTGATGAATAAATGGGATACTGTCTAAAAAAACATAATTTTTAACGAAATTTATCATTCGGGTTTAAAGTTTGTGTTTAATACTGTATTTTGACTTTCAAAATGGCCGCCATAGACATTAGTTGTATTATGTACAATGCGAACTAGGAAATATATTTTCACACGAGTGAGCACCATAAATGCACGTAATTGTGATCTATGAGTAAAATATTGTCTGAATTAAAGCATAGTAGAAAATACAGAAAGATCTTAAATTCTGCAGATGTCAACGGGTCATCAGCAGCACACCAGGGATCACAGGTGTTTCGCCCATTTGAGTGCTGTACACCTCCCCCTGCATGGCTGGCCAGTGCTACGCTGGAATACGTACCCTGGACAGTACCCCCATTAATTGACACCTAAGTGATCTGGATTGTCCAGAAAGCACTACGATGCCTTCTGAATAACCCAATCCGAGCCCCTCTCGGCAGCCCCACACATTCTCCTCACCCACTTCTCCCCTTCCCTAACACTGAACCCCATTGCTCGGATCCACCTTCTTACAGAGACACCCGCAAACCCCCTGCACCCAACCTCGACGGTATGTACCTCCGCTCCCCATCCATTCTGCTCACACTCCTGCTTCAGACTAGCATACTTATCAATTTTCCTCTCCCTCGCCTCTTCTATCCTGGTCTCCCATGGCACCGTCAACTCGACCATCAAAATCTTACGTGCCGACCTAGCCACTAGAACCATATCTGGCCGCAGGGCTGTGACTACCACCTCTTCCGGCATAGTCCTATTCCCCTCATCCACACGTACCTCCCAGTCGTCTGCAGCAGCTAACAACCCACCCACACCTTGTCTTTGCCTAGTCTTCCTACACCTTGTCCCCTTCTTGACAAACTCGATGCCCCTCACCCTCGGGGGTCCATTCTTCTTTCTCGCCTCTACCGCTGCCCTTGCCAAAGCTCCCATCTCCTTCAAGACCTGGTTATGCCTCCATGTATAGGCTTGCAATAACCCTCCACAAGCTGACAGGACATGCTCCAATGACCCTCTTGCCTTCCTGCAAACCTTGCAGCTATCGTCCTCCACACAACCCCATCTCTTCAAATTCACTGGCGTTGGCAGGACATCAAAGGTGGAACTGATCATGAAGCGCACGGCTCCAGACGACATCGTCCTGAGTTGATCCCAGGAGACCTTCCTCTGCTCGATCCACCTCTTCCCAATTAACGAGTCCATGCACCCTGCACACCCTGCTGTGCATCTTTTGCCAACCGACATTCCTCCTCCTTCTCCTAGTTTGACTGCCTCAACCACCAAATCCCTCCTACCCTTCCTGCCTTGCTTTCCAACAAGATTTAATTATCAGTTCTTCTGCCAGGTAGGTGATAAATACTGTATTTTGAAAGTCAAAATGGCCGATACAGGCCGGCCCCAACAGTATTATGCACAATGTCAATGGGGACAAATGATTTTAACAGATTTTGGCTTTGCTTGACTAAATGGTGTTGTATGAGTGAAATATTGTCTGAAAACATGATTACTAACGAAATATATCATATCATCTAAAATTTAGGTGATAAATGTTTATATTTCAAAATTCAAAATGGCCGCCATATGCCCTTTTGTGAAATTATCTGTCCTCATTCAAATTGTACATGATACAATAAGGGCCCATGGCGGCCGGCCATTTTCCATGTCAGAATGCAGCATTTATCACCTGAAATGCACCGGATATGATATACCTCGTTAGGAACCATGGTTTTAGGCAATATTTCACTCTTACATCACAATTATATGCAATACTTATAGTCAAGCAAAGCCAAATTCTGTCAAAATTATATGTCCCAAATTACAATGTACATAATACTTTAAGGACCTATGGCAGCCATTTTGAATTTCAAAGTACAGTATTTATTACCTCCATGACCAATATGTGATGTATTCATTTAGAAATCATGTTTAAGACAATATTTTTACTCATACATCACAGTTACATGCACTTTATGATTCTCACTCTTGTAAAAAGTATTCCCTATTCGCATGTAACATAATTTAGTTAGGGCTTGTTTCAGTTATTTTGAATGTCAAAATACAGTATTTATCACTTACATGGCAGAAGAAATACTATATTTCATAAAAATCATGTTTTCAAATAATGTTTTATCATACAACATGACTTTATGGATTTCATAGTCAAGTAAATCTAAATTCTTACAAACTTACATGCCCCCATTTATATTGTAGATAATACTGTTAGGGCCTATAGGGGCCATTTTGAATTTCACAATACAGCATTTATCTCATACATGACAAAAGAAATTATATGTTTCGCTAGAAAACATGTTTTCAGACATTATTTTACTCGGTGATCAAAATTACAAGCATTTTATAGTTCTTACTCTTGTGAAAATTAATTTCTCCACTCGCATTGTACATATTGTATAATGGGCATATGGTGGCCATTTTGAATGTCAAAATACAGCATTTATCACATAAATTGCATTTATATTTTGATAAAATTATGTTTTTAGCCAGTATTCTACTCGCTTATCTTAATACTATAGTAATATGCATTTAAGTATTCTTGTGATTTTCTTTTGTCCCCAATATTGTACATAATACTGTCAGGGTATTTGGTGGCTTTTTGAATATTAAAATGCTTCTTTTATTACATACATGACATAACAAATGATACATTTCGTTAGCAATCATGTTTTCATCCATTATTTCACAACAAATCACAATTACGTGCATTAATTTAGTGCTCACTTTTGTAAAATTTAGTTTTCCCCATTCATATTGTACATAATATAGAATACAGGGGGTCTATGGCGGCCATTTTGAATATCTAGAAAATAATTTTTTTGTAAAAATTGTTTTTTCAGAGAGTATATCACTCCTGCAACACAAATACATACATTTTATAACCAATGTGCGGGCAATTTTATGATTTTCACGGGTAATTTGCATATTTTGGCGGCCATATTGGATTTTGCCAATTTGCGGGAAATGCTCAAGGTTACACGGGTGGCATCATTCAGATTCGTAATCAGCACCCTCGAATTGACAAGAAACCATCAAAAAATATTGTATATATGAAAAAGCAAGGTTTGGTCGGTTTTCTATGGGGCCTATCCTGGACTAAACTAATCGGCGGGTAAAAGAGCCTCCGGCCCCGATCACCTGCCCGGTCCAAATCGCCTAGGCCTACCGGTATGTGGCTATGACACCGGCGCCGGCCGCGAAATTATTTTTCCCACCGAGTTCTGGACCAACAAATGAATATTCATGACTTGCGTCTTCGGATTAAGAGTACGCATGCGCGTGGACTCTGCCTCGACCAGTGATGGTCGTAAGCATTCACGTTCAGTTGCTCAGAATGAATATTAACATCGTCAAATTACCGGTACTCTTACATAGTTACATATGCCTTATATATATCCAATTCTTAAACACTTTTCAAACTAGCTGCCATTAATGGCAAGACATGTGCTAGGCTAGGGCTCGCTTAGGCTAGCGCATTAACTTTACCTCAAATCTGGACCTGTCTAATGCCTAGTACTAATCAGTGTTGTAGTGCCTTGGCCTTGAACATTCAAGCCTTGGCCTTGAGGATTTTGAGCCTTGAAATTTCAAGGCATTTTCAAGGCATTTTCAAGGCATTTTGTATTATGTACTTTCATTTGTTTTATAAGTAATTATAAATGTTTCTGTTTTTTTAATTATATTTAATGACACTAATGGTCAATACTACCAGTCACCAGTAACATCAGCAGCAGCAGTAGTATGTGTACTAGCAGTGTCATCGATTGTAATTGTCACCATTATCAAGAACTTTCAAACAAAGAATACATCAGTTATGAAAATTAGCATTATGTATTGGTAATGTGTTGTAATCATGACTAATGATGTTAATGACAGTAAATAATAATGATCAAGATCAAGATAATAGTGCTTTGATGACAAGAATAAATTCGACATCTGACTGCAATTTTCAGTGACAACAATATTCATACTTTAAACATAGCTAACTCTAACGCACGATAACAAGGTTGATTTCTATTCCATTAGGATTTTCCTTGTATTATTTTCTTTGGCCAACAAGAATGAAAAGATTTGGTAAACTTGAACACAGTCTTCAATTTTGTCATATCCAAATGGGTTATGTCAATGGCATGATGAGCCAGAAACTTTGGGGGGCCAAGTATCGCTGGCATATAGAGCAAAATTTCTGTCAAAAAAAAAGAAGAAAGCGATTGAAGCGAGCGAGTGAACAAAATTTGTCCCCCTCTTTCTATAGGAAAAGCTAATTTTGCGATAGATTGTTTAAAAAATAATATCACATTTACTCTATATTTTCATTTCCCTTCCGCCTTATCTAAGTGTATTCTTGGTGGTGGAACTTCTTCTTCTCTCTATCTCTTTTCTAAATTGTATATTTGTTTTGGGTCAGATTGACAAAACAAAGGGGGAAAATGTTTACTTCTTTTTAATCATATATCGTTCAACAGTAAATTTAATTTCTCTACAGTTTCAAGGAAATAAACAACGTATTTGTTTTTGTGTCAATATGGTTTCAAGAAATAATGATTAATTAAAAAAAAGTAATTGAATAATTAATTATTATTAATATTATCAACAAGTATTAATAATTAATGATTGATTAACTGTTTAAAGAAATAATTAAGATTTACCCTCTCCCAACTAAGGGTATGGGGTGCGCCCTGTTTACTTTATATCCTTTTGAATATAACTTTATTTTGTTAGTATTCTTTATTCTGTTTTTTTAAAGGAGAATGAAACTCTTGGAGCAAGTTAGCTTTTGTGAAAGCAGAAAAATCAAAGAATAAGATCAACAAAAGTTTGAGTAAAATAGGACTAGCAATAAAAGAGTTATGAGCATTTGAATGTCGAGATCACTAATGCTATGGAGATCCTCCCATTGGCAATGCGACCAAGATCTGTGATGTCACACACGTACAACTCTCCCATTTGGACACTGAAAATATACCCCAAAACATCTCTTTTTGCTCATTCTAATCATATGACAAATAATTCATCAATGATATAATGTTGTGAAACCTCTGTACTTAATTGTCATCTCATAATTAAGAACACCTCACCTTGTGATAGACTCTATAAAAGTGAGAATATAAGTGAAATAAGTACTAAAGTAATGAGGGAGTTGTACGTGTGTGACATCACAGATCTTGGTCGCATTGCCGATGGGAGGATCTACATGGCACTAGTGATCTCAATATTCAAATGCTCATAACTTTCTTATCATTCATTCAATCTTCCTCAAACTTTCAACAATATGTTTCTTTGATTTTTCTCTTTGATATTGATTCAGCTGGTTTCAAGGGTTTCATTCTCCTTTAAGGTAAAATAAGTGTAGAAGATACAAGAAATGAGAATTGAAATTTAAAAGTGGTTGTAAGCAGAAAAAAAAAGAAAGCTGACAAGAGTCCTAAAAATGACTCATTTTCAGTTTAAGCATTTAAAAATTTTAACTTGCGTTTTGTGCTCTCTAGCCCCCCCCCCCAAAAAAAAAATCCCTGTAGGATTTTTATTTCCAAATGAAATATGCCCTTTTTAAAAAAGAAATATACCTTCTTTAATAATAAAACATAATACATTTTAGGTTCGAAAATCACAGATTTTGAATCGTGCTTGCATCAATTATTGTTTAGTACAGAACTAATCCTGCTCATGGTTACACAAATGTATAGAATGTTGCTTATAATGGTTGGAATATCACAAATTTTTGGCTGGCTTCCTGCACTCGCATCAATTATTGTACTCGTTCTCTTCCCGTTCACAAAAAAAATGCTTAGAGTGTCCAGTTTTCAGGTTGGAATATCACAAATTTTTGAGCTCGCGCTTTGCGCTCACACTTTTTATAAGGCTTATGAGATTATTTCATGTTTATGTTGTTTTATAAGAATAAAACTAAGAAGTGACTGATCGGGGAAAACATAGGTGAAATAATTTCGGGCCCCGTCCCCTATCGGCGAAAGTCCGATCCGCCCTCGTGACACATACACACACACCGGAAAAAATGGCCGGTGGCCCCCCCCCCCCCCGAAAAAGCAAGGACCCCCCAGTGCGGCAGTGCCCCCCCCCCCATAAAAAAATCCTAGCTACGCCACTGCATTGCATGGAACGTATTATAACGTCAGGCACAAACTAACGTCAGTGATCTTGATCCCCGTCTTCCCCCCCAAATTAAGGATTTCTTAGCTGAAAAAAAATTGACAAGCAAAAAAAAAAGATCTTCACGTTCAAAAGAGGGGACATAAGTCTTTTTTTGTTGCATTTTGACATTACAAATTATTGATTTGGCTTCTCAAAGGGGGGAGGGCACGTCCCCTGGATCAGTTGTAAATTGTCAGGGGGCAGTCTGCGCCCCCCCCCCCCTTGGTACACTAGTTGTTCCATGCTGATACAGCGTAGATTAGAGTCTAGATCTAGAGACTAGACTAGAACTAAGATATTTTTTAGATCTAGGACTGGTTCTGTATACGGACTAGAAATATTAAACCATGTTAAATAAAATCAAACGTAAAGTTCAGAATTTGGTTCGAAGTTTTAAACCATGGCATTAGTCGGCTATTACTATTAGTATTAGGCATTAGACAGGTCCAGATTTGAGGTAAAGTTAATGCGTTAGCCTAAGCTAGCCCTAGCCTAGCACGGTTACACTTCGTAATTCCGAAGGTTCTTTATTCCGAAGGTTCGTAATTCCGAAACACGAAAATTGCCTTTACCTCGATGTTCGTTAATCCGAAAACGTAAAAGGGTTCGTTAATCCGAACATTTGTGGCGTTATTCCGAAGGTTCGTTATTCCGAAGGTTCGATAATCCGAAAACGAAATAAGGTTCGATGTACCGAAGGTTCGTTAATCCAAAAACGAAATAAGGTTCGTTGTTCCGAAGGTTCGTTAATCCGAAAACGAAATAAGGTTCGTTGTTCCGAAGGTTTGTTAGTCCGAAAACGAAATAAGGTTCGTTAATCATTTCGTTTTCGGACTAACAAACCTTCGGAATTACGAATCTCATTTCGTTTTCGGATTAACGAACCTTCGGAATTACGAACCTCACTTCGTTTTCGGACTAAGGAACCTTCGGAATTACGAACCTCATTTCTTTTTCGGACTAACGAACCTTCGGAATTACGAACCTTCGGAAATACGAACCTTCGGAATAACGAACCTTCGGAATAACGAAGCTTCGGAATTACGAATGTATGCGGCCTAGGACATGTCTTGCCATCATTAATACTTGTTGATAATATTAATAATAATTAATTATTCAATTACTTTTTTTTAATTAATCATTATTTCTTGAAACCATATTGACACAAAAACAAATACGTTGTTTATTTCCTTGAAACTGTAGAGAAATTAAATTTACTGTTGAACGATATATGATTAAAAAGAAGTAAACATTTTCCCCCTTTGTTTTGTCAATCTGACCCAAAACAAATATACAATTTAGAAAAGAGATAGAGAGAAGAAGAAGTTCCACCACCAAGAATACACTTAGATAAGGGGGGAAGGGAAAGGAAAAGATGGAGTAAATGTGATATTATTTTTTAAACAATCTATCGCAAAATTAGCTTTTCCTATAGAAAGAGGGGGACAAATTTTGTTCACTCGCTCGCTTCAATCGCTTTCTTCTTTTTTTTTGACAGAAATTTTGCTCTATATGCCATACTTGGCCCCCCAAAGTTTCTGGCTCATCATGCCATTGACATAACCCATTTGGATATGACAAAATTGAAGACTGTGTTCAAGTTTACCAAATCTTTTCAGAATATCATGAAGACTTAAAACATTCTTGTTGGCCAAAGAAAATAATACAAGGAAAATCCTAATGGAATAGAAATCAACCTTGTTATCGTGCTTTAGAGTTAGCTATGTTTAAAGTACGAAAATTGTTGTCAAAATTGCAGTCAGATGTCAAATTTATTCTTGTCATCAAAGCACTATTATCTTGATCTTGATCATTATTATTTACTGTCATTATCATCATTAGTCATAATTACAACACATTACCAATACATAATGCTAATTTTCATAACTAAGCATGACAGCAACAATACTGCCCATGAATTTCTTGAAACATTTTTGACTTCTTCATATTTGCCATTAATATCAAAACCCACTCGCATTGCAGATCGCTCTGCAACCCTTATTGATAACATATTTTGTAACATCATGCCGTCTCCTGATTCTGAAATTATATTATCCGATCTGACAGATCATTTTCCCATTATGTCACATTTTCCCCTCAAACACTCGTGTATTAATCCTTCCAAGCCATCAAGGCGGAGACCTACTCCCGAGAATCTTGCAAGACTGGGTGTTTCGTTAGAGTCTGTTGACTGGTCGCCTATTTATAACAATAATGATGCAAACATATGCTTCAATAACTTTCTGAATATTTTTAACAGTGAATTAGATAAGCATATTCCAAAAGTAAAAGATAGACAAACTAACTACAAAAAATCACCAAGACTTCCTTGGATATCTAAAGCACTTTTGCGTTCAATTAACAGAAAAAATAATTTATATTATAATTCAAAACTTAAAGGTACTCTTCAGGCAAAAACTAAATACACCACATATAAGAATACTCTAACTATGACAATACGTTTGGCAAAGAAAAGATATTTCACTGATCAAATAATTCTGTATAAGCACGACATTCAAAATACATGGAAAGTTCTTAAACAAGCAATGAATTTATCCAATAATAAGTCCGATATAACTGAAATTAGGTCTAACGGTGATATCATTGGAGATCCTGAAAATATAGCTAATGTTTTTAATGATTATTTTTCATCTATAGGAATTAACCTTGCTAGAGACATCCCCCCTTCAACTAAACATTTTTATGATTATCTAGGTACACCTAATTCTAGTTCAATATTTTTCACTCCCGTAGTCAAACAAGATATTACTGATATTGTATCTAATTTGAATAATAAAAAAAGTCCTGGTTATGATGATGTCAATAACTTCATTTTAAAAGGTATAATATCTGAAATTGTTGATCCTTTGACATATATCTTTAACCTTTCTCTAACCTCTGGTCAAGTCCCTGATCACATGAAAATTGCCAAGGTCATTCCATTGTACAAAAAAGGTGACAAGTTAAGTATCAGTAACTATCGCCCAATTTCTTTATTATCGTCCTTGTCCAAAATTTTAGAAAAAGTGGTTTATAGCAAAACAATTGATTTTTTAAAATCTCACAATATTTTTTCTAACTTTCAGTTTGGATTTAGAGAAAAACATAACACAGAACATGCATTATTGAATTTCGTTGATAAAGTGGCCCACGCTTTTGATAATTGCTCACATCTAGTCGGTATTTTTCTGGACTTCTCCAAGGCCTTCGACACCATTAACCATGATATTTTATTACATAAACTTTCTCATTATGGGGTGCGCGGGAAGGCCTTGGAGTGGTTCAGAAGCTACTTGTCTGATAGACGCCAATTTGTATCTTTGAATGGTCAGGCATCCAACATGCAATCTATTAATTGTGGAGTCCCGCAAGGCAGTTTGTTAGGCCCGTTATTATTTATCATCTATATTAATGACTTTTGTAAATCATCTGATGTCCTTTCGTTTATACTCTTTGCAGACGATTCCAATATGTTTTATTCCCATAAAAATCCATATACCTTAGTAAATACTATTAATAATGAACTTTTAAAAGTCACAGAATGGATAAGATCCAACAAATTGTCTCTTAATCTACTTAAAACTAAATATATGCTATTTAGCAATTCCATTGATACACTTCCGATGGACATTGTTTTAGATGACACTAATTTAGAAAGTGTCACATTCATAAAATTTCTCGGTGTTACCGTTGATAATAAGCTTTCCTGGAAATACCACATAGATTGTACTTGTAAGATTATTTCGCGAAATATTGGCATTATCAATAAATTGAAATATCATTTTTCGTCGTCGTCACTTTTAATGCTATATTCTTCTTTGATCCTACCTTACTTGAATTATGGGATACTTGCCTGGGGCAGCACACACCAAACCATTTTAGATAGACTGTTGTTACTGCAAAAGAAGTCCCTTCGTATTATTCATAATTCAGCTTTTCGTTCACACACTGACCCACTATTTTTTGACAGCAAATTGCTGAAGATAAGCGACCTATACTTATTTCATTTAGGGCAATTTATGTTTAAATTTAACAAAAATATCCTTCCACGTGTATTTGATTCTATGTTTCCTCTTAATCGGTCTTTTCATAATTACCCTACGAGGCAATCTGACGAATTTAATTTACCCCGTTTTAGAACTTTATTGGCAAAGAGTACATTTATATTCGATGGCCCTAGTTTTTGGAACTCCCTCGACAATAACATAAAAAACAGCCCTTCCATACATTCTTTTAAAAGAAAACTGAAAAACTTCTTACTTAAATCCTACCGAGGTCTTCATTACTAATTCCCGCTCGTTACCACCCCCTCTCAGACATCTAGTTATTTTTATTAGTCTTTATCATCTTGTTTTATTCTCTAATTTCGGTCGCAATTCGTCCTGTTTCTATTTAAGTTTACTTCTCCTTTTGTCGTCCTGTTCTTGTTCTTGTTTTTTTTTTTTTCTTCGTGGTATTTTACTCTTTATTAGTTTTGTCTTGTTCTGTGTGTTATCTTGTTCTTTTTAATCTATTCAGTAAGTCTCCGTAGGCAAATAGCAACCATTGCGTCTCTCCCCCCCCCCCCTCTTTCTTTCTCTCTCTCCTCTTTTCTCTTCTTTGAGGGAGGTTCACATTATACAAGCTTTGCTTTTGAGTGAATCTCCTATTTCCACAGATACCTTTTTTTTTCTATTTGAATTATATTTTATAATTTGTCTACGAAATGCACCACATTTTGTATATATCTTTATATGTTAATTATCATGAATGTTTTTTACTATGATTATAAAGACAATGATTTGTATCGCAAATATTTGTTACAATGTATGAAAATGATTTGTATCAATATATTTATGTTATTTCTGTTGGAAATAAATCTGAATCTGAAATCTAACTGATGTATTCTTTGTTTGAAAATTCTTGATAATGGTGACAATTACAATCGATGACACTGCTAGTACACTTACTACTGCTGCTGCTGCTAATGTTACTGGTGACTGGTAGTATTGACCATTATAGTGTCATTAAATATTTAAAAAAAAAAACTAAAACATTTATAATTACTTATAAAACAAATGAAAGTACATAATACAAAATGCCTTGAAAATGCCTTGAAATTTCAAGGCTCAAAATCCTCAAGGCCAAGGCCAAGGCTTGAATGTTCAAGGCCAAGGCACTACAACACTGATTAGTACTAGGCATTAGACAGGTCCAGATTTGAGGTAAAGTTAATGCGCTAGCCTAAGCGAGCCCTAGCCTAGCACATGTCTTGCCATTAATGGCAGCTAGTTTGAAAAGTGTTTAAGAATTGGATATATACAAGGCATATGTAACTATGTAAGAGTACCGGTAATTTGACGATGCTGATATTCATTCTGAGCAACTGAACGTGAATGCTTACGACCATCACTGGTCGAGGCAGAGTCCACGCGCATGCGTACTCTTAATCCGAAGACGCAAGTCATGAATATTCATATGTTGGTCCAGAACTCGGTGGGAAAAATAATTTCGCGCGCCGGCCAGGATCAGCCCATAGGATCAGCCCACTGAATGATTGGATCAGACCATACAGCATATACTGCATCGAGATATTATTAGTATTAGTACGGTAATAGTATACCGGTACACTAGGCTACAGCCCACGAATTGTATTTCCGGAGCAACTGTTTTGAATATAGCAGCAAATCCTTCGTTCAAATGGTTGGACTAAAATCATTTTTGAGTTTGAGGCAGGTGAGTACAGAGTAGATGATCAATAAATTTACCTTGCCATAACAAAGCCAAAGGCATATTAATAATTGCTAAAGAATATTCTTGCATTGATTTCAATGTTCATTTCATGGACATGGCCTGCCGACGTCGGAGTCGAGCGTAACGGCGCTCGTTTCGGACCCATTTCGCCCTTTTACCACTCATTCAATGAACAAGGTTATGATATTATAACCTTGTTCTCAGTTATATCTCCATCTGTGGCAAAATAAGGATGGCAATGTTTGGCTTATTTTCTCTTTTTCTTTGGGACAAATGCTTGATTTTTTTACGCTGACAGTTTCCATTACACCTATACGTCATAAAACTTGGCCCTTTGGCTTAAGTAAATTTGATTCTTAAAATTATTTTTTTCTTAATTAAAAATAGGGATAAAAAATGAAAATTTTCTTGCCATATTATTTTCCACCAATCGAGGGCGTACACAAAAATATGCCCAAAATTCAAGTTTTTGAGCGCTCTAGTGAATACAAAAATTATTCCCAAGTTACTAAAGAAAATAAATTGCAACGGTATGGAAATTAGTAATTTTGGTCACAAAAGTGATATTTTAATCATTTTTTAAAGTGTGTGCTCTGTACAGCATTGGCATGCCATAGTCCAACCTGTAGATTCCCCACAGGCAGGGTGGTTGCAGTGAACAAGTGCCTTTTACTAGTTTTCGGACAGTATGATGGGGAGTCCAAACTTCGCGGACTTTTCAGATATTCTTCAGGCTTAAATTTGTTCACAAAATATCCACAATTTATGCAAAACCAATTTAAGAAATAGTTACCACATTGACGGCAAGATCGTAAGCTATAAAATCATTGACAAAAATGTGAAGTAGGTCAAGGGGTTTCGCCGGTATCGCGATCTCAAAATTCTATTCCGTTCGACGAATGCGCGCTGTGCTGGAAAACCGTTCTGAAAAAGTGTGACCTAACTTCGCGGACCAAAGTTTTTGTGGAGATTTAAACAAAAACTCAAGCTCAAAAGGTGCGATATTTATATCAGATTGACCACAAAATGCTATAAAATTAGTCGGTACCACATTGAAGTCCCATTTTTGATGATATCTGCTTGCAAAATAATGTCATGATATCGTAATGCTTGTTGAGAATATCAGATTTCTTCGAAACGGGCGCCAAGGGTGACAAATTTGCCGATCTTTTGTCAATATTTTCATGAATACTGAACTCATCCTGAAGAAACTTGCACCAAAGGGTAATTGTAGGTCGCTTTTCACGTTGATGATGTCAGATTTTAAGGATATTGGCTATTTTTTTTAGATAATGACTGTCCGCGAAGTATGGACACGCGCGAAGTTTGGACTCACTGCCATATAGTGAGACCATCACATATCGACCACCTCTTTTGAAACCGACCACCTTGCGCGCATTAAAATTATTGCGTATTACAAACGATACGCGCGGGAGAGTAGGCGCAGTGTCCATAGGAACGCCAATTATCGATTTTACGAGAGTAAAAGAAGAGGAAAAAGGTAAAATTTAGTAGAATTTATCAAAATTGTTTTGACTAGTCCCAAACCCCGCCAAAAAACAGTTGTTCATAACAAGTAATCCGATATCCGTCGTCAATCGTCGAATCATGTGCCGGAGCTTGCAGTGGAAGTAGTGAGACAATCATCATAGGAGGCGCGATAGCTCAGTCGGTAGAGCGGGGGACTCGTATTCCGGTGACCCGGGTTCGATTCCCACTTGGTGCGCTAGTGCCCTTTGGTAAGGCATTAATCCTCAGTACCAGGTCCTTCGGAGGGGACCTTAAGCCGTCGGTCCTCTGGTTGCTTGCTTACAAGCATTCATGCTTTCTTAGCAATCAGGTAAAGAAAAATCACCACCACCACCAAATTTATAATGTTGACATCATAGAACTGACTTGGAAGTGTCAAAATGTTTCGCCACTGCGACAAGAATCGGCCGTAAACTTAGTGTATCGTGGGTCTGGGTGGTCGGTTTCAAAAGAAGGGTGCAAATGAGCAAATGTAAAATCGTTGTATTCCTTGTTCGCCGATATATACGCAAATTGAATCGGAGTCGCCGATCGAAACATGGGAATCTGATCTGCTCAATTTTCTGCACAAATGAGACGAAAGCTAGGTAAAACCGATAATTATTTTCGCAGATCTATACGATGCTTAGAAAATTAGGTGGTCGATAAGGGGTAGTTCCAACCATACCTTTCAGTGGCCGGACAGCTGGCAAAACGCGCGCGCTCATTATCGATACTATTGTTTTATGAAGTGTGACGATCGATGGAGGGGTCTTCTTTGTTTTTTATTTAAGTAAAGGGGCGGTGAGCTTATTAAATGTTTGCTTTTATTTAAATTATGATCTTAGTGATTCAAATTATAAAGGGGGCTTCATTTTTGTTTGTTTTTATTTCATTTCTTATTGAATAAATTATCCATAGATAAGGGGGGGGGCTCTTTTTTGTATTTATGATAATTTTGATTCTTAATCTTAGTGTTTATAATGATAAAAGGGGAGAAATATGGCTTGTTAATTCAGAATTTTTAAAAAATCTCATTCTTATAGAGATTTTTGTCTCGCCTGCATAGCAGAGCGAGACTATAGGTGCCGCTTTTCTGACGGCGGCGGCGGCGTCAACATCAAATCTTAACCTAAGGTTAAGTTTTTGAAATTACATCATAACTTAGAAAGTATATGGACCTAGTTCATGAAACTTGGACATAAGGTTAATCAAGTATTACTGAACATCCTGCCTGAGTTTCAGGTCACATGATCAAGGGCAAAGGTCATTTAGGGTCAATGAACTTAGACCATGTTGGGAAAATTATTTTCAAAATCTTAACCGAAGGTTAAGTTTTTGAAATGACATCATAACTTAGAAAGTATATGGACCTAGTTCATGAAACTTGGGCATAAGTTTAATCAAGTATTAGTGAACATCCTGCTCGAGTTTCAGGTCACGTGACCAAGGTCAAAGGTCATTTAGGGTCAATGAACTTTGGCCAAGTTGGGGAATTACCATCATAACTTTGAAAATTTATGGATTTAGTTCATGAAACTTGGACATTAGGTTAATCAAGTACCACTGAATATCCTGTGCGAGTTTCAGGTCACATGACCATGGTCAATGGTCATTTAAGGTCAATGAACTTTGGCCGTGTTGGGGGTATATGTTAAATTACCATCCTAGCTCTGAAAGTTTATGGATCTAGTTCATAAAACTTGGACATAAGAGTAATCAAGTATCACTGAACATCCTGTACGAGTTTAAGGTCACATGACCATGGTCAAAGGTCATTAAAGGTCAATGAACTTTGGCCGTGTTGGGGGTATTTGTTGAATTACCATACTAACTGTGAAAGTTTATGGATCTAGTTCATAAAACTTGGGATATAAGAGTAATCAAGCATCACTGAACATCCCCTGTGAGTTTCAGGTCACAAAACCAAGTCAAAGGTCAGTTAAGGTCAATAAACTTAGGCCATGTTGGGGTAATTGTTGAAGTGCCATCATAACTTTGAAAGTTTATGGATAGAGTGAATGAAATGTGGACATGGGTGTAGTTGACAGTCTTAAGTCTCTGTTCAAATGTCATTTATGGTCAATGAATGTGGTATTATGTCATTATATGAATGATGTTTTTGTGAATGATTATTTTATAGTAGTTTTCAAAGTTAGCACTGCTGCTATATTAAATTGCGTAATGCAGGCGAGACTGCCAGAGGCGTTCCACTTGTTATTGATAGCATTGCTTTATTCTTTGTTGCTTTTTATCTTAATTTTCATTTATATATTGTGATTGCATGGAATGATAAAAGGACAAGACGGGGCTTCTTGGTTTTATTTGTTTTCTAATTCAGTCTGTCCGCAAGCCCGTATGCTAATGAGCAAAACCGTCGAATTTATCCAAGTCGTCTCGCACGCTCTCGGAGATTGTTCGAGTCTCGCCGTTTGCGAGACAATTCCACTGCTGAGTTTGTGACGCGATGTACAAAATCGTGTGCACTTTTTCTTCGAGATGTTGGGGTAAGCATGAAGTTTGATTTCTCATGATTCGAATAAGCTTTTTTCCGTTAATATTAAACGATTTTTTGCCATCTTAAATGTGTGTTGAAGATGATATAGTGTTTTTTCTGTTTTTTGTAATGTCTGACTTTGTTACTGGCTGCTGACCCATCTAAAAAGGGAGATAATTTGGTGATATGTTCATCACATTCATCGTGTTCTCCCCTTTCGAGTGGTACCAAATTCGTTGGTGCCTTCGGACTGAAAGATATTGAAAATGAGGCCTAAAAAATGCTCATTTATGGGTGAAATTTGCAGTTTTACGAACGTGGGACGGTCACGTGACCTCTCAAAATGCAATATGATTGTGTAATCGGGATTCGGACTTATGTTTACAATCTGTGCGGTGCAGAGTAAAGTCAGTCCCATACGTAGATATTTTTGTTGCTTATTGCCTTGTGGGAGTATTGATCACGATCGAGATCGTACCCACTCTGTCTCACCACCATGACTGTGCACCAGGTCCATGCTAACGTTAGCATTAGTCTGACTTGTCAAATATGTATTCTTTAGTATATGACTACCTACACAACTACAGTTTTAACTATAAATAAGATTGGTAAAAAGCATTAGGTCTAGATCTAGGTCAAGACAACTAGATCGGGGTCGGGTGTCTGGACATAATTTATAATTATATATAGGCCTAGGCCTAGACTAGCCAGGCGGCTTCTTGAGAGTAAAAATTATTTACTAACGTATGCTTACTCTCAATAAAGCCAGGGAGTCCTTCCTATTCATCTGCGTGTACCGCAAAAAAACCTGAAACTTTCGCCCCCGAGATTTCTACTTTCCTTCTAAAAAATGATCTAGCCATAAATCATGTAGGCCTACATGGTCATAGGATAAAACTTCATTTCCGACATTTCTACGCTCTCGGTTTTATTTTTAAACAAGAATTCATAAAAAAAATGAGAAAAATATTGTGAAAAGACGGAAGAGACTTGCCCGATGTTTACGCCGCCATCTTGTTTCCTATTGTACTTCCCCAACGTTACGGACTATGTAATAACGTACCGAAGTACCCATTCACTATTCATTATTATACGCTTCTGATTGAATCCAGTATTAAAATGAGTTAGACCCGGACTCCGTAGACTATTCTATCAAGTCTTGATGAATAAACATACTGTACACGTACCCAATAGTCCCAAAGCAATAAAAAAGTTAGATAAAGACCCTAGGCTATATGTTGTAAATTTGTTGAAATATTAAATTTTTCACCACACACTACATTGAAAATATACTGGTCTGTTCATCGTAGCTCAGATATAATGCTGCACATTTCCTTTAATATTAGAATCGCACATAAATTATTATTTGTTTACCGGTAGTTTCAGAATTGTTTAAACATTAATTTAATTGGTATGATGATATGCTGACAGCAGTGTTTAGCATAAGCCAGGGGTAAGGGTAAAACCAAGGTGCATGTCTGATTTTCATTGTCTCACCTGCATAGCAGAGTGAGACTATAGGCGCCGCTTTTCCGACGGCGACGGCGGCGTCAACACCAAATCTTAACCTGAGGTTAAGTTTTTGAAATGACAGCATAACTTAGAAAGTATATGGACCTAGTTCATGAAACTTGGCCATAAGGTTAATCAAGTATTACTGAACATCCTGCCTGAGTTTCATGTCACATGACCAAGGTCAAAGGTCATTTAGGGTCAATGAACTTAGACCATGTTGGGGGAATCAACATCAAAATCTTAACCTAAGGTTAACTTTTTGAAATGTCATCATAACTTAGAAAATATATGGACCTAGTTCATGAAACTTATACATAAGGTTAATCAAGTATCACTGAACATCCTGCATGAGTTTCACATCACATGACCAAGGTCAAAGGTCATTTAGGGTCAATGAACTTTGGCCGAATTGGGGGTATCTGTTGAATTACCATCATAACTTTGAAAGTTTATGGATCTGATTCATGAAACTTGAACATAATAGTAATCAAGTATTACTGAACATCCTGTGCAAGTTTCAGGTCACATGATCAAGGTCAAAGGTCATTTAGGGTCAATGAACTTTGGCCAAATTGGGGTATTTGTTGAATTACAGCCATAAATTTGAAAGTGTGTTGGTCTAGTTCATAAAACTTGGACATAATAGTAATCAAGTATCACTGAACATCCTGTGCGAGTTTCAGGTCACATGATCAAGGTCAAAGGTCATGTAAGGTCAAAGAACTTTGGCCACGTTGGGGGTATTTGTTGAATTGCCATCATATCTCTATAAGTGTATTGGTCTAGTTCATAAAACGTGGAAATAAGAGTAACCAAGTATCACTGAACATCTTGTGCGAGTTATAGTAGTTTTCAAAATCAGCACTGCTGCTATATTGAATCGCGTGATGCAGGTGAGACGGCCAGAGGCATTCCACTTGTTTATCTTTCTGGGCTGCATTTTATGTTATACTCATAAGCTTTTAACTCCCTGAAAATCCCATAGAATTATTGTTTACTATAGATAAAATCAAAAGTTTAGACCAAAAGCTTCATTCTTTGTTCATCATACAGGATGTAATGTAAAAAGTCCAAAAATGTTTTGAAATCTCCTCCAAACAGATTGATTTCATCTGTGTAATATACGATGTACTTTTATGGTATGAATAGCTACATCTACAGTTCATGACATTTTCATGAAATGCAGCCTTGCTGTCCACAATTGTTCAACTTTTCATTTGTGACTATAGCCTTGATCATTATTTATTTTTTTTTACTTTTCTTTTGTCACAATATTACAGGTATCCCCATTATCAGCAGGCATCGCTTCAAGGCCAAGTACATATCTATGGTGACTCTATTGTTCGGGATCTGCAAGACAACTTAGAAAGGCTAGATTTTAATTGTAAAGTTTTTGTTTTGCCTGGCGGCACGGTTTCATCTTTAAGGACATTCATTAGAGACAAAGATATTTTTGACGTTGAAGACGTGGAAGTCGTTTTGTTGCATATTGGAACCAACAATTTGTCAAACAGTGTCTGGGATTGGGACAAAAAATCGTACACAAAATTATATACAACTGT
Source organism: Lytechinus pictus (assembly GCF_037042905.1). Lineage (NCBI taxonomy): Eukaryota > Metazoa > Echinodermata > Echinoidea > Temnopleuroida > Toxopneustidae > Lytechinus > Lytechinus pictus. The sequence continues at coordinate 43,754,899 of NC_087246.1, read as the reverse complement.
TCGGGAGAGGTATCCCTCATCTAAGATAATTTTTAGTGCTATTCTTCCCCGTTGGGATTGTGAGCTGTTGTATGAGGCCAGTCTATTCTACAATCTGCATCTCCATTGTCTTTCTACTTCTTTCTGGAACTGTCATTTCTTGGATTTTTCTTCGCCCTTTTGTATTTATGACGATCTTTTTGCCTATGATGGACTTCATTTGAACTTTTTGGGGAAGAGGATCTTCTCAGAAGAGGTAAAAAGGGGGATAGTGAAGTCAACACAACCTCGTACAGGAAGAAAGTATGTACCCCCCGAATTAAAGAAACTGTGGACACCTCGCCCTCTGAGGAAAAAGAAGGTAAACATTTTTGTACATGTAATGAATGATTTGTCCAATTTTGCTCTTCTATGTTATTGATAAAGAATTGTGTTTGTTTTAAAATTTTGATGAAAATGTACATGTATGTATGTATTTCTAGTTCGCTACATGTACCTAATGAAAATTCCATACTCTAATCTCAAATTTGCCCCCTTTGTTAACAAAATTTTTCTGTCTATCGTTTAGTAGATGATAGATCCATTGCACTTCATCTTAAAATACAATTATGTTTAATAGTTATACAAGTGTTTCCATGTAAAAAAAAATTATAATCAGAATCAAGCATTCGATTGACCTGTAACCATGACCTTTCTTTTTTATTTTTCCACCTATCCAGCAGAACGAGTCACTGCCATCATGTCGGAAGACAAAGGAAAGTACACCTCCTCCGCCATCTCACCGGGATGAGTCTGTCCCAATGCTATCCCATCTACCAATGTCCCCTCCATCATCTCGCGAGTCCCAGTCTTCACACGCAACATCACCTAGCCAGAATTGTCTTACTGCCATGCCATCCTCTTGCCAGTCTAATAACTCTCAAACATCATCTCCCAAGTCCTTTCACCGTTCATCAAAGAATCGAAAGAAACGTAAGAGGAAGAAATTGCCGCGCATCGAGAATGGATATATCTTCCCAAAATACCCAGCCAAGCAACCAGATTATCCCCCACTTCCACCTAACCAACACAGGCCAAATACAACCATGCTGTAGTTCATCCCCTATGTGCGATTTCCTTTGTCTCCAAAGATTTCATACAGTTTTGAAGACCTTCCCAGACCTCATTCTGGATATGTTCGTACCAAGATTCATCTCCGGTTGAAGAAAGGTCGAATGAGATCAAGTAAACGAAAGAGAGATAGAAGAAAGGTAATTTTTTTTTTATATTTAATGTTTTCTTCAAATTCATAACTGATTATCTTCTAGTTGCAGATGGAGTATCGCACAAAGTACAGATAGTTTCAGATTATCGGAATTCACATATTAATATTTATCAAGATACTATAATACCAAAAATTGCAGAATTAAAACAAAATCTTTTCTGATTTTTTTTTTAATGTTCCCACCATTGTGAAGTGATGAAGATTTAAGTAGTATTGAAAACAGATACAGTTATTCCTTCAAGATATTTCTAATTTGGCGATAATGCAATTCTTTAATCTTTACTTCCCTATTTGTCTTTTTATTGTTCATTCCAGATGGACCTTTTCTACTCAAGCTATTGCTGCCATAGTCTTCTGTTGGGGTGAGGCCAGTTGCGGTGAAGCCATGTGGAAAAGACAAATGTGCATGGGTGTCGATCGGTATTCTTGGTTGGGGGGATGATTGTCACAAAAGTTCTTGTGGATGGAGATCTTTCAACATTACCCCCACTAAAATCACAGGTTAGGACATTTTGGAGTAATTGATATGCATGGTGTTCTTGGAAATTCCTTCATTGTTGTAGTGTACTGTACTTATATAATTTTTTTTTTAAATTCAATTTGTGTTACAAATAAGCCTATTCTAAACTCATACGAAAGAAAAAATGACAAAAATTGTCTGGACCATGTACATAGTGATCTGTTTATTGAGCATGATTGATGGGGGGGAATCATGAATCAACGTTCCAAAGGTGCTCGATCATACAAAACGAACAAACTCACCCACACACCCCTACACCCCCCACACACATAGGCCTATATTATATATATATATAAAACTCATGAGAAAGAGACACCTATCTCACCCTCACCAACAAAGTGAGCGCGAAGCGCGAGCTGAAATTTTTTAGTATGATATGAAAACAGGAAAAATGTACCTGTTTGGGTTTGTTTGTAGTAAATCATGAGGAGCATAAATACATGTCTCTCACTAAAGAGCGAGCTAAAATTTCTTTATATTCTGACGTGAAAGCTTGATATTCTAAGCATTTTTGGTACCAATAATTAAGATGGGTATCTAGAAGAACAATAGATGCGAGCGCAAAGCGCCACCTGAAAATTTTGATATTTCGATCTGGAAAAAAGGACAGTTTAATGGACGCTTTTGATAAAGAATAAGATATATATCCAACAAAAGAATATTGCAAATCGAAGCGGGAGTTCTTTTGAGGTATATAGAACTGAAAACGGGACATTCTATTCACCTATTTAATCATGAAGAGTATGGGGTTTTGGTACAGAAATGATGCGAGCGCGAAGCGCGAGCTGAAAATTTTTATATTCCAATCTGAAAAGCAGACATTTTGAGCACGATTTTAAATCAAAATCGAGTTGGAATGTCAATCTCGCTTGCTGGTTTCAGTGTAGCATTACAATCTTATTTTATTTGTTAGTTGCACATGCGGAATTATTGGGAGGGGGCAAAACGATATGTTCCCCCAAATATTTTCATTCCCCCCGGATCGACGCCTCTGTGTATACAACTTCTCTCTTAAATCTAACCCGACTGGCAAAATCTTTTTTCTTAATGCATGATGATAACATGCAGATTCGGACCAATTAAGACTAGCATAAATTACAAACTGTGTGGCTTCTCGTGCGCCATCGGGCTTACCGTCATTCCATAGAGCTATTACTGTAATAGCTATATGGTCATTCCTTAGACGATTTATCTTGCCACCCTTTACCTCCCGTTTATTGTCCACCCTTTTGAATTAATTGATGTATTAAAATTAATTTATTCACCACTGGTGGGATGGAACGCTCTATCAACAAAAGTTGTTTTTCGTTGGGGTCCTTTTATGTCATGTGTTAAAAAATATCATATACAAAAACATTTCACTCTTTTTCATCTTGAACCTCCACCCATCTGTTTAATAGTCCTGAAAATGAATGTTTTTATTTAATAACAATATACACAAATTGCGAGGGAAACAAACTGATTGATGGCATAATCATCACTATAATCATCATGATCAAACTTTTCATTTTTTCATCATCATTATAATTTTTCTACCCTAAATTATTGGGGGGGATAATAATACAGGCCATCCCCCCCACTTGAAATATTGGGGGGGATATATCCCCCCCATCCCCCCCCCGTGATCGACACCCATGCAAATGTGGTCCCTGCACACTCTGTAATAGACAATCAACGAGGTACTGTCACATTAGTGGAATAAGTTCTCAAGATCTGATTGATAAAATATGTGAACATTTTAAGCATGTCAGTGACACAGACTGTATCTGTAATGCATGTAGACAAAAATATAGCACACTCCTAAAAAAACAAGGCTAAAAGGAGAAAGGGGTATTTGTATTTTGTCACATATGTCAAAATGTGCAGGTATTTCAACAGTGGAGACATCAGGTATATCATTAAATGAATTCAATTCTGCTTTTTCTCTCAATTTACAGGAAATTCCAGAATCTATTGAGTTTTGTCAAAAACATAGGGCACAAATGTCAAATTATCAGATACTCCAGAATTGTAAATGTGCTGTATGTGGTTATGTAGTTAAATTACCACAAAAGAAATACAACTTGCGCGATAATGAAAACATTGATATAGACAAACTGACAATAATCAATTCTGATTTCCTTGAGAGTGAAAGGGATGCGTTATGCAAGGAATGTTATAGATTTTCATTTAAAGGTCGAGTTCAATCTGAAGTAAATTTAGAAATCATGGATAGTGTAATAGCCATAGATGAAGATAAATTATCTGAAAAAATTAGAACAAGTACAGTATGTCATACTACTTTGAAACAGGTATGTGTATGGACTAAAACAGATTATGCATTTTTGTTGACTAATGCATATGATTTCTTTCTCCAAGAACTAGAAAAATCATTTCCTCCTGATTCTGAAGCATATCAGGATTGTTATCGAACATGTCCCTGGCTGATGACCAAAATTTTGAGTACTTTTGAAAATCTTTTTTCGGTTCACAGAACATCCAAAAAGAAGGGAATTTTGATATATGTAAAAAACATTTCACCTGATCAACTACTTATAAGTTTACATGATGCTCACTCAAAGATCCGACATTTAGTAAAGAGGGAAGACGATCAGTTTGAAGATGTGTCTTTTGATCAAGATAGTACAAAGTCTGTTCATGTGGAAGGCTCTCTATTTTCACTTTTAGATGATGGGAATAAACGTCTTAAGAGTCAGGCTAAGAGTATAAATGATATTTTTGTATCTGATCCACTTTCAGTAGCTGAATTTAGTCTTCTCGATGCTGTAGCATTGTTTGATCCCATTATTTGGAATATTGTCTGTTTGCTTACTTCAAATTCAGAAGAAAAGCATTTTTTCAAATAATCTTCTCTTTGCATTACAAAAGACCATATATGTTTTCCAAACGAGAGTTCATCATCTGGCATACAAAGAAAAATCAGAAGGGTGGTTGTAGTTTTCATTTTGCAATTTTTATTGAGTGATACATGCACATACCCCTTTCATATTATTATTGCTAATGTTGTCAAGAGAATGTCTCACTCTTCAAAGCTACTAAAAATAATGAACAAGTTAGGATTGTCATGTTCTGAATGTACCCTTGAGAGGTTTTTACAACATGTTAAGGATGTCAGAGATGTAAATGGGTCCTTGTCAACTCTTAATACTAATGCTCTTACACTACTTACTATTGATAACATTGATGTTCTGGCATCACATGCCGCTGTGTTTGCAGACAAAGAAAGGAGCTGGCATGGTACATCAATCATGGCACAGCAACCAAAACCTTCCACTGAAACTTTAGAAAGTCGTTTTGAAAGGCTTTCCAATCCAAGTACCAGCTCAACTGCACACGTTCCAAAAAGAAAACCATCTGTTCGAAAAAAGATCAAACTCACTCACTCTCTTGATGCTCCTACAAAAGAATATTTCCAAGTTACTCATTTCAAAACATATCTAAGATCACAGGTGTCCTGGGAAACTTTTATTCTTTCAGATACAGAGAAAAAGATGATACAAACAATCAACAATGACATGTTTCTTTATGTCTTGGAGAGGTATTTACCTGCAAGAAATGAGGAGCAATCAATTCCATTATTACCCAGTTTTAAATGTAAGCTGCTCATCGATAGTAAACATGACAAAACTGAAAAGTCTCAATTTTCTTATCTGTATATATTAGACCAGCCAGCCGATTCCAAACAAACTCTTCAGATGTCAATTCAACTCTTGTATGATCTTTTCCAAATCACCAAGCAGATCAATCATTTAGTAATTTCCGGTGATGGTGCAACTTTTAAAATTCTACTCAATATAAAACGTGAATACGGTGAAGCTCTTGATTGGATGATTCCATATATTGGTGACTGGCATCTTCTCAAGAACTATCAGGACGTACTTATGAAGATATTTTGGGATGGGGGTTTGAAGGACCTAGCAAAAATTACACACAAAAGCATGACTCTCAATAGCCTTTCACATTGTTCAAACTTTAAAAGAACCCATAAATTCCTGTTACAAGTTCATGAAGCACTATTTATGTTTCAATTTAACTGTTTTCTGAATTACAGAGATGGCAAAACAAATGATACCTTTTCAAACGAAGTATTCTTAGAAGGAGTTTTATCTGTAATCTCTTCAGTTAAAATAGAAGGTGATACTTTTGATATCAGTGGATTTGTAAAATTACAAGAAGATTTCTGTAACTCAGATATGTATATATCTATGAAGGAAGAATTCTTATCATTTTGCTGAAATGTCTGAAAAACTTCACACTTTCAAATATTGGAATGATTTCGTTCATAAGGACTGTATGTCATACATCCATTTGTATCTTGCTATACGATCTGGCAACTGGGAATTGAGAAATGCAGCTCTTAAAGAAATTGTCCCATCGTTTCATGCTTGTGATCGACAAAATTATTCCAAAATGATTCCAGTCCATTTGAGTATGATGGAAGGTTTGCCTGAACATGTTCTTGCACATTTTAGGAATGGTGCATTTGTATCCAATATAAAGGGGATCAACTTTTCATCCATTGCTTTAGATGAGGCTCATGAGATGTTGATCAACAAACATTGCAAAATGGCCCTCTCAAGAAGCCTTCCTAAAAATATGGAAAAGATAGCTGGTACAATACAGTACCAAGCCCAGTTAATAAATAATTTACAGGAACAATTAGAAGTGTATAATCCATCAAAATCTGTCCGTCATAGAGATCTCTCGCATTCTGTAATCAAGTCTGAATTTTCTAATGTGAAGTTGTATTTTGGCAAACTTTTTGAGAGCCGCATGTTCTTACCAGATCAGGAACCAGGATTGTATCATGTATTTACTAAAGTCCCTGCTTCTAAGGAACAAGAAACTAGTTTGCTTTCATATAGACAGATAGGTGAGGATGCTTACTCGTACTTCTGTAAATTCCAAATCCTGCAAGATAGTAGTGTAGAAAAACCAGTTTTAAGAAAGCATCATTTGAAAACATTTGCAAAACCTAAAGTTACCCGTAGAAAGATTTCAAGTTATCAGAAGGAGATGAATACGGTTACTCTCTGTTGTAAGCGCTTAATAGCTTCCTCCCAAGAAAGAAAACAACATATTAATAATCTCTGTCAGTTTATTGAAAAACCTCGAGCTATCTGTGATCGTGACAATCTGCCGCAAAAAGGTGCCAAATATGTAATGTATGACATTTTTGATAAAAGATATGGAAGTAAATATAACATAGTATCTGGTAATCCTAGCATCAATCAAAAAGGGGCCTGTCTAATCGCTGAAGGAATGAACATCATATATACATCACCCCTTAAACATTATCGAAGGTTTTTAGAATATGCATCCTTTATTGTTGATGTCTGGATTTTGAATCGTTTCAAAAAGGGTTTCAGAGATATCAGAATTTTATTTGACCAGTTTGATACTCAAGGGATATCACCAAAATACATTGAAAGATCAAGAAGGGATAAAGGGGCTGAAGACTCTGATATTGCTGTGGATGAGGTAGATGACGAAACTCTTCTACCTCCAAACTGGTCAAACTTTTTACATATAAGAAAAAACAAACATGCACTCATTAGATATCTTTCTAGGAAGATGGTCGATATTATCAAAAGTAAATTGGAACATGATCAAGTTTTTATCACATCTGGTGGCTTTCATGTTGGATTACAGTCAACATCAGAGTGGTCGGGGGTTATTGTTACCAGCAAGGGGGTTGAACATCATTCGCTTGTTCATAATCATGAAGAGAGCGATACTCAAATATTTTTACATGTATATGATACACCTTGTAGTAATGTATTGATCTATTCAATTGATAGGGATGTTGGGATAATTAGTTTGCCATTGAATTTTTTGGATAAGAATGTATACAGTATAAAGCTAAAGTTGGGGAAGAAAGATTTTTAAATGTAAATGCCTTACAAGATGCTATAAAGGCAGACCCTGATTTGTCTGCAATCATTTCTAAAAATATTAATGTATTAAAATGTATACAAATGTTATACATATGTTCTGGATGCGATTTCGTATCATATTTTGCTCACTTGGGAAAGACTAAATTTATGAATATATTTTTTCAATATGCATCTTTTATTTCAGGAGAAGATTCTCCATTTACTATTGGTAATTTGACACACAGTAATGTTGAGGAAAATAGTGACTCAGGCCTTCTCTCTTTCTACAGACTTATTTTATGTGTATATTTTAAGGCAAAGAGAGCTAGTCTTCACCAGTATGATTCTCCAGTACAGTTGTTTGCCAGTGTTAGCGGAGAGACAGTGAGGGAACAACATGAAAATGCACTTGATAAAGTAAGAAAAGCATCATGGCTCGGGTCATATGAAGATGAGTTGCTCCCTTCAAATACTGCTCTGCATTACCACTGGCTCCGATCTTGCTGGGTTTCTACTGTGTGGAGTTCTTGTACAATTTCTCACTTCAAATACCCTGATTTAGCTGCACATGGCTATATTGTGATGTTTGAGAGTGAGAACAACCATCCAATTGTAGAAATAAATTGGGATTCAGAAGAAAATATGACTGAAATTAGAAATAATGTTGCTTATTTAACAAGGGGATGTGCATGTAAAAAGAATAAATGTGCAAATAAACAATGTAAATGTAAAAAAGATGGTAAGTTATGTGGTCCAGGCTGCAGATGCAATGGATGTTTGAATGTAGCAGAAAGACCCACGTCAGCATCTGTACCAAGTGAAAGTTCTAGTGATAGTGAACCTTATAGTTCTTCAGAAGAGGAAGATGAAGAAGTTATCAGTAATATAAATCATGAACTTCAGTGTGTTCTCTCAGACTCCTCTGATGAAGAATTATCAGATTTAGAATTTGCTGAAGAATTTACATGAATATGAGCTTTTTAGCATTTGTGTAGCTCTCAGAAATTCTTTGCAACTCAGGGTTATTAACTTTTCAAGAATACATTTGTAATGTTTGAAAATGATCAATAGTGTTTCTTTACAGGGTAGCATTGATTTTGTCATACATGTACATGTATATGTTCATGACTTAGATTAGATCTTCACCTTCATATTTTTGTAATAGTTTGCCCCATATTATATGTTTATATTGTTTTTATATGATACATGTACACTAACATTCATTTGTATGCAGCTGTCGATATGAACTTCAGGTGTTTTGCTTTATATAGTTAAAGGTTACCTCATTTATTCTTATCGTGTGTGAAACATTTCCAAAGAACCATATGCCTTTAGTGTTTAATGTATATTCTTGTATTTTCTGCGGAAATCGTAAATATGAATGTTTTATCTTGTTTGAAACCTTGCCAAATGCTGAAATTACCTTTTTGTTTGAGTATTCAGTGGATCTGGAAAAAATGTACTTAAAGCAGCCTTTTTCCAAATTTCAGGGAGTGAACCAACATGCTTATTTATCACATTACATGTATGCATGCTTTTGTGAAACCTTGCCAAAATAATAAGATATGAAGTGTGTCATCACAATCAAGTAATGACCATAATTATTCATAGTTATGAGACTCAGCCTATGAATGCACAGGTTTTCATCTTGTACTATATTATATTTTACTTTGTTTGAGATTGTTTTATTGAACTCATGTATATGCTCTATAAGGATCTTCAAATCTCTAACTTTAGATTTTGTATTTGTGTTGCAAAGAAATAAAGAAAATAAACGAACATAGGTGGAGCCATAAATGCACTGTTATGAATTCTGAGAAGACAGTTTTAGCTTCTGTTTTTAATGCAGTTTTAAAGGCTTGTCACACTCTTTCCTTTCATTTGGGACATGAGTACCCATCTTTTGCATATATATTGATTGCAGCTCTCTTACCTTCCATTTTGCCATGTGTGTGAAACATTGCCAAAGAACCATACAATATGCCTTGAGTGATTACTGTATTTGCCGCGTAAACAGTAAATGTTTTATATGTTATACAATGGCAAATGCTGAACTTACCTTTTGTTTGAGTATTCAGTGTATCTAAAAACCTGTACTTAAGCCTTTTCCCCAATTTCAGTGGATGAACCAACATGATTATCTACTGTCTATGTGTACTTTTGTGAAACCTTGCCAAAGTGATAATATACAAAATATGAAGTGTGTCATCGCAATCAAGACCATTTACTAAAATTTATAAGACTCAGGTATGAATTGCACAGGTTTTCATCTTGTGTTATATTATAATATATATATATATTAAAGATTTATTTATTGAACACATGTCTTGCGCTTGTACAGTATCAGCTGTATAAGGATCTCCAAATCTTTAACATTAGTATTTGCATGTGTGATGCAAAAAAATCAAAATAAGAAAGGAAATAAACAAACATAGGTGGAGCAATAAATGCACTGTTATGAATTTCGAGAAGACAGTTTAAGCTCATGTAAGCTTGTTATGATTTTTATGCATTCTGTAAACAAGATGGACTTACGCAGAAAATGTTAGCCCTCATATTTTTGTCTTCTATGGGCTAAATCAAAGTTTTGAAGGAATTATCACTCTTTCCTTTTTCATTCGAGACATGATGATGTTTGCATAATAAACTGATTTGATTGTTCTTTTTAAAAATGAATGTTTGCTGTGTTTATTTGCTTTTGGATGGGATGTGAAGGTTTTTTTTAATCTAAAATGAACACATATATGCACAAAAAGTGATGGGAATAATTGTAGATGTGTGGCGGTCTAATTCATTTTTAACTTGACTTTGAGGATGATAAATATATGGATATTAATCATATCAAGCAAGAGAAAGGATAACAGGCGCCAGGGTAATCAACACTGAAAATAAATCGGGAAGGGTGGGGGATTCTGAGGAAGAGTGAGGATATGATAGCAGGCTGGGGTCTGTTGCAGAAAGAGTTGCATTTAAACGCAAGTCAAAATATCAAGCCTAAGTCCTGAATACGGGTGCTTCATTGGCTGAAAATTAAGTTGCGCAAGATTTTTTGAGTTACGTTTGATCGCAACTCTTTCTAAAACAGGCCCCAGGACAAAGGGTGTATAAAAAAATATAAGAGAGAAAATAAGAGGAGTAAGTTGGAGAAGAATACGAGAGAGAGGTGGATGAGCCGAGTGAGAGAGCTAGAGCTCAGTCACAGAGTCACGCAAACGCAGGGATATTTCAAACATGGATTTCTATACGTGGGACAACAGTATATTTTTAAACGAAGAAAGGTAGGGAATAGTCATATTTTTTTCATACCGTTTCTTACTATTATATTTCCAAGACTATTTAATTGGTATTTGGACGTAAATTTTATGTTAATTTTAGAGAAAATTAGCCGTTATGGGCTAAAATTACGCCGCTCAAAAAACGAGCGATGACGTCATACTCATATACCCTTTTTACACACGCTAAAATTTCCTTAACCCTGTACTATAGGTGGGGCTAAATGGCAATTTAGCCCCACCTATAGTACGGGGTTAAGCTTAGCCCACTTTCTTTTTACACAGCATTTTTGCAAAGTGGGCTAACCCCACCTTTAGTACGGGATTATTTGGCCCTGCAAAAAAGCAGGGTTATCCCAGCAATTGCGGTGCTAAGAGCGATAGTACGGGGTTAAGATCGCTAGTGTAAAACGAAAGTGGGCTAAGCTTAACCCCGTACTATAGGTGGGGCTAAATGGCAATTTGGCCCCACCTATAGTACGGGGTTAAGGAAATTGTAGCGTGTGTAAAAAGGTACGAGTGAAGTACTTGTACTACGAATGATCGACAAAAACCACTAGTCCGGGGTTAGCGAGTTTCGTGTGTGAAAAGCAAGGATTCCTTATCCGGGGTTAGCAATAACAATTTGGCATGTGTAAAAAGGAAAAAAAAATAGTACGGGGTTAAGGATAGTACGGGGTTAGCGATAGTCCGGGGCTAAGAAAATCCTGTGTAAAAAGGGTAATAGATTCGGGGTGATCGAACGTGAGCTAGATGCGCAAAATTTCAGTCTGAAAATAAATTGACATGGGTATGTTTATTCCTGGCTGCTGACCCATCTAGAAGTCGCTAAAATATAATTTTACCATCAAATAAAAGCTGATTACTTTCTCTTTCTTAATTTGGAGATATGCTTGGTGCCTAACGAGTATTTATTGGTGCTTTAACATAAAATCCGAAGCCAAATTTTTGGCTTTTAAACCATTATTTTGCCGTGAATTTGCAGAATTATTTTATGGAATTAAAATTTAAAAAAAATAATATTTCCGTGGTTTGAAATTCCTACTATCGAATAAAAAAAAAATCATTCAAAAATAATGTTTTATGACGGAGTAACGAGCGTTAAAAAACGGGTCTTCAATCACGACCTCTGAGGTCAAATCGAGGTCACCTCGACGAAGACTTGGATAAACTAGACGCATTTTTCACGGCTTGCGGACTGACTGAATTGGGTGATCTGTCAATCGACAGATCAACTTTTAATTTTGTACGAATTTTCTTTTTTATTTACTTATTTATTCATTAGGTGATCTGTCAATCGACAGATCAACTATTAATTTCGTACGAATTTTCTTTTTCATTTATTTATTATTAGGTGATCTGTCAATCGACAGATCAACTATTAATTTCGTACCAATTTTCTTTTTTATTAGGTGATCTATCTGTTGACAGATCACCTCTTATGTTTCTAAGAATTTTCTTTTTTATTTATTTATTTATTTTAATTTATTCTTCTTTTTCCACGCTTTTCTTGTTCCACCAAAATCAGCAAAACTATTCTGTCAATTTTCATCAAAATATTATCAATTATGCACAATTATCATACAATGTGTACGAAACAAGTTCAATGTCAAATGGTCATCGTGACGTCATCTACGCGCCATTTTGTAAAATCACATCAACAATATCTTCATCATCAATCATAAAAAATGAACAATATCATCAAATTAACTTCAGATCAAGGGTCAACTGTCCATGTCATCAAAGGTCATGTACACGCCACGACGCGCATGTACGAGCGCGTCAAAATTTTAAAATGCTCAAAATCACTTTTGATCAAAGTAGAGTACGTTTCAGGTCATTTAAAGCATTTCAGGAATTTGCACGTTCACAGGTTTTCGCGCGCGTTCACGCGCGTAACTTTCTTACGCAAGGTAGAATCGCACTTTCCTTTACGCCAATGCATTTATTATGAAATTCTAAATAATTTGATACCTTGACCGACCTTCGACGACCAGTAATAAAGGAATTAGCCTCCGTCAAAGTTTGCATTAGGCGCGCAAGCGCACGTTCACAATAGGCCAAAAATGTGGAAAAACATGCCTTTCCAAAATTCGAAATAACTCTTCAGATAGTCCGTTGACCCTTAAATTTTCTTTTCTATTTGGATGAAGTATAAATTGTAGATGTAATTTCATGTCACATTTGACCCTAAATTTTACCATGACGTTATCAAAATGGCGTCGGAACTAAAACTTTCAATTTTTGTGTTATGACGTTTTAATAATTTTGCAAATATGACTATAACTCCGTAATTATTGGTCTTTTTTCGACATATTGTAGCTAGTTTTATATTCTTACTAATTGAGTTATTTTCTTATCATTTTAAGAAAGAGATCATCACAAATATTAACAATGTATAGAAGTATATCATTATGTTAAACTTGCACTTGAAAAAATCACTTTGAGGTTATGTTTTATTGTTGCCTTGTAAGTGTATGACAATTACTATGGTCTAATGGTTAGTGCATCTGCCTTGTAATGCGAGGGTCCCTGGTTCGGAACCCAACAGGATCTATTTTTTTATTTATTATTTTTTGTCTCATTTTGCGTGTAACTCCTATAAGCCTGTTCGGAGTTCCATTCTGCGCATAATAAGAAGAAGTTCATTCGTACTAAAGTGACATGGTGGTTTAATATTTAACGAGATATTAGCACCAACCTTGATGTCTCGATTATTCTTTTGAATTGTGTGTTTCATTACATCCATACAAACAACAATGCGTGCACTAGCAACTGGTATTTCACAGTTGGCCAAGTATTGTTATAAGAACATGCTAACGCATTCCAAGAAGAAATGCAACAAATACCTCCATCAGCGTTCATTGCTTTGCTATTCTATTCACCTGGTCAATGCAATTTCTCCATCCAGCTATGTAAGGCATGTTTGCATAATATCTTGCAATGAAATCTACCTATCGTAATGTAAGAAATCAAAGGTCATTTGGTCAAAATTGCTCATGAGGTAACTGAAAACTGGTCTATGGATCCTGATTTAAATTTTTCAAAACTGGATTCTAGATTCTTGCTTTCGTCAACACTATGCTCACTATTTTGTGTCATCACTTGCTAAATTGGAATTGACATTCTTTAGAAAAACAAGATCTTTTTATACAACCTTTTCTTTCAATGTCTTTCAACAGTATTCAACATGTCCTTTCATTAATAAAACTATGCTTATTATCATGATGGTCATATTGATCTGCATTAACATGGTGATCATTATAACAGAAAATAGATCGTGATCGTGATGATGAGATTCACAGACAGATCACCTAATTCGTCCTCATGACGAATTAAAGTTCTAGTTAGGTGATCTGTCAATCGACAGATCAACTATTAATCTCGTTCTAATTTTCTTTTTTCTTTATTATTTATTTCTTAATTTTTATTTTTCCACCCTTTTCTTGTTACCGTAAAATCTCAAAATCTACATCATCAATTATCTTCAAAATATCATCAGATATGGGGACTTATCTCGCGCGTAACGGCACTATACAACTAAGAATCGCCTTTTTTTTCATATCATTGCATCGATAACATAATTCTGAGTAATTTGATACCTTGATCAACCTTCTACGACAAGTAATAACGAAATTAGCCTCCATCAAAGTTTCTTTTTGTTGGTTTTCTCTGAGCTTAGAGTATGTTGTAGCTGAGACTCTAAGCTATCGTAAATGTGGTCTTCATATTCTGATCAGATGCCAGGATCATGCCCGTATTTCTCTTGCAAAATTGGATTTGAGATCCTCTCAATTTGCTTATGTTTAAAGTCTATTGGAAATAGTGCTTATGTGTAAAGTCTATGGGAAATAGTGTAGCTCAGTTGATAAGGCATCAGACTTGCGTCCTTAGGGTCCAGGGTTCGAGCCCAGGGCTGAACATGATAATTTTTTTTTTCGTTTTTGTTTCTTTTCAACATTTCACTAATGGTCCTTTATGACCATTACAAGGTATATAATTTAAAATATTGCACAATAAAATAGTTTAAAAACCCTTTTAATATAACATGTACATGTACCATGTGTATCACCTACACTTACATTGTATTTCACAAAACTTTTCATTTTCCTCTTTTCAAGGGTATTCAACATGTTCTCTTTGTAATAAAAGTTCAGTTTTCAATATGATCATCGTATTGATATCAATAAACATGGTGATTGTATTCGTGATTATGAAAATCAGAGACAGGTCACCTAATTCGTCCTCATGGGGAATTAAAGTTCTAGTTAGGTGATCTGTCAATCGACAGATCAACTATTAATTTCGTACAAATTTTCTTTTTTATTTATTTATTTATTGATTTATTATTTATTTTTATTTTCCGCCCTTTTCTTGTTAGCACAAAATCTCCAAATCTACATCATAAATTATCTTCAAAATATCATCAGATATGGGGACTTATCATGTGATGTGTATAAAGCAAGTTCAAGGTCAAAAGGTCATCATGACGTCATCTAGACGCCATTTTGTAAAACACATCAATCATATCTTCATTATCAATTATAAAAAATTAACAATATTTACATCACATTAACTTCAGGACAAGGGTCTACTGTCCATGTCATCAAAGGTCACGACGTGCGCGTACGCGCGCGTCAAAATTTTAAAATGCCCAAAATCACTTTTTGACCAAAGTAGAGTACGAATCAGGTCATTTTAAGCATTTCGAAAATTTGATCGCGCGCACCGTTACGCACGCGTTCTCGCGCGTAATCGCACTATAGAGCATAGGATCGCCATTTTCTTTATATCAATGCATTGATAATATAATTCTGTGTAATTTGATACCTTGATCAACCTTCTACGACAAGTAATAGCGGAATTAGCCTCCATCAAAGTTTACAGCACGCGCGCGCGCACACTAAACCATAGACAATATATGTGCAAAAACATGCCTATACAAAATTCATTATAGCTCTTCACGTAGTCCATTGACCCCCAATTTTTTTTTCATATTCGAATAGAGTATGGATGGGAGATATGATTTCATTCCACATTTGACCCGAAATTTCATCATGATGTCATCAAAATGGCGTCGGAACTCAAAATTTCCACTTTGTTACTTATGACGTCATCATAGTTATGCAAATTTGACTCTAACTCCGTAAATATTGGCCAATTTTCGCTCAGTTTTCAATATGTTGTAGCTGAGGACAAACTCTTTCTAATGTGACGGCTATATTCACATTTAAAGGAACGGATCATCCCGAAAAATGGCAAGTTATAGAGGCATGTAATTTTCGCTCATTTTGTGTGCAATCTCTATGGGAAAGACTTTTTCTCAAAACTGGATTTTACATTCCTCTATTTCGCGTGCCATATCTTTTTTCTTTGTTGGTTTTCTCTGAGCTTGGAGTATGTTGTAGCTGAGATTTTAAGCTTTCGCAAGGTGGTCTCCATTTTCCGATCAGATGCTGGGATCATGCCCGTATTTCTCTTGCAAAATTGGATTTGAGATCCTCTTAATTTGCTTAATTGTAAAGTCTATGGGAAACAGTGCAGCTCAATTGGTAAGGCATCAGACTCGCGTCCTTAGGGTCCACGGTTCGAACCCAAGGGTGAACATGAGATTTTTTTTTTCTTTTTTGTTTCTTTTCAACTTTTCACAAATACTCCTTTATGACCATTTTAAGGTATGCAAGTTAAAATATTACACAATGACAAGAGATTTATACATATGTATAACATGTACCATATCAGTCAGACGGCAGGTCCCAAGAAAGTGGCTTCTTTCATCCTAGTGATATTCATGACTTGAGATGTTTTGCATATTTAATGAGCTTGATGCGGACCAAAACACCTCTTTTCATTCGGTCATTGCTGCTCTAATTGTACATCGAATTTCATGAATTTGGTATCATTGTAAAGAATAAGAATCATTCTTTCAGGTCATGTGTTTGAATTTATTCAAAGATCTTGTAATATAGGTTAAAATTTTGATCTAAAATATGCTACAAAATAATAATTTTTACCTGACAAAAACTGCTATTTTCACACTTTATTTTTGTTTGAGCCCAAATGATTTTTAGATCATGATAAAGCTGAATATGTTTCCTCTAAAATGATATAGGTTTCAAAATAAGAATTGGTTTAATTGGGTCAAGATCACACTTTTCATTTGCCAAGTACATAAAGCAACTTGAAAACAAGAATACTGCACCCTGATTGGTCAAAGAGACCACACACTGGCAAATTCCAACGGTTCCAGTGCCTGGGTTCATGGGAAGGTCACACTTCCCATGTGGTAATCTCCTCAAATACCCCGCACCTGTTGTTCTGTGAACCTTATCCAGCCAATCAGAACTCTGGATTTCATGCAAGTACAAAATTTCAGAAATCTCGTCTTGTACCTTGGTGGGAAAAGTGTGATCTTGACCCGATTAAAAGGTGCCGCATATCAAGAGTGGCATTGTGAGAAAGTACAGAAGTTCAGCTTTATGGTGATATAGATATCATTGAGGCTCAAAATAAAAAGTTTTGCACAATTTGCAAAAGAAAACAGAGGAAGAAAATGCAGTTTTGAGGCACATTTTCAGGCCAGAAATTTACTTATTTAACAAAATATTGTGTACAAAATAAATGACCAATATGAAAGAGTAACATTTACTCTATCTGAGGGTGCAATAATATTTCATTTAACTTGAGGTTAAAACAGGTAAATTCTTAGAGAAAGAAAATCTCACGAATCACGAGATTTTGTAAGGAGGAGGATTCAGCCACGAGATGATTTGGATGAATCTGGCCTTTTTGCTCATTAGCATAGGGACCTGCGGTCTGACTGATATGTGTATGCCCTACATGTATATACACCGTCATCATGATATATATATATATATACAAGTGCGTATTAAAATATTCAACAGCCAAAAATGACCTTGACATGCTTCAAGGTCATATCAAGTATTAGCATACTGTAAAAGTCATGTCATGTATTGATTAATGAACCCTAAATTCACCTTGTTTGTAAAACAACCTTCATTATAATTGAAATCAACTACTACTTTAACTGTGTTTCTGTTTACCTCTTTATGTTTACATGGTTTATGATAATGCATTCATCACGCGCCCGAGGGCGCCAAATTCAAGTTTCTTTCCTATGCACAACCACGCCACCGTACGACTGTACACTCTCTATTACGCAATGCAGCATGCATGTACACGTATGCAGCGTTTTCAATCATGTGAACTATAAATTCACTCTGCTTACATAACTTTGACACATTAATTTCATTACTTAAGAACCATATTTCAGCATGCCACTCGGCTTATCTGATAACATAACTAATACACTTTAAGATAAACAACCAATACTCACGTCATTGGGCTTGTATCACGAACACATTAAACAGCAATTATGGAAAGGCGACACGCTTCCCATGATCAGACAAAAATAGCAGTACGCCCTCAGTCGGTAAATTCAAATCTAATAAAATCGATTTACAAGATGAAACAAAGAAAGTCATAAAAATTAAGCAATTACTAAAAACTTAATCCTGTACTCGACAGAGTCTATGTAAAAAAATTGCCAAAATCGTTTTTATTTTTCACGTTATAACTTTAAAGCTTCCAATTAGACCCCAATTCGCATGTGAAATATTTGGGTCACTTGAAAATAGTATGGGATTTTTCTCTATTTATTCAAATCAACATTTTTTCTGTGGTGGACTTGACCTTTAAAAAGAGTAATAATGACTAACCATTAATTGTTTTTGTCTCAACTGCATAGCAGAGTGAGACTATAGGCGCCGGCGTCAACATCAAATCTTTTAAGTTTTTGAAATGACAGCGTAACTAAGAAAGTTCATGAAACTTGGACATAAGGTTAATCAAGTATTACTGAACATCCTGCTTGAGTTTCAGGTCACATGACCAAGGTCAAAGGTAATTTAGGGTCAATTAACTTAGACCATGTTGGGAGAATCAGCATCCAAATCTTAACCTAAGGTTATTGTTTTTGAAATGTCATTATAACTTTGAAAGTATATGGACCTAAATCATGAAACTTGGCCATAAGAGTAATCAAATAGTACCAAACATCCTGCCTGAGTTTCAAGTCACATGACTAAGGTCAAAGGTAATTTAGGGTCAATGAAATTTTGCCAAGTTGGGGGTATTATTGAATTACCATCATAACTTTGAATGTGTAAGGATCTAGTTCATAAAACTTGGATAACAGAGTAATCAAGAATCACTGAACATCTCGCGCAAGTTTTAGGTCACATGACCAAAGCCAGTGGTCATTTAAGGTCAATGAACTTTGGCCATGTTGGAGATAATTATCAAATTGCTGTTATAACTTTCAAAGTTTATGGATATACAGTGCGTCCCATAAAAAAACTAAACACTTTTGAAATGGCTGCCAAATAAAAAATATATCACTTTGGGGGAAAGACTTGTATTTATATATGGAAAGCCAATAAAGTCAACTTTCAAATGACACCAAAAAGTTGGAAAACTTTTCATGGTTGAGCGAGCACTGCCCACTGAAACAAAGGGTATGAAAATTAGGCTGGGCCGGAATTAGCCTTCCAATTTCTTTCAGGGTTTTTTTTTTTTTTGGAACTTGCAATGTTGAGGGTTTTGTGATGAATTAATGATCAATTGTGATCAGTTTGTTGTTTGAGGAAATTTCATGAGTTATTAAATTGCATGAGTGATCATGAATTGCAATTTTTAGTGCAGCATTTTGACTTTATCATGTGGATCTCAGCAATGTGTTCATGAGAGTCAGGAGAATAGGGGGTAAGATAGGACATAAGTAGGTGAAGTACGTTGATGGGATAAAGGCATGAACAGAAATCCCAGGGGGGACGTGTCCCCCTTACCCAATATAGTAGGGGACACAATATAAAATGTCCCCCCTTCTATTTTCGGTCTTTTATGATGGAAAGAAAGAAATTGAAATAAAACATGTATTTTGGATGAGATGACCTTACTTATTGGGTGATAACCTTTTTTTTTTTTTTTGCTTGTCAATTTTATTTTGGTTGAAATGATCTCACATTTGGGGTGATAAATGTAACCTTTTTTTTTTGCTTGTCAAATTTTCCAGCCCCTGGTCCCCCCTACCTTAGGAGACAGATTTCTGCCCTTGGATAAAGGTAAACAGAACTTTTAGCAATCTCTCCCTCCATCCTTCTCTACCCCCCCCCCTTCTCTCCTCCTGAGAGACTAAGCTTGGCTAGGCTGGGCAGGAATCAGCCTTACAGTTTTTTGAGAGGTTAGTCCTTTGGAACTTGCAAAGCTAAGGGTGTTATGAGTGAGATAAGTTTTGGTTTCTGAGGCAAATTTCATGAGTTACTAAATTGAAATTTAATGCATGAGTGAACAGGAATTCAATGGAATTGTAATTTTAGTGTAGCATATTCATCTTGTGGACCTCAGCAGTGTGTTCGTGAGAGTCAGAGTAATGTGATGGTACCTGTTACAATTATAATAATAATAATGGTATTTATTCATCCTAATCTCAAGTAAGCGGATACATAATGATTTACAGAGTACTATATAAAATGATTAAAATACAAAACATTATTACGATAGCAGAAATTCTGAATTGTAGTAACAATGTTTACACAATAGGTGGCCTGTAACAAATTCCAAAAACGTATTATAATTAAATATTAAAAAGTATCAATGGAATGTGCACTTACAAAAGAAAAATAAATAGAGAGGGGAAAACAAAGGAATGGCCGAGAAAGAGAGTTGGGAGAAAATTAATAGAAGAGAGAAAGTGTGGTAGTCAGGAGAGATAAAACAAGGTGGAGTCTGAAGAGATAGTGTGAGAGAGCAGGGGGAAATAAAAAAATAGGAACAAGAAAGGATAGTCAGAGCTATACAAGGTATAGGAAGATAAGAAAGCGAGGGAAGCACAACTGGTAATACAATACAATGTAATATGATATCTGGTATAATATACATGTCCACCATTGTCCACTGGATGAGTTAACTTATGCTTAAGTGGATTGTTTAAAAAAAAAAAAAGATCCCATTGACGAGTGAGTGAATGAGAACATTAAAAGAATCGAGAAATGTTGGGATGCATTTATTTTAAACTTCCCAGGGAGTTTATAGTAAAGAAAATAGTAGTAAACATTGACTTTTATATTCAGCATGTTCAGTTGATAAAATGCAAACAAATAACACAAAATATAAATACAATTAAGCAGAATATTAGGATTCAAAAGGAGGTGGGTCAATCGAGTACAATAAATACATTCGGTAAAGGAAATAGTCTGTTGTCTCACGATGTGGCAAACTTAGACAACAGATCGTGAGACAACAGATTATTTCCTTTACCGATTCTATACTACAACGATGATCAACATATTCTGTACTAATAAATACATTATGTTTGAAAGTCAACCCCTCTGTTTTACAATCCAGTTCATTTTATTTTCATTCAGCATTGACACAAGGAAAGGAATTGGACTTGATCTATATCTTTCAGTGCGACATTTGAATTGCATCAGCATATTACTATTGTTATTCCGCAAATTCCATCTAGTCTCCCCTCTTTCCTTAAGAAGCCAATGGCGGAAAGTGTCAGACTTCAAGAGGGATTCGCCAAATTTGAGACAGGTTTCATTGCGCCTTATCTCTACAGTCTCGAGGTTGGTTTGCTGGAGTGGCTTTCAGAAGATTGATAAGAATGTCCTAGGATCAATTTAAGCACTCTCTTTTGGACTCTTTCAATGGCAGTAGTGTGTGATTTTGTTTTGTACAAGCAAGAGGGCGAGATATGGTAAGACTTGGTAAAAAGGGCATGATCCTCTTCTCTGTGTCCTTTTACAAATTAAAAGTCATACATGTATGTACCCCCCTCCACCTCCATTTCCCTGGCTCCTCTCTCTGTCTCACTTCCTGGATTGTAGCCTATTCAAAACTTAACTGCCAAGTGACTGGTGGCTGATGGTCAGGGTTTTTTTTTCATTGAATGATTACCAAGAAATTGACTGATTATGATGATTTATGAAAAATGATTTATTAACAAAAATGAATGTATGATTGATCACATTGCACATTGAATGAGTTGATTTATTGATAAGTTGTTGATTAAATGATTGATAGGAAAAAAATTGATGCCACCATGGACTTCACGCGTACAAAAACTATCAGTCTCTCAACGGTAGGGGGGGGGGGGGCTAAATGTTCTGTTGACCCCTATTCCATCAACTTTACTCGCCCCCTATTCTCCCGACTCCCATGAACACATTGCTGAGATCCACATGATAAAGTTGAATTTTCATACCCTTTGTTTCAGTGGGCAGTGCTCGCTCAAGCATGAATAGTTTTCCAACTTTTTGGTGTCATTTGAAAGTTTACTTTATTGGCTTCCGTATATGTAAGTTTTTTCCCCAAAAGTGATATACCGGGTATTTTTTTATTTGGCAGCCATTTCAAAAGTGTATATTTTTGGGGGATGCACTGTAGTGTATGAAATGTAGACATAGGGGTAATCAAGTATCACTGACAAGCCTTAGGTCACACGATCGAGGTCAAATGTCATTTAGGGTAAATGAATGTAGTATTGTATCATTATGTGAATGGTGTTTTTTTTAATAATTATTTCATAGTAGTTTTCAAGTCAGCACTGCTGCTATAGTGAATCGCGTAATGCAAGTGAGACTGCCAGAGGCGCTCCACTTGTTTTTATATCATCAGTATGAATAATGTGTGAACATTGTACAAATAATTTAAATTTCATAAACTGATTTAGTTGAATGTAAATCTGTTACTAATTCATTGAGGTACATGTGTATATACATATTGTACAATATGTATATACATATTGATTCTTATTATAATTTTTATTCTTTTATACATGTAGGTGTCTCAGAAAACTTTCTCCTGGCTTAAACCTATAAGCACCCAAGCCAGCTCACTCCAATCCGCAATCACGAGACATCATCATGATCAAAATACCGCATTAGAGATGACAGATAATGAGTTCTATGAGCTGAGGACATATAAAATCATACCATCAAGCTTCCCAGCATTTTTAAAACTAACAAATGAAAATATTCATCCTAGACTAGAGCACTCCAAGTTGATTGGCTTCTGGACTACTGATATAGGAGGTCTCAATGAAGTCTTTCATATCTGGAAATATGGTGAGATTTTCTTCCTTTATTCCGAATTCTATACATATATGTACAACTCAAATGTAATACGATGATGTCCTCTTCTTTTTATTCCTTCTTCTATCTCCTTATTCTTCTTCCTCTTTCTTCTCTCCTTCTTGATCTTCTCTTCCTTTTCTTCTGTTTTCCTCTCCTCTCTAATAGTCCAGGATAGCCCCCATATAGAAGGGGTCGAACCTTGATTTTTTAGATATATAATGTTTTTTTATGGTTTCTTGTCAATTCGAGGGTGCTGATTCTGAATCTGAATGATGCTACTCTTGTAACCTTGAGCATTTTCCGCAAATTGGCAAAATCCAATATGGCCACCAAAATATGCAAATTACCCATAAAAATCATAAAATTGCCCACACATTGACTATAAAATGCATGTAGTTGTGTTGCAGGAGTGAAATACTATCTGGAAATACGATAATTGAAAAAAATATTTATTTTATTGATATTCAAAATGGCTGCCATAGGTCCCTGTGGAATATGAATGGGGAAAGATAATTTTAAAACATGACTCATGAGTACTATTATTGCATGTGATTGTGATTTAACAGTGGACTACTGTCTGAAAACATGATTATTAACAAAAATATGTCATTTGTATAATATGTAATGTGATAAATGCTATATTATGATATTCAAAATGGATGTCATAGACCCATAGCTGGGACAAATAATTTTCACATAATTTGGATTTGCTTGACTATAAAATGCCAATAGATGCAAAATATTGGTATAAAAATGTCTGAAAACATGATTCCTAATGAGACATATCATTTCCTTTGCCATTTCGGTAATAATGCTGTATTTTGACACTCAAAATGGCTGCCATAAATGAAGAAACTCATTTTCACAAGAGTAAAAACCATAAATGAATGTAACTGTAATCTACGAGTGAAATATTGTCTAAAAACATGATTTTTATGAAATATAGCATTTCCTCTCCCATGTAGGTGATAAATACTGTATTTTGACTTTCAAAAAATGGCCGCTTCAAGCTCTAAGTAAATAATAAAACATGCGTATACGGAAACTAATTTTCACAATAATAAGAACCAAAATGCACGTAATTGTAATGTATAAGTAAAATATTGTCTTGAACATGATTTCTAACTAAATACGTCACATATTTAAAGTCATGAAGGTGATAAATGCCTTACTTTGAAATTCAAAATGGCTGCCATAGGCCCCTAAAGTTTGATGTACATTGTAGCGGACAGATAATTTTGACAGAATTTTGGTTTGTTTGACTATAAAAATTGCTTAATTTTGATGTAGGTGTAAAGTATTGTCTAAACCCATGATTTTTAACAAAACATATGTCTTGTGTCATAAAGGTAATGAATGCTGCATTGTGAAATTGAAAATGGCCGCCATAGGCCCTTATCATATTATGTAACGTTTGAATTGGGAAAGATAATTTCCACAAAAGGGCATATTGCAGCCATTTTGAATGTTAAAATATAGCATTTATCACCTAAATAACATAAGAAATTATCTATTTCGTTAGAAATCATATCTTCAGACAATGTTTCACTCATACATGCAACACCATTTAGTCAAGCAAAGCCAAATTCTGTTAAAATTATCTGTTCCCATTCACATTGTACATAATAGCGTTAGGGCCTGTAGCACCATTTTGACTTTCAAAATACATTATTTATCACCTACCTAGCAGAAGAAAAAACTGACAAGGTTTTGTAAATTATGTCAAAATTTTGATGTCATCTTAAATGTAGCTGCTGTCTTGGTTACTGTCTCGTATAAGGGCATGATTTCAGATTTTGTTGGATTGCGCCTGTCTTTGTGCCGGTCTCCGGATTGAGGAGATCAAAATACAGTGTTTTAGCTTTTGCTACTCTCTGGGGTGGGTGGCTCAATTTGTGCCAGTCACTATTATTGCTCTTGTATTGTACATAACTTTATTTTCATCATCTTTTTATTCTTTTTTGTTGTTGTTACCTTTGTATTTTTCTTATGCCTATTATTACCATTTTTATAAGTTGTTATATTTCTTCTATGCCCCCAGGAGGGGCTGTCAAAGAAATATAATCGTTTTCATTGTCATCTAGATTTTTGTGTAGTACGATTCAATCTTTTTTCTTTATGTGCCTACATGACTGTACATGTTATGTAGTTACATATTCCAGAAACACAGTCTTGTCCTTGTCAGTATTAAGAAAACAAAAATCCATGGTTTACATTGTATGCAATGAGGAGACCAGTTTGATGTTAAAAATGAATAGATTCCTTCATACCTACCTACATTTAACTCCTGGCTCTCTGAACATTGATGAATTGAGTAGTTGCATTATTTTTATTGTACTAAATATAATCGATAATAAACATTAACTCTGATTTTCAAGTTGTGATTGATACCAGTCCCTTTTCCCAATTTTCAGATTGTTTTGCTCATCGGACTGGTGTACGTGCAGCATTAGCCAAGGATGACATCTGGCAATCTTCATATTTCTCTAAAGCAGTTCGTATGATGGATGCTCAGGATAATGCTTCTGGAATGCTGTTACCATGGAAACCCCTTCAAGATAAACCACTGAAGGAAGGAGGTAAACTTTCTAGGGAGAATCATCAAATCCAGATTCTGCTTTTTTAGAAACTACATGTAATTCATTGAGTGCAAATTTGTGCAAATTTATGATAAACTTTTCAGTTAGCATTCACTATGGGGATGTATTTTGGTCGTAGATACTGCTTGATATGTGACTCATATTACTTTGTTTCTGATTGAGAAGACCTTGTACACTTCCCAAATTATTGATGAACTAACTGCAATGAATTTCCTTATTCATAATGATGGCAGTTAAAGGCTATGTAAACCATAAATGGGATTAGAATAAATAAAGAAAAATCCAACAAACATAATTGAAACTTGAAATTAAATCAGATGTAAAATATGAAATTCTTAGCTCAACAGTTATTTACACTGATGATAAACAACTGATTTTACATTAATAGTAATTATTAATAGTAATTCTTATTCTGCTGAAAAAAAAGTTTTGAAAAATTTAATTGAGTCGGAAGTTAGAAGAATGGGAAAACACAAAAATGTCAATGAATTGATTCATTATTATTGCCACAAAGAAATATTATGAAGTTAAGCACTCCGTAGGAGTGTGGTTAAAATTCTAGTTGAGACTCGGTATAAACCTATGTTTAATTATTTGAATACCACCTTAAATTAGGGTTTGTTAATAAGATTCCAAAAGAATCTTTGCTAGAGGGCAGAGCCCTTTGAAAGCTCTGCTTGATCTGTCAATCAATTCAATGCCTCTTTTGATAATGATAAAGAAAATGATGAAGAATATAATGTTGATAAGGAAAATTCAAATTTTTAATGTTGCAAACTTTTGATTATCAGAGGAAGTACTGCAGCCTCTAAAGAATAGTGTTCATTAAATATGACAAGAAATACAGTGCTTTATAGTGTAATCTGTCGGATGTTAATACTCTTATATTTAATTTCTTGTGCCTATTCTCTGAAGGAATCTATGAGTTGAGATCTTATGTCATAAAGCCAGGTGGTTTAGACAACATGAAGACACGTATCATGATGAGAGATGAGTTCTATTCCTCTAATGGCTGTGGCAAGTTGATAGGAGCTTGGATGGGTGACATTGGACATGTCAATATGTGTGAGTCCTCTTTAAATTTCTACCTTTTATTTTACTTTCGGATCTACTGTGGACACTGCAACGTTGTTTCGTGACAAAACGTATTTGTACCATATCATGCCTCTTTTTATAAGCTTGATATTTGTATACACATAGAAGTTTGGGGTTCATACATGTATCTTTCGTTTGAAATGTATTTCACTTAAAAGAAAGCAACAACAATATATGTATATCTTACAGATAAATTAAAAGTATACAGTTAATATGATACAATCAGTGATGTAATAAAGTTATAGCCAACGAACATAGAGGGCAGCGACACACAGCAGTGTTGCTAAACACACAACAGTGTTGCTATTAGGAAGGGCCACTCGATACGCGCATACGATTGAAGTGCGCAAACAGTTTTGTAGGCATGCCAACTAAACCATGAACCGACACAATACACTCACAGAGTAATAGAAAAAAGGGAGGTAAACCAACAGATTATGACAATAAGAGATTCAAATATTTGAAATACAAAAATATATATATTATGGAATAATAATTTACTTCAATAATCGTGATGTATCCATCTATTTTGCCAGTTCATGTTTCATGACTTGCCCTCAAATTTATTGCACACATATTTTTGCGTGATAACTATCATATAAATTCTAGTAAACAATCCACATTTGAATGATTGAATGATACATTGTGAGATTTAGGTAGGGGTGAAGGTATATACATGCGGTTACCTGAGACGGTCCCTATCTTTTACATGAAAAGTGACGATATCTGCCGTTATCGTTTAATCATGACTATCATATTAAGATATTGGTTCCATTTCCAAATACATCTAATTATGTAATGATGTAAATTTTAATTACTTCAAAAATGTGAGTCTTTGCGTGATTACGCAAAGACTCACATTTTTGCGATTGCATGGACCTACTACAACTGGACATTCAACGAGAGCATTTTATGACCACCACCTGTTTCTACAGGTAGCTGTCAAAATTGCTGTTATACACTTAACTTTCTCTTTACGCTGTTCTAACGAAGACCGCTGGGGCGATTGTTTACACAAGCTCCGTTTGGCCTATGACGGTCACCGATCGATCACTGGCCCTCTTTCGACCAAAGACGGTCATGTTTTAACCCCGATTGCTAATAGGGAAAGTCCCTACATTACCTACAATGCATTGCGCACTTTATTCCGGTTTTCAATACATTACTTCACGCTGTTAATATTGTGCAATTGTTGTCTGATCATCAGTAAAAATCCTATTAAATTTCGACAATCCTCTGGAATTTTATGCCCAAATGAAAATCAACTTCTGACCGAAGGTAAGTGCGACTTTCGACATCAATATTGTCCTAAAAAGATGCATTCTTAAGGTCTTTCTGCTCATTTCTCCATCTAATTTTTACTGCTTTTTTGCTGTAGATATTCTGATCTGCACGATGATGTCACTGCAATTTGTGAGCGGTTGTTAGCGATGTACGTAAAAAATTTGTTCATGCACGCCTGTTTTCTTGTTTTTGCGATAATTTTCATAGCGCTAACGTTCGCTGCTGTGTGTACTGCTTTTGAAAGTGAACGAACAACATCGCAATGTGTAGGAGCGGCGCAATATTGATTTCTGCTGTCCACCAGTGACGGCTTGCTTTACGATCGGCTTGATGGGCGTCAGCTACCAGCGCTCTGTTTATAAAAGGATTAGCGGCGACGGTCTTGGGCCCAAAGGAGGGGATTCGTTGAATGTCCAAGGTCCATGGTATTAGTCTCTGCAGAAGTTGTTACAAGACTGTCAATAATATAAATCATATTCCATTACATTTTTAGAGATCTATTTGCCAAATGTGAAGAAATATGATTGTATTTGCCCAAATACATCCAATCAGTGTGAAACATTTTTTTTTAAATATATGACAATTTTTGTAGAGATTGTTGAACATCATGGTTATCCTAAGAATACGAATCGTATCTCTGAATATTGTGAGATACACTCAGCAAATTGTGGAGGTTTATGGTCGCACCTTTTTTAAACTAAAATTGTCAAATAGAAGATTAGTGAATAACTTATATAGCGAGCAATCCCCATTTGAGTGATTCACAGATACTTTGTATCATACATATGGTTGTAAATCTGGGCCCCATCTTACAAAGAGTTGCGACTGATCCGATCAACCACAACTATGGAAAGCCAGCAATGTCAACATCTAAAATGTATGTTTATTCTTGATATTTTCTATGACCATTTTTGTCTCGCCTGCATAGCAGAGCGAGACTATAGGCGCCGCTTTTCCGACGGCGGCGTCAACATCAAATCTTAACCTATGATTAAGGTCAAAGGTCATTTAGGGTCAATGAACTTAGACCATGTTGGGAGAATTTTTTTCAAAATCTTAACCGAAGGTTAAGTTTTTGAAATGACATCATAACTTAGAAAGTATATGGACCTAGTTCATGAAACTTGGGCATAAGGTTAATCAAGTATTAGTGAACATCCTGCTCGAGTTTCAGGTCACATGACCAAGGTCAAAGGTCATTTAGGGTCAATGAACTTTGGTCAAGTTGGGGGTATTTGTTGAATTACTATCATAACTTTGAGAATTTAGGATCTAGTTCATGAAACTTGGACATAAGGTTAATCAAGTATTAGTGAACATCCTGCCTGAGTTTCAGGTCACATGACCAAGGTCAAAGGTCATTTAGGGTCAATGAACTTTGGCCAAGTTGGGGGTATTTGTTGAATTACCATCATAACTTTGAAAATTTATGGATCTAGTTCATGAAACTTGGACATTAGGTTAATCAAGTACCACTGAATATCCTGTGCGAGTTTCAGGTCACATGACCATGGTCAATGGTCATTTAAGGTCAATGAACTTTGGCCATGTTGGGGGTATTTGTTGAATTACCATCCTAACTATGAAAGTTTATGGATCTAGTTCATAAAACTTGGGATACAAGAGTAATCAAGTATCACTGAACATCCCCTGTGAGTTTCAGGTCACAAAACCAAGGTCAAAGGTCAGTTAAGGTCAATAAACTTAGGCCATGTTGGGGTAATTGTTGAATTGCCATCAAAGTTTATGGATAGAGTGAATGAAATGTGGACATGGGTGTAGTTGACAAGTCTTAAGTCACCGTTCAAATGTAATTTATGGTCAATGAATGTGGTATTATGTCATTATATGAATGGTGTTTTTGTGAATGATTATTTTATAGTAGTTTTCAAAGTTAGCACTGCTGCTATATTAAATCGCGTAATGCAGGCTAGACTGCCAGAGGCGTTCCACTTGTTAACATTAATGAACACTTGTATAATTCTTCAACAGTCTATTCTCTGTGGAACTTTGTTAGTGCTGATAAAAGACTTGAAGCAAGAACTGACTTCCTACAATCTGATGTGTGCAAAAGTCTCTGTAAGTATACATGTAGTTATTTACCGTAACCAACATTAAAACTCAATAAATCATTGTAATCTTTCACACACATAGACAAAATTATGATACTTGATATGCAGCTGTTTAAAGAGAAATGCCAGTAGTTGCAGTAAACACTGATTTCGTGAGAAAGTCTGTAAAACCAAGGTTAAGTATGACTATATCATCGTGGATCTAGATCTGGTACAGTTACATAAACTGAACTTTGTGAAATCATAAAATCTAAGCTGAAATACGATCACACTGAAGATCGCCAACACAGATAGGCACACGTGGGACAGTGTATTATTATTGCTGGAATAAAGACCCGACGGAAGTGACCGAATCCTCGCTTATTTTGCTTATTTCTCAGCAATTACACAATTTCTTCCAGAATCCTTTGGCACATATTTTTTATTCATACAAACAGACACTTGGGTGGTCATTATATTAGTTTCTGTAAAAAGTCATTTTGAGATCGGTACCAGAACTGGAATTAACCTTTAATATTTAATTATCTCTTGTTGATACAGTCCAACCTCTCTCATTCGGACACGTTGGGACCAGCACCAATCCGGATAAGGGATTTATCCTGATGGGAGACCCAATATTAAATACGCAGCTGCGCCTCCCCAATGGTAGCAACACATAATCTATTGTAGCGGCCGTACACAGCACTGCAGTGTCAGTGCAAATTATAGGCGTTTTTTTTATTAACGGAAATGAAATCGATAGGTTGCCAAAAGTCTTGGATAATTTACCTGCTGAAATGATTGAGGAATACATTGAGCATACCTTGAAAGAAAGAGAATGACTCGAAACTAAATTTGAAAATTAGACCATCGCGGAGGGCATCGCAGCTTTGCAAAGTCAGCCAATGTTAGACTGTAGGCTCAAACATGATAGATGGCGCTGTCCGTATCAAGGCCTAGTGCTATTTAGTGAGATGTGTTGTTTTAGTCTCACCTGCAAAGCAGAGCGAGACTATAGCCGGGGGGGGGGGGGGGACTCACATATATTGGTGGTACAGGGACGTGCCGCTTTGATGACCCCCTTTTTCAGACCTAATTTTCAGTTCTCTAGATACTTCAAATGACAAAAATTCCATTCAGAAGCCGCTCAGCCCGCAAGACCTCCGTTATGAAACATCTCAGTTCTCTTGCCCTGCCAAAATTGTCCAGCGTGAGCACCGCATGCGAGAACTGCACACACGACTTCACAACTCCCTCCGCTAGCACCCACATATACATGCTCAGCGCTAGCGTGCACGTACCAACTGGACCGTGATCCCGTTTCGTAGACCCTGCTTTTCACACCGCCCAAGACCCCGTATTTTGCCCTTGTGGTCAGTTCCTTAGACCCTTATTTCAGGGTTTCGTGAGGCACACCCCCATCAAAAATAATTTGAGTGCCCCCTTCCCCCCCCCCCCAACCCGGACTATAGGCCCTGCTTTTCCGATGGGGGTGTCGTCGTCAACATCAAATCTTAATCGAAGGTTTAATCTTTGAAATATCATCATAACTTAAAAAGTTTATGGGCCTAGTTCATGAAACTTGGTCATAAGGGTAACCAAGTATTACTGAACACTTTGCCTGAATTTCAGGTCACATGACCAAGGTCAAAGGTTATTTAGGGTCAGTGAACTCTGGCCATGTTAGGGGTATTTGTTGATTTCCATCATAACTTTGAAAGTTTATGGATCTGGTTCATGAAACTTGGCCTTAAGAGTAATCAAGTATCACTGAACATCATTAGTGAGTTTCAGGTCACATGACCAAGGTCATTTAGGGTCAATGATTAGGGTCTTAGATTATGTTGGGGGAATCAAAACGAAATCTAAACCAAGGTTAAGTTTTTGAAATGTCATAACTTAAGTATATGGACCTAGTTCATGAAACTTGGACATAAGGGTGAGTGTATCACTGAAGATCCTGCCTGAGTTTCAGGTCGATTGGTCAAAGGTCACTTAGGGTCAACAAACTTTGACCATGTTGGGGGTATTTGTGGAATTGTCATCATAACTTTGACATTTTATGGATCTAGTTCATGAAACTTAGCTCTAGACATAAGAGCAATTGAGTATCCCTGAACATCCTGTGCAAGTTTCAGGTCACATGACCAAGGCCAAGGCTGAGCATTAACCCTAAATAGACAGGGCTATTTGGACGCCTAAGAAGACTGGGGGGGGGGGGGGCTGATTCAGCCCCCCCTTATGATCTCGGCCGTCGATCGCGACGAAAATTGACACGCGCGTTACCCATGGCATTATCTACAAACCTATATTATCAAATTCTGCAAAAAATCTCATTGCTCATTAATTATGTTAATTTATGCGTAAAATCATGTTTGCTATAATTAAGAAAATAATGCCCCAAAATGCTAGTTTTCGTTTCACATACTCTTTATAGGCACCTGATTAAATCTATTTAAAAAACATGTCAACATCACATTTATTTTTTAATGTATTTTATTGTTTTCTAAATTTCTTATGTATTTCCTTGTTTTTCGACTTTTTGTTTTTTATTGTTTTTTCAATGGAAATTGTCAGAGACTTTATTTTGACTATAAAAAAAAAATCAAATTGATTTTAACCCTAAAATGGCCGGGGGGGGGTTGAATCAACCCCCCCCCTCAACATTTTCTGCGATCATTCCGCCGTGCGAAATTTTTTGACCGCGCCACTCGCAGAGTTTATACTTTCAAGTCTCGCGCATCTTTTGAGACCAAATTTACGATGCCTGGGTACGCGGTTCCGAAATTACGCAACATTATGTAAGTGCATGTCAGACCAAAAATTGTTCCAAAACGTGATTTTGTGTACAAAGTCAATGCAAATTGAGTTTTCTCATCTTATTCATAAAGATATGATTATTTTTACTTTAAACAGCTGAAAGCAATTGATTTTAGCATAATTATGCTTCAAAAAGGTTGTGCAATAAATGTGGTGAAAAAAACAAAGAAAAACAAAAGGTTGAAAAACAAAGAAATACATAAGAAATTCATAAAACAATAAAATACATAAGAAATTGATTTCCAAACCGAAGTTTTTTTCAATTGCCATTGTTAAGAATGCTACAAAGAATATTTTCACCAAAAATTAGCATTCTAGGAGCTTTATTTAGTGAATTAGAGCAAAAAGTATGATTTATGCATAAATTAGCATAATTAATTCATATAAAATAAAATCTCATTATTTTGGAAAATTTTACCATACAGCCTTGTAGATTACATCGCACACTACCAGCGTGCAAATTTTTGCGGCGCTCGCGAGATCGGCGGCCGAGATCTCAGGGGGGGGGTTGAATCAACCCCCCCCCCCGGCCACAGAACAGCCAAAAAAGCCCGGCCTAGTTAGGGTTAAGCAGTAAAAGAAAAAATGTGATACATTTTATGAATTTTGGCTAAAAACACTATTTGCATTGGATTTGTACACAAATTCACGTTTTTGAGCAATTTTGGGTCTGCATGCACTTACGAAATGTTGCGTAATTTCGGAACCGCGTACCCGGGGGTCAAAATTTTGGTCTCAAAAGCTGCGCGAGACTTAAAGGTAAAAAGTCAGTGAGTGACGGAGTCAAAAAATTTCGCGCGGCGGATTTATCGCGAAAAATGTCGAGGGGGGGGTGAATCAGCCCCCCCCAGTCTTCTTAGGGTTAAGACACTACTACACTGGTATTTGTTTTTGAAGAAAAGTGCATCATTGACGAGCTCAAAGAAAATAACCCATGAAGAAATAATGATAATTGAATAGTTAAAATAATGAAGATAATGATATGATATATATGAATAATATTGAATTTCAGTGGTGAAAATGATGGTCATAATAGTGATAAAAATTGATAATAATGATATTCAATAAAATGATTGTTCATTATCACTAATATAATGAAAATTACAACTATCATCATTATAACTATTGATATCATTATTATCAATGATTGTTCATTATCACTAATATAATGAAAATTACAACTATCATCATTATAACTATTGATCAGTATTTAATGCTCTTCTTCTGCCTTTACTGTTTGATACAGCTCCAAATGAGTTCCTGACGACAGAGATGCGTTCAAAGATAATGACAGCAAATCCTTTCTCACCACTCAAATGAAGTCACATACAGTCAGTCTTTAATAGTAATATAACTTTCCAGGGTTTTATGAATTTAGGGTGTCAATACAAGCTGAATTTGCAAGTCGAAGTATCCTGCAGTAAGTTTTTAAAGCGATCACTGCTTTCAGACTTTGCATATTTAAAGGTCAAGTCCATCCCAGGAAAATGCTGACTTGAATAAATAGAGAAAAATCAAAATAGCATAGTGCTGAAAATTTTATCAAAATCGGATGTAAAATAAGAAAGTTATGACATTTTAAAGTTTCGCTTATTTTTCACAAAACAGTGATATGCACAACTAGGTGAGTCAGTCGATGATGTCCATCACTCACTATTTCTTTTGTTTTTTTTATTGTTTGAATTATACAATATTTCATTTTTTTATAGATTTGACAATAAGGACTAACTTGATTGAACCATATATTAAACAATGCTAATTCCAAATGTTCAGGGAAGAATTAATTGTATCACTTGACAATAAGGAGAAAATTAGAATATTTCATATTTCATATAATAAAATAAAAAAGAAATAGTGAGTGGATGACGTCATAGTCTCCTCATTTGCATACCAGCCAAGGATGTGCATATAACTGTTTTGTGAAATTAAGCGAAACTTTAAAATGTCATAACTTTCTTATTTAACATCCGATTTTGATGAAATTTTCAGTGTTATGCTTGTTTGATTTTTCTCTTATTATTCAAATCAACTTTTTGTTGGGGTGGACTTGTCCTTTAAAAGGATCTTTGGTTCATCTTAACAGATTTTGAAAAAAATGGTTGCATCTACAAAGGATGAAGTCATGGTCAGCGCTTGAGGCTACATTTTGGCAGCAAATTTCACTTGAAATTGCAAGTCAAAGTATCCTGTCATAAGTTTTTAAATTCAAGTTTTTAAAGTGACCACTGCCTTCAGACTTTGCATATTTAAGGGTCTTTGGTTCATCTTCACAGATTTTGTAAAAAAGAAATGGTTGCATTTCATAGGGATGAAGTCATGGTCAGCCCTTGAGGCTACATTTTGGTCTCGCTTTGGGTAGAGTCGAATATATGCAAAGTCTACGAGGAAAGTCTTCTCCAGATGCCTCATGATTTGGAATCCCTGCCTTGAATTCACCTCTTGCAATGAGTATACATTGTGACAAGTTGGAATCAGACTGTTTGTTTTGACTGCATATTAATTTACAATCTTCATGTAACAAAGATCATGTATTGTTTATAAAGATGGAACTACAAAATTTGGTGGATTCACAATATGGTGCACCATCTATAGTTTGCAGCAGACAGGCCGAAATTTGCAATGCCTTATGGGAAAAAGTTGACATCGGTTGCATGCTAGTGCATGCATGCGATTATGCTGTGCTGGCCAATGCGACTTGACCGGTTTACTAGGGTCCAGGAGGTGGGAGAGAAATTTACCGCATATTTCTTTGCGAAATTTAGACCGTTTTCTGTGAGTTCTTCCTCCGCGTTTGCCAAATCGTTTTCATTTTTTAAGCATCTCAGTCACATTACAGTACACTAGCACTGTGCGCTGCCCGCGCGCGATGTCGACCCCAAAGTTAGAAATTTGGCCTGTTCACTGCATCCGATAGATGGTGCACCATATTGTGAATCTACCTAACTGAAAACAGAAGTGATTAATGGTTTAGTGTACATCCAAAAAGAATCAGCTGTGGTATCTTTTGCATCCTCTCTTCAGAAGATTTCCCCCAGGAATTAAACTTTCTGTAGCTTTGTCTAGTCTGCCTATCATCCAAAATGTGTCATAGTCGATCAGTTTCTGATGTCCCGAAAGATTTTCCTAAAGACAACTTACATTTATTATTGAAGTGGTTTGAAGCAAACCTGCCAACCTTCTACGACAAAAAAAGTATTCTTAGAAGGAAAAAAAAAGTAATTTTTTGTCTTGATGTAATAATCGCCAACCTGTTGTGATATCGGTGAAAAAACATGTGAAATGACTCTACTTGAAAACATGATAATTCACCAATTTAAACACGTGCTCGTAGGCAAGAATCTACTTGTTCTTTCATGCAACAAGTTATTGGCCTGACAATGATTTTTACTGGTCTGGGACCGTCGGACCGGCGCTAATGTCACGCGCTGTGTATTATACATACTCCATGATTCAAAATTTAAAAAAAAGTAACAAATCATACAAAAAAAGTATTGGCGTATTTATAGAAAAAAAAGAGGAACAAATAATCTAAAAAGGGAACAGTTGACTGACATGTCTGTTTGAAACCTATCTTTTGTTTGGGTATATCCCTCCAAAAGTTTATTCAACTTTTCCATTTCATTACTAGATTATAACCATGCTTATTTAACCATTGTTCATTAGAATATCTTAATGTATTCTGTCGAGTTTCTGTCACTGACTTGAAGCCTATCTTGTGTTTGGGTATATCCCACCAAAAGTTTATTCAACTTTTCCATTTCATTACAAGATTATAACCATGCTTATTTAACCAATGTTCATTAGAATTTCTAAATGTATGCTGTCAAGTTTTTGTCACTGACCTCTAAAATAAGAGTGGATTCACACAAGTTTCTGTGTAAATCATTTAGGATGTGCCTCAATATTTATTGTTTATGTGCCATGCGTGAATGATTTGCTAAGCTTTTGGTCTCACATTAAAGAAGAGTCTCCATACTTACCATAAGTGTCAAATTTATAGCAAAATAATATCTAATAATTGCGAAATTCATCTCTCAAAATGGGTTTCCTTTTTTGTGGGATGCACTGTATATTCATGATTAAGACAACGTAATTATGATTATGTACATTCCTTGATCAATGTTTGCCTTAACTTGTCATTTATGTTTCGTCTTCCACAATTAAATGGTGCTTAGCACAAATACAAATTTGGTGATTGGTTTGCAGCATTTTTCAATATTCGAATTTTCCATTTCTGTCAGTCAAGGATACCCTTTAATTTATCATTTTAATTGTCACAATCTGAATATGTAATTTAAATCATTCATCATTTAACTCTTCAAAACTAATAAGAATAATCATTTTGATTCATTCGATATGTTTCACATTCCACCAAAATACATACATCTTGAACAAATAATAACATAATGAAACTAATTACATTCAATTGAATTGATTAAAGGTGAAATATGAGTAGCTTGTAATCATCAGGTAATTGTAGGTTCCCAGAAAGAAACGCAATGAAGAAAGATGAATCAAAATGAAGAAATATAAATACAGCATAATAGAGGTCTACATGATTGTCACTTGAGTAATTATGTCGCTGTCTAAATTGTTCCAAAAAGAAGGCCCAGTATAAGTAAATGTTTTGAGAGCAATAACAGTACACACTGGGGAAATATGAAAATCATGTACTTGAGTTGGGTAGGAATACATTGATTAAAAAAAAAAATGACAGTGATTATATAAATGAAATTCCAAAAGCTAAAATTCCAATTCTACCTAGTGCATCAGTTGGTGGCCAGGGAAGAGGAGAGCAAACTTAATTTCTTTTACCATGATGGTTCCTCTGCTACACCAACGAAGCAATGCACTTTGAAGACTGGGAAATATAGCATTCAGCAATCAAATAACAAGTACAGTGCGTCCCAGAAAAAACGAAGCCGAGATTAAACGATGATTTATCATAACTTATTCACAAATACAATATACTAGCATGGATCCCAGGAAGCCTATCGATTTTGAGGTCAAAGGTCAAGGTCACAGTGACATATTTTCATCTTACCCTTTTGCTATCCTTGTAAACGTGATAACTTAGTTTAACTTAACGTTGGCTCATATACTTTGGTATGTATGATACTAGCATGGATCCCAGGAAGCCTATCGATTTTGAGGTCAAAGTTCAAGGTCACAGTGACATATTTTCATCTTACCCTTTTGCTGTCCTTGTAAACGTGATACTTTGGTATGTATGATACCAGCATGGATCCCAGGAAGCCTATTGATTTTAAGGTCAAAAGTTAAGGTCACAGTGACATATTTTCATCTTACCCTTCTGCAGTCCTTGTAAACGTGATAACTTCAGTTTAACCTAACCTAGGCTCATATAATTTGGTATGTATGATACTAGCATGGATCCCAGGAAGCCTATCGATTTTGAGGTCAAAGTTCAAGGTCACAGTGACATATTTTCATCTTACCCTTTTGCTGTCCTTGTAAACGTGATACTTTGGTATGTATGTTACCAGCATGGATCCCAGGAAGCCTATTGATTTTAAGGTCAAAAGTTAAGGTCAGTGACATATTTTCATCACGTTTACGAAGACTTCAGAAGGGTACGATGAAAACATGTCAGTTTACAAGGAAAAGTTAAAGGACGGACAGACATCGAGC
The DNA here is from genome assembly GCF_037042905.1 of Lytechinus pictus. NCBI lineage: Eukaryota > Metazoa > Echinodermata > Echinoidea > Temnopleuroida > Toxopneustidae > Lytechinus > Lytechinus pictus. The sequence continues at coordinate 43,716,325 of NC_087246.1, read as the reverse complement.
ATAATACCATAATACGTCCCTTAGGACGGGCGTATAAATATAGCACCCCCTTTTCTGAAAAATCCTGGATCCGCGCCACAGGTCATTATTTATACAGTGCGTCCCACAAAAAACGAAACCGAGATTTATCAATGATTTATCATAACTTAATCATAAATACAATAGACAAATGACCTACCATTTTAAAGCTCAGAATCTCCTCTTTCAGCTGATATTACTTAGATTGTTCCTCATCCACGCATGAGTGAGCAAAAACAATTTGGAGAAAGGATACCAAAAACTCATTTGGCGGGGGGTATCTGAATTTCAAAAAGAAAATCACATGCCTAAAAAGTTCAATATCTGCTCTTTTATTTGATACCTTAATCACAAAAAATGGTCAAGAAATAAAAAAGTTATGGTCCCTCGAAACAATGCTTGTATTTCCATAATTTGATTAAATAACGTGTTTTCACCGGTTTCCCAAAACAAAACGGTTTAACAAAAGACTTAATGCATGGCTGATCGTCAACAAAACGGAGCGTCGAGTTTGAACGCTAATCCATGCAAAACCCATCTTCAGTTTGTGCCTTGAAATTAACCCTAAAAGGATGGCTCGGTGTAAAAATGGCAGAGGTAAAAATGGCAACGGTAAAAATGGTAAAGGTAAAAATGGTAAAGGTAAAAATGGCAAAGGTAAAAATGACAGCGGTAATAATGGCAGAAGTAAAAATGACAGAGGTATAAATGGTCAGTCTTAAACCCCCATGCCAAAAAATCCAGAAGATGCATACAGTAGATTAAATAAAGGTTCTGAGAAGAGAATTGGAATTATAATGTTTGACATTAGATGGAAAGGGAAACATTTTTAAATGATACTGTAGATCTTCTGCACCAAATTGATAACACTTGAGTTGGTCCCTTGTAAAAAAGTACTGCGGTAGTACTGCGGTACAAGTACCGCAGTACTACCGCAGTACAAGTACTGCGGTAGTACTCGTGGTAAATTGGTCGGTACTACTGCGGTAGTACCGCAGTACCTGTACTGCGGTAGTACCGCGGTACCTATACTGCGGTAGTACTGCAGTAGTACCGCAGTACAGGTACTGCGGTAGTACCGCAGTACCTGTACTGCGGTAGTACCGCGGTACCTATACTGCGGTAGTACCGCAGTAGTACTGCAGTAGTACCGCGGTACCTATACTGCGGTAGTACCGCAGTACAGGTACTGCGGTAGTACCGCGGTACCTGTACTGCGGTAGTACCGCGGTAGTACTGCCGTAGTACCGCGGTACCTGTACTGCGGTAGTACCGCGGTACCTGTACTGCGGTAGTACCGCAGTAGTACTGCCGTAGTACCGCGGTACCTATACTGCGGTAGTACCGCAGTACAGGTACTGCGGTAGTACCGCGGTACCTGTACTGCGGTAGTACCGCGGTACCTGTACTGCGGTAGTACCGCGGTACCTGTACTGCGGTAGTACCGCAGTAGTACTGCGGTAGTACCGCAGTACCTGTACTGCGGTAGTACCGCGGTACCTATACTGCGGTAGTACCGCAGTACCTGTACTGCGGTAGTACCGCGGTACCTATACTGCGGTACTACCGCAGTAGTACCGCTGTACCTGTAAACCTGTACTGCGATAGTACCGTGGTACCTGTACCATGGTACTACCCTGGTGCTACTGCGGTACTTGCACACCTTTATGAAAATGATCACAATTTCATTTAGCTTAATCACAGTAATAAGAAAATTACAAAAGTATTAATATTATAAAAAGTTTATTTTGAGATATGTATATATATATATATATATATATATATATGTTTTAACATCTGTAATCATGTACTTTCTTACTAACATGACTAAGTTTTGGCACACACAATGGCTAAATGGTTGGTTGAGGTAACGGGATTCCTGAAGTTTTAGCACACACAATGGCTGAATGGTTGGTTGAAGTAAAGGCAAGTTAAAGTTATATGCTTAATATTTTACATGATAAAAACTGTAGTGAAAATCATCTGTACTCGAGTTGCAACAAAAACAAAGATATCTAACATCTCTACTTTAGTACTTTTATAACAACTATGACTAACGAGTTTTAGGTTCACGCACAATGTTTGTGGTGAAGGCAAGTTGAGATTACGCTTCATATAAAAAGTCTATACAATTTCCAAGAACTGTTGAGTTGTAAAACACTGTCCACGTACTTGTATCAAAGTTGCAACAAAAACATAAATCTTCCAATCTTTGACAAGGTAAGTAAATAGAAGTAAAACATGATTATTTAAAACCATTAAAACTAAACACATGCATCATATATGTAGAAATTGCAGCAGATAATCTATCAATAATATCTCAAAACTGTAGTTAAAAACATCTCTACTGAGTTGCAACAAAAACATGTAGATATCTAACATCTCTACTTTAGTACTTTTATAACAACTATGACTAACGAGTTTTAGGTTCACGCACAATGTTTGTGGTGAAGGCAAGTTGAGATTACGCTTCATATAAAAAGTCTATACAATTTCCAAGAACTGTTGAGTTGTAAAACACTGTCCACGTACTTGTATCAAAGTTGCAACAAAAACATAAATCTTCCAATCTTTGACAAGGTAAGTAAATAGAAGTAAAACATGATTATTTAAAACCATTAAAACTAAACACATGCATCATATATGTAGAAATTGCAGCAGATAATCTATCAATAATATCTCAAAACTGTAGTTAAAAACATCTCTACTGAGTTGCAACAAAAACATGTAGATATCTAACATCTCTACTTTAGTACTTTTTTATAACTACTATGACTAACGAGTTTTAGGTTCGAGCACAATGTTTATGGTAAAGGCAAGTTGAGATTACGCTTCATATAAAGTCTATAAAATTTTCAAGAACTGTTGAGTTGTAAAACACGTACTTGTATCCAAGTTGGAACAAAAACATATATCAATCAAGTTCCTTCCAATCTTTGACAAGTAACACGAATAATACAGTCAATTCAATCTTTATTTCCAAATAAAGATTGAATTGAGCGGAGAATTAAACTGACCATAAATATATATTATAGGTAATAAAGAGCAAAGAAAATGGGGTTCCATCGGGATTCGAACCCGAGACCTCCGGATTGCTAGCCCGGTGCTCTACCGACTGAGCTATGGACGGCCCTAGTCGATAATTCGTCCCATAAACCCCTTAACTTTCAATGCTCGTATGGTCAGAAGCTATAGAAACCTGACATAAACCCAAAGGATAGAATCAACTTTATAGGCCTATGCGAGGGATCACGGCGAAGTGATGCAGCTTTTTGAATATATAATTAACACGAATAATACAGTCAATTCAATCTTTATTTCCAAATAAAGATTGAATTGAGTGGAGAATTAAACTGAACATAAATATATATTATAGGTAATGAAGAGCAAAGAAAATCTTTGACAAGGTAAGTAAATAGAAGTAAAATATGATTATTTAAAATAATGAATCATAAATAAATAAATGAATCATATATGTAGAAATTGTAGCAGATAATCTATCAATAATATCTCAAAACTGTAGTTAAAAACATCTGTACTGAGTTGCAACAAAAACATGAAGATATCTAACATCTCTACTTTAGTACTTTTTTATAACTACTACAGATAATCTATCAATAATATAACAATATTTGTTACAGCACTTTATCAATGTGACCTTACACAACAAATAAGTAGGGTAAATATATTGTGTACACATATAGAAGACAATGCCTTTAAAATGTTACATGAGCATACTTTGTTATTTGGCACAAGGCAAAGTTTTTAAAGGACGAGAGGAAATTTGCCACTTAAATAAATGGCGTCAAACGCATACACATTATCAAAGTTATTTTTCAGCACACAATGAATACATTTCAGCAATATCTTTGGCAAATAGAGTACGGAACAATCAGGAACATGAAATAATTTGGTATATTCCCGTCATTCAAAATCATAACAAAAGCAATTTTAATTCCATTCGCTTTTGTTTAAAGACCAGATTAACAATACCAAATGTCTCAAATTTTAATGCATGTTTGAGGCAATTTAGGTTCCCCATATAAATTTTGATGTCTTCCAAGAGACGTAGTTTCTTGTTAGTCTGATTTGATTCCATTCTTCAAGGTGAATTTGGGCTTTTATCCGTAGATCATATATAAATGCCATTTTTTGCACAAAAAAATCTCAAATTGTTTCCTTATCAGATCAAAATTTACTCAACAAGAAAGTTCTTGACACTTATTTGTTTAGAAGGGTGCCAACAAAGAACACTGATTGATGCGTGCGCACTGTCATTTGATATCCACATGCCAAAACATAAAATTTAATATATTAGTACCAGCTGGACGGAAAACACAATACATGCCTAGAATTGATGTGATGGCCCATGAAGAGCTTTTTATCAAAATAGCTTTAGAAACAGGTGAAATGTTAAAGATCATCAAGCGTTGGGATGCTACGCTACAGATCGCCATTTTGAACTAGGCTAGTTTGTGCGCAAGATGGCACTGTGTGTATGATAAACGATGCAGGAGCACCTTTAATATATCAGATAAGGATAATTCTGGCCCCTATTAAAACATTATTATTATTTTTTTTAATGTTGGTCTGTAGCAAGCATTATAGCAATGCCTGTGGTCTAAAACATATTCCAATCAACCAAAAAAATACACAGGAGCGACGGGCGATTCAGAAGTGCCAGAAACGTACCAAACATGGCATACTCGGATAGGTCGCATCATGATGATCATACTAAATTATATTTGGAACAGAATATGCATGTGCTTGTTAAGTCCTCTGATGCTGGCAGTGTTCGGCAGGCCCATGTTACTGACCTCGTCACTGAATGGTGCGAAGAATGTGGCAGGTCGCGGAAATTTGCCTCCTCTGGACAGTGAACAGGGGATAATTAGTAAGTAACAAGACTTAGCTCATTATTAATTAATTAGTCATCTTGACAAAGTGCTTCATTCGGTCTCATCTTGTGGTTCTTGGTTTAATTCTTTGGCTTGGTTTTCTTTGGCTTGGTTCTCTTTCGGTTGAGATCTACGTTTGGCCAACTTAATTTCGTTGCCAACTTTGTTCCGCATAACGATGCGGATTTCCGATGATGACACTCCTGGGAACTTTGACTTGACATGACCTGCAAAGGAACACGTAAAAAACAACAAAAAAAAGATTATAGTCAAGGTAGGTAAATGAGAATCATAGCACGACTTGGGTGCCAATGGCCACTTGAAATTTTATTTGGCCACTAGAAATAAGAAAGAAGCTCTGTATTAGCCACAAACTTGTTAGGTTCTACAACACACAAGTCTATGATCAAATATATTTAATGTGTTATGTTCACCTGTAAATAAAAAGCTAAGCACTAGCCCTGCATAGATTGGGCAGTGATATCTTTTTATAATAAGTAGGCTGATACGGGCTATTCCAGAGTCAAAGACATTACAAATATGAACTAGATGGATCTTCGATTGCGAACTATAAAAAATCCTGCTTCCGCTATCGCACAATTTAAAGGATGTAACTTGTACTTTGAATACAAAGCTATGAACAAGTTTATACACTACAAGTTTACAAACATTTGGCTCATCAAATGTTCAGCTATTTCATAAAATGTGTACCATCAGGATCCATTACATAATTTGCCCAAATATGTAATGTCCATGATGGCACACATTTTCCACTATAAACGAACAATGAATGAAGAAAATATTATCAAATCAAAATTGCTGGTAGCTTTGTAATCTGAGTAAAAATTACATAATGGACGGGTACATCTGTCAGAAGTGATCATGATATTGGGAAACCCTGTTATAACGAGCTCGCTTATAATGAAGTACAGGTAACCCTGTTTTAACAAGGTGGTCGGGACCATCAAATTTACCTCGTTATATTAAGCGGTACTTCGTTATAAACGGCAGATTTAATAATACATATAAAACACAGATTTACGATCGGGACCAAAGGATTCCCCTCGTTATAAGCGAGTTCGTTATAACGGGGTTTCCCTGTACCGCTTATAACGAGGAGAATCCTTTGGTCCCAATTGTAAATGTGTTTCTATATGTGTTATTGAATCTGCCGTTTATAACGAGATACCGCTTATGACAAGGTAAAATCGATGGTCCCAAACACCTCGTTATAAGGGGCCGAGATTTCTTGTGGGGGGGGGGGGTGCGGGCTATAGACTAACCTGGCCTGGTGAGGACTAAATACTGTTAACAATATTGACAGTACACACTTAATGCAACAAATAAATGTTTCTGAAATATTTTGCCGATTTGCAAGCTCGAACCATCATATAATTAGAAATTGTTATCTTGTATACGAGCAGTAATCAATGTTAATCATGGTTATGTACAAATTTTCTTTTTGAATCTGGGCCACTTAGTCGAACTAAAATATTTATACATGAAGTAATTACCTGTGGTCGTGCTGATGATGGCGAGGATTGGGTGGAGGACTGGGTGGAGGAACGAGCGGGCGAGGATGATGTAGATGACCCTCCTGATGGACAGTGCATCTCTTCATGATCAGCCTGCCAATGAAAACGAAAAATCCATATTTCATACCATCAAATATTTACCAAGATTTTACTGCAAAGTAGGTCAAGCAATCAAAGGAAACAAAAGCAAACAGAAAATAGCAAATAGCATAAGAGATTTGCATGCATGTTTCCTCCTCTAAAAAATGACTTCTAAATAGTTACTAATTCCCACTGATTCAGTTTTCATAGACCTATACAATATAACGATCCATCCAGAGTAATTCATCATAAACACAAATGCACGCTGGCCTGGAATCGCTTTGCCTAAAGGAGTGATCACACAGTCATGACTATACCCACAAATGCTGTACACATTTGCCTGCGGTATTAACCTGTACGATCGTAGTTCGCCATGTATCGACCATACCTACATATGCTCAATGCATACTGTATGCATATTTGCGAATGCCACAAGAATGCAGTGAGACAGCAGTAAATATGCGATACTCTTCCATCAAGAAAGAAGAACCAGTACGAGGGTTACACACTTGGTACAATTGCAGTAAGAATGTCATAGGTATTGTCCACCATTCTTACTGCAATCATACTGAGTTCGCAAGACATCGTACTGGTTCTTCTCCATTCTTGATGGAAGTGTTATCGGATTCTTACTGCTTTCTCATGGCATTGGCAAATATGTGAACAGTAGACATAGAGCACTAGTTCGTACCACATGCATACAGCAAATTCGTGGGTATAGTCATGTCCAGTGTGACCACCCCTTAAGATTCACAACATACCTTGAGTCTCGACATCTCCTCCATATCCACTATGAACCCTTTAAAGGTTTCGATGAATTTAGGCACTCCTTGAACAAAAACAAAATAACATAGATATTTATTCATACCACTAAAAATTGAACTATTTAAAACTATGAAGGTATTATATGAAGAAAAATTTGCCAAACCGAAGCTGAATACTCTAGAATGGAGAAGAGAGCTGGAGATTTAATACAAACATAAGATCATGACACAGATAAAAAAAAGTAGAAAACTTCTTTGAGAGATTGGGATACCTCAGAAAAAGAAGCCACTCCATGAATTTCACAAAGTTCAGAAGGCTTATACAGAGTTGTTAACATATGGAACAAGTCCCCTCATTCCAACTTTTTTTTTTACCAACTATTCAACATGAATTATTTAAATGGGCTCAAAAGGGCACCATAAACTAAAGGTTTGTTTAACGAATATGTGAGGTATATGACTATGAGGTATTGTCCAAGCATTTGAATACTAAATAATGGGAGGAAATACTGTACCTTGCAAAAACAACAGCTGTTGCTGTATCTTTTCCCTAACTGCCTTCTCCTTAGTCAGCTTCACCTGCAGATCCTCAGTCTCTCTCCTTGATTTCTCCAACTGCTTTTTCAGGTCAATTATCTCACCACTTGTTCCACTTCCCGTTGCCGTACGTCCATTTGATTTTTTCTGTCAGAATGATAACAAATCGGACACTAGTTAAAAAGTATGGTTTATGAATGTGAACCAGCGCAAAAACCTCGTCATAACAGGATTTAGTTAATTTTGACCAATAACAAGGTTTCACTGTGAATTAGGATTTGTAAGATTTTACATGGCAATTAGCATACTTATCTAACTAAATATATTGACTTTGTACATTTATAATGTTTAATTACTTAGCTAAATATGTTCAATGAAAATTTTAAAGGATTCATTCAAATGTGTTAAAATTGTAGCAATCAATAGGAGGGCAAGTCCAAGATAAGGTCCCCTGAGAAGACAAAATTTCATCTTTGCTCAACATTGAAATGTTTGGTGTCATTTTGAAGCATGATAGTTGAAATTTAAAATTCTGTGAAGGAATAAATTGTATCATGCAAATTTATGCAAATTTCAGTGACTTAATTTGCATAAATTAGAAATGCTGTGTTACGTATGGGACAAATATAAAAAATCATTATTATTTAAAGAGGAAGATCAGTAGTGGGCGAGAGGGCGTTGGAACCATTTAACTATTTTGGGAGCTGGAATGAAAATAACTAAAAATACTGAAGTAAGATCATTAATTTTAAACAAATGTCACGTTTATTTGATCAAAATCGGTTCAGAAATGGCTGAAATATCAAAGAAAACAGATATTTACTTTTGTACGTGGCCCACGTACAAAAGTCGATAACGGCCGTGTGTATTGATATTTGAATTTTACGAACGAATTTTCGCTCTTCGATGGATACAAGATCAACCTTTTTTCATTCATAAAATCACACAGAAGTAAAATTAGGTGTCCAAAATTCCACGATAGTTCTTTAATGATGTTTTCTTTATATAAATACCCATTAACCTGATTTCAAATACATTTCGAGTTCCTAAACCACTACTGATCTACACCTTTAAAGGAACACAATTGAAATTTTATTAATATGTGGACCTAAGAGGTTCATCTATTTTAATTTGGTATGAAAATTTATGCACGACGCAATTAATTATGCAAATTAGGTCGCGTCCTATCAGCGATTGTCCCATACGTAACAAATTGAGGACATTTTTTTAGTTTATTTCTGAATTTGTAAAAGTTATTGCAGTGCTATTCTGGGAAGTTCTAATTTATTGTGTTAAGAAGTTAGATACTGGTTAGAAAGAAAAGAAATAACAATTAGACCCATTTTTAATTAGCAAATGAAATAATGTTACGTATGTGACAATGTGTTACGTATGGGACATCCCCATATATATTGCATGCGAATGTACATGCAGCAGGCATCAATAGTTTCTCAGTACATGAATGGTCAATGAGCCTGCAGCATGCATCCCAATCTTGCAGCCACTGTCTTGAGACAATACTAGACTGCTGCATTCTAAATGGGGAGAGGTAGGTAAAATAAATCAGCATGAAATGTGTAAAATATATTAATTTAGGTAGAGCATAATCCATACAGAAGTCATCACTTCATTTGAGAACAATCTGAATATGAAGGAGCACATTTGTTCTTCAAGAAATGCAACAACATTAAGCCATCCAGAAGAACCTGATTCAGATTGAAAGAATGCTATAATTTGATTAAAAAATACCCTCTTATTTATTAATTTGTAAGAAAGGTGAAAATATATGACAATCAGACAGTTGCCATTACTGTCAGCCTCGGAATCATGAGGAAGAAAACAAGTCTTGAAAAACAAAGTTCAGCTTTGCTAATGAACCAGAGACAGATTTTTTTTTTTTACCTCCACCAGTTACTACCAATCAAGAAATTCACATCTTTACAGAGGAAAGTGTAGCTACTGAGTAAGATAAATACAGTGAAGAGGGATAACAAAAAAACAAAAAAGAACAAATTTTACAAAAATTATGTGATGATGCAGAAGATGCCCATAAAAAATAGCCTTTCAGAAAAGTTTTGTTAGAAACTGTGACAACATCAAGAATTTTAACTGTGTATTATTTCATATTGTGGCCCCCCTGTTCAAGATTAAATCTACAGGTAGTAAAGATGTATTTGATAAAAGCAAGGGTGTGTATGCTTTCATTTTAGAAATCATGCAACTGTTTCATGGCATTTCATATTTAGGGAAAATACACTAATATAGACCAAGAACGGTGCACGGTGGTTCATTATATTCGCACAGAATGATCATACTTGTTTGTAGATCTATAGCTGGTATTACTCAAGTGGTTCTTCTTGAACAATAGAAAAGGCATTTTCACACAGTTTAATTATACAACTTAAAAGCCCAGTGAATGTATAAAAATTGCCCCCACCCCCAAATAAAAAAAACAAAAAAATATCATCAAAACTTCTATAATAATTAGCACTAGTAAATACATGTTCAAATCAGTTAGTGGTTGATTAGCAGCATGCCCGTATGAAACAAAATAGATAAAAATGAAAAATATAATCAAATATGATTATGGTTGTAAATTTTATTGGAATTTCATTTTCCTGACAATTTGCAAACAAATCTGATTAATTACAGCTTATTTCACTTTGGTAACCAGACCAAAAATCCAATATACGCTTTCCACACACTAAACGAATAGGGGAAAAAATGTCCCATACGTAACACGTCATATCTGTCTTTAATCAGAGCCTGTACTTAGAGCTTTCTGCCTTTTTACATGAAATTTATCCTTGGTAAACTTGAGTGCTGTGACTTTTATCACAGTGAGTTTCAAGGTTTTAAATGAAATACTTTCTGAGCAATTTCAACTTGAAAAAGAAATTAAAAAAATCTCTTTTCTTCTGGTCCCATACGTAACAGCACACATTTTCTCTTCTAAAATCTCATTGTCAAGGTCATTTCTCACAATTTTTTACATGAATACACTTCTCCTGGATATCAATCACCATGGTTAAATTCAATGCAATCAAAGTTCCTTTACACCATTTTTCTGGAAATAAAAGCCTCTGAAATGTCCCATACGTAACACGCGCGTTATCTTGGACTTGCCCAGGACTGAGCATTTAGTTAATTGTCATATAACAGTGATTTTAGGACACTTTGCATATGTGAACAAACTTATAGCTTACTATGCATCAACAGGTACCTTAGATTAATCACGCTTGCAAGTTGCAATTCCAAGGTGTTTAAATAGCTGCACATACCGTTTCATTGGCACCAAACATTTGCTTCCTGAGATCCCTGGCCATCTCATTGCACTGTGAAATTTTTGATTTTGATTTCTGAAAAAGGAAAAGATAGAAGTAAAAACAATTTAATGATTTTTTTTAAATAGTACTGTTTAGCATCTTGGGAATTGTCTAGGCACACAAGTTACACAACCATTGGCGATTGCAGTTACTTCATGAAGAAAAATTTAGCAATATGTAGACGCTTAGAACCATCTGTATTAAGCACCCAAGAAATTTAAAAAAAGAGCAAAAACATGTTATTCTGTTTCTACAAATTGAAAACAAATATCCCTCCTTATACATTTTAACCAGAACATTTGTTTATAAATATGATTGAGCTGCATAATATTGAAACAAAGCCAACAATGTTATTTCTGTAAACTGTAAAGGATTTATTGACTATGTTTGTTGATGAGTTTGTAAACAGCTTAACATTGACCAATGATTGTTAATGCAACTAACACTCAGGTATGTTAGCTTCTATGTTCAGCATATTGAATTCTTAACCAATATCAAACTTCTGAGAGAATTGCAAATATTTTCCATCAAGGACGGACATCTCGGACGGACATCACGGACGGACACAATTAAAATACATTGGAAGTACCTTGTAAGAAGTTCTTATTACTTTTTTTGGGGAATAAATGCTATTTTATTGATGATTTGTACATTTTTTAATATGATTAAACAGTATTAGTTGCACAATCAAGTTGCTACAACTTGATTTAAGTTGTAGCAACTTGATTTCTATGCTAGACGCACAGTATAATCTAGACATATGATTGCTTTCAACACAGCTCTTGTCAAAATCAAATGTAAAGAATGTCCTAATGCATATGGTCTTCTTTTCAAATTATAGAATACTAGTAGGTACCAAATCAACATCTAGTTGATCAATGATCATATTGATACAACTATTTTTATGATATATCATGATGATACATGTTAATAAATTTTTAGGCATTAATTTTCCAAGAGCAAAGATGTTTTTAGGTTCATTAACTAAATCCAAAAGATTCAAAGGTTGCTGATCCTTATGCTTGTTTGGTGGATCAAGTATGACCACAACACTTGTCAGAGGCTCTCTTCAAATTCATCTTTTGTCCATATTAAAGTGGAGACACCCCATAACATCAACAGCCCTCATGTATTTAGGCTCTGACCGAATCCAAAATTGAAATTGATAATTCATATACCAATCAAAAGCTTATTATGCTTCTAAACACTGCAGTGCAAGCTTTAAAATAGTATGCATTTTAACAATTTACCAGATAAGCAATTTGCTTTAATAAAGTTAGCTCCAAAATGGACTTCGAAAAAAGGTATTCTTGTCCTTTTCACAAGCCTCATGACCGTGATGTCATGTTCTGTTAGAAGCATTGTGAATCCATAGGTTTGTACATGGAAAAATTGAAGATTTTTCTACTTTAATGATTTAGATTATGCATTCTACTTTCTTCTTTTCCATCACTTTCTGCAAGCTTGAATAGATTAAATCTACAGCTTTGGACTTGTTCTTGCCATATTTTATTTCCTGCTTTTTTGACACACATGTACCTTTCCAACTCTATCTGCATTCCAATTATGTTTAACAATTTTTCCTGACAACAATTTAGCCCCAATAACATCCAAACAAAGATACCACAAAAGAATTGTGAAAGAGTTGTAGGTTTCCATCCATTTGAGTTCTGAATAATTCTCAGTGACATTTTTCACTGCAAATTGAAACTAAAGTCAAATTCATAATCTGCTCAGCAAAGTTTCCCATTTGCATGGATCATTCCACAGTATTAGCAGTATTTGCGTATATTGCTCACTTGTCCGTCCGTGATCATTTCTTATTGATTCATGATATGCGTAAAATGTATGGATTTTAGCTATGTTCAAATAAAATGATGTACAGTGTCTAGTGAAATACTTCTACACACTTTTATGTTTGTATCTATTTTGATAAAGAATAAAAAGCTGAATCCATACATATTATCCGTCAAAAACTGATCATGGACGGACATTAATTTCATCACGGACACATCTACCAGAAAAATTTACTTCCTTTATTTTTTTTCTACCAATTTATGTTTGATGATAGATTAATGTTAAGAGTGCAAGAAAATCCAAACCAAATTGGACTTAACTTTGAAAACAACAAAACTAGAGTGAATTGAATTTGAGTAAATTTACTTTGTCCGTCCGTGATGAAATTAATGTCCGTCCGTGATCATTTTGGATTGAGTTTATGATATGGATAAAATGTATGGATTTCAGCTATGTTCAAATAAAATGATGTACAGTGTTTAGTGAGATACCTCTACACCTTTTTATTTTTTATTTCTATTCTGATAAAGAATAAAAAAACTTTTCATTTTTTTTTTCATCACGGACGGAAATTTCAAAATGGAAATGTTAACACCTACCAAAAAAAATTAGTTCCCAATATTTTTTTCCTACTAATTTATGTTTGATAATAGATTAATGTTCAGAGTGCAAGAACATCCAAACCAAATTAGAGTAACTTTAAAAACAACAAAACTAGAGTGAATTTAATTTGAGTAAAAATGTCCGTCCGTGATGAGAGGTAACAGCACCCCCATGAATAAAATGGACTATTCCAGTACTTTCGGAATCATCAATCTTCATGAAACTAAGTTCTTTGAAACCTGAGATATCAAAGATTAATTTAAAAGCAATTTTGATAGAAATACCTTTAAAATTTTTTTTCACCTCAATGCTAACCCTTAACCGATCATGCTAATAACAGACATGTTGATAATGCATGTGAGCCGGTTGTGAGGCTTGGTCTTGGAAATTTACTAGTACTACGTGATCATGTGGTCAGTGCCACTGTTTACATCGCACTCACTGCAATATACCAACATCATGGCAATGTACGAACATCAGAACATAAATCACAGACAATGTTTATAATATAGAAGAGTAGCTAGTAGAACATTCAAATACAAAGTCAAATTCAGTTAACAAAAATAACGGTAAAGCCTAAAGGTCTACAATTGCACACCCCCCTGGCATTTCAAAAGTGTATGGCCGATTGAGATGAAATTTGCACAAATTGATGCTCTAATAATGATTAATACATTACGATATCGGCATCGACATCCAATGCGATCGCAATGGAGAGTAGTTGTTGCCTCCGATCGTACAACCAATTGTGATCAATCCCAAACAATAATAACGCTGATCATAACATGTGATAAACTTTTTTCCATTATGAATATAAATTATAAGGGAAAAAATAACAGAAAAAAATGTAAAAAGTCTTGTTAATGTTATCACACTCACAGCGTTATAATTGTTTGTGATCCATCACAATTGGTTGTACGATCGGAGGCAACAACTACTCTCCATCGGCATCGCAATCGCAGCCATTGCCATGTTGACACCGATAAGGCGATATCGTGAGTTCCCGCCTTCTAATTTCTTTGAAATTTTTGTCACATATCAATCATTATTAGTTAGAGCATCAATTTGTGCAAATTTCAATCGGCCAAATATTTGTTGAAATGCCAGGGGGGTGTGCAATTGTAGACCTTTTTTTACCAAAATAACAATTTGAATCAATATAGATCTAATTAATAGTACATTGACTGTAATACTGGTAGTGGTACAAGTCAATGGACCATGTCAATTGACTGTTAACCCATCAGTGCCTAAGGCTAAGCCCCGCATATTTGTGGGATGGTAGTGATATTTTAACGAATAATGGCCAACAAAATTTACGACAAATACGAGTTGCCAATTTGTAGAGGAAAACAATGATCAATTTGGCCTTTAGCCTTTAGGCTTTAAATAGCTCTCGTCCTTGATGGGTTAATGAGTCACAAGTAGATCTACTAACATACACAAGGTGTTTTACACATATGACAAGAATATATAGGATTAGGAATGGTGGCAGTGAGTGAGCATGTCAACAATAATGTTACATTCCCATGGCCATGCACACGTTTGTCTTCGGCTTCGCAGACGCAGTTTCTTTTTGGAAGGTTTAGATCTATTTGATTTTGAAAGTCGATTTGAACTTGAAGAAAAATATGTAGGGCCTAGGCCTACGTTAAATTCTTTAGACTTAAATATTGTATGACATCAGATGTGTTCATTATGAGATTGTGCAGCCGATCATATAATTTTCAATTTGATTTTATGCAGATCGAGAATATGTATTTTTGACATTATTCGTTGACATGTACGTCATTGTAAATATGTATGACCAGTAATGCATGCATGATGCATGGGACTGAGTTGCATGGGTACACCTAGACAGCTGGCAGCCGTCTGTTTTGAGGAGTTTTTTAACATTTTTTTTTTTAAGTTCTCCTCATACACAGACGGCTCGCTAGCGTGCAGCCACCATTAGGGGACTTGCAATGCAAAATCCCCCCGTCGGGGCTCTTCAATTTTTGTCTTTAATCAATAAAAATTTTGAAAATTAATGCGACCAAAATGCAAATTGATATTCCCTCTTGGCATTAATTGCCAAGAAACGGAGAAAAATCGAGTTAAAAGGAACAAAAACAGTGACTTACCTCGGCTGTCGCGCAAATTCACTTCCCCGTTTTATCCGATCTTAAGTACATAAACATATGGCCATTGAGTCCCCTGTACAGATCGCGCTAGAACTTCGGTCTCTGTATTTGGTGAGTGAAGCCAACGGAGTTCAGCTGAACAACCAACATAACAGAGACCGAAGCTTTTGGTCTAGGGTACACCGTACGGACTTACTATATTTACAGCCAACACTGTTGCTCGATACTTCTCCGTTTTGCTGCCACTGACCCACATAACTTCAACAGCTTGATCGACATAGCTTTCAGGATCCACATCCTTGTCCGTGTCTAATATCCAAGAAAATGGTCCAATTTCGACGCTGTCATCGCTTTCAAATTCAAAAAGACAGAAGAACTCGTCTGAAGCTGGTGGCGGCATAGTGAAGCTGAGATCTTGAATGAAAAATAGACGATCGCGCGCGCCTTTCTACGATCCAATAAAAAAGGTGCACGCGCGTCACGTGATTTTTCGAGATACGCGCATGCGTCCTTCAGGTGATCACGATTGTCAAACAATCGCGTACATATTACATCGCATGATTTTACTGTTCAATGTCCATATTGCATGTAAAGATTAATTAGCCTATATAAATTTGTGTACAAATCCTGTGGGAATTGTTTTTTTTTTCAAAGAATAGTCAAAACCCTCATTATTTTTCTTTTTCATCACTGCAATCATTTGATTTGGGGCTAAAAGTTGTTGAATAATGTTCAATATTTTTTCCATAAAAAGAAAAACAAAAAAAATATAATATCAAACAAATACATAAGAAATTAAAAACCAAGAAATACATGAGGAATTTGTTGGCTATCACAATTTGTAATGTTAAAAACCAGTTTATTTAGTAAAAATGGATGTTGATACAGATAATAAGCATATTCTGAGCCATATTTAGTGATTAGGAGTACCACGGTAGTACCACGGTAGTACCACGATAGTACCACGGTTCTACAAGTACTTCAATTGTACCGCGGTACTATTGCAAGAGTACCACGGTAGTACCACGATAGTACCACGGTTCTACAAGTACTTCAATTGTACTGCGGTACTACTGCATAAGTACCACGGAAGTACCACGGTAGTACCACGATAGTACCACGGTTCTACAAGTACTTCAATTGTACTGCGGTACTACTGCATAAGTACCACGGTAGTACCACGATAGTACCACGGTTCTACAAGTACTTCAATTGTACTGCGGTACTACTGCATAAGTACCACGGTAGTACCGCGGTAGTACCGCGGTACTACAAGTACTTCAATTGTACCGCAGTAGTACTGTGGTAGTACCGCAGTAGTACCGCGGTAATCGCAGTACTTTTTTACAAGGGGTATTTCTTATTTTTTTCCTGGACTTACATGCACGGCCTTCTCATGTTAAATCGTTCTTCTAATATTCATATTTGAAGCACATTTTAGATCCCAAGTATTATACTTAATTCATTACAGGGGAAATTCACACTTACAAAGTTTATTGTAGAAATTGCAGCAACTAATTAAACTGATATTGGTGGGGGTTTTAGGGAATCCATCAAAGATTTTAAAAGCTACTAGAATTTTACATTTTAACGGTGACGTCATTTGCGAGCAGTTTTCCCACATATGGTGTAATAAAAAATAAAAATGAAATGTCATTTTCTTTAAAAAAAGAAATGAAAATGGTTTTCATTGTACCCTAAGAATATCAACATACAAATCATTTCACATCCGCTCCTGAAAGAATTTTTTGGGCAAATAAAACTGAAATGTCAAAGTAGACTTTCCTCTATCTGCTATATATAGGGAAGTGCTGGCACAGCGAAGCCTAAACACTCAGGGTGCTGCAGAAGTCACCCTTTTTTGTATTTTACCTATTTATGGGAAAATATGCCATTTTGGAGCCCCCATTGAGGCAAAAAGCGTTTTTGCTATGTAGTATTAAAGGCCACTTTTATTTTGTTAAACTATATGGAGACGAAAGTGTAGAGTTTCATATCTGGTACATATAAAGAAGTGCTGATACAGCACTCTGGGGACTGCCGAAGTTACCCACCCCTTTTACGTATTTTACACATTTATGGCAAAATATGCCATTTTGGAGCCCCCATTGAGGCAAAAAGCGTTTCTATGTAGAAAAGCCACTTTTGTTTTGAAACTATTTTCTCTATCTGCTAAATATAAAGAAGTGCTGGCATATTGAAGCATACCCCCTGAAGGGGTCGCCGAAATCATCCACCCCTTTTCCATATTTTACCCATTTATGTGAAAATATGCCATTTTCGAACCCCCATTGCGGCAAAATGTGTTTCTGCATCGAGTAAAGCCACTTTTATTGTTTTGAAACTACATGGAGACGAAAGAGTTGAATTTCCTCTATCTGCTACATATAAAGAAGTGCTGGTACAGCAAAGCCTATCCCCTCTGGGGACTGCCGAAGCTACCCACCCCTTTTATGTATTTTACCCATTTATGTGAAAATATGCCATTTTGGAGCCCCCATTGAGGCAAAAGTGTTTCTGCTATGTAGTAAAGCCACTTATTGTTTTGAAACTACATGGAGACGAAAGAGTTGAATTTCCTCTATCTGCTACATATAAAGAAGTGCTGATACATCAAAGCCTCTGGGGACTGCCGAAGCTACCCACCCCTTTTACGTATTTTACCTATTTATGGGAAAATATGCCATTTTGGAGCCCCCATTGAGGCAAAAAGCGTTTCTGCTATGTAGAACAGCCACTTTTATTGTTTTGAAACTATATGGATACAAAAGAGTTTCCTTTATCTGCTACGTATAAAGAAGTGCTGGCATATTGAAGTATACCCCATTAGGGGGTCGCCGAAATCACCCACCCCTTTTCCGTATTTTACCCAATATGGCAAAATATGCAATTTGGAGCTCCCATTGAGGCAAAAAGCGTTTCTGCTATGTAGAAAAGCCATTTTTATTGTTTTGAAACTATATGGATACAAAAGAGTAGAATTTCCTCTATCTGCTACATATAAAGTAGTGCTGATACATCAAAGCCTCTAGGGACTGCCGAAGCTACCCACCCCTTTTACGTATTTTATCTATTTATGGGAAAATATGCCATTTTGGAGCCCCCATTGAGGCAAAAAGCGTTTCTGCTATGTAGAAAAGCCATTTTTATTGTTTTGAAACTATATGGATACAAAAGAGTAGAATTTCCTCTATCTGCTACATATAAAGTAGTGCTGATACATCAAAGCCTCTAGGGACTGCCGAAGCTACCCACCCCTTTTACGTATTTTACCTATTTATGGGAAAATATGCCATTTTGGAGCCCCCATTGAGGCAAAAAGCGTTTCTGCTATGTAGAAAAGCCACTTTTATTGTTTTGAAACTATATGGATACAAAAGAGTAGAGTTTCCTCTATCTGCTACGTATAAAGAAGTGCTGGCATATTGAAGTATACCCCATTAGGGGGTCGCCGAAATCACCCACCCCTTTTCCATATTTTACCCAATTATGGCAAAATATGCAATTTGGAGCTCTCATTGAGGCAAAAAGCGTTTCTGCCGAAATCCCCCACCCCTTTTCCATATTTTACCCATTTATGTGAAAATATGCCATTTTCGAGCCCCCTTTGAGGCAAAATGTGTTTCTGCAATGTAGTAAAGCCACTTTTATTGTTTTGAAACTACATGGAGACGAAAGAGTTGAATTTCCTCTATCTGCTACATATAAAGAAGTGCTGGTGCAGCAAAGCCTATCCCCTCTGGGGACTGCCGAAGCTACCCACCCCTTTTACGTATTTTACCTATTTATGTAAAAATATGCCATTTTTGAGCCCCCATTGAGGCAAAAAGTGTTTCTGCTTTGTAGTAAAGCCACTTTTGCTTTAAAACTATGTGAAGACAAAAAGAGTAGTTTCCTCTATCTGCTACATTATAAAGTGTCTTGGCATATTGAAGCATACCCCCCCTTAGGGGATCGCCGAAATCACCCACCCCTATTCCATATTTTACCTGTTTATGGGAAAATATGCAAGTTTGGAGCCCCCATTGAGGCAAAAAGTGTTTCTGCTATGTAGTAAAGCCAGTTTTATTGTTTTGAAACTACTAGGAGACAAAGGAGTAGACTTTCCTTTATCTGATGTTAATAAGTGCTTGCGGCATTGCGCAGCAAAGCCTATCCCCCTCAGCGAGTTCACAAAGTCACCGACCCCTTTTCCGTATTTTTCCAATATATGGGAAATTCTGCCAATTTTGGAGCCTCTGAAGAGGGTAGAAGTCGATGTGCCAGCACTTTTTTACATGTAGCTGATAGAAAAAAAGCCTATTCTTTCATTTCCAAGTGGTTTCCAAAATCAAAGCTAGCTTTACTATATAGCAGAAATGCCCTTTTGCCTGAATGGGGGCTCGAACACTGCATTTTTTTCAATAAAGAGGGAACATAGGCAAAAAAGGTGGGGAGAGTTCGGGAGCCCCTGAAGGGGGAAGGCTTCGGTGTTCCAGCACATCTTTATATGAAGCTGATAAAGAAGATCCTTCTTTGTCATCTCCATGTGGTTACAAAACAATAAAAGTGGCTTTACTGCAAAGCAGAAACACCTTTTGCCTCAATGGTTCTCGAAAATGGTGAATTTTCAGAGAAATGGGCAAAATCCGAAAAAGGGATTGGGTGACTTTGGCAGCCCCCTGAGGGGGTAGGCTTTGCCATGCCCTAACTTCTTTATATGTAGCTGATAGAGAAAAGCCTACTCTTTTGTGACTAAGTGATTTAAAAGAAAAAAAAACACATACCCAAAACAACATTTTGCAACATTGGGGGCTCCGAAAAGCATGATATCTTAATAGTCAAGCTACAGATAAGGGTGGGGTACCTTCTACAGGCTCTTGTGGGACTATGCTTTGGTGCCCGAAAGTAATTGCATGCAAAATGAAAATGCAGAGCAATGCCTCGATCCTCAAACTTTTTCAAGAGGTTTCATTATTATAAAAGTTGCTTTGTGTAGAAAACGCCTTTTACCCTCATACAATATACAACTTTCTATCGCTACATGCATTTCTGCGTGTTAAGCACATCAACAAAGGCGATGCAAGATAAAACAGATAGATGTCAATGCACATGGACATTTTGGACCAAAATTTTTGGATGAATTCTTCAAAATATATTAACCGGACTATCCAGAAAACGATTTCTACTATCCAAATTATAGTGAAATGCGGATTCATTTAAAATTGTCCCATTGTCAGACTCTGTGCAAAAAAAATTCATTTAAAAAATCCAAGAGGGCCGCCGAAGATATCAATTTTGAACCCCGTGGGACACGATTTTGCAAAGGGAGCATCAAGATTCATTAACTAGACACTTCAGGCAATACAAAAACGTTGATTGAAAATATATTTTGATGGTGCACAGGAACCCCCATTTCCGACTCTGCTACAATAATGCAGTCATACATGGTATAGGTTCATTGTTGAAAACTAGGCTGAAAATGTAGCCTATAGACTGCCCTATAATCTTTGCTGAAATAATTTATTTATCTGTAGAGACATAATGAAGATGAAAATATGCTGTCTGGAAGATTTAATATCATGTAAAATACAGGAAACATCAATAAAGTAGGCATATCGTTCGCACACCTCAGCTATATGGTGAAAATAGGCCCAAACCAACAATTTCTATGTACGTACCATATTGAAAAGGGGGCTGAATTCACAGTCTATAATGTCATTTTCAATTACTGACATATATTTTCTAAAAGTAGAGATATAGATAAAGAGAACGATATTATGCTTGACAGGAAATATATAAAAGAAAGTTCACTAAACAAGAAAATAAATTTCTAAATCGATTTTCGACAATTTTCTAAGCAAGAAATCTCCCAAACTAATGATACGGTATGCAAATTTCATGACATAATTTGCATATGTAAACAATAATTTATGTTCATGAAATTTTGCATGTCTTTTATTGCACTACTTGAACAATAAATTTTGAAAGTTTCATACAAAACAAGCATGGTTTGGCTGAGATATTCTCCCTTGACTTCATGTTATGTGTAGAATGTCCTAAAAAATTGTGAAATAGGGCCATTTTATAGTGACGACATAGATTACGTCCTTTCGGCGGGAAGACCAGGGATAAAACCCGGCAGCAATGCATTTTTGTAAACTTCAGGGTCCATGCCATCCAGCTATGGGGTCATTTGCTTGTCCGGCTTTCGGTTGAATAAATCTCCTGGGCTGCCGGACTGTTATTTTTCGTTCTAATTGGTCTGCTTTATTAATTTAGGGTCAAGTTTAGTTGTTAAATGGTCTGGAATACTTTCCATTGAAAAAAACAATGAAAAACAAAAGATGAAAAAACAAAGAAATACATAAATTCTAAAAACAAAGAAATACATAAGGAAAAATTGGCTTTCGCAATTTTTCTATGTGGAAACCTTTATATTTGATTACAAAGATAACATCTGCAAAAAAGAATAATAATTTGCAGTGAAATTTGGTGTTGTTAGGCAAATAAAGTTTTCCATGAATAAATTTACATATTATATTCATAATAAATAAAAAATAATTATTTTCAGAATTTTTTTTATACTAGCTTGTAGTTTATGTGGTAAAGAATGTGCATGAAAATTTCAACGGCCGAGATCAGAAGGTCCTCGCCAGTCCTCGATATATCTCAAATAGCCCAGTCCTTTTCGGGTTAATGTGGCGGAGGGATCCTGTCAGTGGCTGGCAAAGAGTTAATGTACTTTAGTCTTATCACTAGAATATAGAGAACAATCTGAAACTAATTCCCAAGAAATGGTGAAATAGGGCCATTTTATAGTGACGACATAGATTACGTCATTTCGGCATGAAGACCACGGATAAAACCCGGCAGCAATGCATTTTTGTAAACTTCAGGGTCCATGCCATCCAGCTATGGGGTCATTTGCTTGTCCTGCTTTCGGTTGAATAAATCTCCTGGGCTGCCGGACTGTTATTTTTCGTTCTAATTGGTCTGCTTTATTAATTTAGGGTCAAGTTTAGTTGTTAAATGGTCTGGAATACTTTCCATTGAAAAAAACATTGAAAAACAAAAGATGAAAAAACAAAGAAATACATAAATTCTAAAAACAAAGAAATACATAAGGAAACATTGGCTTTCGCAATTTTTCTATGTGGAAACCTTTATATTAGATTACAAAGATAACATCTGCAAAAAAGAATAATAATTTGCAGTGAAATTTGGTGTTATTAGGCAAATAAAGTTTTCCATGAATAAATTTACATATTTTATTCATAATAAATAAAAAATAATTATTTTCAGAATTTTTTTTATACTAGCTTGTAGTTTATGTGGTAAAGAATGTGCATGAAAATTTCAACGGCCGAGATCAGAAGGTCCTCGCCAGTCCTCGATACATCTCAAATAGCCCAGTCCTTTTCGGGTTAATGTGGCGGAGCGATCCTGTCAGTTGCTGGCAAAGAGTTAATGTACTTTAGTCTTATCACTAGAATATAGAGAACAATCTGAAACTAATTCCCAATTGCATGAAGAAAGCTAAACAGAGATCTTGCAAGGAACAAAAAACATGAAATAACATTCAATTTGTGAAGATTTCAAATTCCAGCATGTGGACACTGAAAAAGGAAATTATAAAAGATATTTCAGTTTCAAATATTCTTTTTTCACTTTCTACTTTGTAGAACAAAAATATCACAATTAAACACTGAACTTGAATATAATGTATATTAGTCTACATGAATTCAGTTTTATCATGGTGATGAACTCTTACTGAAATGGGACAAACCAAACTGCCATTATGCAAGGCTATCATTCAAAGTAGGGTTGATGAAAGACATTGCTATGGTAATATAGACATGGTAATATAGACATTGCTATGGTACCACATTGCTATGGTAATATAGTACATGCAATTTTAACAAAATCTGAAAGCATTTCAAGAAACAAATTTAAACTACATGGATTCTCGATTGCACACGCTCAAAATTTAGTTTCTGTCATTGCCAGATCAGAATTTTATTGCATACTTTATACCAAATTGACCTCGAACCTTGACCTTGCGACCTGCAAAAGATCACTCTAATATGAATACATAATGAAGCTGATATGTATATCGGTTCTTGAGAATGCTTTGTTCTTGAGAGAACAAAGCATTTAAGATGTACATGACCTCTGTAACCTTTAATCTCTGACCTCCATACTTCCAAAACTAATCAGTCCACTCCCACATGCATAAATTATCCAAATATTAAGTCAATCTGTCAAATGGTTTTTTGAGTTATCACAAAAACAGAACAGATGGAAGGATGGGCAACCTGGCACCACCTACTTAAACGGAGACATAAAAAGACGTAATTTCTAACCAAACAGACATGCAACCAAATTCGTAGAAGGCTAATATACCATAATAATCAAGATAATCAATACATTTATATCAATGAATATGAAAGGATACAAAGTGAAATCATGGTGCACATCATGGTGAAATATATAATTTCATTCAAGATGGATCACAAAGCAATACTATTCAAGCATAGTATAATGATGAACTGTAATTGGTCCAAAGCACTAAAACAATGATCAAACTTTTTTTCTAAGGTAAGTAATGGGCTATGCTAAGAAGTCACATTTATCTTCCAAGTTACTTTTGATCCATGACAAAACAAGCCTAGTGATGGAATATGACAAATGCATGATCAAGGTCATTATTGGTAAATGAACATACTATTTTATTATCAATATCATATTTATTTATTTATTTATTTATTAGAACATATTTATTCAGGTTCAAAAGATCAGCACAAAACTGTTTTTCATCAATGACCTGATGAAAACTTAAAGAACAACATAAATCATCATATCATACATGAAAATAAAGTCAAAATCTAAGTCAAAGATAATAATACTTAGTAACATAAATAAACAAATATTTCAACTAAAATATTCTAAGTTATCAAAAGGGAACAGTTACTAATTTTAATACTACTAATTGTATAATTTAATCACTGATAAAAACACTGAACAATGAAATATGCATTTTTTTGTGAATAATTATTCAAAAGTTTATTTTAAAGTCAGCACTGCTGTCATATTGATTCACATAATGCAGGCGAGACTGCCAGAGGCATTTGACATATGTTTTCTACTTGGATAATATTTTTCTATTTTATCAAATTTATCATTATTATATATCTATTTATTCATTATTATTATTATTTTTTTTTTTTGGGGGGGCATACTATACCCAACATGTAGGTATTCAGAAGCTTAAAATTATATGAATCATAATCATTATGTTAGAAGCCATTATTCCTAAGGAATTTGTTTACACGAGGATATACCCTATTGCTCTACTATGTACAATGCAATATGAAATATAAAGTCAAAATTACTTGAAATAAAATTATATTTGATACTCGGTAGTGCATGGATAATCAAGTAGCTTTGCTCCTTTCTTCATTATAAAAAATTGCCTAACTTACAACTGAAATCAAATAAAGTTAAAGTCTTTGATAAGAAAACAATATTGTATTGCAGCAAGGCTACATACAATACAACATAGTTTTCTGAGTTATTGCAGCATTATAGTTTGGCAGTATTCAAAATTATTGTGGATTTTTAGCATCTATTCCTGTATACCCAGTATTTCTGTCACTGGTTCAATCTCTCAGTAATTCAATTAAGAATTGAATAGCATCGAAGGTTGTTTCATGATCCTCTTTGAGTTGGTTCTTTAAACCTTAGCCAATGCTTGCTCAATGTCCTGTATGATGTCATCAATGTTCTCAATTCCGACACTGAAAAGTAATAGAAAATCAAATAGAATAGTGAACCAACTAGCCTGTTATGGTTTTGGTTATCTTGCATTAATCACAGAGGGCGCTTTTGGTGCACAAGAGCTTAATTACAGACGCAACACACTGCATAAGGCAGCTCTCGGAGATTATACAGAGTTTCTCTGTGATATCGTCACTTCAACGCTGGCTCAGGTCAAACTCGGAGGACAACCTCCCTGCTCCTCTCCAACTGGACTGAATCACAAAAAGGATTGGATCCAATATTGCTTGCTTAATTTCTACTGCAGAAATGATTTCAGATAATTGGTGTAGGTTATAATTATGACAATTTGAATGAGATGTTGACTGACGATATATATTATAATTAAACTATGACAATTGTTAAGTCATTGGCTCCAAACTGTAATAAATAGAATCTCAATTGACTACTACACTATAAGCCACCCCATAGAGTTTATACAGCTCCAATCAACCGCGTAGCCAGGATTTCATTTTGGAGGGGGCGGTAAATGCACGCAAAGCGTGCCAACACTTGCGGAGCGCGCTTCGCGCGCTCCCTAGGGGGTGGGTGCAGGGAGGGGGAGTTTTTCCCTCCCGCGCGAAGCTTTTGGTGTTTCATATATCAAAATGAAAAGGAGCCGTCTCTCTTGTCTCTAGTACCTATATCAGCTCCAATTCAGTTGACTATATTGTGATTTTGAACCTTGTTTTCAAAAGTGATTGTGAACGCACAAACAAGGAATACAATGGAGGAAATTAAAATAACCCTGCCTGAAGCGCAGAAGCTAAAGCGTTTTATCAAATTTTTTTGCCATGAAAAGGGTCCCGAGAAAAGGGTATTCTCAGAGATATATTGAATACTTCCCTTGGAAAGATCAGATTTGATTACAAACAATTTAGCGACAGTGCATATCTTTAACTCGCAAAACAGAGGAGAAGTGTATATGCCGTGAGGATGATATTCCTCCCCGCGCAGAGCAATGAAACTCTGAAATTTCAAAGGGCGGACGTTTCATCAAATGCAGATATCTCTAATACCCCATCGGCTCTAATTCAATTGATTTTCTAAGACTATTGAACTTCATTACAAGGAAAATAGTGCGCAAATAGTTGAAACTTCTGTGATTTATTGAAATTATATGAAAAAGGATGCCTAATTTCTTTGACTTATCCTGAAGTGCTTAATTTTGAATTATAAAGAAACTTAAGTGTCATTCAAAATTTCAAACTGAGGGCGCAAAACAGGACAGGAGATGAATGTGCAGGGACATGACATGAAGCTTGATAGAATTTGATAAAAAATATTGTACCTTTTTATTTAATACGTCACAAATTTTATACCTTCCTCTTTTTAAATTAGGAACCTGTTTGCCCCAAAATTATGGTTGTTTAGTAATGAGCTGAAAAGCGGGAGAAGTTGACTTTATGGAGGTGAAATTTGATATGAAGATTTTACCCGCCCGGAGCCAACCTGACCAGAAGTTGCGCGATCAATAAAAAAAAAAGAAGATAACTTCATATACTTCGGCCCAACCTAACTCTAATTCCATGCCCTAATATATATACATTTGAACTTTAAATAGCAAGAAACACATATAGCTGAGGTGGAAAAACAGGGTTAGAGAAAGGGTGGGGGAAACAATGGAGAACTTCAATATTGTCATTTAACCGGGCGCAGCAAAGGAAAATTCATATATAAATTTAGAGCAAGAGTGAAGGAGTTTCTCTTTAGAGAAAAAAAAAAGAATAAAAAGAAAAAAAAAACACAAAGCTATCTTTCCTCCCTTCCCTTTTCCTTTTCTCCTCTCTTTTTTCCCTTCTTTTTTTTTTCTTTTTGGGGAGGTTTTTTTTTTGGGGGGGGCAACTGCCCCCACCTGGCTACGCGCCTGGCTCCAATAGAAATTACTTATTCTATAATTCACCTGTTCACAGTTCGCCCCCACCCTGGCTACGCGCCTGGCTCCAATAGAAATTACATATTCTATAATTCGCCTGTTCACAGTTATACCTCTTAACTCTCCACCCCCATGTATTTTGGGAAAATGGAACATGCCTGGGTCTCTACTTAATGTCATGTATACAACTATAAGGAAACTGCTTGCATAAAGGATGGTTAGTTCATCCTTGGATGAAGGTGATAGAGCCAAGGGACAGGTCGGCCCTCCAGCATCCGTTCTAAGACAGAGGGCTGCCACAATAGATCCTGTGAAGACCCACTTAAGTTGACATATCTAACGAAAACTGACCTGAGAAAGAAACTTTTAATACTGTTGCATCCTCAATGGAATGGAACTAATTCCCTCTCACATTAAGACAATCCCCAACAATTGAATAATTCAAGAAGTCCCTAAAAACTTTTTTGTTTTTAGGCAACTGTTATCATATGTTTGTCATTGTGTACATATATTTGTTTTTATATACATTAGGTAAATTGAAATTGTGAGCGCTTTGGACCATTTGGAAAAGCGTGTTATATATACTGTGTATTATACCGTCTGAGTAAAAAAAAACTTGACTCCTCACAAATCTCCATTTCAAGGAATAAATATGTCATAAACGCTTAATCATTATATTTGGCTGGAAAGAGTATGTTTTCCCAAATAATTTGATACCATATTTATGTGGTATGTGTTAACGCTTGGATCATCAGGAGGTATTCTTTGCAGTGATGTAAATTTTGATTTGCGCCAGAGTAAGGTATGACTGCAATGAATGAATCCAGATTTGAATGTCATTATCCTACTACGATTGCATTAACATCCATTTCAAAGCACATTTTCAATAATTTAAATTATAATTGTTAAATAAACACTTTTTAGTATTGATTCTCGAGTTAATTTCATTGAAAAGGGATTTCCAAATATGTTTTCTAACTCATGTAGGATTATAAAATCATTTGCATCTGGATTCATTCATTGCAGTCATGCCTTACTTTGGCGCAAATCAAAATTTACATCACTGCAAAGAATACCTACTGATTATCTAAGCGTGAAGACATACCACATGAATATGGTATCAAATTAATTGGGAGAAGATACTGTATATAATGATTATGTGTTCATGACATATTTTTTTCCTTAAAATGGGAATTGTGAGGTGTCAAGTGTTTTTTACTACCGGTAGTTTACTACTCAAAGCCTATCAATCCATTATACAATATCTGATAATTTAATGCAACAATCTAGGGATTTCCGAACTATA
The DNA here is from genome assembly GCF_037042905.1 of Lytechinus pictus. NCBI lineage: Eukaryota > Metazoa > Echinodermata > Echinoidea > Temnopleuroida > Toxopneustidae > Lytechinus > Lytechinus pictus. Next base: position 43,687,666 of record NC_087246.1, on the reverse strand, counting down.
ATCCCTTAATGTTTCTTGAAATGATTAATTATGGTATTTTAAAACCTGATTTCGAAGGAAGCATGTATGCTTGTAAGCAAGCAAGCAAAGGACCAAAGGCTAAACTCTAATTTAAGGGTGGGGGTTGGAGGTCAAATTTGACTCCCTCTCGACGAATTTAGTGACAATGCCACCATGCAATTTCTCTTACCGCAGAGCTCAATGAATTTTTACTTTCAAGTCTTGCGCATCTTTTGAGATCACATTTGCGATGCCCGAGTACGTGGTTCTGAAATTTTTAAAAGTTTGTAAGTGTATGTCAGACCAAAAAATTGCTAAAAACATGTACAAAGTCAATGCAAATATTGTTTTCAACCAAAAATCATAAAAGTATGAATTTTTTATTTTTGCCGGATTAAACCGATTTATTTTATGCTATTTATGAGTGCAAAAGAGTCCCAGACAAAGTTCATCGAAAAATCAATGAAAAACAAAAGTTAGAAAAAAAGAAATAAATAAGAAATTTGCAAAACAATAAAATACATAAGAAATCAATTATGTTTTGCCAAATTTTTTGTAGATTTTTGTAACAAATTTCAAAATTGATATTCTCACCAACCATAAGCATTCTACCAGCTATTTAAAGTGAGTTAAAGGTAAAAACTAAATTTCATACACTAACTTGCATTTAATTATACTGAAAAATATAAACAATAGTCTTTTTGAAAATTTTACAACACAGACTTGTAGTTTACATCCGGCTCTACGTGCATGCAAATTTTCACACCGATCGTGTGATCAGCAGCCAAGATCCGATGGGGGGGGGGGGGGGTCAGTCTGAAATAGTCTAGAATAGTCTCATTAAATTAGGGTTAAGGTCCTCTTGGAAGGACCTGGTAAAGGGGATAAAATGTCTTACAAAAAGGGCACTAGTACGCCAAGTAACACCAGAATTTGAAACCCCTGAGCTATCACGTTGTTTCAGGTAGGTTATTTCCCACTACCTCGTCATTGTGGAAGAATATGCCTCTAAAATCATACCGGTTAGATTATTCATGCTCAATTATTACTCGCAATATCTTCTTTGTAAGACTTACAATATGCCATCTTTCATCTCTGTATTTATCCCCTTTTCTCACCTTCTCTCTCACTTCACACACTCCCTCTCATACACCAATACCTCTCGCTTACCCCTCCCCTTGTCTCTCTTTTCCCCTTCTCCCTTCCTTCTGATATCCCTTAATACCTGATTCTAATGAGTCCATCTGTTATTCCTCCAGCCAATCTTTCTTCTTCTGTCATGTAATAACTACCGTGTGTCATTGAAGCAGGGTGTTCTACCAAACTCTCTGTGCTTCCCAGAGACACTGCCAAAAGAATGATCTTGAGACTCTGAAAGAAAATCAGCATGACTTAATCATTAATATAATTTATAATAAAACATGTTATTACGATACTGCAACAAATAACAATGAAAATTTAGTTTTAAATTTGATTTCCTTTATTTTTTATTTACAGGAAATAATTAACCATACACAAATAAATAAAAAATAATAATAATCTTACATCTCCTGAAGTGTCAGATGTGCAATCCAAAGTTATGATAGTCCAGTATTTAATCCAGATAAAATCCAAGTTGGTTGGCGAAGTTTCCTTAAATTAAAGTTCACAATGATGGCGATGATGAAATTGATGTTGAAGCACGATGAATAACAAGAGTCACTGTAACCAGTTGAAATGTCCATGAAGACGATGTTGAGAATGATTAACAGTCAATTTCAGCAATCCATGGTTTGAACAGTGTTTATTAAAACAGTTTGATTATCTCGATGAGAACTGAGAATTCCTCTCTCAAAGAAACTGCAAACAGTTCATTGATGGCGTGCAAATAATTCCACAGAAGATAAATATTGTATTCCAGTTGGAAATAAACTATGCTCTGACTTAAAGTTTGGTGTGAAACTCTAAGTACTGATCTGATGATCTCCTTGAAGAAACTGCCAGCTTATATATATAAATTATTCACTATTCTGGAAGCTTCTAGTATTCACTTTTCTGCAAGTATTGTCTACAAAAAGAACATTCTGCCAATTTCTAGAGCAGTCTAATTTTAGAAGACTCTTGAATGACCTCAGTGAAATTAACAATGTAAACAACATAGCTAATCCCATTGTCCTTTTCACTGCCACTAGTCTATTGTGTTGTAGTCTATTATTGTCTCTTTGTGCATTCCAGAAATAACAAAAATTATTCAGCCTATTAAATAGACATGCCTAACAAAGCTTTACCGAGACATTCTGGAATATTCTTAATCATTCTAAGCTATGAATATCCTTAAAGAGAAAATAATTAAACAAATGAATGTAATTGCTCTTACAATTCTTATATATAACACCTCCCCCACTGGGGAAAAGAAAGCTTTACCGTAGTAAAGGTTTCTTTCAAAGTCATCTTGATAAATCATTTACATTATCGTGTGCAAAGGTATAGTACTAACACACATGTTTGAATAAATGAACATGAAAGACATTTTCTTCTAATGACACACTCGGTCAAAAGCATGAATAATTTCACTTTGTATACTCTTGAAAGAGCATCAGCAATTACATTATTCTTTCCTTTTATGTGTACAATTTTCAGTGGGAATGGTTGGAGCACAAGGCTCTATTTATAGTTGTTAATACTTTGTTTTGAATTTCTCCAAAAACACAAAAGGATTGTGGTCTGTATAGACTGTAATCTCTCCATTGGTTAGATACACCTCAAACTGCTGAAGGGCAAGTTCGACACTCAGGGCCTCTTTTTCAATAGTTGAATACTTCTTCTGAATCCGATTGAGTTTCTTAGAGAAGTAGCACACTGCTTTTTGATGCCTTCTTCATCTTCTTGGAGCAATACTGCTCCTACTCCAACATCACATGCATCAATAGATACTTTGAACGGCTTTGTGAAGTTTGGAGCTGCCAAAACAGGCTCATTCACCAAAATAACCTTTAATTTCTCAAATGATCTCTGACATTCGTCAGACCAAACAAACTTCACTTTTGCCCTCAGCAGGTTTGTCAGAGGGCTAACCACTGTACTGTAATTTGGAACAAATTTCCTGTAGAAGCCAATCATACCTTAAAATTTGAGCAATTCTTTCTTAGTTGTGGGAATTGGGAAGTCTAAGATAGCTTGTATCTTGGCTTCTCTTGGCAGCGCTTGCCCCTGACCAACCACATGACCAAGATATGTGACCTTTGCCTTGGCAAATTCACTCTTCATCAGATTCACTTCTAGGTTGGCTTTATCCAGCCTGTCAAACAGTGCTCTCAAATGATTCAGATGATCATTCCAAGTATCACTGTACACTAGGATGTCGTCTATGTATACAACACAATTGTCAAGCCCAGCAATCACTTGATTTGTTAACCTTTGGAAGGTTGCTGGTGCATTTTTCATTCCAAAAGGCATGACTTTGCATTGAAATAAGCCTTCAGGTGTGACAAAGGCTGATATCTCTTTGGCTCGGTCAGTCAGTAGCACTTGCCAATATCCTTTAAGCAAGTCTATCTTTGTGATATAGGCAGAATTTCCAACTCTATCAATACAATCTTCTAACCTAGGAATTGGATACGAGTCAGTCTTAGTTACTGCATGTACATTTCAGTAATCAATGCAAAATGTCTGAGAGCCGTCTGGCTTTGGAACCATTACAATAGGAGAACTCCAACTACTATGACTCGGTTCGATTATGTCATTATCTAACATAAACTGTATTTCCTTATTCACCATTTCCAACTTGCTAGGCTTGAGCCTACAAGGATTCTGTTTGATAGGTCGTACATCATCTACGTCTACATCATGTACAGTTAAAGGCGTACGACCTGGTTTGTCTTTACATACAGTTTCATAGTCTTTTAACAGGCCAGATATATCATTTCTCTGATCTTCAGGCAGGTGTTTTAATGCCTCGTCCATATTTCTTAACATCTCTGAGTTAGACAACTTTACACCACATGGTTCGTTCTTCGATACATCTGTATAAGACAATTCATTATCTGTCTTTCCATAGCATTCATCTTCATGAACATCTACATGCTTTTCTTCTTCTTTGACCTGTGTTGTACCTATTGGCTGACTAGCTTCTCGCTCAAAGTATTCTTTCAACATGTTTACATGACAAAGTCTTTGAGAATTTCTTCGATCAGGGGTACTGATCACATAGTTGACGTCATTCAGTTTCTTTTTGACTATGTGGGGTTTTTGACTATGTGGGGACCACTAAACCTAGCTTTCAAGGGATCACTTTGCAAAGGCAACAACACTAACACTTTGTCTCCAGGCTTGAAACTTCGCTCTTTTGCATTTTTGTCAGCTTGAGCTTTCATTTTTCCCTGCGACACTTTCAAGTGTTCCTTAGCCACATCACAAGCTTTTGAGAGCCTTTCTCTAAACTTTGACACATAGTCTAAAAGGTTTACATCATCAACCTGAACCATAAACCTCTCTTTGATCAGCTTTAGGGGGCCCCTAACCTCATGACCATAGACCAATTCAAATGGACTGAAACCCATGGACTCATTAGGGGAATCTCTAGTTGCAAACAGTAGGAATGAGATCCCTTTATCCCAGTCATCGGGATAGTCTTCACAATAAGCCCTAATCATGGTCTTCAGGGTCTGATGATAGCGTTCTAACACTCCTTGGGACTGTGGATGATAAGCAGAGGACTTGATCTGCTTTATTCCCAACTCCCTCATCACTTGCTGAAATATTCCTGACATGAAATTTGACCCTTGATCAGACTGAATTTCCTTAGGCAGACCATATCGAGTGAAAAAACTGCACTAACGCCTGTACCACTGTTTTTGCAGTGATACTCCTTAAGGATATCGCCTCTGGAAAACGTGTAGACAAGTCCATAATCGTCAGGAGAAATCTGTGACCCGACCTCGTTCTGGAAAAGGGTCCAACACAATCAACAAGAACCCTAGTGAAAGGTTCATCAAATGCAGGAATGGGTATCAATGGAGCAGGCTTGATAGAAGGCTGTGCCTTACCAATAATCTGACATGTGTGACATGTCTTACAAAAATGCAACACATCCTTGTGCATCTTGGGCCAATAGAAATGCCTCATAATTCTATCTTCTGTCTTCCGAATACCGACATGACCTGCCATAGGTAACTCATGAGCCATTTTCAGAATCTCTGTGCGGTAACAGGGAGGAACTACTACCTGGTGAATTATACACCAATCTTCATCAGCTGGTCTCCACTTCTTCATCAAAATGTCATCTTTGACATAAAAGCACTCAAGAACCTTATCAGCCTCAGCCTCAGAACATGCTTTCTGTGACAAGCTTTTCAATTCTGGGTCTGCCTGTTGAGCCTGTACAAGGGAGGATTTACTAAACAAACTATCATTGTTAGCAACAGAGCCTTCAACACTATCCCCATTCAAATCCTTGAAAAAGGTTTCAGCTAACCAGACATCAGTACTCTCCTCTACATCAGCAGAATACGCATCATCCTTTTCAGCTCTATGAGTCTGAGACCTAGTAACAACACAATTCGGGAAAATCTTCCAGCAACAATTCAGTTTCAGCTACCTCAACCGGCTTCTCCGAAACCACAGGAGATGCAACAACTCTATCTCCAGCCAAGTCCTTACCTAACAAGAAATCTACATCTTCCATGGGTAATTCTGAAACGACACCAACAGTCACAGGACTTATAACTAGGTCACACTTTAAGTCGACCTTATGCAAAGGAACCGACATGAAATTTGGGCCGATAACTTGAATTAAGACTTTGGCATTCTCTGAACTCTCCGGAGGAAGAGCCAAATCCCCTGGCTGCGTGGCACCATCAGGGACTGTGCAGCCCCTGTATCCCTAAGGATCACCACTGACCTACCAGCAGCACCAGTCGAACAAGGGAATACTTCACCATCATACAAAAAGCTTCTAAAGCTTTCATCAACCTGCTTGACTTTAACAGCAAATACCAGAGAAACACTCTGAACATCTTCAATGGGGTCTGATGGGATGAACTCCATCGAGGGAACACTTGTTTGCTTGACAAAACCCATGTCTTTCTTAACTTTGGTTGGCATTCTAACCAATTTCCAACATGATTCCTTCAAATGTCCCGATTTATGACAATGAGTACAAATTTTGGAACTACGACCCTCGGACCTTTTGGTTGATTCTGTGCCCCCACTAGCCTGATTCTTGTTAGTGTCTTTGTCCTTGCTAGCATATTTTCCCTCACCAGGTTTATTGTGGGATTCAAACGACCCTTTACCTTTATTCTTCCAATAATTCTTGAAAGGAGGCCTATCTCCACTACCTTTATGTGTGACCTCAAATTTATCAGCTACTATGGCTGCTTTACTGACTTCAGTAACTCTATGGTCATCTAAGTGAGATTTAATGCCAAAAGAAAGACTCTTTTTGAATTCTTCTAGGACAACTTCCCTAAGGTGAACAAAATCTTTGTCAACTTTCAGTGATCTATACCACTTATCGAACATCATTTCTTGTTCCCTAGCAAATTCAACATACGTCTGGCCTGATTGTATTTGCACGTTCCTAAATTTATGTCTGTACGCTTCTGGTACCAACTCATATGCATTGAGAATTGTTTCTTTAACTGTAGCATAGTCACATGATTGCATTTCAGAGAGCGAAGAATAGACTTTTGCAGCCTTTCCAACAAAAACACTTTGGAGGAGAAGAGTCCAGTATTCCTCAGGCCAATTCAGTCTCTTGGCCACTTTTTCAAATGACATCAACTCCCTCTTCATCAAATTTTGGCACAAGGCGAATGTTTTTCGCCACATCAAAGCCTTGGGGAGATTTATCTTTAGCGGAGTTAGTATTTGTATTTGCATGAGCTAACTCCATTTCTTTCAGTTTTAACTGGTACTCCAATTTCATTTTCTCCATTTCAATATTTTCTCTGATTCTTTCCTTTTCAAGGCTTTCTTTGATTCTTATTTCCTCCAATTAAATTTTTTCTCTGATTTTCTCTTTTTCCAATTCAATGTTTGCCAGTTGTATCTCAACATCACTTGACACATTGACAGGAGTTTCATTCTCCTCTGTAAGCTTCATGTGACTAGCTAACAAGTAAAATATCTCTCCTTTCTTTAAACCTGGGGCTAGAGATACACCCAAATGATAACAATCTGCTATCAAATCCTCCTTTTTCAGTGACTTCAAATGATAATATGACAGTTCTGTCATTACAAGAAATTCTTCAACATCAAATGTAGCCATGGTGGAATATACACAATTACAAGCAAGTACTTACACAGTACAGTATATTCTAAAAGTTTCCAAAAATTTCCAAAAATGTTTTCAATTCAAATTGGCTTTTGTTTCGAAATGGCTTTCGTCTCAAATTGGCTTCGATTCCTGAAAAACTGGTTTTAGTTTCAAATTGGCTTTTCGTACAAATTGACTTTCGATTCCTGGTCAAGCCCCCCCCCCAAAATTTTTTTTACGATACTGCAACAAATAACAATGAAAATTTAGTTTTAAATTTGATATTTTTTCTTTTTATTACAGGAAATAATTAACCCTACACAAATAAATCAAAAATAATAATAATCTTACATCTCTTGAAGTGTCAGATGTGCAATCAAAAGTTATGATAGTCCAGTATTTAATCCAGATAAAATCAAAGTTGGTTGGCGAAGTTTCCTTAAATTAAAGTTCACAATGATGGCGATGATGAAAGTGATGTTGAAGCACGATGAATAACAAGAGTCACTGTAGCGAGTTGAAATGTCCGTGAAGACGAAGTTGATGATTAAGTCAATTTCAGCAATCCATGGGTTGAAAAGCGTTCATTAAAACAGGTTGATGAGCTCGATGAGAACTGAGGATTCCTCTCTCAAAGTAACTGCAAACAGTTCATTGATGGCGAGCAAATATTTCCACAGAAGATAAATATTGTATTCCAGTTGGAAATAAACTATGCTCTGACTTAAAGTCTGGCGTAAAACTCTGAGTACTGATCTGAGGTGATGATCTCCTTGAAGAAACTGCCAGCTTATATACAAATTATTCACTATTCTGGAAGCTTCTAGTATTCACTATTCTGCAAGTATTGTCTACAAAAAGAACATTCTGCCAATTTCTAGAGCAGTCTAATTTTAGAAGACTCTTGAATGACCTCAGTGAAATTAACAATGTAAAGAACATAGCTAATCCTATTGTCCTTTTCACTGCCACTAGTCTATTGTGTTGTAGTCTATTATTGTCTCTCTTTGTGCATTCCAGAAATAACAAAAATTATTCAGCCTATTAAATAGACATGCTTAACAAAGCTTTACTGAAACATTCTGGAATATTCTTAATCATTCTATGCTATGAATATCCTTAAAGAGAAAATAACTAAACAAATGAATGTAATTGCTCTTACAATTCTTATATATAACAATGTGGAGCGCCTCTGGCAGTCTTGCCTGCATTACGCGATCCAATATAGCAGCAGTGCTGACTTTGAAAACGACTATAGAATAATTATTCACAATGAACACTATTAATGATAATAAAATACTATGTTCATTGACCCTAAATGACATTTGACCTTGATCATGTGACCTATAACTTGTAGAAGATGATCAATGATACGATCATGAAAGTTCATCTGTGTTGGTCGAAAATATCATTAAGTTTAAAATTTTGATCTCAACATAAAGAAAATTTACTTGATTCCTTGCTAAGGACAAACAATTAAGGGTTTGTATCAGGAATCATATATCGGAGAAATAGAACGTTCCCTTGGGAGCACATTAGAATCGAATCACCTGGACATCGCATGGACATCAATAAGGTACAAGTGCTGGACAGGGAGCCACAGTACTTTGAGAGAGGTGTGAAAGAAGCGATTTACATCCGGGCGTTCAAGCCTTCTCTCAATAGGGATGGAGGGCGATCTAAGCTTCTGAGTGTCTACGACCTGATTATCTATCGCTACGTCACCAGTTAGAATCGGGTCACTTCGGTCATCGCTGAGGAAGGCTGCAGTTGGCAGCTGAAAATTTTGAGGTAATTCTTCAAATTTTTTCTGTGTTGAGATCAAAAGTTATGGCAATTCAATAGATACCCCCAATATGGCCAAAGTTAATTGACCTTTGACCTTGGCCATGTGACCTGAAACTCTTGCAGGACGTTCACTGATACTTGATTACCCCATGTTTCATGAACTAGAACCTGTTATGAGGATATGCTATATTGTAATATGAGTTGACGAGCACGTAGTGACATGTAATCTGCTGTGTGTGTGATGCGCTATAAAAGAACCAAGCATGCTCACAGTTTTTAGTTTTGGGAAGTGTCTATCCTCTTCATGTAGAAAGTCTATCCACTTTTCAGGTCTGTTCATCAAATTGAATACAAAATGTGCTTAAAATGTCCCATCTCTAGGTCTAAATCTGTAAAAAAAAAATTATAAAAAATCGGCTCGCACTTCCCACTTGCATTATTTATTTAGTATTCCTCCATGTCAAAGAGTATACATGTATTTAATACATTTCATTTTTGGGGGGTAAATGCACATTAAAAAAATCAGCTCACACTTCATGCCAGCATTGATTGTTTAGTGCTCAGATAAACACCATATTCTTACTATGTACTTAAAATGTCCTGTTTTTCTAGGTCTGAATGTTGACAAAATTTCAGCTTGTGAATATACAGTATGGGGTTATTTGAATATGGAACATATCTTCGTTATGAGCCCCTGCAAAGTGGTCAGTAAAAATAGCCCTTTGCAGGTCAGTAATATTCAGAATTTCAGCCCGCACTACGCGCTCAAATCACTGTTAGATACGCATCTCGTTCATGACCTCCAAAAGTTCTGCTTTTAAGTTTTAAAAACTTCAGCTTCTCCTTCGCGCTCACATTATTCATTTACGCCTTATCTTGTTTTATAAAAAAGCTATTAATGGAAACCTAACCCCCCCACAAAATTTAACTCCTTATTGATGCCCCTGTGTCCGGCTTCAATAGCTATGTTTTGTTTTGGAAATATTCTCTTTCAAAACCACTTAAAGAGTTACTGTATCTCTTTACAAGTTAAAAACAGTTGATGTGTTCATTGAAAACTAAGCAGAGCGAGACTATAGGCGCCGCTTTTCCGACGGCGGTGGTGACGGTGGCGTCGTCAACATTGAAATCTTAACCAAGGTTAAGTTTTTTGAAATGTCATCATAAATTAGAAAGTATATGGACCTAGTTTATGAAACTTGGCCATAAGGGTAATCAAATATTACTGAACATGCTGCCTGAGTTTCAAGTCACATAACCAAGGTCACAGGTCATTTAGGGTTTGGCCAAGTTGGGGGTATTTGTTGAATTACCATGATAACTTTGAAAGTTTATGGATCTGATTCATAAAACTTGAAGATTAAAGTAATCAAGTATCACTGAACATCCTGTGCGAGTTTCAGGTCACGTGACCAAGGTCAAATTCATTTGAGGTCAATGAACTTTGGCCAAGTTGGGGGTATTTGTTGAATTACCATAATAACTATGAACGTTTATGGATCTGATTCATAAAACTTGAAGATTAAAGTAATCAAGTATCACTGAACATCCTGTGCGAGTTTCAGGTCACGTGACCAAGGTCAAATTCATTTGAGGTCAATGAACTTTGGCCAAGTTGGGGGTATTTGTTGAATTACCATAATAACTATGAACGTTTATGGATCTGATTCATAAAACTTGGACATAAGAGTAATCAAGTATCACTGAACATCCTGTACGAGTTTCAGGTCACATGACCAAGGTCAAAGGTCAATGGATATTGGCCATGTTGGGGGTATTTGTTGAATTACCATCATAACTCTGTAAGTATATTGGTCTAGTTCATAAAACTTGGACATAAGAGTCGTCAAGTTTCACTGAACATCTCCTGCGAGATTCAGGTCACATGACCAAAGTCAAAGGTCATTTAAGGTCATTGAACTTTGGGCATTTTAGAGGTAATTATTAGATTGCTGTCATAACTTTCAAAGTTTATAGATATAGTGTATAAAATGTGGATATAGGGGTAATCATGTATCACTGACAAGTTTTAGGTCACATGATCAAGGTCCAATGTCAATGAACGTACAGTATTGTATCATTATATGAATGGTGTTTTTTGTGAAAAATTAGTTAAATGGTGTTTTTCAAAGTCAGCACTGCTGCAATATTGAATCGCGTGATGCAGGTGAGACCGCCAGAGGCATTCCACTTGTTTTTTTCAAAGTAGCAACAGCAATTTTGGACTCCATTTTTGGAAGCCATCTTGGATTTTTTATCCTTCTGGACCATTGACTGTACTTGTAACTTGTCCCAATGTATTTTGACCATTGAAACCAGACTCTAGACACCAAAATCATATCGCAATCTTCTCTGCTGCACGAATAGCTATTTTTATTCAGAAGTCCCAGGTAGTCTACACCAACGAATGCAGCAAAGGCTTAAATTTGTTCTAGCTCTTTACTTGGAAGAAATTTACTGGCCCTCTCTCCTTGGGTATAGTAGAGCGGATTAGCTCCAAAAATCACAACAATTGTGCAAATTTTGACTAAAGCATGAAACTTTCACAAGTATTAGTATATGCCGTAAGATTTATTTTAAAGGTGGGAGGTAAATTTCAAAATGCCATTTTCGGCCGTTGCCATGGCAACGGATTAATTTCTCAAAAATGACATACATTCCCATGTAAATGGTAAATAAACATGACATAGATGACCAAAATGATAATTTTCAAGTTCCCAATTGAATATATATAAAATTTAGAAACATTCAAAATTAACAAGATAGTTCCAATTGGTCCGTTGCCATGGCAACGGCTTGTTTTTCCCCAGAAAAATAAAAAAACTGATTAAAAAAACGTTGTAGAATAGGATTTATCTTTAATTTCCCCTAATTTTACAGTGTAAAACAACGATATTTTGGTTGCTCAATGTATAAACTACATCTCAAGCCATTGCCATGGCAACCAAATAACATCTAATTTACAAAAATAACATGGTAAACTAGACAATGGACAGGTGCAAAATACAACTGGAAATGACTTAATCTGTATGCTTAAGTTTTGACCCCCTCATTTGAACAAAAAATACAGAATGTGTTCTGCAGGAGTTCTTTATAAAGATAAAACATTATGTTGCCTTGGTAATGCTTGAATTAAATTTAAAAAACGAATGTTGCAAAGATCCCGTTGCCATGGCAACAGTTTATTTCCCTCTAGAAAGGTAAAAATATTGATAAAAATATAGAATACATGTATGATCATCATTCCATTTTCAATATTTTTAAGGAACTAATCAAAATATGATTGTGACTACATTTATAAATATAACATCTTAAGCCATTGCCATGGCAACCAGATAACATCTAATTTAAAAAACAACAGCAGGGATGACAAGGTTATGGATAGGTGAAAAGTACAATGAAAATTAACTTATGTATATGCATAAGGTTTGACCTACTCAATTAATTTAGGGGAAATAATACAGTGAGTGTTCTGCATGAACTAATTGGAATGATACAGATTGATGTTGCCTTGGTAATACTTGAATTCAACGATAAATATCAATGTTGCAAATTGCCTGTTGCCATAGCAACGGATCATTTAGTACCAGTTTTTATTAAAAAAAGGACTATAGAATCTGATTTTTCTTGCATTTCCCCCAATCTTAGTGTGTTAAACATAAATATGTTTGATGCAAATTGTTTAAATAAAATCTAATGCTATTGCCATGGCAACCAAATAATATCTAATTCACAAAAAAATAATAATTTGGATGACAAGATCATGGACAGGTGGAAAATACAAATATAACTCGATATGCGAAAGGTTTGGCTAGTCATTTAATTTTAAACAAAAAATTCACTAAGTATTCTGCATGAGTTCATTAGAATAATAAATTGATGTTGCCTTGGTAATTCTTGAATTAAATGATAAATATTAATAATTCAAATGTTCTGTTGCCATGGCAACAGCTCATTTCCCCCAGAAAAGTATCAGCAGCTTTGATAAATAAAAACATGATAAAATCTGATTTTTCTTTCATTTCCCTTAAGTTAAGGGTGTTAGAAAATATATGTTTGCGGTTAATATGTAGATAACATCTTCAGCCATTGCCTTGGCAACCAATCAAGATGTAATTTATAAATACAAAAAAAAATTACTGTTGAAATGATAATGGTCAGGTGGGATGTAAAATAAAGGTTTACTTTTAAAAGCTCCATAATGTTTGACCAGTCATTAAAGGGGAATGAAACCTTTGGAACAAGTAGGCTTGTGTCGAAACAGAAAAATCAAAGAATAAGAACAAAGAAAGTTTGAGAAAAATCAGACAAATAATAAGAAAGTTATGAGCATTTGAATATTGCAATCTCTAATGCTATGGAGATCCTCCTATTGGCAACGCTACAAGGATGTGTGATGTCACACATGAACAACTTTCCCTTTGATGGACCCTGAAAATGTGTCTTTTTGCTTTTTCGTATGGTGATACAAACTCTTTATCCATGGTGTATTCTTTAAAAATCTGTATTACATGCCCTCCTATAGAAAGAATACATGTTCTACTGATAGATGTAATAAAAGAGGCAATTTAAGTGAAATATATACTAAAGTAATGGGGAGAGTTGTTCAAGAGTGACATCACACATCTTTGTCGCATTGCCAATGTGAGGATCTCCATAGCATTAGTGATCGCAATATTCAAAAGCTCATAACTTTCTCATTATTTGTCCGATTTTTCTCAAACTTTCATTGATCTGTTTCTTAGATTTTTCTGTTTTCACACAAGCTATCTTGTTCCAAAGGTTTCATTCTCCTTTAAGTTTTGAACAAAAATTACAGTAAGTGTTCTGCATGAGTACAATAGCATGATAAAAACTGATGCTGCCTTGGTAATGGTTGAATTTAATATCATTTTTTTGCAAATGTGTAACGGATCGTTTTTCCCCCAGAAAATACCATCTTTGATAAAAAAAATACCTAGTAGAATCTTATTTTTCATTCATTTCCACTAAGGTTAGGGTGTCAAACATACACGTACATGTTTGTTGTTAAATGTATAAATAACATTTTAAGGCGTTGAAATGGCAATAACATAACATTTCATTTACAAAAAAAACATAGCTGACAAGATAATGGACCGAAGGAAAATACAATAAAATTAACTGAATATGCGTAAGGTTTGACCTACTCTTTTAATTTTGAACAAAAGTTACATTAAGTGTTATGCATGATTTCATTAGGATGACAAAAATTACTTTTGTTTTGGTAATGCTTGAACATAATGATGAATATCAATGTTACAAATGGCTCCAGAAAAGTACAAATTTTGATAAAAATATGTTTATTTATTTCCTTTTCCCTTATAGGAGGTTGCTGAACATAAATATGCTACATGATAAGCACCATCTTATTTCATTATACATGGCATCGAAATAAGACCTACAAAAATCACATCAGACTTTTTTGGGCTCAAATAAATTCCCGAAACTCTAATTTTGATGCTGGACAATTACGTTCAAAGTATTCGCAGGCGGCCATTTTGAAGAGAGCGTTTTGGGGTGATTTGTGTTTTAAAGCTGTTCATCATATCAATATCTAAGGGGATTATAGGGGTTGATGAATCAAAATCTTAAGTCTATTTGAGGAGTAGACATGGTCTTGATATCCTAATCAAGGTAAATACAGTAAATCAACTTTTACATGGAGATCATGAAATCATGAAATCATGCCTTGTCCGACTGTTTTAGCATACTTGGCTTGAAATATGATAGCAAAGCACTATTAGGCATCATCTGCCAGGATACACCTTTTAATTCCTGCATACAAATGTCAGAAAATCGTTACTTTGTGAAAATTCCCATAATTTCTTTAAAAATTCATGAAAATTGCCGAAAATTAAAAAAAAATTCCCACAAAAGTCACGTTTATTCCCATGGAAAGTTTCCATCAAGAAAATTCCCGGGAATTTGCAACCCGTCTCCCCCCCCCCTCCCAAAAAAGAAAAAAAATCATTATCAAGAAAGAATACAGAGAAAGTGAAAGAGAGATGGATAAAATATGATTATTTTACGAATAATATACCAAAAAGGAAAAATTTGGAAATTTTTGCTCTGTCGCTGGCTCGGTGAGAACATTTTAAAGTAAATTTTGCTTGATATGTCATATCTGGCCCCCTCAAAATTGCACTGCTGATTTTGAAGAAGAAAATTTTGTAATACTGTGATAATTTTTAAAGTAACATATGAATCTATTCAACGCCAAGTGTAATCTATTCACTGGTTATTTTACATGAAAAGTAGACTCGTCAAATAAAATAAAAAATACCTTTACTGGTTGAAAGGTTAAAAATAATTTAAGCAAGGGTATTCCAAGATGGTGCCCTCAGTGGGTGCCATAGGCTAAAAATCCACAATTCATCCATTACTTGATAAAATGGCTTTAATTTGGTTTCTATTCATTGGTTTTAAGGATCAAGTAGTACATTGGACCAAGTTACAGGGAAAGCCAGTGGTCTGGAATGTCCAAAAATCCAAGATGGCTTCAAAAAATTGAATCTAAAATGGTTGCTTATACCTAAAGCGGACATAGCTCATTTCATATTGGCCTGGAGGAAAATATTTTGGTGTCTAAATCATTGGTTTCAAGAGTAAATCATTGGTTTCAAGAGTCTAACAATATTAGTACAAGTTACAATGACAGTCAGGTGTATTCGAAAATCCAATATGGCTTCCAAAAACTATTCTAAAATGGCTGCTGATACTTAAAAGTGGAATAACTCCTTTTATATTCACCTGTGAGATATGATTTTGGTGTCTAAACCATAGTTTCAAAAGTGAAATAATAAATTAGGACATAGTTTGTTCAATATCTGTCTGGGGAATATGATTTTGATGTCTAAACCATCATCATAAAACCATGGTTTAATGCATTAGAACAAGTTACAAGGACAACCAATGGACTGGTATGTTAAAAAAATCCAAGATGGCCTCCAAAATGGGGTCTAAATTGACTGTTGTTACTTCGAAATGGACATATAATTCATTAATAATGCACATTGGGGGTATGATTTTGGTGTCTACACTAGTGTTTCAGGGGTCAACTAATACTGTACATTGTGTCAAGTTGAATGGACAGTCAGGTGTCAATATTGTGTCCAAAAATTCAAAGATTGTTTGAAAAATGGGGGTTTTAATGTTACTTAAAAGTGGACATAGTACATTAAAAAATACTCCTGGGGATGTTATTTTGGTGTCTACATTAGAATTTCAAGGATCAAATGATACGTTGGGACTGGTTACAATGATGTATAGATGTCCATTTTGCCCGAAAATCCAAGATGGCATCAATGAATGGGTTAAAAAATGACGACTGTTACGTTGAAGTGGATATGATATCCACTTGTGAGAATCTACCTTGGATTTTGGACAAAATTGAAAATTAACCATCCTTGTTACTTGTCCTAATGTAATAGTGGACCCTTCATACCACAGTGTAGACACCAAAGATGTTTCTCACATGTTGTATAAACTCTGATAATTTTTGAGTGATAGAAGTCATTTTAGATTCCATTTTGGTCACCCTCTTGGATTTTTAGGCAATTTGGACAACTGGATATCATTGTAACAAGTCTAAACGTATTTTTCGAAACTTTAAACCAAAGTTTGAACACCAAAATCATTTTTCCTTGGTTGACTTTCAATGAACTATGTCAATTTTTAAGCAACAGACTCCAATTAAACCCCGATTGTTTGAAGCCATCTTAGATGTTTAGACATATTGGATTACTCACTGTCCTTGTAACTTGTTCCATGTCATGATGTATTTACTGACTTTTAAAACCATGGTTTAGATATCAAAATAATATGCCCTTGGCAGATATTACACGAAATATGTCAATTCTTTAGTAACAGGGCTATTCTATAATCCATTTTTTGAAGCCACCTTGGATTTTTGACATACTTGACCACTGAGTGTTCTTGTAACTTGTCCTAATGTATAGTTTGACACATTTCACCATGGCATAAACTTATTCCAGGCTATTAAACAATCTACGTTTTTTTAATGCAGCAACAACAATTTTAGACTATATTTTCAAAGCCATCTTGGATTTTTTAAATACACTGGACAACTGACTGTCCGTGTAACTTGTCATAGTGTATTACTTGACCATTGAAACCATGGTCTAGACACCAAATCATATATCCCAGACGGATATGAAATAAGCTATGTCCATTTATATATCAACAGCCATTTCAAACTCCATTTTTGGAAGCTGTCTCAGGGTCTTGGACACATCAGACCACTGGCTGTCCTTGTAACTAGTCACAATATACTACTTCACCCTTAAAACCATTGCATATAAAGCACATTAAGCCACTGGAATTAGATGTAATTTGGTTGTCATGGCAATGGCATAAGTTATTTGTATATCAACAGCAAACATAATGCTTTGCACTCTAAAATTAGGGGAAATTTATGACAAAATGCAGATTCTAAACTGTTTTTCGATCAAATTTGGTACTTTATTCGGGAAAAAAGGAGTCATTGCCATGGCAACGGGCTATATGTAACAGTGATATTTATCATTAAATTCAAGCATTACCAAGGCAACCTCAAATTTTATCATTCTAATGAACTAATGCGAACCACTGTAATCTTTGTTCAAAATTAATTGACTGGGTCAAACCTTGAGTTAATGGATTGCATTTTCCACCTGTCCATTATCATGTCAACCATGTTATTTTTTTCAAATTAGATGTTATTTGGTTGCCATGACAATGGCTTAAGCTATAATTTGAATGTTAACAGGAAACATATCCATTCTTACCCTAAAATTAGGGGAAATGAAAGGAAAAAATCAGATTCTACAGATTTTCTGATCAAAACTGGTACTTTTCTTGGGGAAATGAGTAGTTGCTATGGCAACAGGTCATTTGCAACGTTGATGTTTATCGAATTCAATTATTACCAAGGCAACTTCATTGTTTATCATTCTTAGAATGATAAATAGTTCATGCAGAACACTCATTGTATTGTTTCCCCTAGATTAATTGAGGTCAATCCTGATGCATACAGTGATGCACATCAAGTGAATTTTCATTGTATTTTTCACCTGTCCATATCCTTCTCATCCATGTTGTTTTTTTAATTAGATGTTATCTGGTTGCCATGGCAATGGTCTAAGATGTTATATTTATAAATTTAGTCACATATATATCTCGATTAGTACCTTAAAATTATTGAAAATAGAAAGATGATCATACATGTCTGTATTCTAAATTCTTATCAATATTTTTACCTTTCTAGAGGGAAATAAGCTGTTGCCATGGCAACGAGCCCTTTGTAACATTTTAAAAAGAATTTAATCCAAGTGTTACCAAGGCAACATAAGTTCATATCTTTTTAAAGAACTCCTGCAGAACATTTTAAGTACTTTTTGTTCAAATGAGGGGGTCAAAAGTTAAGCATACAGATTAAGTCAATTCTAATTGTATTTTCCACCTGTCCATTGTGTTGTCAACCATGTTATTTTTTTTTTCAAATTAGATTAATTTGGTTGCCATGACAATGGCTTCAGATATTGTTTGTATGTTAACAGCAAACATATCAATTCTTACCATTAAATTAGGGGAAATGAAAGAAAAATCAGAGTCCAAAGTCCTTTTTCTAATCAAAACTAGAACTTTTTTGCGTAAATGAGCCGTTGCTGTTGGCAACAGGTCATTTGCAACATTGATATTTATCGTTGAATTCAAGTGTTACTAAGGTAACATCAATGTTTATCATTCTAATTAGTTCATGAAGAACACTCACTGTATACTGTTTCCCCTAAATTAATTGAGTAGGTCAAAACTTATGCATAAAAGTTATTTTCATTGGATTTTTCACCTATCCATAACCCTGTCATCCCTGTCATTGATTTTTTTTCAATTAGATGTTATTTGGTTGCCATGGCAATGGCTTAAGATGTTATATTTATAAATGCAGTCACAAACATATATTTTTATTAGTTCCTTAAAAATATTGAAAATGGAATGATGATCGTATTCTACATTTTTATCAATATTTTTACCTTTCTAGAGGGAAATATGCTGTTGCCATGGCAACGGAATCTTTGCAACATTTGTTTTTTAAATTTAATTCAAGCATTACCAAGGCAACATAATGTTTTATCTTTATAAAGAACTCCTGCAGAACACTTTCTGTATTTTTTGTTCAAATGAGGGGGTCAAAACTTAAGCATACAGATTAAGTCATTTCCAGTTGTATTTTCCACCTGTCCATTGTCTTGTTAACCATTTAATTTTTGTAAATTGATGTTATTTGGTTGCCATGGCAACGGCTTGAGATGTAGTTTATACATTGAGCAACCAAAATATCATTGTTCAACACTGTAAAATTCGGGAAAATTAAAGATAAATCCTATTCTACAACGTTTTTTTAATCAGTTTTTTTATTTTTCTGGGGAAAAACAAGTCGTTGCCATGGCAACGGACCAATTGGAACTATATTGTTGATTTTGAATGTTTCTAAATTTTATATATATTCATTTGGGAGCTTAAAAATTATCATTTTGGTCATCTATATCATGTTTATTTAGCATTTACATGGGAATGTATGTCATTTTGGAGAAATTAATCCGTTGCCATGGCAACGGCCGAAAATGGCATTCTAAAATTTACCTCCCATCTTTAAAATAAATCTTAGGGCATATACTTATACTTGTGAAAGTTTCATGCTTTAGTCAAAATTTGCACAATTGTTCGGCTAATCCGCTCTACTAGTAAGACATGCTTGTAGCATATATTTGCTGGTGTAAGTCGTCATTTTTCGCTGTCAAAACACGGCGAAGACGACGATATCTTATCCGCCATCGTAGATTCTGTATATAACGTATAGCATGTACAGCGAATAAAAAATAAATAAACGTGAACGAGGTTACATGCATTGTACACGCTTGCGCTCGTTCGCGGAAGTCCTTAACACATGAGGTGAATGGCGGAATATCCAGTCGAATCAATGGTACGATTTTGCATATTATTATTTTAATTTTGAGTTCAGGAGCAGAATTTAGCGATGGCAACATGTTGCATGTATTCACACATAATATTTTACATATTATCATGTCCAAGAACCGTGGTTGCATTTGCCGCCCCACGGAAATGAAAACTAGAGACATTTTCCTTGTCCATTCCACAGTCTAGATATGATTTTGGTGTCTAGAGTCTGGTTTCAATGGTCAAAATACATTGGGACAAGTTACAAGTACAGTTAATGGTCCAGAAGGATCAAAAATCCAAGATGGCTTCCAAAAATGGAGTCCAAAATTGATGTAGCTACTTTGAAAAAAAAAACCGACAGATTTTGCTCAATATCTAGGAATATAATTTTTGTGTCTTCACCATTTGTTAAATGGGTAAAATGATACATTGGGATAAGTGAAAAGGACAGTCGGTGGTCAAGTATGTCCAAAAGTCCATGGTGGATTAAAAATATTGAGTATAAATTAGCCGCATTTATTTACAAATGGACATAGTTCATGTAATATCTGTCAAATGCATATGGTTTCGATGTCTAAACCATGGTTTTAAAAGTCAGAAAATTAGTTACAAGGACAGTTAGTGGTCCAGTAGGTCAAAAATCCAAGATGGCTTCCAAAAATCCTGACTGTGATATCGACTTAGACACTCTGTAGAACACTTTCAGTGACATCATTCTGATACATTAAGAGTTATGAAATTAGATTATCATAATCATTATTTACGAGCAAGTTTTTTCTCTATCACCCTTAACCTCACCTGGACAAATGTCTTAGCAGCCTGCATTCCATCCTTAATATCACAGACTACCATTCCACTGAATTTCTTCATCTGCTTCTTAGCTACTTCATAATCGGGATGGGATGGCAATCCAGGGTAGAACACTCGGGATATCTTAAAGGAGTAGAAGAAATAAACACATCATTTAAGTTGACTATATGCAGAACAGTATTTTTTTCTAATGTTTACCTGTGATGGCCTCTGACTGCATTGTAAAACCTTTCAAATAAGACTACAATCCATGTAATTCTAAATTGATATGAAATACATGTATAGATAAAAATGGTGTTTATGTTGGATTTTAATTTGATAACAAAACTTAATTTAACAGACCCTTGAAAAATTCTTCTCTTGTTCACCCTGTTTTAAGAGCCTTTCAGCAACAGATACAGGTTTAGACCTTCACATTGCAATCGTGTATATTCCTCAATCTCGATGGCAGGTTATGCATTCACCTTTCTCTTACTCAAGACCATAGCTCTTAAACATACAGTACCGGTACTTTTCACTCTTGAAAAGTATTCAGATTTTGAGAGCACAGAGTGTAGTAGTTGTTCTAACTAATCAAATGGGTCAATTGTGTACAAAACCTACGGGAATGAAAAAAAAAAATGAAATTTAGGGTCATTTGCAGATGTGAATATGCAATAAAGTATCATCAAATGAAAGACGAGGATTTTTAATGCTTCCCAAACATGTGTCATTAATTAACTATTGTCATTAAGTTATGATTTTATTTTTAAGTAAAACAAGTGTCGCTGGGGCGAGCTATCATACGCCTGCCTGTAACGCGGAAAATGGAGTTAATGGTCAAGCAAGAAAAGTGGAAATTGGCGACTTGACCTTTTGACGTCAAAATTGAAAGAATTCCTGGGATCCATGCTAGTATCATACCCACCAAATTATATGAGCCTAGGTTATTTAAAAGTTAAATTGAAATTATCATGTTTACAAGGGCTTCAGAATGGTAAGATGAAAAGCATGTCACTGTGACCTTGACCTTTGACCTCAAAATCAATAGGCTTCCTGGGATTCATGCTAGTATAATACACACTATATTATGTGAGCCTAGGTTAAGTTAAAATAAAGTTATCGCATTTACAAGGACTTCAGAAGGGTATGATGAAAACATGTCACTGTGACCTTGACCTTTTGACATTTTGACCTCAAAATCAATAGGCTTCCTGGGATCAATGCTAGTATTATACACACCAAATTATATGAGCCTAGGTTAAGTTAAACTGAAGTTATCGCGTTTACAAAGACGGACGGACGGAGACAGACGGACGGATGTACAGACAGATGGACAGACACAGAGCGTGATACCATGATACATCCCGTAGGACGGGCATATAAACATTGCTTTCTGAGGTGCAAGGTATATTGTGGTTTATATTCTTATAAAGTGAAGTAAAAATCTACTTTCTTTCGTACCTTCGGGTGAGCTTCAAGAAACTTTGCGACCTGTAGTGCATTATCACTGTGTTTCTCCATCCGTATTGGTAGAGTACGGATTCCTCGTAGTAAGATAGAAGCAGTATAGGGAGACTTTAAAAAAAAGTACAATTGGTATACAATTTATAATTTCAACAACTGGAATGACTACTCCAAGAGCAAAATCAGCATGTACCAGAAAAGCAAGTGGAATAATTAGTTCATAGTTTAGCAAATCATAAGCTCAAATGGGAACCCAAGATTCTGATTAGATTCATATTTCATTAACAATCTATACAACAGTACCTGTCAAATTTTTTAGTACACCTGTATTAAGAACTAATTTCTCACAATCATGAAATGCCCAATCATTATCAGATATAAAGTGGTGCTAAAAAGTTAGTGAACCCCACCAGAAAATTAAACATGTTTAAAAGTGTTCAAATTCTACCACCTTTTAGAGATAAATTGTAAAGTCAAGTGATAGAATATTACATTCGATATAGTTTGTTTCTAGGGGCTCGCCGGATGTTGTAGTGATGTTTTCTATGTTTAACGCTCACCATGAAGGAGTGCATTTTCTAGTGGGGTTCACTAACTTTTAGCACCACTATATATCATATGTTAACATTTAGGTATCACCCAAAGAGTAAAGATTAATTGTACTCTACAAGCGGACACCATTTTCAACATTATAGGATATTTAAGAAGGCAGTCATGCATTAAAAAGGCAGCAATCTCCATATGTGTAATTTCAGCATACTTTAATTTTTTTTTTTTAGTTTGGAAATGTGTTCTTATTCTTTGCAATATTTTGTTCATGTTTTAGAAGAGCTTATCAGTATTTGTTCTGTTGAATATTGCACCTTCACTTAGAAAATGATTTGTGGCCCAGTGGATTAGTCTCCGGACTTTGAAACAGAGGGTCGTGGGTTCAAATCCCAGCCATGGCGTAGTTTCCTTCAGCAAGAAATTTATCCACATTGTGCTGCACTCAACCCAGGTGAGGTGAATGGGTACCTGGCAGGAATTTATTCCTTGAAATGCCACTGCGCTGTAAAAGGCTGCGGGGCTAAAGCCAGGGTAATAATATCCAAGTCCTTTGGAAGCGCATAGAGACATTATTTATAATGTGTTATGCGCTATACAAGAACTTACTATTATTATTATTACCTTGCCATATTCAATGATTTACATCATGGAAATATAAAGTAAATTCATCATTAACCCCTTTATTACTTCTTTGATCATCATAGAACATTTTCTTCTTTTACTCTAAAAAAATACATTTTTTGTGTAGGACAGTTTGTAAAAATAATAGTTTAAACTTGAAAAGTTCCAATTTTTGTCAATGAATGATGATTCATGTTAAGTACAGAATATCAGTCAGACCGCAGGTCCCTATGCTAATGAGCAAAAAGGCCAGATTCATCCAAATCATCTCGTGGCTGAATCCTCCTCCTTGCAAAATCTCGTGATTCGTGAGATTTTCTTTATCTTAGAATTCACCTGTTTTAACCTCAAGTTAAATGAAATATTATTGCATCCATCGGATAGAGTAAATGTTATTCTTTCATGAAGGTCATTTATTTTGTATACAATATTTTGATAAATAAGTAAATTTCTGGCCTGAAAATGTGCCTCAAAACTGTTTTCTTTTGCAAATTGCGGAAAACGTTTTATTTTGAGCCTCAATGATATATATATCACCATAAAGCTGAACTTCTGTACTTTCTCACAATGCCACTCTTGATATGTGGCACCTTTTAATCGGGTCAAGATCGCACTTTTCCCACCAAGGTACAAGACGAGATTTCTAAATTTTGTACTTGCATGAAATCCAGAGTTCTGATTGGCTGGATAAGGTTCACAGAACAACAGGCGCGGGTAATTTGAGGAGATTACCACATGGGAAGTGTGACCTTCCCTTGAACCCAGGCACTAGAACCGTTGGAATTTGCCAGTGTGTGGTCTCTTTGACCAATCAGAGTGCAGTATTCTTGTTTTCAAGCTGCTTTATATACTTGGCCAATGAAAAGTGTGATCTTGACCCGATTAAACCAATTCTTATTTTGAAACCTATACCATATTAAAGCATACATGTTCAACTTTATCATGATCTAAAAATCATTTGGGCTGAAACAAAAATAAAGTGTGAAAATAGCAGCGTTTGTCAGGTGAAAATAATTATTTTGTAGCATATTTCAGATCAAACTAAATAATTCTAGTCAATATTTCAAAATTGTGTGTACAAGTTTGGTGAAACTCATGCAGCTCTATCAGATCAAAGAATAAAAATTAAAATCAGTCAACAATTAAAGAAGAAGCATTTTATGTGAATTCTTAAAAATACGCATAAATTAGCATAAAAATTGTTGTAGTCAAAATTCTGTGAAGAAGTTTGGTGAACCTCATGAAGCTCTACCAGAAGGAAGCAAAAAAAATCAATATCAGTCAACAAGTATTAAAAGAAGCATTTTTGTTAATTTTAAAAAATGTGCATAAATTAGCATATTCAATGAGTTTCAATATTCTGAGTAAAACTTTTGAATCCCCCACCTAATGCTATCATAGAAAGCAAACAGAATTGAAATCGGACTTGATATGATGAAGAAGCATTTTGAAATTGTGGACGGACGACGGACGCCGCGGCATAAGCTAAGCCGGCCCTTGGGGCCGAATGAGCTAAAATTAACATCCTAGGAGCTGTTTTT
The DNA here is from genome assembly GCF_037042905.1 of Lytechinus pictus. Classification (NCBI taxonomy): domain Eukaryota; kingdom Metazoa; phylum Echinodermata; class Echinoidea; order Temnopleuroida; family Toxopneustidae; genus Lytechinus; species Lytechinus pictus. Next base: position 43,662,694 of record NC_087246.1, on the reverse strand, counting down.
AGTGAATTAGAGCAGAAGTATGAATCATGCATTAATTAGCAAACTAATTCATGTAAAAAAAATCTGATCATTTTGGAAAAATTTATGATACAGCCTTGCAGATTACATTCCACACTATTATCATGCCAATTTTCACAGGGTTCGCACAATCGACGGCCGAGATCTCAAGGGGGTAGATTCACCCCCCCCCCCCCGGCATTTCAACACCCAAAATACCCGGCCTGGTTAGGGTTAAGCAATACCCAAATTATGTCAGGATAAATATAATGCATAATATAAACATAATACTTGTGCTTAAATGTGATTTCATGAATGCTTACCATGATGTTGCCAGTAATCTTCTGATGCTCTGACAGATAGAAGAATAGATCTGGATCTGAGGTGCACATGGATCCTGCAAGCAAATCACTATGACCTCCAAGATACTTTGTGCTGATGGACAACAACAACAAACAAAAACAGGAAAAGGAGAGAAAATCATAGTATACAGCCAACTTTAATGCAATATGGACTATGAAAATACTTACCATTATTTTCTTATTTTATGAGATAACTGGATATATTCACTTGATTTGCTAGTTCATTATGATTAACTTGCGCGCCGAATAAAAGTACACAATTTTTCCTGCGAGCGCGCAGCATCTCCCTACGCACGCACTAACCCAAGATCATCACGCGAATTGGCATCCATTTCCTCTTATGAGCCTGAGCGCAAGACATGTTGCCACGCAAGGCGAGGGGCCGGTGGGAGGGTTCAAATGAATATATCCAGTTATCTCGTAAATAAGAAAATAACGGTTAGTATTTTCATAATTTACTGTCAATAACTGGGATATATTCATTTGATTTGCTAGACCAACACGGATTCAATGTGAAGGGAGGCCCCGGGGGGGCCACTTACATTGACGAGTGGATACCATGCACGACCAAAAAAACACGTAAAAAGGATGTCTTTTTCACGATAGGGCACGTTACGTACGTAACGTGATAAGGGTGTCAAAAACACAAAAAATAATGAAAAAGGGTATCTATTTCGCTAGGAAAATTACGTGTTTAGGGTCGAATTCGCGGGGATGATAAAACAAAATTAAAATGTTTTATAAAGGATGTCCTTTTTGCCCCAACACTTCGTGAACGTTTAGAGTCCGATTTGCGCGAGGTGTAGAAGGTGGGGTCGTACTAAACCAAATAAGGTAAAGCCGACGACCGAAGGACCCGTAACAATAAATCATTCTTGTACTTGTTTAGGGGTTCATTTCAGGGAATATTTGCGAAGAGTATCGTTTTGTTACCAATACTTGTTAAGGGTAGGGTTTCACACGCCAATACTTGTTAAGGGGCGCATTTTCAGAATATGGAAATTACGTGTTTAGGGTGCTTTTCGAGACCCCATGGTCGCGCATGGTATCCACTCGTGAATGGAAGTGGCCCCCCCGGGAGGGAGGCATGTCTAGACTAAAGTGCGCAAAAATAGGGAGATGAAGACACGAAGGCCGCTGCCTTAAAGACAGAGGAGGCAAATGATACCTCACACGACGGAAGGTCCTTTAAGTACAAGAAAGAGAAGGAATTAGGAGAGCGCCAAAAGGCAGTCCTCAAGATGTCGTCTACGACGATTCCATTGAAAAGAGCCCAAGAAGTAGCAATACTTTTAGTATCGTGGGCCCTCGGCCTAGTGTCAGAAGGAGAACATCACCATTAGCTGACTTGATCGTTTCAACAATCCAGCGTGAGATGATGTCTCGAGAAGCTGCCGCAAACAGCTCGCGCGACAATAAAAACAACTGGACAGAGTTGGGAATTGTCTAAAGGATGGCAAACAAAGACAAGGGTTGAAACAGGGAACCCACATTGTATGATCGAAAAACCGTTTCAAGGACCCGGACATCAGATCCTATTACCAGAAGTTAAGGGATCTGGAGGGAGTTAAGGAACTCCAATGGAACAAGTGCAAACGACTGGGTTTAGATAACAAGGCGTGGAAGTCACGCCTAATCTACGCCAATCCCGTCAAATGTCCGGGAGCGATGCATAAGTATGCAAAGCTACATACTGTATATGGTTACAGATAAACGGATACAAAGAGGGATCCCGACTGATAAACAGACGAAAGATACCCTGATTACCGACCCAAGAGGGAGTTAGTCAAGCATCAAGAACGACCGACATGCACCATGATGGACTGAAACATACGAGCTCGACGTTTGAGAAGAAACTCAAGAGTTTGTAAGATTCGGATTGAGGGTATTAATTATCCGTAACCGGAGGGATGATAATCGCCGAAGATCAATAAACGATCCGACTTTGTTGAAAAATTGACAAGAATCGTGATCGGAAGGACTGAAACTTGTACGGTTCAGTAAATGATCGATATATCAATCCGATAAGGCAAAGGCGGGGCTAATAAAAGCCAAGGTCGAGTCACCGGCTTAATAAAATTAAGCCAAGCCTAATACATTAACGCAGACGTAAGGAATGCGAGATATCTCAGATGCCCCCGCGTGGGGGAAGCGGCCAGAAGTGGATCTCTGCCTCATATGCGTGAGGACAGAAACATCTGCAGATTCTGATAGAGAGCTGTGGCAGGACGTTTCCAGCGGCCCGATAAGGACATGGAACGACAGAGAGTAAAGGTTGAAGTAAACCACTCGTAAGGCAGTCAATGTGTCGAGAAAAACGACCGAGTGCCATCCTGTCAATAAAAGAAAATTGCCACGGACCTGCTGTCTATGCGGAATAGAACAGTCTGGTCAAACAGCTCAACTGGGCGTGTCGGAGAATAAACACGGCTCACATCACGACATAAACATGTGTGATAGACCGTGCGGTCGAGAGAGGACCCCGGATCCCATCTCTCCCGTACTAAAATAGCACCCGCCCGAGGGTGCAGCGCCCGTGGCGGGAGAGGTGGGAGGTGGCTTGACCCAAGCCACCATCGGCGTGAGGGCCCATAAGGCTAGGCTGCAATGGATGTCCGCTGGACAGGGCAATCCCTAGCCGCAGCGAGTGTACGCCAGTGTACGAAAAAATGCCTCTATCATGACCTCATGTGTAAGCGACAATCAAGAGATGTCGGTCAAGAAGACGCTCTGAACCAACAGTCATCGCCAGACATGATACCTCAACAGTTACGTTCCCGACGGAATCGAGTGAGGTAACAACGGCCCTGTCCTATCAAGATTAGGGACGGAAACTGGCTAAGAGTGTCTAAGTCCTCGCTTGAAGAAATAAGCGAAGGAGTATGACGACGTGAAGAAAATAATCACCAATATTTCCCTAAGTCTGCGATGAGAACCAGTTGTTTACAAAAAACAACAGCCACACGCAAGGCCTGGTTTCTCTGGATTGCAACGGTGAGCACCCCCAGCGCCGGTTGCGGAAGCGTGGAACAATTCGATATCGGTAAGACAAAGAGTTCCGAAAGTTGCGGGGGGCGGCAAAACTGACGCCCTGCAATGGGGGATGAGAATCTAAGCTTCTAAAAAGAAGAGCTCCAGTGAAGTAATCACTTTCATGGAGGGACTCATCCACAGTCGGCCCGAGAGATAGCGGGTCGCGGTGAACGTGGGTAGACAGACATAAGTATACATACACACACGCTAACTTACACACATATATAAATATATATCTATATATATATATACATATGTATACATATATATACATACACATACATACATATATCAATCCACAATCACATCATCCTCGGTCGCGCAGTGACCATGGCCACAAACATAGCATGGATGGAGGATGAAAGCGGCCTGCGAGGCGACTCAAGTGTGCCGAGTGAAGAAGCTTCTAAATAAGAAGACAACTCGTCAAACGGGCACGGTGAATGCGTCGACCAGAGCTGCCAACCACACTTGAACAAAAATCCTATTATTTAACCCCAAAAATCCTATTTTTAGACAAAAAATCCTATTCATACCCATCGTGTACTTTCCTATCATACATCTCATTATTTTGCTGTGCCAACTGTAATTTTTACATGTATATTATGTATACGACAGGTTTGAATAGGATTAGGGGGGTAAATTCATAGGTTCGTCATTTTATAGTAACATAATTACATGCATGACTGATAAGTTACCTCATTTACATGTGGGACCCTGATGCAGCTGCTGATGTCTGGAAACATGACCTTACCAAGTTGGGTAAAATGATCCGCCGTTGCAAAGGGCAAGTTATGTTCTATAAAAAAATTCGCCATCAGCGTCTCCGCTCTGATAACAGAAAAATCTGTTTTTGTCCAAAATGTAGCAAGTGTTGTCACGTTTTTCATGGCTTCCACAGCTTGTCGATGCTTCTGCCGACTTAGGTGCAAGCTGATGTCCTTCGCACCGCCATGCGATATTGAGAAGTCACATGCACATGCCGTACATCGAGCGGTGTAATCGTTCTTCTTGCTGGCCACTATGCATGGCCACCTAGTCGTATATTCGGATAGGAATGTTTGTCTCCGTGATGATCCAGATCCTTTCGATGCCATGATGAATATTGCAGAATTTACTCTCTTTTTTCGTTGTTCACAATGATCACAGACAAAGCACGACGACGGTGCTCAAGACGAGTACGGGACCGGGGCCGGGGTCGAAGCAGTATTCCAGCCAGCCAGGCCAGCGCGCTAGTACCGTACCGGTAGCTATAGTGAATTTAGCTTCGCACCAAAGATGATAAAGCGCCGCGAGATTCGCACACAGTACATGCATAAGCATGCACACGCGCACACCTGAGTCCTGGATTGGCCATGGCTGCGCTAGCGGTGGGAACACGGTAACATCGTACTTGCCTTTTGTGCACACACACAACGTACGAGCGCGGTATTACGTACGTAATCATGTATGAAAATGCCAATGAGATATACACACACATAATACACGGATGCCCATAGCTATATTTTCGTAAAATCGTATTTTATTTAGAAAAATCGTAGTGTCGTATTATAAGTGAAAAATCGTACAGAATACGACAAAATCGTACTATTTGGCAGCTCTGGTCGACCGTAACCCACTTCAAACAAGGAGGAAGCGGCGGGAACACCCGCAAGCTTGACCCACATAGAGGGCAGTCTATCAGATAGACTGTTTGAACTCGACCGATGGCCTGGCGGCGGACAGTTTGGTGTGAACTCGCCGACCCGGCACGGTGGGTGCGCCCAGGAAGCAGGCATAGAAATGCCGACAAGAAAAGCCTTGGGCTTGAAACAAGCCTTGAACGCACGTACACAGACGACAATCTAATGAGATATACGGTTGTTACTTTCCTCCGAGGTGATGCTTACCCAACCGGGAAAGACTCGGGGAACAAGCTGCGAATGTCAACGGACGGCTCGCGGGCGTGATAGGTTGCCCTCTCGAAAACAGCCCAAAATTCTCACGAGAGAAGAAAGGCATGCGGTATGTAAGAAAGATTCAGCCACGAGATGATTTGGATGAATCTGGCCTTTTTGCTCATTAGCATAGGGACCTGCGGTCTGACTGTTTTCGGGCAAGTGAAATCTACATTCGGGCAAGTATTTTCCAACTATTTGAAAATTCACTTGCACGACTGGGCAAGTGCTTCAAAAAAAGTTATGTAGCACCCTGCTTACAGTCACACACAGTAACATCTGGTAGGGCAGAGTCAGCGTCTAAGTCAGTGAGAGTGTTCGATGGAAATGTACCTTCCTCGTGTGATGATCATCTATCTGCATTTACGCCATCATCTCCTTTAGAAATACAGAGAATCATAAGGAAGTCCCCTTCAAAGTCATGCTCTCTTGATCCTATACCAACTACAATTGTGAAGGAAAATGATGACTTGATGGCTCTGCTGTTCTCATGGATTGTAAATTCTTCCCTGCAGGAAGGAAAGTTCCCTGAAGCATTGAAACTTGCACATGTAACTCCTGTCCTGAAGAAGCCATCACTAGATTACCGTCCCATATCAAACCTACCTTTCCTTGCCAAAGTTGTTGAAAAGGTTGTTGCAAAGAGACTGACGACACATCTTCAAAACAACCTTCACGAGACTATGCAATCTGCCTATAAACCACTCCAGTGTCAAGACAGCTCTTCTTCGGATATCTGATGACATATTGAGAGCAGTTGACAACAAGAAAGCAGTGTTATCATCCTCTTGGCTCTGTCAGCAGCCTTTGACACGATAGATCATGATGTCCTTCTCCAGAGATTGCATGTTGACTTTAAGATTGATGCCACTGCCTTAGCATGGTTCCAGTCGTATCTCCACTGCAGACGACAATTGGTGAACATCAAAGCTACTTTTTTAGAGGAGACTCTCATGAAGTATGGTGTTCCGCAAGGTTCCGTCCTCGGACCGCTACTTTTTACTCTGTACACTGCACCTCTTGGTGATATTGTTCGTCATCGTGGATTGCAAGTTCACTTCTATGCAGACTATACAATTGTATTTGACCTTCGACCCAAGGGTGAGAGATGATGATGCGGATGCTATTTCACGTCTGACTACCTGCCTCGCAGAAATCAGGCAATGGATGGTACTGAATTTTGTCAAGCTGAATGATGACAAGACTGAATATCTAGTAATTTCTTCACCACATATGCGAAACAAGATTGTTCCACAAAATCTTCAAGTTGGCTGTGTGTCTGTCTCTCCTTCAGAGAATGCTCGTAATCTTGGTGTCTTCTTTGACGAGTGTATGAAGATGGACAAGCATATTTCCAAGGTGTGCCAGGCAACTTACTACCAGCTACGGAACATATCGGCTATAAGATCACTACTCACTTGTTCTGCAGCAGAAAGCCTTATTCATTCCTTAATCACCTCCAGGATTGACTTTCTGCTGTCTGCTGGCTGGTCTTCCTTCTACTATGCTGAACAGACTCCAAGGCGTACAGAATGCTGCTGCTCGCCTGCTAACTGGTACAAAGAAATATGACCACATCACCCCTATTCTCACAGAGTTGCATTGGCTACCAATTAAGTACAGGATCGAATTCAAAATCCTCCTTCTTACTTTCAAGGCTGTGCATGGTTTAGCTCCAGGATACGTGACCTCCCTTAAAGAACGCCGTGTACGTCCTGGCTTGCGCTCATCTGGTACTGGTGTCGCTCTTCATGTACCCATCACACACCTAAGGGGATTTGGAGACCGTGCCTTTTTTCTATTGCTCCACGCCTTTGGAACTCCCTCCCTTCTTCACCTCGTGAAATTGACAGCATATAACTCTTTAAACCATCTCTCAAAACTCACTTATTTCGGCAGATGTGTAGTGATTAACTTATTGGATGAGCCTGCGCCTATGAATGTTTTTGACAGATATATGGCGCAATATAAATGCTGTGGATCATCATCAATCTAACAAACTGAGGAAATGTTGAAATTCATAAACAAACTTAAAAACAGTCGTTTTATAGACATGACGAGATCAGTAACTATCTCTTTAACAAGGCAAAAGCGATTTTGTGTCTCGCCCACTTATGAAAACTAGAGATGCTCGGCGGGTCGCGCGGCCAAGCACGTGTATCTCCCGAACCCACCGCATCATCTGTCTGTGCGATATACAGAGCTCACACAGAAATTTGACAAATAAATACAATTATCATGGCGACAATGACCCTGCCAATATTTTGCCTGTGGGTACCAAATTTGATGACAATAATATGAGGTAGCAGCTTAACTCTGCAGAACCTAAAGTATTGTCCAGTATCACCTGTTGTGAATACAATTATAGAGTAATCTGGATATATTTTGAAAACCTAACCCTAAGACCCCCCACCAAAATGATAGACATCTTCACTTCACCTTCTAATATTGCTTCTGTGTGCCAACTGTTATGACAAACTGGAAAAAAAAGCAAAAGTTACAGGTTTTACCAAAATCTCTGCTATTCCACAAAAACTCATTACCATGGCAACGATGTCTCCGCCCACAGCAAAATCAATAGGCGGCCTCGCTATACCATACTCTACCTTCATGCCACATTCAAAGATGATTGGGGACGAAATGCAGCTGGTAGAGTGCTCACAAGGACTTCTCTGCTTTTCCACAAAAACTCTTGTTACCATGGCAACGATGTCTCCGCCCACAACAAAATCGATAGGCGGCTTTGCTTTACCATAATGGACCTTCATGCCACATTCAAAGATGATTGGAGAAGAAATGCAGCTGGTAGAGCGCTCACAAGGACATCTCTGCTATTTCCACAAAAAATCTTGTTACCATGGCAACGATGTCTCCGCCCACATTAAAATCAATAAGCGGCTATGTTTTACCATAATGGACCTTCATGCCACATTCAAAGATGATTCAAGAAGAAATGCAGCTGGTAGAGCGCTCACAAGGACATCTCTGCTATTTCCACAAAAACTCTTGTCACCAGCATGGCAACGATGTCTCTGCCCACACCAAAATCGATAGGCGGCTTCGCTATACCATACTCTACCTTCATGCCACATTTGAAGATGATCGGAGAAGAAATGCAGCTGATAGAACGCTCAAAGGAAATCTCTGCGGCGGCGGTGGACGCGGCCAACGAGGCCAAATCTACATGTAAGTATCCTCCGAACTCTGTTCGGGGGATACAATAACCAGAAATATCGTGATTTGCGAGGACACGCAACGAAATTGTATCGAAACTTCATTGTGAAATGACTGGGATGGAATAACACTTGTCATAAGAGTCTTGCACATAAACTTTAATGTTGACCTCAAAATGAACTTTGACCATACCATGTGACCTCCCAACACAATAGCATGCAGGTCCCCTAAGTACATCTACCATCCAAGTTTGGTTGAAAAGTGATTTACGGGACCTTGCAGAGTTATGTGTCATAAGAGAGTCTTGCACAGAAACTTAAACGTTGACCTGAAAATGAACTTGGACCTTATCATGTGACCTCCGACTGCAGCATGACATGCAGGTCTCATAACTACATCGACAATCCAAGTTTTGGTGAAAAGTGATTAACGGTTGCAGAGTTATGTGTCATAAGAGAGTCTTGCATGTAAACTTTAACGTTGACCTGAAAATGAACTTTTACCTTACCATGTGACCTCCGACTGCAGCATAACATGCAGGTCCCCCAAGTCCATCTACCATCCAAGTTTAGTTGAAAAGTGACTTACGGTTGCAGAGTTAGGTGTCATAAGAGAGTCTTGCATGTAAACTTTAACGTTGACCTGAAATGACCTTTGACCATACCATGTGACCTCCCAACACAATAGCATGCAGGTCCCCTAAGTACATCTACCATCCAAGTTTGGTTGAAAAGTGATTTACGGGACCTTGCAGAGTTATGTGTCATAAGAGAGTCTTGTTATAAACTTTAACGTTGAACTGAAAATTACCTTTGACCTTACCATGTGACCTCCAACTGCAGCATAAAATGCAGGTCCCCTATTCTACCATCCAAGTTTGGTTGAAAAGTGATTAACGGTTGCAGAGTTATGTGTCATAAGAGAGTCTTGCATGTAAACTTTAACGTTGACCTGAAAATGAACTTTTACCTTACCATGTGACCTCCGACTGCAGCATAACATGCAGGTCCCCCAAGTCCATCTACCATCCAAGTTTAGTTGAAAAGTGACTTACGGTTGCAGAGTTAGGTGTCATAAGAGAGTCTTGCATGTAAACTTTAACGTTGACCTGAAATGACCTTTGACCATACCATGTGACCTCCCAACACAATAGCATGCAGGTCCCCTAAGTACATCTACCATCCAAGTTTGGTTGAAAAGTGATTTACGGGACCTTGCAGAGTTATGTGTCATAAGAGAGTCTTGTTATAAACTTTAACGTTGAACTGAAAATTACCTTTGACCTTACCATGTGACCTCCAACTGCAGCATAAAATGCAGGTCCCCTATTCTACCATCCAAGTTTGGTTGAAAAGTGATTAACGGTTGCAGAGTTATGTGTCATAAGAGAGTCTTGCATGTAAACTTTAACGTTGACCTGAAAATGAACTTTTACCTTACCATGTGACCTCCGACTGCAGCATAATATGCAGGTCCCCCAAGTCCATCTACCATCCAAGTTTAGTTGAAAAGTGACTTACGGTTGCAGAGTTAGGTGTCATAAGAGAGTCTTGCATGTAAACTTTAACGTTGACCTGAAATGACCTTTGACCTTACCATGTGACCTTCAACTGCAGCATAACATGCAGGTCCCCAAAGTCCATCTACCATCCAAGTTTAGTTGAAAAGTGCCTTACGGTTGTGGAGTTATGTGTCATTAGGTTTGTGACGGACGGACGGACGACATTTGGATCCTTAAGTCTCGCCTTCACCTCTGGTGGGCGAGACAAAAAAATTATATTAACCATCATAACTAATACTGTTATTTTCGTTAGGGTTTAATTTTTGTGAATTTCCGATCAGCCACGAATTTGACAACACACGAAAAATATTGACACATTTATTACTTAGTGCCATATCCCCAACAAGCAAAGCTTTGCTATTGAAAACATCCTGTGAAGTGAAAAATATTGATTCACTCACTATAATATTACAATGTTTTTTCAATGAAATAATTTGATTTCATTGTCATCTGATTGACTCTATACACACGTATTGGCAGTGTTACGATACTGCATCAAATAACAATGAAAGTTTTAAATTTGATTTCCTTTTTTTTATTACAGGAAATACATGTGGATGAATCAATAAAAAAAAATAAAAAAACATCTTACATGTCTTAAAAACTTAGATGTGCAATCCAATGTAATATTATATCCAAATAAAAATCCAAGTTGGTTGGCGAAGATTCCGTAAATTAAAGTTCACAATGATGGCGATGATGAAACTGATGTTGAAGCACGATGAATAACAAGAGCCACTGTAACGAGTTGAAATGTCTGTGAAGACGATGTTGATGATGATTAACAGTCAATTTCAGCAATCCATGGGTTGAAAAGCGTGCATTAAAACAGGTTGATGATCTCGATGAAAACTGAGAATTCCTCTCTCAAAGTAACTGCAAACAATTCATTGATGGCGTAAATAATTCCACAGAAGATAAATATTCCAGGTGGAAATAAACTGAAACTCTGAGTTCTGATCTGATATGATGTGATGATGTCCTTGAAGAAACTGCCAGCTTATATACAACTTATTCACTATTCTGGAAGCTTCTAGTATTGTCTACAAAAAGAACATTCTGCCCATTTCTAGAGCAGGAAAATTTTAGAACATTCTTGAATGACCTCAGTGAAATTAACATGTAAACAAAATAGCTAATCCTATTGTTCTTTTCACTACCACCAATCCTATTGTTCTTTTCCACTGCCTGAGGAATCTATTGTCTGCCTTACTCTATTATTGTCTCTCTATTCAGAAATAAAAAAATTCCTTGGCCTATTAAAGAACATGCCTAACAAAGCTTTAGTGAGACATTCTGGAATATTCTTAATCATTCTATGCTATGAATATCCTTAAAGAGAAAATAACTACATAAATGAATGTAATTGCTCTTACAATTCTTATTATATATAACAGCAGCTATTTCCATATTGATAAGTCACATGACCAGAGCTTTTAAGGTGTATGATTCTGTTCACAAAATTCAACATTTTAGCATTTTCACCAGCTTTTTGAAAAATGAATCTAACAAAACACAAATTCCAAAGATTGTTTAAACCTATGGATTACAGATCAAACTGTGACATGATGAATTTTCAGATCTAAAGGTAAAAAAAAGTTAATTTTAAGCCACCTTTTTCCACACTATGTAACTGTTGTTACAGGGACATATTTATGTCCAAAAGACACATCAGCATGGGACTTTGAGGAGCATAGATTTGCACATGATTTGCTTCTATGAAATGCTGTGGAAGTGTTCGTACATCTTCCAATCGCGAATTTAACAAACCGCAAAAATTTCAGGACCCCGCGATTCGTGAAAAATTCTGTACGCGGAAATAACAGCTTGTACAGTATTTCAATGTCATCTGGAATTTTTCCACTTCATATGAAAGTTGCGAAAATCATTCCAATTTATAAAAAGGATGATCATACACTTATGAAGAATTATCGCCCTACCTCTTTCGCTATTTTCGAAAATACTTTCAAGCGTCTTGTTTGCGATATATTAGTTCCATTTTTGTCATTACATAATTTATTAAATCCCAATATATATGGTTTTCGCAAATTTCATTCTGCTGATCCTTATGATAAAATTTTTTCTCTTCCAGCAATAAAAGGAACATGTAATTTGTGTTTTCATGGACTTAAGTAAAGCATTCGACACCCTGGATCACTATATTTTGCTTTATAAATTAAATATTTTGGAGTAAGAGGTACTACTCTTAAATGGTTTAATAGTTATATTTCTAATAGGCAACAATTTACATGTATAAATATTGTCAACTCTAATTTACAATATATTAATTGCGGTGTCCCTCAAGGCTCAATCCTGGGCCCGTTTTTATTCCCCCTGTATATAAATGACATTGTTTGTTCATCACCCTTATTGCAATATATCTTTATGCTGATGACAATAGTTATTTTTTCAAACTCTAATAAAAGAATGCTTTTTAAAATGTTGAATAATGAATTGCCCAAAATATCCACATGGTTCCAAAGTAATAAATTGTCTTTAAACTTGCAAAAAACATATGTTAATTATAAGAACTCCAAAATAGCTGATCATTATACAGAAGAAATAAAGATTGGGGATTTCTATTGGACAAAAAAAAATAATGTGAGATTTGTAGGTGTCATTTTAGATGAGTTTTTAACATGGGATGATCATGTATCTAAAATATTGATGTCTGTATCCCGATGTATACCGTACGTAGAATGTAAAAGTTAAATACTATTTACCTCCCCAAGCATTACTCTCAAATTATAGTTCTATTTTACTGCCACATGTACTTATTGCAATATTCTATGGGGCTCATTCACATTAAAAAAAAAATTGTTTCCATGTTATTTTCTTTCATTCAAGATATCCATATTGCACCATTATTATTATTATTATATAGATGTTATCCAAGAACTGTTGCCCTCTTTTTTAGCTTATCTTTTTTGAAGGTATAGGGGAGAAAACTTATTATTATGACTGTTGAATTTAATTGTACGAATGTGCAAAATTGCAACATCAGCGCACAAAGGGTTAAATATGTGTTATTCATAATAAAATGAAGATTTTAAAACATTTTCAGATATATTCTAACTAGCCTGCGGGCTACTATTTACAATCTTGTAACGCTGCTTAAATCAATTAGAATTACTTTTTACTGGCGATATAATCTGATCCAAACCAAATTCATTACCACTGGCGTAGGACCCCGCCCTAAAAAATTATATGATGGGGCCAGACATGGAGTATGGGGTGAAATATCTAAGGAACTGTGTGCGACCGAAGCGATTGAGCAAAAAATTACGTTTTTAATACACCAATATGTTTTTAGACAGATTATAAATAATAATAATGGTACAGTTCTTAATACGCATAACACCTATAGCTCTCTATGCGTGAGGAAAGTGAGAAATGTGGTTAGAATTGTAAATTTAACAAGTGGAATGCCTCTGGCCGTCTCACCTGCATCACGCGATTCAATATAGCAGCAGTGCTGATTTTGAAAACTACTATAACTCGCACAAGATGTTCAGTGATACTTGGTTACTCTTATTTCCACGTTTTATGAACTAGACCAATACACTTATAGAGATATGATGGCAATTCAACAAATACCCCCAACGTGGCCAAAGTTCTTTGACCTTACATGACCTTTGACCTTGATCATGTGACCTGAAACTCGCACAGGATGTTCAGTGATACTTGATTACTATTATGTCCAAGTTTTATGAACTAGACCAACACACTTTCAAATTTATGGCTGTAATTCAACAAATACCCCAATTTGGCCAAAGTTCATTGACCCTAAATGACCTTTGACCTTGATCATGTGACCTGAAACTTGCACAGGATGTTCAGTAATACTTGATTACTATTATGTCCAAGTTTCATGAATCAGATCCATAAACTTTCAAAGTTATGATGGTAATTCAACAGATACCCCCAATTCGGCCAAAGTTCATTGACCCTAAATGACCTTTGACCTTGGTCATGTGATGTGAAACTCATGCAGGATGTTCAGTGATACTTGATTAACCTTATGTATAAGTTTCATGAACTAGGTCCATATATTTTCTAAGTTATGATGACATTTCAAAAACTTAACCTTAGGTTAAGATTTTGATGTTGATTCCCCCAACATGGTCTAAGTTCATTGACTCTAAATGACCTTTGACCTTGGTCATGTGACATGAAACTCAGGCAGGATGTTCAGTAATACTTGATTAACCTTATGGCCAAGTTTCATGAACTAGGTCCATATACTTTCTAAGTTATGCTGTCATTTCAAAAACTTAACCTCAGGTTAAGATTTGGTGTTGACACCGCCGCCGCCGTCGCCGTCGGAAAAGCGGCGCCTATAGTCTCACTCTGCTATGCAGGTGAGACAAAAATGAGACATTATGACATATGACATATTATCCAGAAAAAATAATATTTTCTCCTTTACCTTTCCTTTTCTTTCTTCTAAGTTAATTTTTTTCATTGTGAAATTTGTTTAGTGGTCAATGACCCCAAGCCCCCCCCCCCCAATTTTACAGCAGTAACCCTGAACCCTATTTTATTACTTAAAAAAAGAATAGCTAGAATAATGACGTTTAACCATCATACTTATCACTCTGCTCCTTTATTTTATGATCTAAATATTTTCAAACAATACCAATATTTGATAAGAGTATTTATGCACCATTTAATTAATAATCGGTTGCCACATAGTTTTATTGATTATTTTTCATTCATAGACCATCCTTACAGTACGAGAAATAGAGAAAAGCTAAATGTTAATCTTGACAAAAATAATACCAATCTGGGAAAACAATCAATTTCATTTTCTGGTCCTACTCTATGGAATCATCTGCCAAGTAATATTAGAAACACCCCAGTCGCAAGATATTTAGCAAATCGTTTCAAACTAATGGGTAATGCAACTGGAAGATTGTACTTATTTTGGTATGGTAAATACTGCCTGAAAACAAATAATTCTGTATAAAGATTTTGTGAATAGTAAAGATATTTTTCTTGTAAATAGTGTAAATATGTTCACTAAAAATGATCGCATCTTGATTAGCATCTTGCTATTATGTTAGCTCCAATTACCAAATGTTTTGTTTATATGTGATGTACTATTACATGTACATGTAATTGTACCCGACAGTGATATTTGGTAATAAATTCAATTCAATTACTGAACATATAATAAAATGTAAATATTTCCAAGTCGTTTACCCCCTCATATTCTTTGTTTATATCAACCCCCCCCCCATATAAGTATGATGATCTCCGACACCTAAATAACAAGTATCAAAATGATACTGGATGATAGGCCTAGTGATACGACAAACATTTCGACGTGAAAATATCTATTTTGTGATAATTTTCAAACGAAGTTTACATTGCAAATTTTGATGATCAAGTTCAATTCTCAGATGAATGTTAGTATACTCGGTATTCCTATTCATTTGAAATGACTAAACTAACTGAAGGAATGTCGCAAGTTTTTTTGTATCATATATTTAACTTCATTTCAATTCAATTCAACATCTATTTTATTCCAATTGTCATTTAATAAATTTTCATGTATAACATACACATCAATAATATAATTAATATAGTAGAGAAGACAATGAATGTAAAATACAGTACTTAAATTGTACATGGAAGAATGTGTAAAAACCCAGAAAGCAGATGCCTTTATCGGAAATCAGGATACCTTTAAAACCATGAGTAAACAACAATTAAAAAAGAAAGGGCTACAAGAAGGGAAAGGAAGAGAAGAGAGAAGATAAGAGCATAGAGAGGTGAGAAGGCAAGTAGAAAAAGAAAGGGCATGAACTTATGATGCAAATGATCTAGGAGTAGATTTAATGCATATTTTAGTGAAGCAGCTTTTTATTTTTATTGATCTCCTGCAAATTATTCAGGAGATATTTGCTCAAAATATTATCCTGGCATGTTAAGGCCTATTTTACAGAACCTGTTAAAAGTTACCTCACCCTTTTTTCGTAATTGATTGACATGTATTTGGAAATATCATATTTTGGCATCCCCATTGGAGCAAAATGGCATTTATGCTGTATCGGAAACAACGGAAGCAGCTTTTTGCCTCAATGGGGCTCCAGAATGGCAGATTTTCACATAAATAGGCAAAATAGGAATAAGGGGTGGGTAAATTTATCAGGCCCCTGAGGGGATAGACTTCGATTTTCTAGCACTTCTTTATTTGCAGCTGATAGAGAAAGAGACACTCTTTTGTCTCCAAGTAGGTTTAAGACGATTTAAGTGGCTTGTTTTACAGTGGAAAAAGCTGTTTGCCTCAACGGGGGCTCCAAAATGGCAGATTTTCACATAAATAGGCAAAATAGGAATAAGGGGTGGGTAAATTTATCAGGCCCCTGAGGGGATAGACTTCGATTTTCTAGCACTTCTTTATTTGCAGCTGATAGAGAAAGAGACACTCTTTTGTCTCCAAGTAGGTTTAAGACGATTTAAGTGGCTTGTTTTACAGTGGAAAAAGCTGTTTGCCTCAATGGGGGCTCCAAAATGGCAGATTTTCCCATAAATAGACAAAATTCGGAAAAGGGGTGGATAATTTCGGCAGCTCCCTGAGGGGATAGGAGCCAAGTCCCTAGCACTTCTTTATATGCAGCTGATAGAAAAAAGACTACTCTTTCATCTCAATATAGTTTTAAGACGATATATGTGGCTTGCTTTACAGCGAAAACAGATTTTTGCCTGATTGGGGGCTCTTAAATGGCAGATTTTCCCATAAAGAGGCAAAATACAGAAAAGGTGTGTGCAACTTCGGCAGCCCTGTGTGGTAGAGGCATCGGTGTCCCAGCACTTCTTTATATGTAGCTGATAAAGAAAAGCCTACTATTTTATTCCCAAGTGATTTCATGACAATAAAAGTGGCTTTACTACATAGCAGAAATGTTCTTTTTGCCTCAATGGGGCCTCAAAATGGCAGAGTTTTACATTAATAGACAAAATTCGGAAAAGGGGTGGATAATTTCGGCAGCTCCCTGAGGGGATAGGAGCCAAGTCCCTAGCACTTCTTTATATGCAGCTGATAGAAAAAAGACTACTCTTTCATCTCAATATAGTTTTAAGACGATATATGTGGCTTGCTTTACAGCGAAAACAGATTTTTGCCTGATTGGGGGCTCTTAAATGGCAGATTTTCCCATAAAGAGGCAAAATACAGAAAAGGTGTGTGCAACTTCGGCAGCCCTGTGTGGTAGAGGCATCGGTGTCCCAGCACTTCTTTATATGTAGCTGATAAAGAAAAGCCTACTATTTTATTCCCAAGTGATTTCATGACAATAAAAGTGGCTTTACTACATAGCAGAAATGTTCTTTTTGCCTCAATGGGGCCTCAAAATGGCAGAGTTTTACATTAATAGACAAAATACTTAAAATGGCTGGGTGACTTTGGCAGTCCCCCTGAGCGAGAAGTTTGTCAGCACCTCTTTATTTATAACAGATAGATAAAAGGTTACTCCTTTGTCTTAAAGTGGTTTCAAATGAAAAAAATGAGGGTTTACTACATAGTAGAAATGCTATCTGCCTCAATAGGGACTTCAAAATGGCAAATTTTCCAAGAGATAGACAAACTTCGGAAAAAGGATGGGGTGACTTTGGCAGCCCCCCCCCCCCCCCCCCCCCCCGGAGGCCTTTCGGCCAATGAACCCCATTAAAAAATTTAAAATTTAAAGAAACTAGAAAAAATGAGTATGAAGAAAGATAATGGAATATGGTTCGGATCAGATTATATCCCCAGTGAACAAGAAATGCTAATTGATTCATGCAGCGTTGGATCTTAAACTAACGGCACTACAAGATTGTGAAAAATAGCCCATACATGGTAGTCAAAACATATCTGAAATGTTAAAAAATATTGCCAAAATCTTCATTTTGTTATGAATAATGCATATTTAGTCCCACTGTAGTTATATAGAGCGCCTGATGTTTAACATAAAATCACTTTATCGTATCAATTCGTTCATATCTACTTGAGATGGAAGTGGATATTGGCCATGAGTGTATTCCTATTTTGAAGGTTTGATATCTAAATTCACTTTTAAATGTTACTGTAACGTTAAAGCTGTCACCCAGCAACATTTTGATACATGTATGACGTATTCATGACATATAAAAGCGGAGATATGGCAACTTACATTTCACCTTACCCTATTGATTTTTGATTTTTTCATATTTTTGTTATTTTACATCTCTCTTTAAATTCGTCTGTAGAAAAAAGTGATACCACAATTTGAGACTACTACCTACCTAGCAGCAATCTAGAGGGTCCATACTATCCCCCTATGGTGTCAAACCTTTTGTGGTGTGGGTTGTACGAACTCCTTAACCCTTTGAGTGCGACAGGCTTCTACAGAAGCCGAGCTTTGTTTGGTTTAATTCGATGAAGTTTTTCAGCTTTTTCGTAATTGTTATGTACTAAAACCTCTGCCACTATTTCCTTGATAAACCTATTTCGATAACAGAATGAAAAAAATACACAGCTACGTGGGAAAAAATCGTGAAAATAGGAAATCATTTCAACTTTACCCGATTTTTTCATTGGAGTCAGACGGGGACGAAAATTCTGTGACGAGCACGTACGCGCGCGCACAAGGCCTGATCATGTGATTTGTTCTGATCACGTGATTTGATCCATATAGTTGTTCTGATAGATAGCTATCATTTTTCTGCAAGATCGTCATGTAATAAGCTACGCGTTTATTCACCATTTTCGTCTTATTATTTGTTTCATCCAGGAGATATCACTCTAGAATGATATCTCCTTGGTTTCATCGATTGTATTTTCAGAAAAACAACAAGCTTTTAATTACAAAAGTAATGTATTAGTACTTTGAGCTGATCTCAGTGCACTGTTGAACTTTTTCCCTCCCCTCTTCTTCTCATTATTTTTGTCTACTATTCTGAAAAAAGGAGAAAAGAAAGCAGTCTAGCACACTATTCATCTTACGCTCTTTTCAAAAGGGACAAATCCACGTAGTTCATGATATCGGCACTACCCGAACAAAAGAATGTCAGAGCGGCCACTCAAACAAATTCCTTCCGAAAAGAGCAGGATACAGATGGTCAACGCCCCGAACAAAAGGAGGATTAGCTTTATAAGCAGGATTACCTATTCAATGCTTTTTGTACTTAGCAATACAAAAAAAGCTTTTATGAATACTTTTTTTCGACCAACATACCGTATCTAAAAAAAACTTTGTCTCATTTACCGACAACACAGGTACTTATGACATTCGTCAGTGATTCATATTGCATAAAAGCGCTTCCCCTGGGTAATGATGCATATAAGGATGGAAGAAGAATCATTTAGGGAAATTATAGGGAAAAAATGTTCAGATGTCACGAAGAATGAGAAACAGCGATAAAAGGGGAAATAGACAAGTGCGCTTTTGCTAAAATTCAATGAATATCTATAAACGAATAACAACATGACTTTATTTTTTGGTTAGATTAATTAAAAAAAAATCCCACAACGTTTGTTCGGTCCTCAGACCCTTGTCAAACAGATGACTTTTTATTATTATTCTTGTATGACTTAGGCCCCCCCCCCCAGATGAAAATGTTCCGACCTACACTCCAATGTTGCTTGTTTGTCTCCTCTCTCCGATTTTCTGTTTTTAATTGCGAGTAACGCGGTAGAAAAGTTTAGAATAAAGACTGTCCTGGCCACTTTTTCCCCGTTACAAAAAAAAAAAATTATAAAAAGATTTATTATACGGGGACAGCAACGTTTTTCTATGGTGCAGGAGTTGAGCTGTGGGACGGGGGTGAATCGGCAAAAAAAACCCACAATTTTTTAATTCATGTCAATTTACATAATGAATTTATAATAGGTTAGGATTTAGAACCACTTCATCTTATTCTCCTTTTCTCTTCCAGATTAAAACTTTTGCAATGAAAAGTTGACGGAAACATAATCACCTCAAATGATAAAACCAATAATGAACTAAAAGTTTCGTCGCCCGAAATGGAGGAAATAGAATGATATAGGATGAGAAATTACGTTAAGGCATCCCCTATAAAGAAAACACGTTTGTCTGGCGTGTCCCACAGAACCCTCTCAATCCTACAAACTTTTATTCATGTGTGACCTACACCCCCCCCCAAAAAAAAATGTTGATACCGACTCAAATATTATTGATTTTCCTACTTTTTCGCCAATTTCTTTCTTCTTTTTAACCGGCAAATATAGCATGGTAGAAAAGATTCATACAGAAAAAAAAACCTGACCCACCCATTTTTGTTTCCGTTACTGCAAACGAATATTTGGGGCGCTAACCCTGGTTAGCATCAAAACCAAAATATCTGATTTTTTAAATAAAAACATGGGCCACTGAGCGTTCTGAAAGGGGTGAGGACTGAAACTTCCTACCAACTCCGCCTCCTTTGTACTATTAGATTGAACGATTTAAACGATAGAGACAAAAATGAATTCCAACTATTATGAATGTACTTTTTATGATTTATTTATTACTGTGTTTTCCGTTGTGAAATCAAGGAGACAAATTGAAAATAGAACAAAACGAAAGAACAAATAAAAAACACTTTTGATCACGGATGCTATAATTTATTCAAGAAAAATACTTTCTCTTACTTTCAGTCATTTCTAGCATGGCTCTTTTTGAGGGAAAAGTAGGATAAAGAAATAAACGTAGAAAGTGACAAGAAGAGAGTTGGGAGGTATGATTTCAGACTTACAATTTTAGTCACTTTTACTCGTTTAACTCTTTGAAATAATTTCGAATATTACGAATCGAATACCGGTGCGCAAACTTCAGTAACAAAACTATTTTATTATAATAACTGCATGGAAAATCGAGACATATAATTCATGAAAAAATCTATAAAAAATGACTTTTAGTGAAAGATGGAGGCCTCTGTCTTGCCATAGCCCAAAGCCACAAGTTAAAAAAAATAGTCTAATCGTGCATTTTTATACGATGATGATCATCATCATATTGTCTTTTGCGAAATATATCTACCCACGTTATCAATATAGAAAATGGAAGATGATATAAAATTTATTGTAAAATGACAGTTACAATAGTAGTTTGAAAAGATTTCCGATGAAGATAGAGAGAGGGGGGGGGCGGGGGACGTTAGATGTAATGTAAAATGACAGGTACTGAGAATAAAAAAATCAGAGAGAAAGGATAAAGGGGGATGTGGGCGGGTATATGACTCGTAATCCTAATCGGGGAGAAGGAAGACGATACAGATATAATTTAAATGAGAACTCAGAGAAAAAAGGTGTAGAAGGGAGGGGATATAGAAAGACGATAGATATAAGAAAGGGAATGAAAGCGGTAGATAATACATTTAGTTACAGGTTAGAAACCAGAGAAAGGGAAAACGAGGAAATTCCTTGGTACCGTTTTATAAATATGTGTATATAATATTGATAAATGCGCAATAACTTAAACAAATTTACTATCCGCCAGTCAAATAGAAGGATTTCAGTAGCTATCAAGTGTTATTGAAAATGTGTAAACAAATTTTATATAAAATGGGCCCTTGGTGCACTTTTAACCCCCCCCCCCGCTTTCTCTCATTCTCTCATCTTATTGCTCTTATTTTTGTCTTCTATTTCAAAGGAAATAAACAGAAAATAAAGCAATTTAGAACACCGTTTATCCTCTGCTCTTTTGAAAATGAAAACGTCAATACAGTTCTTGATCTCGGCACTCCCCAAACAAAAGAAAGTCATGGCGGACGCTCAAACAAATTCCTTATAAAAAGAACAGGGGACAAATAGCCAACGCCCTGAATAAAAGGAAGATTTGTGTATTTCGTCAGGATGACCTACTGAATGCTTTTCGTATTTAGCAATACAAAAAGCTCATAGGAATGAGATTTAAAAAGTAAATGTTTACTCATTTATTGACAAAACATGCAGGCGCTTATGACATGGCAAGAACATTTTCTTCTTGAGCACGAGAATGCTTTCTTCATAAAAATATAATATATATATATAATGGGTGATGATACGCATAGGGATGGAAGATGCAAGTGAGAAAATAGAAAATGCAAATCGAGATACATGAATAGGAGAATGATAAAACGACAGAAAGGATGAGAGGGAAAAAAGAGGAAATAGACCAAAAAAGGTAAAATGTAAACCATAATGTGCGCTTTTGCTATTGCATGAATATTTACTTATAAATAATTAAAAGATTACTAGTCCCCCACCTCAATTTGTAATTCACGTCAATTTATAGAATGAATTTGTCATGTTAGGTTTTTGGAAGCCCTTCATCTCATACTCTCTTTCTCTCCCAGGTGAAATTTTTTGCACTGAAAATTCGACAAAAGCATAATCAGTTCAAATGCTAAAACTAACAATGAACTAAAAGTTTCCTCGCCAGAAATTGAGGAAATAGAATGAGAATTTACGTTGAGGCATCCACCTACAAAACACATATGTTTGGTGTGTCCCGACAAACCCCTTTCAATCTTACACCTACCCCCCTAAAAATGTTAATAATTTTACTACTTTTTTCGCCAGTTACTTTTTTGTTTTTTCTGGCGAATAGCGTAGTAAAAAAGGATCAATATAAAGAAAAAAAAGGCAGGTTGACCTTATATTTTACGGCGAACATACTTTTGGGGCGCTTACCCTGGTGAGCATCAACACTAAAATATTTGAAAAAGATGTATAAATAACAGGGGCCGCTGATGAGCGTTTCTGATAATGAAGGGGTTAAGCTGAATGTGGGAGGGAGTGATCCGGCCCCCAATATCACAAATTTATGGACTTCGCGTTTTTGTATACGTTTGCTGATGGGGGGGGGGGGGGTGGACTGACGCCCCCTACCGACTCCAACGCCTCTGTACTATTAAATTGAACGATTAAAAGATAGAGACAAAACGGGATACAAATCTTTCATGATTTATTTATTACTTTTGTTTTCAGTTGTGGAAACCCCCAGAACGGTTAAAAAATGAATAAAATGAAAGAACAAAATAAAACACTTATAATTTGGATGCTATAATTGCAATAGATAAAAATAATTTACTTTCTCTCATTGTGACGAACAGTAATCGGTAGCATGGTTATTTTGGAGGGAAAAGGGAGAAAGATAAATGAAATGTAGAACGAGACGAGGAGAGCGTTGGGAGATGTGATTTCAGATCTACTATTTGAGTCACATTTACCCCCTTCCCTCTTTGAAATTGCAACAGGAAAACAAACCGAATACTGGTATGCAATCTTCAGGAATAAAATTATTTTTTATTACAAACTATAATTTATGAAAAGAAGATACCATAGATTAGTATATTTAATGAGTTTCAAAATTCTGTGTAGAAGTTTTGATATAAAGCAAATAGAATTGAAATGACGAAGAAGAAGCATTTTGAAATTGTGGACGGACGATAGACGCCTCGCCACGGTGTAAGTTAACAAGTGGAGCGCCTCTGGCAGTCTCACCTGCATCACAAGATTCACTTTTGCAGCAATGCTGACTTTGACACTATAAAATAATTATTCACAAAAAACACCATTCATATAATGATAAGATACTACGTTCATTGACAATAAATGACATTTGACCTTGATCATGCAACCTAAAACTTGTCAGTGATACTCGATTACCCCTATATCCACATTTTATAAACTATATCTTTAAACTTTTAAAGTTATGATGGTAATTCAACAAATACCCCCAACTTGGCCAAAGTTGGTTGACCTTAAAAGACCTTTGACCTTGATCATGTGACCTGAAACTAGCACAGGATGTTCAGTGATACTTGATTACTCTTGTGTCCAAGTTTCATGAATCAGATCCATAAACTTTCAAAGTTATGATGGTAATTCAACAGATACCCCCAACATGGCCAAAGTTCATTGACCTCGCACAGGATGTTCAGTGATACTTGATTACTCTTATATCATTTCAAAAACTTAACCTTCGGTTAATATTTGATGTTGACGCCGCCGCACAGTGGGCCGGGGCGAAACAAAAGTGCGCCAAAGGTCATTTTGTGCAATTTCAGATTTTTAATTTTTGTCATGCCCAGCTGAAAGACAACACTTTGAAGAATACTTCAGCAAAATATATTTTATTCGGGAATTTGCATAAAGGTTGTTAATTTCCTACCTCATATCGTAAAATGGGACATTTTGCAAAATGCCGCGTATATGACAACTTAGTTGAAAAACAACCCATTTCACAAGAGGTTTTTCATGTAGGAATCTGAAATGGCACCCACATAATCCTGATATATTCTTCTTTCGTGTGAAAGGGTTCAAAGTAGATAAAAGACACATTTCAGGAGGTTTATAGGATAATTATTCCTCGAAATAGGCGGATAATCCATATTTCTTTGCATTTACATTAGAAATGTTTAGATTTCCGTGGATTTCCGTTTAAATTCTATCATCATCATTTTGCCAGATGTCTAAGCTTTAAGTCGATACCAAATTTAGCTGCCCGTTTTTGCCCGTTTTCGTGTTAGAGGCGATTTTACTTGACACAACTCCCCCAAAACCTGTTAAAAAACGGTCATTTTTATACCGCGTAGTCATCGCAAGATTCCCTTCCATTCCATGAAAATGACATGAATTCCGGGCATAATGCAAACAAAATAAAGGCTGATAACGCATATAAGGGCTATCCGCCCCTCTTCCAGAGATAAAAGTTACATGTAGAATAATTTCAGCCAAAAACCCTCCTCATAGTAAAACATTCGTGGTGTTATATACTCTGCGTTTTACCGAAGTCTACACCGCTTGATAAAGCACGGTTAATATTTTTCAGATTTTTAAGTATTTTTTTAATCTAATGATCATTTAGATGCCATAAAATCGTTTTCAGGATCTCATACACACTTTTTAGGCATGTGAGAAGCATAAACCAACATTCACTCTGGACAATCTTAAAGTAACACATAACACAAAGTTTATATACTGCACATTGTTTAGCGTAATTTGTCTTTTCACAGATTGGTTTTAAATAGCCAATCAAAATTTTGTATCAAATTGACGTCATATCGGCTTTAAATTATGTTCAGTCGATTCTACGCCAAAAATTACCCTTAATCAACATGTTAAAGTAAAAATATAACAAGGAATATAATTTTGGCGCACTTTCAACTCATTCTGGCCCACTGTGCGCCGCCGTCAGAAAAGCGCTTGTCTATTCTGTACCTTGTGCAGACTCACCGTTGTTTTGTATTGCCGCGATCGCGCGTGCCCTACAAGTTGACTATTGTTCTCAACACAGCGGTTGAAGCCTCCTCACTGGTCAATCGTTTCACCTTTTTGGCAAGCGGTTGCTAGGGCATTTCGGTGAGCATAGAGGTGACAAAGTAGATTTTTTTTTTTCGGCGCGGAGTCAAAACAGAAGTCAAACTTTGCAGGGGTTTTTTCTCTTGATTTTGATTTTCAAGAGCCCAATTCTTTTTGCATTCAAAGGCTAATGTCTCCACTTATATTTACTCTGAGTCGAGTTATATATCATTGTGATGAAGCAACCTCGTTTAAATTATAACTCAAGAGACAATCATGTACATTTACTATATACAAATGAGTATTTATTCAGGTTCTTCAAAACTTCTCAAAGTTCCAAGTTACATTGTTTGATAATGTTTGATAATGTTACATTGTTTGATAATGTA
Source organism: Lytechinus pictus (assembly GCF_037042905.1). NCBI lineage: Eukaryota > Metazoa > Echinodermata > Echinoidea > Temnopleuroida > Toxopneustidae > Lytechinus > Lytechinus pictus. Next base: position 43,636,991 of record NC_087246.1, on the reverse strand, counting down.
CACTCAATGAGTTAGGACGGTGTTCTGTCGTTGGTTGAAAACTAACTGACTATTCTCCCCCATTTTCCAACATTCATACCTAGATTTATTCAAATGAATCTCTTGCCACTCCTGGCAACAATATGATATAAAACATAACATTATAAGGTGAAAGCCCTCCCCTTGGAAACTAGAATTGACCAATCGAATATTTACATCTCAGAAAGTTTCAATCATCCCAACCCAAGGATACTGACAGGACTTTTTCCCCTAAAAGCAGCTGACCAGTAAACAACATGATTAAATGGATGAGATGGGAACATGTGTAACATGGACGAGCCATGGTCAGAAACTGGTCAAAACATAACATGAAATATCAGCATGGACTTATAATTGTGACAGGTAGGATTGACCTGGGACCTATCCAGATGAAAACAACAGGCGTCATGTGCTACTACCCAAATCAAATGTGATTTAGTTAACCCCTCATAACACAAGTGACACACATTGTCACATACTACCCCCCACTAAAGATCATAAGATGGGATTGGTTTGACAAGGAACATCTTCTTTTTAATAAATCTCATCTCATCCACCTTGAACAAGACCATAGCAAGCGTTCCAACTTACCCCATATCGGGGTAAGTTGGAACATGGTACGGGGTAAGTCGGAACACTGCATGGTCAATTAAGAATTATACTACAACTACTTACAACCGTAATATTACATGGTTTTAGCCTATTTGCTTTATTTTTTTCAAGTTCAAAATATCAAAAGTGGATTTGTTGAACTTTATGTTTTCTATTATACAGCCACTAACGCAAGCCGACTGTGTAGTAGAATTCTGCTTATTTGTGTGCGTTTGACTTTACATGCAATTACTAAGTGTATCAGCAATTTCATGTACTGCTGCATCAAATTTACATGACAAAAAGTAATTGTTTACATTTTTTTAATTAATTATGCAAATAAACATGAAATTTTCCCTAAATTTTGAGGGTTTTTTTTTATGTTTTTGCCTTTAACTCTATTTATTAAGCTAGTAGAATGCAAATTTTTGGTGAGAGTATCAATTTTTACCTTTATAACAAATATCCACAAAAAATTGCAAAAAATATAATTTCTTATGTATTTTTGTTTTTTAAATTTGTATTTCTTTGTTTTTTTAACCTTTGTTCTTTACTGTTTTTTCCAATGAACTTTGTCGGGGACTCTTTTGCGATCATAAATAGCATAAAATAAATCCATTTGAACCAACAAAAGTAAAAATAATCATACATTTATGATTTTTGGTTGAAAAACACAATTTGCATTGAACTTGTACATGGAATCACATTTTTGAACAATTATGGGTCCGACACGCACGTACAAAATGTTGTGTAATTTCAAAACCGCGCACCCAGGCATTGCAAATTTGGTCACAAAAGATGCACAAGACTTAAAAGTAAAAAGTCAGCGAGCGGTGGGGTCAAAAAAATTCGCGCGACGGCGTAGTGACGAAATTTGTCGAGGGGGGGGGGCTCAAATTAACCCCCCCCCCCCGTTTGATAAGGGTTAATATTGCATTAGGGGCCTACAATAGGCCTGAAATGCACACTCAGACCTAAGTGAGAAACAAAACAAGCATGGTATACAATACATGTTCAGAAGAGTGTGAAATACTGTATACATTTTTTTCTCATATCCAATGTTTTTATTCATAATTATGTTTGGGGTAAATTGGAACTAGCTCCGTCAATTTTGTTCCAACTAACCCCAGAGGCCCATTTGACATTTATAAGCTAGGCTTATAGCACAAAAAAGGTACTTCACCATGGCATATTAATAACCTTATTTTGTAGCTTGGTACAAGTGTCCATTATACCCCCAAACAGGCCAACTTGATCTATAAACTTCTCTGAGAGAAAAAAAATATTACTCAGAAGGTGAAAAAACAAAAATTCCTTTCTAACTTTACCAGGCTTGTTGCACATGTGTTGTCTGTAATATGGTGGATGGCTGTTGATAATAGCAATAAAATGAGGGCAGTATTGCATGAATTCATTTAAAGGCGTTAAAGAAAATTACAATGTTTCAACTTACCCCGCGTTCCAACTAACCCTGATCTCCCCTACATATGGAATGACCTCATCCCAGGACACCTTCCCTTCCACACTACGAACAATCCCTCCCCACAAAGTCACAAACATCCCTCATTTTCATCTACATTGCCCACGGCCACCCCCCATTATTCTCTATTTTTCCTTTACACAAATTAATTTCAAATGATATTTTATTTTAAATCGTAGTTAAATTGTACAACAAATTCATAAAGCATTCACTGTGATGACTAAAAACATTTCTCAGGCCCGTGACAGGTGCGCTCATTATTTAATTGGCAGGCAAAGAGTAATAAAGAACAATTCAAATGAAAATACACTGTACGTATAACTCACATTAAAAAATGAGTCGTAATGATAAAAAAAGTGAATAATATTAATATATATTATTAATTATGAAAATTATAACAGATTGAATGAATATATGAAAAAAATCAAATAAAATTAGTTTTGGATCCCATCTAATTTTGGAAGACTATCGGATCCCCGGATCAAGGATTTTGATGCCATGTGCGATTTGTATTATGAATGTGACCGTTGCGAGCGCAAGTGCAGTGGCACAGAACTTGGTAGACACGCCGTCGCGAAATTAATCAACAGTTTCAAAAGATCGATGTAGAGATCAAGACTTTGGAAATAACGGCGTAAAATCGGAATTTAAATGTGAATAAATCATTTTGATGTAAGTAAATGAGTTGGACATTATATCAATCCATTCCATTGGCTTTGTCATTATTAATGTGATCTTTGAATAGTTTTCTCAATTCGCTCTACGGCAGTGTCATCAGAAATGCATTCAATGAATTCATGTAGATGTAGCTATAAAGGCTGGGGCCTGGGACGAGATAAAACTATATTTCGATCGAATTTTGATAGTAATTTTGACACACTTTATTTTTGACATAATAAGTGTCAATATCAACTGAAATTCGTAATAATCTAAATTACATTGCCCAAGCCAGTAACCCACGATACCCCTCTCCCCTCACTTGTTTTTGAGCGTATTTACTACCATTTTAAAGACGTAAATAATGTGAGCAATGCAATACGCAAATGCGAAGTAAACATCTTCGCGCTTCCCACAAAAGAGATTGGGCCTCGAGTCGAGGTTGTATCGTATATAGCGCACTAGTAGTAGTGAGTGAGTCAAAGAAATCCCGGGAAGAAATCGTGGACGAAATAATCGACAAGTTTATTTTAGGATCTGAAAAGCAGATTATTTTTTAAATATATTATTCAGTTTTTGTGTAGATCTAGGCCTGCTTTACAGTTGTCGGCCACGGTTGTCGGGGAAGTTCACGGTTGGCGGATTTGCCCTGAAAATTTTCAGGGTTGGCGGCGCCCGCCAACCGTGACGCGTGGTAGCGAGAACGTTGACTACAACTCCCAGAAACCTTACATCTTGACTTCGATTTATCTGATAGCCTCCTATTGATAATGGATTAGTATCTTTAGGGACTCTTTTACCCCTTGTTCTAAAGACAACATATTGAGTTTTACTAGCCGTGGTGGAGCTGATTTGCATATCAATTAGTACGACCAAGTGCAGCTTCTTTCAAATGGATAACAAGAATTCAAGGCAGAGGGAAAAGTAGTTAACTAATTCAGGGGCACTCTGACGGACTCGTACACGACATGCTACGTGCAATCTTATTTATCAATATCGTACGCAGAAGTGCTCGTCCTCTCGGCATGATCTGACCAATGCGGTGATGTCCTTTATACTGCCATCAAGTAGACCCAGATTACACTTTTAGATCAGGATACATTCTAAAGCTAGGTTACACTTAAAGCCTGGTTACGCTTTAAAGAAGGTAACTCTTTAAAGCAGGTTAAACTATAAGTCCTGGTTACACAATAAGCACATAAAGCTGTTCGTAAGTTACGGGTATCACACTTTAAAGCCTATCAAAGCCAGATTACTCTTTTATGTTGGGTTACATTGTAAGGCCAGGCTACATTATCAGGCCATGTTACATTTTAAGTCAGATTACACTATAAGGTCAGGGGTGTTTCACAAGATTAAAATACGACTCGTACACGACATGCAACACGTAATCTTTTTTATCAATACCGTATGTATAGTTTGCGTCCTCTCGGCATGATCTGACCAATGCGGTGATGTCTTTTATACTGCAAGCAACTAGGCCCAGATTACACTAAAAGGTCAGGATACATTTTAAAACCAGGTTACACTTTAACCCTATCTAGGCCGGGGGGGGGGGGCCTCAAAGGCCCCCCCCTCTACCAGTCACGCAATATTTTCGTCGCGCAAATTTTTTTGACCGTGCTGATCGCTGACTTTTTACTTTCAAGTCTTGCGCAACTTTTGAGACCAATTTTGCGTCACCCGGGTACGCGGTTCTGAAATTACGCAACGTTATGTAAGTGCATGTCAGACCAAAAATTGCTCAAAAACGTGATTTCGTGTACAAAGTCAATGTAAATTGTGTTTTCAACCAAAAATCCTAAATGTATGATAATTTAGTTTTGCTGGTCTAAATGTATGTATCTTATGCTGTTTATTATCTTAGAAGAGTCCCCAACGAATTTCATCGAAAAAACAATGAAAAACAAAGGGTCCAAAAACAAAGAAATACATAAGAAATTGCAAAAAACAATATAATACATAAGAAATTGATCTGATATCACAATTTTTTTTCATGTAAACTTGCTAAGAACACCACAACAAGTTTCTTTGACAAAAATTGGATCATTTGGAGCTTTATTTAGGGAGTTAGAGGAAAAAGTATGATTTCGCATACTAATTACGCATAAATTAGCATAATTACTTAATAACAATTCGTATGAAATAAATTACAATACAATTTTGTAGATTATATCCCAGACAACCTGCGTGCCAATTTTTGGCGCAATCGCGCGGTCGACGGCCGAGATCTTAAGGGGGGCCTGGGAGGCCCCCCTCATATGAACTCCCAAAATACCCCGGCCTAGATAGGGTTAAAGCAAGGTTAAACTATAAGGCCAGGTTACACAATAAGCACGGGTATCAAACTCTAAAGCCTAGATTAAAGCTAGATTACTTTTTAATTTCAGGTTACATTATAAGGCCAGGTTACACTATAAGATGTTTCAATTTTAAGCTAAGTTACTCTTTAATGCTAGCACACATTAGAAGGCCAGGCTACATTATCAGGCCATGTTACACCATAAGAAAGGTTACACTATAGGGTCAAGGGGTGTTTCACAGAGATTTAAGTTTGACTTGTACATGATATGCAACGAGCAATATTATTGATCAATACCGTACGCAGTAGTGCGCGTCCTCTCAGCGTGATCTTACCAATGCGTTGATGTCTTTTATACTGCAGGCAACTAGGCCCAGATTACACTAAAAGATTAGGATACATTTTTAAGGAAGGTTACACTTTAAAGCAAGGTTACTGTTTTAAGAAGGTAGCTCTTTAAAACAGGTTAAACTATAGGGCCGGGTTACACAATAAGCATGGGTATCAAACTTTAAAGCCTATTAAAGCTAGATTACTTTTTTATTTTCAGGTTACATTATAAGGCCAGGTTACATTGTAAGGTCTGGTTATACTATAAAATGTTTCAATTTTAAGCCAAGTTATTCTTTAATGCTAGCTCACATTACAATGCCAGGCTACATTATCAGGCCATGTTACACCTACTGCTATATCAGACTTTGTTCTTGTATTTAAAGTCTTCACATTACTAGAAAAAAAATAGTGGTGATAAAACTATCTCGGAGTTATGCAAAATTTTATACCTATAAAGCCATTTGTGACTTTGAGGATTTATTTTTTCACTCTCATTTTTGTCTCGCCTGCATAGCAGAGCGAGACTATACAGTCAGTCCGCAGCCCGTCCGAAAGTGCTCTATTTTATTCAGCGGTATGCATAGCCGTCCGTGGTTATGCATACGTAATGAGCTGTCAAGACGAACTTTCCGATCTGTGTTTTTTGCTCTTAGAATCGTTTATTCCTCACAGAATTGGTCTTATTTTAAAGATAAGGCTTTGAAATTCCTGATCAGTTAAATAAAATGCACATTTAACGTATTTTGAAGACCGATATTTAGCTTAGAAAATGGATTTTTTTCAAGAAATATATGTGAATAAACGGAGCGTATTTTTGCATAGAAATCACACTTGCGTCATATTGATATTATAATCAATATAAAGCGTAGACATTCTTCTTTATGACTGAAAAAGAATTATGAAATTTCATGATGTAGCAAAGTCAGGAACCACAAAAAACCACGGCAATGTCCATCGTAAAATGATTCTAATTGCAGTAGAATTGCCGACGCGTTCTGATTGGTCAACAGCGGCGCACAGATATACAGCATTTTATATACCATTAAAAACCCGGAAGTAATATGAAAGTGATCTATGGCGACTTGCGTGAGCACATTGTTTCGACGAGTGCAGGGACCCTGGATCGAACCCGCTAGGAGTGTGTGTGTTAATAATACACTGTCCCACGTGTGCCTATCTGTGTTGGCGATCTTCAGTGTGATTGTTTTTTAGCTAGATATTATGATTTCACAAAGTTCAGTTTATGTAACTGTACCAGATCTAGATCCACGATGATATATCAATACTTTACCTTGGTTTTACAGACTTTCTCACGAAATCAGTGTTTTACTGCAACTACGTTCATTTAGCTTTAAGTTTGACTAAAACTCGGTATAAGTCTCATCTCGGTCTACCTTAAGTTCTCTAAACTTGACCCTATAAGCTTCTGGTGTAAGTCATATCGTCTCAGTATTGCCCCCTTGACGGACTCATAGTCATTACTCTCCCCAAGAGAGAGCCTGGCGTATGCCTCCCTAGCTTTTCCATTAAGTAAAGGCGCTAATTGTGATGCCGTCATATCTTTTGGCCAAGAATATAATTGTGCCACTTTCTCAAATGTTTGGAGAAAAACATCTATATCATCCCCCTCCATATATACTGGGAGCTGTTTTCTCAAATCCCCTGTTGATGTCAAATTATAAGGGACTGACCCCGAACTGGAGCTTTCACGCTTCTCCCTATCTAATTCTGCAAGGCACATCTGCAAGGCACACCCGCAAGGCACACCTGCATATGCAATTTCTCCAGCTCAAATCACATACCAATAACTACAAGAGCTCACTTACCCCTCTATCAAATTTACTGGTTGGCTGTAAAGCAACATCTGTCTGGGCCCAGCAACTTCTGACCAGTCAGATCCACTGTTCTCAATCCCCGCAATGAACATCTGATCAGTTCTGTTCCGTCACAGCAATTTGTAATCAGTTTGTAGCATTCACCAGCCTCTCATAACTTTACTGGTGTTTTCAGTCAACTTCAATCGACTCGTCTCTGCAGTAATGCTACAATCTTTTAAACTGTAATTCAGCTACTTTGCCGACTTCCAACTTTTATTCTCACCAGTCCTTTCTAAGAATTTATCTTGCACGGTGAGCCACTTGGCGACAACCGGATCAGGCAATATCTCTGGATTCACACAGCGCAGAAATAATGTCTCAGCTTCTTGTATATCGTTGTGACTTGTGATAAACTATCCCACCGCTGCCACCAAATGTGGTGAAGCAACCTCGTTGAAATTATAACTCAAGAGACAATCATGTACATCTACTTTGTACTAATGAGTATTTATTCAGGTTCTTCAAACCTTCACAAAATTCCAAGTTACAATGTTTGATAAGAGAGTGACCTTACGTACACTCAATGAGTTAGGACAGCGTTCTGTCGATGGTTGAAGACTAACTGAGTATTCTCCCCTATTTTCCAATATTTATACCTAGATTTATTCAAATGAATCTCTTGCCACTCCTGGCAACAATATGATATAAAACATAACATTATAAGGTGAAAGCCCTCCCCTTGGAAACTAGAATTGACCAATCGAATATTTACATCTCAGAAAGTTTCAATCATCCCAACCCAAGGATACTGACAGGACTTTTTCCCCTAAAAGCAGCTGACCAGTAAACAACATGATTAAATGGATGAGATGGGAACATGTGTAACATGGACGAGCCATGGTCAGAAACTGGTCAAAACATAACATAAAATATCAGCATGGACTTATCATTGTGACAGGTAGGATTGACCTGGGACCCGTCCAGTTGAAAACAACAGGTGTCATGTGCTACTACCAAAATCACATGTAAAAGTTAACCCCTCATAACACAAGTGACACACATTGTCACAATCATATTGAAGGTAATGAAACAGGGAACAATAATCACTAATAAAAGTGGATTAGAAAAAATCTGACTTGTATCTCATTTTCACATGATGCATCGCATATTTGCATAATGACAATATACCACACAATATGGAAATTTTGAGTTCCGATGCCATTATGATGACGTGATGATATAACTGAGGGTCAAATGAGACATGAAATCATATCTATGATTCATACTCTATCGAAATATGAAAAAAAAATTGGGGTCCCGTTCGTTCTGAAGAGCAACAGTGAATTTTCAATAGGCATAGGCATGTTTTGGCCTATATATGGCCTATAGCTAACGCACACAGCTAACTTTTATCATTCCCTAATTAACGGTCGTAGAGAGCTGATCGAGATATCAAATTCATCAGAATTATATCATTAATGCATACACACATAAGGAACAGCAATTTTATGTTGTGTAACACCGTTATGCACAAAAATGCACACGCGCAAAATGTTGAAATGCTTAAAATTACCTGAAACCTACCCAAAAATAATCATGGTCGATTTTGAGCATTTTTTAAATTTGGACACGTGCGTAGGCGCGTGTCATGACCTCTACATGACCTTTGACCTAAAGTTTATTTGCTTTAAATATGATTTTTCATTGATGATCCGTTGATATGATCAAATAAAGAATTTTACAAAATGGCCCCTGGACGATGTCATCATGACATTATGACCTTGAAAAGCTTAGTTAGGTGTCTCTATGATAGACGTTATAAATGACATGAAATTCCAAGAAATTGACAAAACAGATTTTGAGAAAACTTTTGACAAACATTGGTGCTAAAAATAAATACAATTCTGGCGAAATTAAAAGGTGATCTGTCATAGACCCCCCTCAGGTTTTTTTAAAGTCATGAAAAACAACCTAATTATACTCACCAACTCTGGAAGACAATGTCTATGCCTGCTCCTAGAGTATCTTGTAGGATTGGACTGGCAAATGTAGAATCACACATGCTGATAGCACCAGGAACAGTTTTAGCAATGTCAGCAAAGGCTTTCAGGTCTAACAGTGACAAGACTGGATTTGTTGGTGTTTCTCCATAGAAAATCTGTAAGAAAGTGAATTAAAATTTATCAATCAATCCATCAGGCGAAAAGGTGTCCTCTTTCAGATCTCTCTCATATTGAATAACCCTCTCCTCTGCAAATGTGATATAATGTTTCAATTGATTATTGCAGAAAAATATTGCAGAAAAATATAATATCAAAATTGGATAACAAATAACAAAGTTATTGAATTTGAAAGATTTGCATTATTCTGGTAAAACAGTTCTCGGCATGTCTTTATGAATATTCATTGGGTGGGCTGATGATGTCATATCCCCACTTGTTCTTTTGTATTTCATTATAGGAAATGAGGTTTAATCAAAATGTTTCTACCAAGAGCTAAAACAATCGGATTGACAACTGATTAAGTGCATTAGTTATTTATTGCCGCAACTTATTTCATCATAATGGAGACACATCATTTACACATGAATGTATTAAAAAATGAAACATTTATGATTTCATGTAATAACATAAGAAAAAGGAAAGTGGAGATGTGACATCATCAGCCCACCTAATGAATATTCATGACGATGTGCATATAACTGTTTTCACAAAATATTGATAAATTTTAAAATTCAATAACTTCATTATTTGTTATTCGATTTTGATGAAATTGTCAGCACTTTGCTCTGTTAAATTTATTCTCTTTCACAGAGCAAAATGCTGAAAATTTGATCAAAATTGGATAACAAATGACAAAATTATTGAATTTGAAAGATTTGCATTATTCTGGTGAAACAGTTCTCGGCATGTCTTTATGAATATTCATTGGGTGGGCTGATGATGTCATATCCCCACTTGTTCTTTTGTATTTTATTATAGGAAATTAGGTTTATTAAAAAATGTTCTACCAAGAGCCAGAATAATCGGATTGACAACTGATTAAGTGCATTAGTTATTTATTGCCGCAACTTATTTCATCATAATGGAGACACATCATTTACACATGTATTAAAAAAATGAAACATTTATGATTTCATGTAATAACATAAGAAAAAGGAAAGTGGAGATGTGACATCATCAGCCCACCTAATGAATATTCATGACGATGTGCATATAACCGTTTTCACAAAATATTGATAAACTTTAAAATTCAATAACTTCATTATCTGTTATCCGATTTTGATGAAATTGTCAGCACTTTGCTCTCTTAATTTTATTCTATATATCTATATCAATTTAGATATAAATATTTTCAGCCCGGACCATCCCTTTAATATTCATTTTTATTTCACCTTTATGGAAATTCATATGGCTCTCACACAATATTTTAAACTTTCAACTATTCCTTATGATATGTATTGATTTATAGTTTTGTATTTTTATATTTGTTTTAATAAATGAACTTGAACTTCCTCATTCTTACTATACATGTGACTTCTATTTCTTTTAAACAAGATAAGGCAAATTTCTTTAATATTCATTTTTATTTCACCTTTATGGAAATTCATATGGCTCTCACACAATATTTTAACTTTCAACTATTCCATATGATATGTATTGATTTATAGTTTTGTATTTTTATATTTGTGTTAATAAATGAACTTGAACTTCCTCATTCTTACTATACATGTGACTTCTATTTCTTTTAAACAAGATAAGGCAAATTTCTCTTGACACAAGCAAGTCAATTTGCTTGATTCTGATAAAGTGTTTGTTCATAATTTCTCACTCCTGAAAAGTTCAACCTTTGCACAGTTGCAATCCTGAAAAGAGTTATCTTGACACATAAAAATAATCAGATCATCATCACTCCTCTACACAAAGGGATTTAGTTATTGGAGGGATGTAAATAGAGAAAACAGACAACCAGGAAACAAACTTTCCGCAACCACCAAGAGCGGGCGGAGGCATAAACATCATGAGACATAGGAATGAGAATTTCGCACATTATACTTTTATCACAAAAAAATTATTGGGGGATGAATCAGTTCCTCCGCTAGTCTTTTTAATAGGGTTAAGATCTACCTTGATTTGATTCAATTTGATCTGATATAAATATCATCAGGCCTCTTTTTATTAAGGTATACACTTAATTCTAAAGGTCAAGAAAAATAAGAAATGAGAATCATGTAAAAACACACATAGGCCTACAAGTTTATTTTCAGTAAAGTCATGACTTTAGTTCTTATTGCCATCATTGACATGGATCTGCTAATTTTTACTCAGTTTCGCTAGTAGCTTTACTCACTACCTTTGGAGCTCTAAAACTAAGTCACTGCCGATCGTGATTACCATAATCACCAATTTTAGTCTGAAGACTCATTATTAACTTGTTTGTGAACATTCACAAATCTTTAGGCCGAGTCGTGAAGTTTGCAGCAAGCTTGTGAATCTGCTGGCACGCTCATAATGTAGCGCCGATGTATGGAGCATGCGCAAACAGCGAAATAATGAGTTTCCCCAGCCTTAAGCTTCGTCAACGGCAAATTGGACAAGATAGTATGGCGCATGCACACAGTGTATTTCTAGAACGTAAGATGGCAGCCCCCATAGTCATTCTTCAAACGAGTTACCTGGTGATAAGTTATCAGTAATTGGTGCTGATTTTACATGTTTCCACTGTTTTTTTACTGGACATTGTATGAGAGATAATTGGCCAATAATTGAGATTTATCCAAAATTTATTGAAATTTACTGTCATTTTATTTTTCTTATTTTCAAATCAACCACTTGCCCGATCGGGCGGCAATGGACTTTGAAAAATGCTTGCCCGCACATCATTTTCACTTGCCCCGGGCATGCGGGTTTGTCGAGCTCTGTATCTGGGAATCTGATGTTTTTTCAGAAATTAACAAAAATACAAATACTAGTTATACAAATTAAACAATCAGGACAATTAGTACATCCAGTCATATCAGCAAAATCGGATTGTAAGTTAATACATGATTTAATGACATTTAGGTCAACCTGGTGAATAAAGGAGAGCAGTTTACCTTTGTGTTTAGTTTAATTGCCTTCCTGTAAGCATCCAGGTCCCCTGATGGTACATACGTCACTTCCACTCCATAGATATTAATGATTTGCTTCAGGAAGGCATAGACTCCAGAATAAACTGGATCAGGGGCAATCTGAAAAAAAATAAATAAATGAAGACCTAAGGCCAGATTATGGTGAGAATAGGTGCCATTTCCTGAACTTTGTTATCAATGAAAAGTTATAAACTGCTGTAATAAGCTAATGAAATCCTGCATTTAGATTTGACTAGAGCAAATTTTTCCACACATTTCTCTGAGGTTTATTTGGTCATAAGACTTGTGATTCAGGACTCATGTATATCCTGATCTGCCATTACACCTGCTAATGTATATTTCATTGATTACCATGTACCATGATGATCAGGTGACAGCCCGCGAGACCGAGGGTCCGCGAGACCGAAGGCCCGCGAGGCCGGAGGGCCGCGAGACCGACTTTTATCCCCCTTCATCGGTTGCCGGGGTCGAGTGGTTTAAGGCACCTCGTTGCAGCGGCGTAACAGGTGCCTGTTATCAGAGGGGGGGGGGTGGCAGAGCAAAAATTTCCCGGTAACTAAGTCAAGAATCAGTGGCTTTGCTAGGATTTAATTTCAGGGGGTGGTGGTGAGCATGCGAAGTGTGAGAAACACTTAATAATGAGCGCGCGAAAGGCGACCCATATTTTAAGAGGAGTTTTCCCCCTCCCGCGCGAAGCACGGAAGCTCCGACGTTTTCTTCGAATTGTTTCTTGCCCGCTCCTGCTCTTCTTACGTTCTCTGCCTGATAATGGAGGGGGGGGGGAGACAAATTATTTCGAATTGCGGAAGCTCCGACGTTTCTTTGAATCGTTCCTTGTCTGCATCCGCTCTTCTTACGTTTTCTGCCTGAAATGGGGAGGGGCACAGCCAAAAATTTCCCGTTAACTAAGTCTAAAATTAGTGGCAAAGCTAGGATTTAAGCGTGTGAAACACTTACTGAGCGCGCAAAACGCGTTCCCGGGGGGGTCATGCATGGAGGGAGAAGCTGTGACGATCCCTTGAACTATTCCTTGTCTGCTCTTGCTTGTCTTACGTTCTCCTATACCTTTTTATTTTCTCGCTCACGTTTTCCCCCTTTTTTTGGGGGGGGGGGGGGTTGGCGTTTGTTTGTTTTTTTTGCTACGAGGGTGTAATCAATTAATAAATATAATTGTTCATTTTTTTATTTATTCATTCATTCAACTATTCATTAATAGATTCTTTTTTTGATTCTTTTTTAATATCAATTTTTTAGATGACATTTCAGCTTCTGCCGGAGTATTATTAGACTGGGAATAGTTTGCAAAAATGCTTTTCATAATACTATGAAATCGGACACCCCATCCCTCTCTCACTTCATCGTCTAACGAAATCATTCCAACCGAGTTGAAACCAAAAAATGTTACAACAATTAGACTGATGAACCCAAATACAGTGGCACCGCATCCGAAGTGGGCTGTTGCAAATTTCAAGATTTTTTAATAGAAATATCCTAACCATATTTTGCATAGAAACGCACACACTCATCCCACACACTGATAGACACAGAGCACATTCAAATAAATGGGATATTCTTCCAAGTTATTTTCCTCTGTACTTTTCTCACAGCTCTTTTTACTTTCAATTTCTCCTATCCTTCCTCTTGAACCCCCCCCCTCTCTCTGTCCTTCTCTGTTCTCTTTAATTATGTTGACATCTTATTCCTAAATAATTAATAATTTCGCTTCTTTTTTTCTTCGTGATTTTTGTCTACGTCTTATCTCTATGCTCTAGGTGAACTCGGCGCTTCTATTAATTTATTTTCCTTCCCTTTCACGGCCATTTTTTATTATCATTTACCTCATCTACCATTTTTTTTCTTCATCTGGATTTCAGAGACATAACTTTAACATACAGGACTGTTTATACAACATTGTCTGGTTTTAGAAAAGTATTTATCCATTTATTTGGAGTGTCGGTTTTAAAAATAGATTGAATAAACTAAAGTGATGAATAAAACAAAGGAGACAAAATGAAACAAAGCAAAACAAAAGTGCCGAATAATGTTAACGGCTTAAATGATAATAATTATAATAATAATGATGATAAAAACAACAATAATAATAATAATGATGATAAAACAACAATAACAATATAACTGCTACTACTACTACTACTACTACTACCATGACTACTACTACTACGACTACGACTACTACAACTGCTACAACAACTACTACTACTACGACTTCTAATTCTACTGCTGTTGCAGCTGCTGATACCACGATAACAAAAATAGGAACAACAACAATAAACAAGATGAATGCCTCTGGCCGTCTCACCTGCATCACGCGATTCAATATAGCAGCAGTGCTGATTTTGAAAACTACTATAACTCGCACAAGATGTTCAGTGATACTTGGTTACTCTTATTTCTACGTTTTATGAACTAGACCCATACACTTATAGAGATATGATGGTAATTCAACAAATACCCCCAACGTGGCCAAAGTTCATTGACCTTACATGACCTTTGACCTTGATCATGTGACCTGAAACTCGTACAGGATGTTCAGTGATACTTGATTACTCTTATGTCCAAGTTTCAAGAGAAAGATCCATCAACTTTCCAAGTTATGATGGTAATTCAACAGATACCCCCATTAAGCCAAAGTTCATTGACCTTTGACCTTGGTCATGTGACCTAAAATGCGCAAAGGATGTTCAGTGATACTTGATTACTCTTATGTCCAAGTTTTATGAACTAGACCAACACACTTTCAAAGTTATGGCGGTAATTCAACAAATACCCCAATTTGACCAAAGTTCATTGACCCTAAATGACCTTTGACCTTGATCACGTGACCTGAAACTTGCACAGGATGTTCAGTAATACTTGATTACTATTATGTCCAAGTTTCATGAATCAGATCCATAAACTTTTAAAGTTATGATGGTAAATCTACAGATACCCCCAATTCGGCCAAAGTTCATTGACCCTAAATGACCATTGACCTTGGTCATGTGACGTGAAACTCATGCAGGATGTTCAGTGATACTTGATTAACCTTATGTATAAGTTTCATTAACTAGGTCCATATATTTTCTAAGTTATGATGACATTTCAAAAACTTAACCTTAGGTTAAGATTTTGATGTTGATTCCCCCAACATGGTCTAAGTTCATTGACCCTAAATGACCATTGACCTTGGTCATGTGACGTGAAACTCATGCAGGATGTTCAGTAATACTTGATTAACCTTATGGCCAAGTTTCATGAACTAGGTCCATATACATATTAAGTTATGCTGTCATTTCAAAAACTTAACCTCAGGTTAAGATTTGGTGTTGACGCCGCCGCCGCCGCCGCCGTCGCCGCCGCCGCCGCCGTCGCCGCCGCCGTCGGAAAAGCGGCGCCTATAGTCTCACTCTGCTATGCAGGTGAGACAAAAATGGGTTTAAGGACAACTCCCCGAGAGGACTACTCCTCCGGAGGGCGACTCCCCCATGAAAACTCCTCCGAAGGACCATTCTCCCAAGGACAGGCTTCCCGGAGGAAAACTGATTTAAACCGGCACTTCTATTTGAGTGACAAATTAATATACATACTTTTCTTTAGAACTTTCACCTTCTTGTTCTTCTTATTATTCTGTTTAAATGAAGAAAAAAATGCTAAGATAGGATTGCCCATAATGAAGGTTCAATGTTCCAGGTGTATGTATTTCCATAATATTTCCAGTTTTCTTGTTGCAGAATTACCATAAAAATAAACGTTAAATTAGTAGACTTGATGATTAAGTAGTGTCAGTGAAATAAGGCATCGTAAGTTTATACTGTAAGTAGCGGAAACACCCCCTCCCTGCACCCCCCCTCTAGAGAGACAGTTCGTGCGCGCAGTATACGTGTTTCGCGTGCTCACCACCGCCCCTAAAATGAAATCCTAACAACGCCACTGATTCTAAATTTAGCTACCAGGAATTATTCGGCTCCCCCCGATAACAGGCACCTGTTACGCCGCTGCAACGAGGCGCCTTAAACCCCTCGACCGCGGAAACCGATGACGGGAAAAAAAATCGGTCTCGCGGGCCTTCAGTCTCGCGGGCCTTCGGTCTCGCGGACCCTTGGTCTTGCGGACCTTCGGTCAAGTGGTCGGACCCCGATGATCACTGTATTATCCCTATAATTACGAAAAATCAGTACTTAGTCAATGAATAATAACTCCATGGCTTATTAAACCGAACATTTTGATAGCACAGGCTCCTAAATATTACCTATCAGTCGATGAGTGACAGAGTAAAACTGTTATCTTTAGCTGAATCATTTATTTAATAATGTTTCTAACAGTTTTCTCAAGTGTTTCTTCCCCCCCCCCCTCATGGCACTAAGATAATTCTTCAAATACATGTATATTCACAAGTGGGTCAACAAAGATGGGTGGTAGAATCAAAATGATTGTCAAGGGATGTGAAATCAGTTACTCATTAAATTTCTATACTTTATTCTAAAGAGTTTATTTTTTATTCATTTTATTTCCAGGCAAAAGAAAACAAGAATATGTACAATAGGAATAAATTACCACAGACTAGTGCCTGAGGATGACTAAAAGAAAAACTAGTTTCTGTCATGAAGCTCTCCTCACTAGTCGGGGTTTACAAATATACAAAAATAAAATCGGTATAAAATGGCAATATATGTTTAGAAGCGTTACTTATTAAAACAAAGAACTTAATAATAAAGAGTGTTTGTTTCCATGTGCAATTATAATATCCAGTCAATATGAAGTGTTCATGTATTTAAATAAACAACGTTATGCTATTATCAGATAGTAAAGCCTGAGGAGATGGAGTTGCATATATTGTGAGAAATTAAATGTTACCATAATCAGAGAATACGCAATATAGTCAAACGTGACAACAATGATCATGTTACAAAGTAACACAACAGTAAAAATATAGTATAAAAATAATTGTCAGATGCATGTATACAATATTCAGAGAGAGAGAGAGAGGGAGAAAGAGAGGTGGGGAGGGAGAGAAAAGAAGAAGAAGAAGGAATAGAAGAAGGAGAAGAAGAAGAAGAGGAAGAGGAGGAGAAGGAGGAGGAACAAGGAGTTTAGAGAACTGGGGTAGAATGAAAAGAAAGAGGGGCAATAAAAGAGGCAAAGCATGACATACAAAAATGCAAATTCTACTATGCAATGAATACAGTTGATAAACTAGCATATAGGAATAAACAATATGAAAAGTACAAGAGCAAATAATTGCATAATAGTGACTAACAAAATGCATAACATAGGGCACAATATTTAAGCTAAGAATATAAGGCTAAATACATGGCCCTTTAGCCTGCACAGAATGAGAAAAACAGAGAAAAGTAAGACGAATGAAGAAGGGGAAAGAGAGAGAGATTAGAGGTCTAAACGGAGACAAGACGAAAACAATACTCTGCATGTCTCATTAAAATGCATTTTCAATTGGAGGCATGGAGAATAAGTGTTCACATAGAGCATTAAGGAAAGGAGTGACAGATACACCAAGGCAAAGATCTCTGATCTCTGAAGGGATAGATTCCCAGAATCTGGGGAAAGAAAAGAAACAAGAAAATTAGTTACTATAATACATGTACAATGGTTTACATACAATGTGATCACCACTCTTTATAAGTGCCAGGATTGTGTTACTAATGGCAGCCATTCCGCTTGAAAAGACACAAGCTCCAACACCTCCTTCAATCCTGTTGATTGCATGTGCAACCGTGTCACAGGAATGATTGCAGACACGCCCGTATACGTAGCCATCCTAAGAGACAGCAAGTGAAAATGAAACAAATGCATCTCAGTCATCCAAAATTCATGCTATAACTTGGTGCAAAAGATTACACATCATTAGGCAGTTTCAAACCGCCTCGATCACAAGAATCCCCGTTAAATTACGAGAACATTTTTAGGCTAAAAAATACCCATTAATTATTCCTGCATTCACACCGCCCCGAAACATACCCTTCGGGATAAATTCCTGAAGTTAGGAGCATGCGCAGTATGGTCTAATAAGCAGGCAAGGCGCGAGATTCAAAACCACTAGCCCAGCAGCCACCCACGGCGCCCGCGCCCAACAACACGCTGGGCTAAAAGTTCCCGTAAATTGCTTTCACATTGCCAAAATACCTGCGACCTTGGAAAAATCCCCGCGAAAGTTCTAGTAATTTCGCCAAGTACCTACTATTTTAGCGAGTATTTTCTTTCGGGGAAATTACGCATAGTTTGCTTTCACATTACCAAAATACCTGGTATTTTTTTGATCGGGGTAAATTTCCCGATCAGAGAATACCTGGAACTGACGAACTTCGAGGCGGTCTGAAACCACCTAATGACACACATTGTTTTCTTAATTCAGGTAAAGCTATTTTGACTGCTCCTAGCAAGGTTAATATGAATACAGTTAGGAGCAAGTTAACTGTAACTCTATTCAATACAAATTACCCTACAAGACTGCTGTGTCTTGAGAGTATAAACTCTGACACAAATAAAGAGACAGATGCATGTCTGTCTATTTTTTCATGAGCATTCATGAAATTATTTGGCACTCAAGAGGCCATGTCTATAAGTCTGTCACATTTCGATTTGACACATTGTACAAGAATATAATCACAGATAGTCTTTCAAGTCCTTGGATTTAAACTTGCCAATGCAAAAAACAAACTTAGCAAACACATACATACACCTTTTGGAAACAGAGAAAGTACATTAAAAAAAAACATACAGTGAACCTTAATAAAACACTGTGTTGAGCAAAGCAATCTTATTCTTCAATATCTGACTTACAATGGTATACAGAATGGTATAAAACAGCACTTCTGTGAAGTATAAATAAATAAGATTATTAATATGCTCATACTTTAGCAATTTTTATTTGGTAGAAATAAATTTATGTACTGTGCAGCAATCTTTGTCCAGTGATTTGTGCATCCATTTGAACCCTAGATGACATTTTACCCCATCACCCTCATTACGTCAAACCCCCGTTTGGAGAAAGACCGCAGTTCAGATTGCAAACTGCGGTGTTATACCCCATTTTTCATTTGGATCTCCCAAATATCATTTCCAAGCCCTTATCAACCGCGCTTGGCCAGGTAATCCAGGGGTAATCCCCGCTGTCTCAATTTCACCTCAACAGGCCAGTATATGAGCGTTGAGCAAAGGACCAAAAGATAAACAACAGCTGTGCTATAAAGACTTCTCTGCCTGTAGTACGACCTTCGGAATGAAATTATTGTATTCGATATCTAATCACGTTTTCAAAGGCATATTGTATTCAGTAATCCAATGTTAGTCCATTTTCAATTTCGAACGAAGAAAATAGACCTCGAAATAAGCGAATAAAAATGACGGCATGTAATTGCAAAAACCGAGCTCAGCGCTGCGCATGCGTCCCATCGTGTGTGGCCCCCTGCTGTGACTGTATATGCCGGGCTGTTGTGTTATCTTCGGACTGACGTCAAGAAACAGGTGTTTTGATACTTAAATTGCTTGCTTGGGGCAGTTAGGGTTTGTCGTACTTGGAGAAGAGAATAGATGAGAAGGGAAACTGGGGTATAGTGTTCTCAAATGGAAGTTCTTCGTCATGCTCATGGAATTACATGTTGTATTACCCAAGGATCATACTGTATGTACCAAATGTCAACACAAAGTAAAGTAGAGCAAAGCATTTTTGAAGTGACTTCTGATTATGGTAATATATATTTAGGCTTTATTTTTTTGCGAGAGAGTGTAACGAGCGAGCGGTTTGGAAAAATTTTCAAAGCTGATGTTGTAAAACTCGTTTTTTGGTCAATTACTGTTACAGGGCATCCTTGGGAGGTGTTGCGAGCGTGAATCACAAGCTCAAACTTTTGGACATTTCAATAAGAAAACAGCGGCAAGTCATGACGTACAATATATTTTTATAAAGCAGCAACAACCTGTATGCAAATATCCATACTATCTATAGTTTTTGTACATACACATGTACTATAAGAATGCATACTTCAACATAGAAATCCGGCTGTTTTGTTCATAAAAACACCCACTTATTGTATTTTACTTATAGATGGTCATTGATCAAAACAACAGCCTTTAAATCTATTGTAAGAAGAAAAGGGAAGAGAGAGAGAGGGGGAAGGAACACAACACCTTCACGTAAATATGGTTAATCATTCCTGATTGTGTTGATTATGCTTACACAAGAATGTATACTAGTTTGGTCTAGTCTTTTCCGCCACATGATGGATCCATTATATTGTGTTGGTCTTGTATTTTATATTCACTATAGTTTTTTTCCCGCCACTTTTCCAGTCAGTCACTAAGCCGTATACGCCCATTTTTTTGGTCCCCCAACTGCTTAATCTCTTTATAATTTAGAAAAAGCCCTAATTGGATCTCATCTCATTCTTTGACTACTCAAATATTATTTTTTAATCAGAAAAGAGATCCATTACTATAATTGTTAAACTGTGAATGGTGGGCTTCTAGTACATTCTTGTACTCTCTTTATACTTCCAAATTAATTTAAAGCTCATTTCCAGTCTCCCTCATTTATTTATTCCTCATGGCTACAGATTTCTAGGGAAAAAAATACTCCCTTTGATGTAGACCATTCTCAGTATTTTCCAGACTGAAAAGTGTGTGCGGTTTCAATGTATAGATTATGTAAGACATCTTTTTGTTACATGCTTAGAAGTCTATAGTATTGACTCAAATTTTTTTTGTTGGACTTCTTGTTATGACTCAAGGTTCTGTTCTGTAAATATTGTCTTCTTCCAATCCCCACGTAGTAAACTCTAAGTTTTTATTTGCTGAAATTGTTTTATCCATTGTATTTTTAGGGTGGTCGGGCTGTGGTCTGCTGCCCAGCCATCATTGACCAAGATGGGTCTTACTCTTTTTGCATTCATATATTAGTCTGGTAGGGAGATAGGGTTCCTATGCACCCCATTGATATATTTTTTAAACCTATATTTTTGTAATCCTTAAGATGTCTATTGATTGTCTTTTGATGTTCCCAAAACGAAATATTGTCCCATGGGGTTCAAATCCAAGATGGCGTCCAAAATGGCCGCCATATTCATGGGATTTGGATTTTCGTACATAGATTCCGACACAAACATTCATTTGCCACAAAATTAGTGTCATATGAAAGATAAATAAATTTTCTACAAGTTGATACTATTCATAGCTGATGAAAAGTTAATTCGGCTGAGATTTTAATAAGAAAAGTGCAATTTTGATATTTTTTTCCAAAAAATTGAAAATACCATAAATCTGATGAAAATATAGGGATTGCCTTGAAAATTTCTAGAAACTTTCCTAATATACAACTATTAAGTGGACAAAATTCCAAATTGATATCATTCTTTTTTACAAACTTATCATGTCTCAAACTTGAAAATTCAATTTCCAGAAATTTAGTTTTTTTACTGCATATCGCAGACTTGGATATACTAATATATATTGTCATATTTTCAACCCAGAAAATGGAAATGGGCCTTAAATAATGCAAAATTATCTATTATTTTGTTGGTAGAATTTACTACAATCCCTTGATTCTTCAATTTAAAGTTGGTTGATATAGTTTTTGAAACAATTAAGACCTTTGGCCAAAATTTTTATGTTTTTGGTAAAAAAATGCACATGCACTGCTATTGATCAGAATATTATGAATAGCAGTAATAAATGCACAATCTCAACATTCGATATGAAAGAGGATGTATCAATGAGAATATTGGAAGGCTTCATGCCACCATAAGTATCTTCATTTGCTTAGAAAGAAGGAAAATATGCTGAATGTATTAACCGATTTTGCGCTAAAGTGAGGCCAAAAAGCAACCTCAGTGTGGCAGTCACACCCATGAAAACGATTGCAAAGTGATTAACGGTATGTCATTCAAATAATACAATAGCTTTGATCAGCCTCTCGCATCGATTTTATTGGTATGACTTACACATCGTAATGTACAGTATGTAATGTGCATGGTAATAGAAATGTATCTGATTCAGAAGGATGCAAAGACAAAAAATGTGTTTCTGTTACATCATAAAGAAATTTATTTAATGAAGTCTTTTGGAAACAGTTACTAGTATAAGATACACTAGCAAATGCAGGTAATAGACATGAAGTTCTGACACATCAATACACAACTCAAAGGAATATGTCAAAGCTACCCCCACCTTGTCTGTATTTTTAATCTATGGCCTGTATTCCAAAATCAGGTTTATTTTCGAACACGGTCTAACTCTTTTCTAAATTTATGAAGAGCCAAAATTTAAAAATTATGTTTATATTATATATCTCTTATGTTTACTACTCTGTTCCTTTTGCTTTCATAATGAAGGAAAAAAAACTCAATTATCATTCTCAGACAATTATAAACAATTTGGGTGTCAATAAACGGAATTGGCTCTCCACAGTGAAAGGTCATTGGGCGAAATTCTGTCGTCAATCAAAAAGTGATCATAGTTGAAAACCATATCATAGTTCAGATGACCGAAGATCTGACATTGTATCTGATGATCGTTAACCAAAACAAACCACGATCAAAATCAAAAGGTCGAAAGAACTAACCGATCAGCAAAATGGACACAGCACACGATACTATCACAGATAATGATCATTATCAGCATTACGAAAATAGCCCATTTGGAGTTCCACCGCTGTTGGGGTCGCAAACTGCGGTAATATACCCCAAAATTCGTTTGAAACTCTCATTTCTCATTTGAACATTTCCAAGCCCCGATAAACCCATCTTGGCCATGTAATCCCCGTTGTCTCAATTTCACCTCCACAGGCCAGTAAAGCCAAGGACGAAATGATAAACAACAGCTGTGCTATTACGTAAGACTTCTCTGCCTGAAGAAGGAACTTCGGAATTAAATTATTGTCTTCGATATTTAATCACGTTTTCAAAGGCATATTGTATTCAGCCATCCAATATTAGTCCTTTTTCAATTTCGAACGAAGAAAATCGACCTCGAAATAAGGAAAATAAGCGAATAAAAATTAGGTTATGCTTTGCATGCAGGGACTGCCCTTAAAGCGCTGCGCACACGATGCATTCACCGCGTGTATACACGGAACTCCATAGCAGGCTCTTAGACACGTTGCAATCCATCGTGTGTGACCCCCTGCTGTGCTGGGCTGTCGAGTTATCTTCAGAGCGAGGTCAAGAAATAGGTGTTTTGATACTTGAATTTCTTGCTTGGGGGCAGATCGGGATTATAGTGGTTGGAGAAGAGAATTGGTGAAAACGATTTGGGGTATACCCCTTTCAAATGGAGGTATTTCGTCATGAGTCTAAAGGCATTCCATCTAACTTTGCATAATTTGAAACAATACACACAAATGGGCCACACACAGTTGTAAAATCAGAAGGTACAGTAGCATAAATTTGCTAACATTGACATAATATGCCCACAGAGTCAGTCAACATAAGATCTACCTAAGAGTTGACTCAGGTGCAAGGGATAACACTATCACAGTACGTACCGCCAAGGCAAATTTCAAAGTGGGAATCATTAGTGAAACAAACACCACTAAATCTTGTAGCTTACGGTGAGATTCCAATTAAATGTAAAGGTACACTAGACATAAAATGGTACAGTCCAAAATAGTCAACGCAGACATTCTATGTAGCAGATGTCAAGGTTTCAGCTTTCCTAGCCTGGTTGTTAGGTTGCACTGACCTTGGAATTATCACAATTCACTCAATGCACAATAATGACATACCTAGCTACACCTAACCCTAAACCAAACAAACACCCATCACAAGTGATAAGGATCTCAAACTTGCATTTCCAGAGCAATTCCATGCTATTGGTAGTTTCAAATGAAAAGCGATGCTTCATGTCAAGGACATCGCTAAACCTACCATAGATGCACCACGCAAGTGCAGCACACTTAAAGGACAAGATCAAGGCTGAACTGGACAAGATGGAGCAGCAAGGAATCACCAAGAAAATCGAGTACCACACCGATTGGTGCAGCTCCATGACCACTGTTGTGAAGAAAGACGGTTCTATCAGTCTGTCTTGACCCAAAGAGGTTAAACAACGCCTTGAAGAAATGCCCACACAAGGTATCAACCATAGAGGAGGTCCAACCTATCTTTGCAGGACCCCAGTACTTCTCCAAGTTAGACACAAAGGCTGGTTACTGGTCAGTTCACCTGGCGGAGGAATGCCAAGACCTCACCACATTCCGAACAGCATCTGGAAGGTCCTGCTTCCAAAGATTACCATTTGGTCTATGCACTAGCCAAGACATCTTCCAGCAGCACATGGATAGGATTGTCCAGAATGTGCCAGGCCATATGCATTGCAGATGACATAGCTATTGTAGGGAGAACGAACGAGGAACACGACAAGAATCTGTACTTATTCATGGAGACAGCAAAGCAAGAAGGCTTAGTGTTCAACAGCTCCAAGTGCACAATCAAGAAAGAAGCTATCAACTTCTTTGGCTCCAAGTGCACTAGATCAGATATCTACCCAGATCCTAGCAAGGTAGAAGCCAACACATTACCCAAGTACTATTACCCAAGGACAAAGAGGATGTTCAAAAATGCCTAATATTGTTCAAATACCTAGCAGTATACATTCCTAATTTCTCGGAGAAGTCAGCACCACTTCGTTAATTTCTTCACAAGGAAGTACCGTTCATCTGGGACGATGATCATGAACATTCCTTGAACAGGCTGAAATGTGCAGTATCATCAGGTGCAAGTCTACAATTCTATGACCCAGAGAAAGAGACAACTGTCGAGGTAGATGCATCAATGGAAGATCTAGGAGCATGCCTGCTTCAGGAAGGTAACCTGTTGCGTTTGCATCCAAAATCTTTCCACTGCACAGTCCAACTACTCAAACATAGAGAGGGAAATCTTAGTCCTAGTGTTTGGTATCAAACGCTTCCATACATATCTGTTCGGGAAGGAATTCACAGTCATAACCAATCACAGACCACTGGAAATTATATGGAAAAAACCTCTTAGAAGTGCACCATCACATCTACAGCGATCGCTTATCAAAGTCCAAGGAAAGAGGTGTCAGGTCAATTACCGACCTGGAAAAGACATGATTCTGTCCGATACGTTGTGTCGACTTCATAATCCCAAGGAAGCATGCGATGTACCGCTAGATGTCAGAGTTAAATCCATCTGCTCTGAGGTTAAAGATTCGCATATGCGATCGACTTATTACTCTTCGGACAACACAAGAGGACAGAACTTTAGAGAGAAACGGCTAATGATCCAATTCTTAGATCATTATAGTGCAATCAATTAATAACGTATCCATCTGTTGTACACTCGCAATCTCTCTTTATGACAATCTGTCTTTTTTTTATTATCTCAATTCACCTCGTTGCTTTTCTCCTTCCTCTCTCCCTCTTTCCCTTCATTTCTCTCTCTTTGATTTTCGCTCAATTTCCCTCTCTTTCTAATTCCTATTGTAATTCGCTCTGTCCTTTGCTTTGAGTAAACAACTTCCATATTATTTCATTATAACTTTTTTAATCAGGTTATCACGGGAAAGAAAAAAACGAGTCTTGCCATTCAGATGTGAATTTTTAATTAAATTTTTTTTTTTTTTTTTTTTTTATACAACATTTTACAACAAATGCATGTACTATCAGTATCAATTTATTATCTAATTTAATTTATATCGTGATATAAGTGTATTTAAGATGTAGAATTTGTGTAAATTCAGTTCTTTGTTTGATATTGATTGTATTTTTTATGTAAATGATTGTAAAGGGTAATGCAATTCGGCTTTTCGGCCGCTATAGACACCCTTGTTGAATTAAACCGTTTTAAATAAAAATAAATAAATTATGGCAGATAGTTACTCAGGGTTGGCCTGAAACAATCCAAGAGTTACCGAAATCCCTTAGGCAGTATTGGTCGTACAGAGATAACATCGAATTATCACATGGAGTACTCTTCAAGGGAAGTCAAGTCATCATACTGAAGTCACCGAGGAATGATATCCTTAGACAGCTTCACCTAGGACACATGGGAATCGAAAGCACCAGACGACTTGCTCGTGAGACAGTGTTCTTGCCAAACATAAACAAGGACATCGACCAGTTGATAAAGCAGTGTGAAACATGCCAGAAACATCAAGCAAGGCAGCAGAAGAAAAGAAGTGGAGTATCAAGCACATTTCTTCTTCTCCACACTATCCAAGATCAAACGGATTAGCTCAGAGGATGGTTCGTACAGTCAAGAATCTGTTGACAAAATGTTCTCAGACTGGCCAAGACAGTCAACTAGCAATGATGAACCTGAGAGCAACACCAGACGAAAGTAATTTGAGATCACCAGCAGAAATGTTATCTGGTAGACCCATCAGATCGGCATTGCCAGGTCACTATTTCTCGAGAGATTCTGCTACCACTGATTTTCTCTTGAATAGGCAAGACAAGATGAAGTTCTGATCTACTACCTCTGCATGTAGGACAGCCAGTGAGAGTTCTACATCCAAGAGACCACACTTCGATACCAGCCAAAGTATCCAAAGTCTGTGAGGAACCCAGGTCTTACGAAGTATCAAAGCCAAACGGAGGAATCTGGAGAAGGAACAGATCACACGTGAGGGAAATTCCATCCACCATCCCCACACCAAAGCAGGGCTCGTAATTAGCGGTTGCCCGGGTGACATTGGCAACCAAAACTGCCATGATGGTTGCCCGGATGGCAACCAAGAAAATTCCTGATATTTTTTTTTTCTCAAAGAGAATTAAATTCTCCTGAATTTTGCGGCAAGCAAAGATGCTTTTTCAGTCCAAAGTTTACAAACTTCTGGATCAGGAATATTTCTTTCAAGATCACATTGGCACAAAGTTTTAGCTCCAAAAGATCGCCCAAATCTAGCACGAGCCTTTCAATGAGTTCTAAGATTGACTGCCTGTCTGTCAAAGTTTGGCTAAGTCCTCCCTAAGAACCATAAAGCTTACATTTTGACATGATATAAGTGGGTTGTTGCAAGTTGTAAAATGCAATTTACAGGAGGCCTTTTCTGTGGTACTGCTTCGTCACCACATTTTCTACTTTCGCGTTTTGGCATGGTTAATATGCTATTTGTAAGTTCACCAACACAAGTCTAAATCTACAATCTTGCACCTAAAAGTGAAAATAGTAAATAGATTAATAACACAATCATACACATCTCAATGTACCAAAAAGACCTTCCCTTTCTTTACATTGGTCAAAAGAAAGAGGTTTTTGTCATTTTTGGCACTTTAATGTATCAGAATTGTTTGATTTAAACTGTAAAGAATAAAGATAACCCGCTCAATTAATTTCTCATACTCAGAATACCGTCAAAACATTTGTAATTTGTTTTCCTATGATGTCGAATTAAAAAGTTCTGTTAAGAGTTTTTCGTCAGAATCCAAGATGGCCGTCAAGGTGGCGGCCAAGGGACAATATTTAAGTTTTCAGAACATAAAAATAAATTCATTCAGTATACAACTCCAGGATTAAAGAGATGTAGGTTAGAAACAAGTGGAATGCCTCTGGCGGTCTCACCTGCATCACGGGATTCAATATAGCAGCAGTGCTGTCTTTGAAACCTACTATAACTCGCACAAGATGTTCAGTGATACTTGGTTACTCTTATGTCCACGCTTTATGAACTAGACCAATACACTTACAGAGATATGATGGTAATTCAACAATTACCCCCAATTTGGCAAAAGTTCATTGACCTTTGACCTTGCTCATGTGACCTGAAACTCGCACAGGATGTACAGTGAAACTTGACTACTCTTATGTCCAAGTTTCATGAATCAGATCCATAAACTTTCAAAGTTATGATGGTAATTTAACAGATACCCCCATTCGGCCAAAGTTCATGGACCTTTGACCTTGGTCATGTGACCTGATATGCGCACAGGATGTTCAGTGATACTTGATTACTCTTATGTCCAAGTTTAATGAACTAGACCAATATACTTTCAAAGTTATGATGGTAATTCAAAAAATACCCCCAATTTGGCCAAAGTTCATTGACCCTAAATGACCTTTAACCTTAATCATGTGACCTGAAACTTGTACAGGATGTTCAGTGATACTTGATTACTATCATGTCCAAGTCTCGTGAATCAGATCCATAAACATTCAAAGTTATGGTAATTCAACAGATACCCCCAATTCGGCTAAAGTTCATTGACCCTAAATGACTTTTGCCCTTGGTCATGTGACGTGAAACTCATGCAGGATGTTCAGTGATACTTGATTAACCTTATGTCCAAATTTCATGAACTAGGTCTATATATTTTCTAAGTTATGCTGTCATTTCAAAAATTTAACCTATTTTGATGTTGATTCCCCCAACATGGTCTAAGTTCATTGATCCTAAATGACCTTGGTCATGTGACATGAATCTCAGGCAGGATGTTCAGTAATACTTGATTAACCTTATGGCCAAGTTTCATGAACTAGGTCTATATACTTTCTAAGTTATGCTGTCATTTCAAAAACTAAACCTCAGGTAAGATTTGGTGTTGACGCCGCCGTCTGAAAAGCGGCGCCTATACAGTGCGTCTCAAAAAAAACTATACACTTTTGAAATGGCTGCCAAACAAAAAATATGTCACCTTGGGGAAAAATACCTATATATATGGAAAGCCAATAAATCAAACTTTCAAATGACACCAAAAAGTTGGAAAACTATTCATGCTTGAGTGAGCACTACCCACTTAAACAAAGGGTATGAAAATTAGGGTGGGCAGGAATTAGCCTTCCAATCTCAGCCGAATTACCTTTTCATCGGCTATGAATAGTATCAACTTGTAGAAAATTTATTTATCTCTCATATGACACTAATTTTGTGGCAAATGAACGTTTGTGTCGGAATCTATGTACGAAAATCCAAATTCCATGAATATGGCAGCCATTTTGGACGCCATCTTGGATTTGAACCCCATGGGACAATATTTTGTTTTGGGGACAGCAAAATTCATTCACTAGACATCTTAAGGATTACAAAAATGTAGATTTAAAAAATATATCAATAGGGTGCATGGGAACCCTATCTCTCTCCCCTACTATACGTTCCTATTGTTGATACACTAGCACCACTTTCATACATGAATACACCTCAACACACATACTCAATCACATGCACCACCTGCACACTTGCAGTTGACCTCTTTCCAAACCTCCGGTACTTTACATTTTCACGTCCCCGTTTGAGTCACATACTTTTACTCCAGATGTTTTCGTTGAGAACCCACAGATAGCAAATATTACACTCCCAAAGAATTCAACAACGAATTTACAGGCCTCTCGATTAACTTTAATTTTTGGAAGTCAGCCGGGCACCCTGGACTGAACTTTAGGTGGTCATCACATGCATACCCTGTCTCGGTTTAAGAAATACCTACTTGATAAATTTAAGACCAGTTGTTAGTTGCACCTGGGGGTGACATGTTTGGAGTGTGAATGTGTGTGTTTGTCTGTGTGAGTGTGTGTATGCTTGCGTGTGGGTAATGTTCCTGTTGTGATCTTTAAATACCTTGTATTTTTTTTTCTTCTCATAGTTATTCCATGTTTGAGTAAAATATCATATGCAGGGCCCCCTGATTACAAGCTGTGCTTCTTTGGGGGTCCCAAACCTGTAATTTGCTTCAGTTCTTTATAATGTAACCATTTATTTTGTTTGTTCTCCTATGACTGGTTTGAATAATTTCAATTCAATTCAATATTGAAAATATTGTATCATGACAAATTGTAAAGTATCAACTCTGTATGTGTAAGTTTGCTGCGAAACACTACATTACTGGTGGAACCTTTCTGTGGATTAAAAAGGACAAACTCAAGCCTTTGTTTCAAAGGAGATTAAAAAAAATTACTCATGATCCTTTTCACACCTTTGTTTTACTTGAGACTTGTTCATTTTTAGACTTAAAGTTAGAGGTACGTTTTAAAATGAACAAGGGTCAATGACATTTCCTGAAATAAAAGCACAACACCCTCACCAACACTGAGGGAAACCATGCATAATAAAATGAATACAACTTCACCAAACTGAAATTGGAAAGAACATCATTCAATTCACATTTGATCATGGTTATGATAAATTTATTGTCAAAACATCACACCAAGTTAACAGTCGTTGCCGCGGAAATGTTGAAGTGCACTCACTCCATAAAGTGAATCAAACCAAGACTTGTTGTCATGATTTGGTCTGTCACATGTGTAAACTATTTTTTCCTTTTTTTAAATGTACTAACGAGATATAAAGGCTTCACTTTCAGCCCCCCCCCCACCTTTCATCGCTCCTCCCCCCTCTCGAGTCTCCCCCTCTGTCCATGTTTCTCTTTCTCTCTGTCCATGTTTCTCTCTCTCTGTCCCTGTCCCTTTCTCTCTGTCACTCTCTCTAAGGTAAACTCTGAGTCTCTGTGCTTAATTTGTTTTCGTTTAATGCATGATATCCTGTAGTACTCATAGTTTGTTTTTGGATATCATATTAGTATTTTAATTTTGCATTATGTAATTATTTATGATGTTTATGTAATGTTTATATTTTTTATTTGTAAAAGATTCCACAATTCAGCCTCTGGCTGCGAAAGAATTTATAGCAACTTTTTATGAAATGGGCCCCAGAAGTATACATTACAGAAAGAGTGGGAACAAAAACACAAGTGGCTTGGATGAGGCAAAACATAAACAAGTGATCATGTCGTTAAGGCCTGGGACGAATGTCATTTTTACCATTCGATTATTTCCTGAAAAAAACAATCGAATGATTCGATTGTTCGTCGGGAATCACGTCTTCTAAACTCGCAAAAGTTGACCTAGTTATTAGTGACCAAAATTGCAGAAAATCTACAACTCTCAATGCCACACTTATACAACTGGACCTCACTGCATTGAACATCATGGGTCTGTTTCTCACAAATGAAAGTATGACTATTTATTCCCCTTTGATTTCTTTGACTATGTCAAAAGAAATTACATGAAATAACTTTCAGTTTATTGTTTCAATTAAAAAAATTTCCTGAATCAATGCTTTTATACACCCCGCATATGAATGAATCAGTCCACATCATTGTTCACAGCTCAGTCCAAAGTCCAATTACGTCTTTTTTTTGTCTCCAATTCACAGCAAACAATTCATTCACGCCGTGTTCTTGTGACAGAGACACTTTTTTGGGGAAAAAATGTATCCCTTGCCTACGTGCCATACCCAAGCTTGTTGCACTGCCCACGATGCTACACACTGTATTAAAAAAAAAAAGTAATTGCAAAATATTATTCAATTAAAAAATCAGAATTTTTTAAGTTCCAAATTAAATTTTTTGATAATTTGAACCTATAACTGGGTCTATATTTGGAGACTAGTCGAGAAATGGAATGAATAGGCGAAGGGTACGTGTTGGAATGTTATTTTTAGGCCTCTGGGGAAAATTGGTGTGCCTGTGTATGGGGGAGGGGGGCTTTGTTTTGAAACATGAAAGGGTTCCCGCATTCAACGATTCCAATCCCCTATCTTTCTCCTCCCCCCTCCCCCTCTCACACACCCACACACGCACACAGATGGGGAGGGGTTGATTTTTTTTTCTCTGAAGTCATGACCTTTTCTGATAATGGTCACACGTGCGCTTGAAAGCAACTCCCATCAGTGGAGCGCTGGCCAATCACAGATCAGCAATTAGCTGTTCTGTGTGTGTTCTATTTTAAGACGCACATGTACACTGTGTATCGAGGGGAAGCCGGATGGGTTAAAATTTATTCGGAGCTCTTTGAAGTTGGTGTTTAACAGTGAATACAATACAGTCATTGTTCATTTTTTTGACAAATTGCCTCTGTATCATTTTCAAACCTGTATCAAGTATTTTAATGCAATTGTTATCATTGTTGTAAGCACTTAAGCAACAAAATATGAGAGAGGTTTCATTCGTTTTAGACCTACTCATTTTCGGTTTTCTACATTTATTTTTTCTGGTGGTCAGCCCGGGCACTGTTATCCGACTTTTAGGGTGCCCGACAGAGCTTTAGGCGGTCAAGTGCCCCCGGACCGCCACCAATTTCGAGCCCTGATTTAATATTACTCCAGATAATCTATCCCTTTTACATGCAAACAATAACATAAGAAGTCTAAATAGAAACTTTGAATATTTAGTTAACCTCTTACACTCATTAAATAACTTTTCAGTCATCGGTTTAAGCAAAACATTGCTACATGAAAATTCTCCTGACATGATTACTATACCTAATTATAAATTAATAAGGGCAGACCTTAAGGGAAGAGGAGTTGCTTTTTACATTTCACAAAATCTCAAATTTAAGATTCGTTCTGATGTTAAATTATTGCACGCAGAGTCATTGTTTATAGAGATTGAAAATTCTAATTCAAACAAGGCAAAAGCGATTCTGTGTCTCGCCCACTTATGAATATAACCAGAAATATTGTGATTTGCGAGGGCACGCAACAGAATTGTATCGAAACTTCATTGTGAAATGACTGGGATGGAATAACACTTGTCATAAGAGCCTTGCACGTAAACTTTAATGTTGACCTGAAAATGACCTTTGACCTTACCATGTGACCTCCGACTGGAACATAACATGCAGGTCGCCTAAGTACATCTACCATCCAGGTTTTGTTGAAAAGTGACTGACGGTTGCGGAGTTAGGTGTCATAAGAGTCTTCCATGTAAACTTTAACGTTGACCTGAAAATGACTTTTGACCTTACCATGTGACCTCCGACTGCAGCCTAACATGCAGGTCCCCGAAGTCCATCTACCATCCAAGTTTGGTTGAAAAGTGACTTACGGTTGCGGAGTTAGGTGTCATAAGAGATTCTTGCATGTAAACTTTAACGTTGACCTTTGACCTTACCATGTGATCTCTGACTGCAGCCTAACATGCAGGTCCCCAAGTCCATCTACCATCCAAGTTTGGTTGAAAAGTGACTTATGGTTACGGAGTTAGGTGTCATAAGAGAGTCTTGCATGTAAATTTTAACGTCGACCTGAAAATGACCTTTGACCATACCATGTGACCTCCGACTGCAGCCTAACATGCAGGTCCCCAAGTCCATCTACCATCCAAGTTTGGTTGAAAAGTGACTTACGGTTGCGGAGTTAGGTGTCATAAGAGTCTTGCATGTAAACTATAACATTGACCTGAAAATGACCTTAGACCTTACCATGTGACCTCCGACTGCAGCATAACATGCAGGTCCCCCAAGTCCATCTACCATCCAAGTTTGGTTGAAAAGCGACTTACGGTTGCGGAGTTATGTGTCATTAGGTTTGTGACGGACGGACGACATTTGGATCCTTAAAGGAGAATGAAACCCTTGAAACCAGCTGAATCCATATCAAAGAGAAAAATCAAAGAAACATATTGTTGAAAGTTTGAGGAAGATTAAATGAATAATAAGAAAGTTATGAGCATTTAAATATTGAGATCACTAATGCCATGTAGATCCTCCAATTGGCAATGCGACCAAGATCTGTGATGTCACACACGTACAACTCCCTCATTACTTTAGTACTTATTTCACTTATATTCTCACTTTTATAGAGTCTATATCACAAGGTGAGGTGTTCTTGTTATGAGAGGACAAGAACAGAGGTTTCACAACATTATATCATTGATGAATCGTTTTTCATATGATTAGAATGAGCAAAAAGAGATGTTTTGGGGTATATTTTCAGTGTCCAAAAGGGGAGAGTTGTTCATCTGTGACATCATAGATCTT
Organism: Lytechinus pictus; assembly: GCF_037042905.1. Classification (NCBI taxonomy): domain Eukaryota; kingdom Metazoa; phylum Echinodermata; class Echinoidea; order Temnopleuroida; family Toxopneustidae; genus Lytechinus; species Lytechinus pictus. Next base: position 43,602,937 of record NC_087246.1, on the reverse strand, counting down.
GGTCGCATTGCCAATGGGAGGATCTCCATAGCATTAGAGATCTCGACATTCAAATGCTCATAACTCTTCTATTGCTAGTCCTATTTTACTCAAACTTTTGTTGATCTTATTCTTTGATTTTTCTGCTTTCACAAAAGCTAACTTGCTCCAAGAGTTTCATTCTCCTTTAAGTCTCGCCTTCACCTCTGGTGGGCGAGACAAAAATATCATCATAGGATTAATTTATAGACCCCCTGATACCGTTTCCACGATGAACTAGAATATTTTCTTCATGAAATAGGGAATGAAAACAAACAATTTTTATGCTCGGTGATTTCAATATAAACTTCTTGCCCTCATCTGACAATAATAATTCATCCAATTTTATGAAATTGATATATTCGTTTGGCTTTATTTCTATTATTAATAAAACCCACAAGGATTAACTTGAATTCATCAACTCAGATTGATAACATATTTTCGAATGTTCATAATAACAAAGCCATAGGAGGGATTTATGTTCTGAAGTTTCGGACCACCTGCCTATTTTTTTAACTTGTGAATGTAAACTCTCTTACCCTAAATCAAACAAAGAATATACATATCGTAAAGAATCTAAACAAAATATAGAATTACTGAAGCAATACCTAGTTTTGGAAGAATGGGATGTTTATAATGAAGTAAATCCCAATATTGCATACAATAACTTCAATAATACATTAAAACAGTATTATGAAAAGAATATCCCTATAGGTAAGTAAAAAACCAACGTAACAAACCGAAAAATCCTTGGATGACGAAAGGTTTACCGAAGTCAATACAGACACGTAATCGCCTATATAAATATCACTTACGCAATCCAACAGATGATTCTTTAAAAACATATAAAATATATCGTAATAAACTAACAAAATTAGTTCGAATATCCCGAAAATTGCACTTTGCTAATAAAATAAACGATGCCCATGGAAATACAAATACAACTTGGAAAATTATCAAAGAAGTGTTTGGTACAAAAACTCACCCCCACCTAATGATAAAATCACTCTCAATGGATCTCAAATACTTGATCCCACTAATTATGCAAACTCATTCAATTCTTTCTTTACCAATATTGGGCCCGAGCTTGCAAACATTAATAGTCCCAACGCACATTTTACAGATTACCTCTCAGATCCAAATCAAGAATCTCTTTTTTTAACCCCAACAAACCCCTCCGAAATAATAAATATTGTTCGTTCCCTTCATAATTCTAGATCTTCTGGTTGTGATGGCATTAACATGTCTCTTCTTAAGCAAATAATTCACCCTCTTGCTAGCCCTCTGACTCACATATTTAATAACTCCCTATCTCAAGGTGTTTTTCCAGATTTATTCAAAATAGCAAAAGTTAATCCAATCTTTAAAAGGGCAGGTCCAAGCTATTTGACTTGTGACGTACGGGACATTTAGAGACTTTAAAGTTGTGTAACATAAAAAATAAATGCACAACAGAGATTCTTTGATGGACTTTGGAAGGCCAGTTGTGCCCTCTTTATTCAGTAAAAAAAGTAGTGATCTACAATTCCGTTAACGACGTAATATTTAAATTAATATGCGCTGTGACGTACGGGACCAGACAAAAGCTGATTTTTTTTAAAAAAAAGTTTGTCATTAAAACTCTGTGAACTGGAATAAGCTGGAGATCTGTCATTATCATGTTTTCATCTTGTATCTTATCAAGTTTCATTAGCCATGAATGAAATGATATAACTCATTGTTGTTATTATGTAATAGCTCAAAATATAAACATCCGCGCTGTGACGTACGGGACATGTGACGTACGGGACATTTGTCCATGTGTAAAACGAATGGGGAAAGTGAAATTTCATCAAAATTTATAATTAACTTGATGTAAACCAAAGTAAGTTAAGTTTTACATGGATTATCGTGATTGATATATATTTCTTTAATAGCATACACTGAAACAAAACATAGCAAACACTTTATTACCTTATAAATGTTATGAAAGATGTCTTACAAATAATTCCATGTGTTAAATGAATGGGGAAAGTGAAATTTCATCAAAATTTATAATTAAGTGGATGTAAACCAAAGTAAGTAAGTTTTACATGGATTATTATGAGTGATATATATTTCTATTATAGTATATGATTAAACAAAAAATTAAAAAAACTTTATGACCTTTTAATTATGAAAGATTTAAATAATAACATGTACAAGTATGCTAATATATGCACCCTTGTTATTTATTGCAAATTATAACTGTATTATCAGCCTTTTACCAATATTCAACCATTGATATAATATTATTTATCTCAATTTAATTTATCTTTGCTCCTAATTGAAAAATAACCTTAATTAGAATTATATAGAAATCCTATGGTGTGTCCCATACGTCACACATTTGTCCCGTACATGTACGTCACAAAGCATACTTAGCTGATATAATCAAACATGATATTACTTCAGTAAATTCACTTTAATTTTTGAATGTATAGTAATATAAATTAGAACTCTCCAAAGTGTGAAGAAAACTGCTCACTTTTTTTTTTATTAGAATCTAAAAAAACATATGCTAAATTGTGACGTACGGGACACTGCCTGTTGGACACCAGATAATTAACTCAATTAATTTTCAAAATAATTTTTTCTCAAATGTTTGCATCAACTTAGTACTACAAGTCCCCACAGAAATATTTTCAAATATATAATTTGCATTATCTGCAGATCAAAAAATGTGATGTCCTGTACGTCACGCTAATTAATGATTTCTTGGAATCGTGACCTTGGCATTCATTAACTTTATGTTTTCAGAAGAAAAAAAATATAGGGCAAAAAACTTCAGAGTATAGCCTAAGCTCTAAAATGACATACAATATGTTAGATTTAGACAAAGATTTAATTTTGGCTTCACAGGGGACAATAGATTGGACCTGCCCAAAAAAGACAACCCTCACAAAATAATTACCGTCCAATTTCCTTACTTCCAACAATATCTAAAAATCTAGAAAAAATAGTTTACACAAGACTTTATAAATTCATAAACAAATATAATATTCTAAACTATAATCAATATGGTTTTAGAAAAAATTATTCAACAGACTTAGCATTACTTCAAATTTATGACAAAATAACAAATGCCATAGCGAACAAAGAACAAGTAATTGGCATTTTTTGCGATCTTAGTAAAGCATTTGACACCCTTAACCATGATATTTTACTCTCCAAACTCAACCATTATGGAATACGAGGTCAATGTCTCTAATTTTTTAAAGACTACTTAAAGGTAAATTGTGTCATTGGTTTATTTCAAAACTTTCTTTTAAATTTCGCTCTTTGCTTTCCACGATATTCATAAACAAGTTCTGAGTCCATACAATGTATTGCATTGGCCAGAAAGAACTGTTTTTATTCTCAAAAAAATATATAAAGATGAGAAGATTTGCCGAGTGAGCTTTTTTAAATTTATTTTTAGAACTAACATAAAGAATGAAGAGCGCCACCTTGAGACCAAATGACATCAATACCTGCTCATGAATATTCATATCTCTAGCTCTCGCCTCTGCGCGAGTCTCAATCAAGTGCCGATGCACGGTACGGACGCATGGGCGGGTACGGAGTCTGTACACCGTGAATGCACGGGTTTCTTTCCCGGTTTCGTAGAAAGCGTGTACATTGAAAACAAAGTCTGACGGCTTTTTCCTTGCTTTCATCTTTGCTTCGTTGATCTGTATTGTTTTTCTATTTCTCCAGGGTATGGAGGGAGGGAGGGAGGGAGAAAGGTGCTTGTGAAAGGGAGAGAAAGGGCTATATTCTTATTTATTATATTTTTTCTAGTTTTTTATATGTATTTTTGTTTTGTTTCCGATTCACTGAATTGTTATCATTTTCTTCAGGTTCTGTATTTTGATGTGTTCATTATTATCACGTGTAGTAATATACGTTGTAATTTCTTAATTGTTTAAATAAGAGGCCTATGCTACATTTTTTTTAAAGGAAAAATTAGAAATCATTTTGTATTGAACTAGCTTGGCCGCCAATTTCGTTATTTGCTTTGTGTGTCCTATAGCCCTCCACCACTGAATTCGTCAATATACTGCCTCGACGTATTTATCAATTAAATTGGACAAATACCGCGTGGCCTAGTGTTTTTTTTTACAATATCCAGGGGCGGATCAAGCTTTCACTAATAAAGAGGGAGGGGGTTGAAAAATATTTTCCCCGATCGATCCGCAGCTCAAAGCTATTTTTTTGTATCTATATAGTCGTAACAGTTACTCATAAGCCCTATAAAAAATGCTAGCGCGAGGTAAAATTTTCGGAAATCGTGTATTGTGTCCTGAAAATTGACGGATCCATGCAGTACGGGCCGGCTGTGCCCCCCGTCCCCCCCCCCCCTTCAGAGGCACAATCAATATTTCTTATGTAAAAATCTATCGTTATAATCATTTTTTTTTGCTTGTCAAATTTTCCTCGGGAAAATGTGCCCCCCCCCCCTTTGAAAAATCCTAGATCTGCCTCTGAAGATTAATCATAATAAAACAAAATAATCATAACCGTACGAAGGGCCTTTGGTGCACCGGGTAGCGACTTCAGTTCCGTAAACTGTTCTCCCAGCGGGCCATGCTAATACCCCGGCTTTAGCTGGGCTAACTGCGCTCGAGCATTTGAATTAGTAAATGGTAGTTCCCTTGTTTGTTTTACTAAGGCCTGTTTTTGTTTATATCGATTAGCTGATATTTCTTTAATTTGATATGAATAATACCTTTTTATTATACAAGGACCAAGATGAAAAAAACAGTAATTACAACTCTGATCTTGTGAACCTTTTTAAATATGACTGAATGAATAAATAAATTAATATGTATTGATAAATAGATATTTCATCGAACCTGAGGCAATGCGAACACGAAGCGCGGGCTAAATTGTTTTATGCAGTGACGTGGTTCCCCCCCCCAAGTCTGAATTACCCTCACCTTATTTTATTCATTCTTCCTCCTTATATTTTTTCTTCTCCCCCCACCCTCTGCTTTCCATTTTATTACTTGTTTCCCTTTCTTTCCCCCTATTATGCACCGCCAATAGGGTGGGGGCGCCCCGTTGGCCTCCTGGATCCGCCTATGATACCGGTACGTCAGGCCTGTATATTATAAGCAATTGATGTTTATGTAACATCGATTAACCCCCCCCCCCCCCGAAAGTTTCTCTTTGTATTTTTCTTTTCAACTTGTTATGGTAGTATATACTAAACAAGTATCACGTTTGACTTTGTCCAACTTTGTGACCAAATCTTTAGTACGGTTTTCTCAGTGAAATTGATGATGACGTCTCCTGGGTGCCTCCCCCTTCACCCCACTCCTCCTTGGTCCTCTGGGCTTGGCGAATAAAATTGCGTACGTATCATGGAGAGATATATCGAGGACATACAGCTAGGCGGAATTATTTTGGGAAGGGGTCTTCCATTTCTTTGTTATTCCGAAGTTCCGATGATGGTTCAGCGAATGTGCTCTATGCAAAATCACGTTTTGGCACGACTTGATGTTCGACCTAGGGGGTGCCAATTGATGTTCAGCCTAGGTGGGGGGGGGGGCGAATTAATGTTTTACCTCGGGGCGCCGTATAGATGTTCCACATAGGAAGGGCTGCATTGAAGTTCGGCATAGGGGCACCGAGGGGGCGCCGAATTGATGTTCAAACTAGGGGCTGGGGCGCCGAATCGATATTTTCCATAGTGTTGCCGAATTGATGTTTGACATAGGGGGGCGCCGAATTGATGTTCAACATAGGGGGTGGCAAATTGATGTTCAACCTAGGTGGAGGGGGGGGGGGGGGGGCGAATTAATGTTTTACCTCAGGGCGCCGTATAGATGTTCGACATAAGAGGGGGCCGCATTGAAGTTCGACATAGGGGCACCGAGGGGGCGCCGAATTGATGTTCAACCTAGGGGGTGCCTAATGGATGTTCACCACACGAGGGCGCCTATTTTATGTTTGTCCCGGTGCGCCAAATTCAGGTTCAATTAACCAAGGGAGGGGGGTGGGCGCCAAATTCATGTTTGCTCGCATCAAATACTCATCCTGTTCATGATTACCAAAAGTGCCTATAATTTTAGATCAGAATACAAAAACAAATCATCCTACTCTACATTCTCGCATTAATTGTTTAGTAAGGTGACGATCCTGTTCATTGTTAGATAAGTGCTTAGAATGTCCGACTTTGGATCGAAATATTAAAAAAAAAATCAGCTCGCGCTTCACGCTCGCATAAACTGTTTTGTTAGTGCTCATCTTGTTCATGATAATCGAAAATGCTTACTCGAGTGTCCAAATATTAGGTAAGAATATGAAAAATTTTCATCTTGCTCTTTGCGCTCGCATCAATATTGTTTACTTAGATGACAATCCTGTTCATGATTACCAAAAGTGCTTAGTCAATGTCAAAATTTTAGGCCAGAATATCAATAACTTTTTAAGCTCGCGCTCCGCGCTCGCACAATTGTTTAAATAGATACCCATCCTTTCCATGGCTATCAAATATGCTTAGAATTTCCAGTTTTGGGTCGGAATACCAAAAATTTTACGCTCGCGCCTCTCGCTCGCATTAAATGATTTGTTAGGTTACCCATCCTTTTCATGATTACCCAATAATGCTTAGAATGTCCAAATTTTAGGTCAGAATATCAAAAAAATTTAACGCACGCTTCGCGCTCGCATTAATTATTTAGCTAGATACCTATCCTGTTCATGGTTATAAAAAGTGCTTATCATGTCCAGTGTTGGGTTGGAAATTCAAAAATTGTCAGCTCGCACTTCGCGATCGCATAAAATGTTGATAGATACCCACCCTGTTCTTGATTACCAAAAGTGCTCATAGATTTTTCCCAATTCTAGGTAAGAATATGAACAATTTTCATATCGCTCTTTTCGCTCGCATCAATATTGTTTAGATAATAGATATACCCATCATGTTCACGGTTGCAATAAAACTCAGAATGTTCGATCGGAAAAGAGATGAAAATATCCCCTCCCCTATTGGCGAAAGCTGGATCCGCCCCCGGTTAAGAAATTACAGCTCCCGCACATAATTTTAGTATGGTCTACCACTCTGATGAGAAGTTGAACTAAATTGAAACCCAAAAATGCTTAAAATTCTGTGCTTTCTGGTCGCATTTTTTTTTTTCAAAAGGTGGTTAAAACATATTCATGGATGTTTTTTTTCATGAACACATTAAAAAGTGGTCTTCGATGCCTTTTTCACGTGATTATGAAATACGATAATTCAAACTGCATTTAAGGCACCTATGATTGCCGTGCTGGGCGGGTCGGGGTGCCATTTTCCGAAAAGTTCACAGGGGCGCCAAAATAGTCGGGCTCAATCATGGATCCTGGATACGCGCATGTCCGTTGGGCATCGTTTCCAACATTGTACCTCCTTATCTATACCGGCGTGATACTAGGCGCTAGTCCATGGATCGGATCGGTTTACTTCCATTTCGTCTGATGCCAACTCGTCCAAATGCCAACTCGTCTACTATCATTATTTGGTCTACCATCAGTTCGTTCACTATCCACATGCATGCATTCCGTCTAATAATCATCTGATCCAATAGTCATTTAGTCCATATACAATTTGGTTATTGGACGTGTTATTGTGCAAAATGAATGAAAATGAATTGGATACTGGACTAACTGAACCAAATGGTTGTTCGATGAAATGTTGATGGACGGATTGGCATTGCATGGACTAAATGAAAGTAGACCATGTGGTGAATGGATGAGTTGGCAGTTGACGAATTGGCAATTTACCAATGGACCTACTAGTACTAGGCCACTGAATTGAACTTGTCATGTGCCATAACACCTAAACTGCTTCCTTATATCCGATACCCCCTCCATCCTTAGCTCGGCCGCCCCAATAAAGGGAAGGAGGAGAGAGAAGAAAGGAAGAAAGAAATAGATTGTTGAAAGGGAATCAAAAGAACGATCAAAAGGGAATTTGAACGCAACATAATATTATACTCTGTTATTGTTTGAATCATTTCTCTCTCATGAAATTTATATTTTGAATATATATCGTTTCAGTCATTCTCATTATTTTACTGCATAGCGAATTACAAAACGCCCTATCCTCGTTTCCGCTAACCACACATGACATTATTTATCATTTTATTATATCATGCAATGAAATTCATACTGTTTTTACATGCTGCGTCGGCTGCCACTTGACTACCTTGTAAATATTTTTCTGATGATATTCAGTTGAAATCAGTGGCGTTCAAAATAAGGCTTGGGGCTGTATGGATTCCCAAATTTGTCACGGCCAAGAAAAAAAAGGAAAGAGAGAAGGGAAACTATCATCTGAATATCATGTCTAAATCTATCATAGATTACAAAAAAAATCAAGATTTGTGCCCTATATGTATATCTGGCCCCTTCATATCTGTTATGTTCATTATTTACGCCACTGGTTAAAATTAAATTCAACTTAAAACATTTTCCCTTTATCATTGCATTATACATTCATGAATAGTGAAAGCATGTTCATAACATCTTTCTGTATTTTTCGCTGTTTATACAATTCCTAACCTTAGGTTGTGTGTATTCCTTATATTCGCATTCTCAATATTATTTTTCTCTTTATTTCAATATTATTCTCACAAACTTTATTATGGTATGCCTATTCAAGAAAGTATTACTTGTTTGCTTGCCCCATGACAGCTTTGCCTTCACTTTTGCAGATCGGAGTGTCTCTCAGTCAGTATTCAGAGCTATTACTGTATTCTCCTTGACCCCCCCCCCCCCTGTGAGTTGTAAAACACCCATAAAGGCAAAATATCATATTTTTATCGGCAACATATTTGCATCACATCACCATAAATTAAATACATCAGAATAGGCGTATACCCATTGAACCTCGCCAGAATGGGCTTGCCCAAAAATTTCAAACACAAATTTCTTTTTTTCCCCGAAAGTCATCACCGCTTGGAAGTAGGCGACTTTCCTGCCCTAAAATATTCTTATTCCTACAATAGTGCAATCCGTCACGAACACCATGCACGATTGGCCTTTCATAACTGATCTCCAAAATAGTTGAACCATATTCCAACACTTTCGCCTTGACTGATCTGATACTTTCTGATACGATTAATTATTCCGCGATTATATGCCTCTTGGAAGCGGGGGGGGGGGGGGGGGGGAGCTGGGGATGCGGCATGTATTATTTTCCATGGGCAGCACCCCCTGGAATTCTGATAGGTGTCAAATTTGAGAAATGTATGGCATGACCAACGATGTTTTTCTTTTGCTTTGTCAAATTTTTTTCTGCAGGTAACCCCACCAAAAAAAAAATCGTGACAGTGTGAACTGAGCACATTTTTTTTCAATCATCAAAAATGATTATTAATTATATTATATTATTTTCCCCATGAGTTGTGAAATTTTGACACGCCGGGATCTCCTTGGTCCCAATCCCAATATGAAGAATACATTTCCTCGGCTATAAAACAACAGTTATCATTCGTTTTTCCTATATTTATAGCAGGAAAATGGGAGTCCCAATTCCCGGTTCCACTTTCATTGCTAAATAAGTTTACGTTATGCCAATCAAGATGTGAGTGATGTCTTTGTCCTGCTCACGTCGCCACGCACCACAGTCATTCACATTTTTTCAACAGTTGAACTGCTCGTGCACACACTGTATGCGTGTATCCCGGAGGCCTATCTTCCTCTCATTTGTTGCAATAAAAGTTCATCTTTCTATCTATTTTTCATTGTTTATTGTTTATTTAATAAGGGGTAGCCCATTCAACAACAGCTCCCATGGGGCGCCCCTATCTATCATTCGTCATTGGTATCCATTTGTCTTTGTCCATCCATTCTTGGGGTAAGGCCTATACATTCATCGGATGATCCATTCATATATATGCCTATTCATCCATCTATTCATTCTTTCAGTCATCCATCCATCCACTGATGGATTGATTAGGCCTATAGGCTACCCCCACCCTCCCCATACTGGAGAAATACTCTGCGACCCATTCTCTGGAAATCCTTATTGATACACGTTTCAAAGCAGACGTAAATTACTATCCCCTCGGACGTTGCTTCTCCAAGTTTGCTTAGTCTTCTTTCACGTACTTCGTTGCCCTGTTTCAAACGGCATGACTTGTAAAGTTCTGTTGTAAAACATGCCGGTCGGCCCCCGGGGTCGGCTCCGAAATTCACCCCTCTGCATACCTAGAGCGCAACGGTTCTACCATAGACCATAGCGCCGCGCAATATTGAATATACTCAACTTCTCATTGCTCCATATCTCGCTACAAGCTTTCTTGTGTGGCTGCAAGAATAAGAGTTTTCCGAGAAATCTTGCCCCTTACGTCTACCCCCCCCCCCTAATTTTTTTTCGCTCATGACGCCTCTGCTCTGCTTGTAAAGATTGACCAAATAACACTGTATTCTTAATTTGCAACTTGATGCATTGGTCGCATACACACACTGTCACGGTCTACATGATGTAGACTACGCTACATACTTCGCATCAACAGGTTTCTCAGCTCACCTTTTGACCTCGCAAGTTCAGTCTAAACAACAAAGAATAATCCTACTTTCATGTCAATACTGTGTGTCGATCCTCCATGGTCCCATCAACTTTTATCTTCCTTTTATGTTTTACTATTTTGTATCCCGCCCTGAAAATAATCGTTTTTCTCTTCGCCCTTCCCTTTCTTCATACTCGGCCCTAGACAGAATGGGGGTGGCCGTCTATATATATACATATGAAAAATTTTCATCTCGCTCTTTGCGCTCGCTTCAATATTGTTTAGTTAAAATTAGATGACAATCCTGTTCATGATTACCACATGTGCTTAGAATGTCAAAATTTAGGTCAGAATATCAATCACTTGGGCTTAAAAAGTGATTGATATTCTGAACTAAAATTCTGACATTCTAAGCACTTTTGGTAATCATGAACAGGATTGCATTACGAAAATCTCCCGTTAAAAGCTCTCCGAGTTAGCCCTGGCAAACTCGGAATTGAAACATTGACTTCTCTGCAGCACCCCCAAGAAACCTTATCTGTCCCCCTACCGCAGAATGCCCTCGGGTGCGATAAGGGCTTGATAACCACAGAATATACAACTACTAGCTGAATTCCGACTGAGCTGCATCATGAAACTCTCCTGTAACAAAAGTTGTCTCTTATAATGGAAAAGTTGTTAACAAGAATTTGTATCCCAGATTAATGAAAATGTGACTGGTGATAGATGAAATATACTCAAGAATCCTCTAAACACAGACATGATCAACTTGCATTTCGAAGGGTGTAGCCAAAATATGTTGTTTACACAATAGTCATCGCCCATCACTGGTTCTTGGCTGTGGTTTTTAGTTTTACCGCAAGTGCAGATTAATCTGACTGGCTCGAATTTCTGGACATTATGATTCGTTTTCTTGTTAGTTATTTCATGTTCATTTTATAAACAAGACTTCTAAAATTGATAGCTACCCCAGATATAACTTTGAATGGCTGAAAAGGACCGAGTATAAGCCAAGATATGTTATATTCAGTGTATATGTCTCTCTGCTCTTCATGTGTCCGTATCGAACGGACGCGTTTGGCCTCGTTTAAATTGAAACATTGACTTCCGAGTTTCCCATGTAGAAAATCTTCGGGAACTCGGAAGTCAGTGTTTCAATCTGAAAGACAGCAAACTCGTTATCATTTACTAGTCTAATTCAAAGACCAGACTACTGTTCTATAAATGTATTTTTGGTTTCTTATGTAAATGAGAGGGGTGTAAATCACTTCACAACTTTTAATTAAATGATGGAATTATGAGGTTTAGCGTGGCAATGATAATACTCCTAAAAAAATATTTCTTAAAGTATGAAAATGAGATCGCAATAGATATACTCATTAATTGCACAGATGGAAAGTGGAGTCGATAGTGAAACAGCTAGGAGAATGAGGAAGAAGGATCTGAGGCAGAAGGGAAGAAGAAGCAGAAGAGGAAGCAGAGAGAGAAGTAGATAAAGAAGAAAAAAGGATCACGGATGATGATATCAAGCTTAAAGGGATGGTTCGGGCTGAAAATATTGATATTTTAATACATAGAGTAGAATTCATTGAAGAAAATGCCGAAAATTTCATCAAAATCGGATGACAAATAATAAAGTTATTAAGTTTAAAGTTTAGCAATATTTCGTGAAAACAGTCGCCATGAATTTTCATTACATGGGCTGATGATGTCACATCCCCACTTTCCGTTTTCTTATGTTATGACATAAAAACAAAATTTTTTCATTATTTCATACTTGTGTGAATAATATTATCTCCCTTGTAATACAATAAGTTGCATCAATAAATATATAATGCACTAAATCAGTTGTCAATCTAATTTTTCTAGTTCTTGAAGGAAAAAATTGAATAAATCTAATTTCATATAATAGAATACAAAAGAACAAGTGGGGATGTGACATCATCACCCCACCTAATGAATATTCATGATGACTGTTTTCACAAAATATTGCTAAACTTTAAAATTCAACAACTTTATTATTAGTTGTCCAATTTTGATGAAATTTTCGGCATTTTGCTCAGTGAATTCTACTCAATTTATTAAGTTATAAATACTTTCACCTGGACCATCCCTTTAAGAGTATGGAAGAAAGGGGGAAAGAGGAAGAGAGAGAGAGTATGTAGATGGGGTGGGGAGAGCCCGGGGGAGAGATGGACAGGTAGGAGAGAGAGAGCTAGATGAAGAACTATAAATCGCGCCTACAAAATGTCTGAGTACAAGACTATCCAACCTATTAAATTTGTTTCGTTGATGTGGTTAACTGTTGCCCACAAGGGACTACTTGTGTTTACTTTCTTTGATAAGCTTCTTCGAGTTGGAACTCTCCCCTCTTCCAAAGGCAATGACTCAAAGTTTAAACGAGAGGGTTTCGTCATATGTGTCATCATAGATATCTCTGATTGTCATCTACCTAACAATATTGATGCGAGCGCAAAGAGCGAGGTGGCCGTCAAATCAAACTCGGCCCTTGCCCTTCTTTGGGATTCTCGTATCTCTTTTACTTTAGTCTTGGAGTACTTTCAGATTCATGACATTAGATTCCGAAAGTAAGCCGTATTGGGCAATCCTTTGCTTCGTCATTCACGTTCGATAATCCAAGTGTCTGAATCCTTATTCACGTACGATACAATCATGGAGCTATAGCTCCATATAATATACTTTCCAGTGTGTGCTATCGCTAATAGTGGATTATGTCTAAAGTAAACGTGCATGCAGAGCGCAAGCATATCGCTAGCTAGTCCTCCTCCTGGACTGTTGGTATTTTGTACGATACGACTACCAAACACAACACACTACATCCCCATAACACGCATACACACACCCCCTGAATAGTCACACGAAACAACATTTTTTTTCGGGGAAAGTCAATCAGTGGGTTAGGTGAATCACTGGGGGTAAGTGAATCAGTGGAGGGCGTGTGTGTGTTGGTTATGTGTGCGCGTGGGGGTACCGGTACGGTCCGATAAGGTTTGCCCCTGGTTTGCCCAATCAATAAAAATCGTCCAGGACGTGGACTAATCGCTAGCCGGCTAGCATCGGCTCATTGAGCTTGCACGCAACGTTCGGTGTTTGCTTCTACTCAGCTACTTCTGCACACAGCGCTGCACTTTGTTGATACGGCGCATGCGCCATGACGTATTTCATCAATATGCATGAGGTTGTAATGAATATGCATGATTCGAACGGTGTTCTAATATCAATTTATTTGTTAACTCGAGAGGGCGGAAACAAAATATATCGGTTCAACGATATCTTATGATATATATTTCACCCCTCAATATCATGAAAACAGAAGAGTTATACCAATTTCTTTTGAGTGATAAAGTAGAGCATTGATATATATATTTAATGAAAATAATATCTTTACAATTGATTCACTGACCTTGTCTGAGATCAACCAATCATACACTATACCTTTAAGTAATCGAAGGCAATATGTCAATTTTAACAGTTGCAACTCTGATTCTCTTTTAGTTCGGGGTGGTGTCCCTCACGGTTCCATTTTAGGCCCACTTTTATTTTTACTCTATATTAACGACATTATTAGAACCTCCTCTATTTTGTCCTTTGTTTTATTTGCTTACGACACCAATTTGATTTTTTTCTCATAAAGACCTTAATTCATTAAACAATACCGTAAATTGTGAAATTGATAAAGTATCAAACTGGTTCAAAGCCAATAAACTCTCCCTTAATACAAAAAGGCACATTTTATGTATTTCAGACACCATTCCAATAACATTGACACACCAATTTACATTAACATTGACGGCAACCCCCTAGAACAGAAAAAACAATCTAAATTTTTAGGTGTGATTATGGATGAATCTTTGACTTGGAATCAACACATACACCATGTTACAATGTCGGTTTCCAAAAGTATTGGGATAATTACCAAGTTAAAATTCACTCTTCCTGACAAAACTTTATTCTTGTTATACAATTCGTTAGTCCTCCCTTATATAACATATTGTAATGTCGTCTGGGCAAATTGTGGTTCTTTTAACTACAAAAAAGAGCAATCCATATGTGGACAGGGTCACATTACTTGGCTCATTCTGACCCATTGTTTCATAAATTCAAAACTTTAAAAATCTTTGATATCAATACGATTCAAGTAGCTATCTTTATGTTCAAATATTTTAATAATGAACTTCCTCTGTCCTTTAATAATATGTTTAGGTTTAACAGGTCTGTTCATTCCTACCCAACCCGCACATCAGGAAACCTCCATCTCACCGACCCCAAGTTATTAACTTTCCAGACAATATTAAGTCATGTTCAACAATATACTCATTTAAAGCTATTAAAAGAACAAGTGGAACGCCTCTGGCAGTCTTGCCTGCATTACGCGATTTAATATAGCAGCAGTGCTAACTTTGAAAACTACTATAAAATAATCATTCACAAAAACATCATTCATATAATGACATAATACCACGTTCATTGACCATAAATGACATTTGAACAGTGACTTAAGACTTGTCAACTACACCCATGTCCACATTTCATTCACTCTATCTATAAACTTTCAAAGTTATGATGGCAGTTCAACAATTACCCCAACATTGCCTAAGTTTATTGACCTTAACTGACCTTTGACCTTGGTTTTGTGACCTGAAACTCACAGGGGATGTTCAGTGATACTTGATTACTCTTATATCCCAAGTTTTATGAACTAGATCCATAAACTTTCAGAGTTACGATGGTAATTCAACAAATACCCCCAACACGGCCAAAGTTCATTGACCTTTAATGACCTTTGACCATGGTCATGTGACCTGAAACTCGTACAGGATGTTCAGTGATACTTGATTACTCTTTTGTCCAAGTTTTATGAACTAGATCCGTAAACTTCAGAGTTAGGATGGTAATTTAACAAATACCCCCAACACGGCCAAAGTTCATTGACCTTAAATGACCATTGACCATGGTCATGTGACCTGAAACTCGCACAGGATATTCAGTGGTACTTAATTAAGCTAATGACTAAGTTTCATGGACTAGATCCATAAATTTTCAAAGTTATGATGGTAATTCAACAAATACCCCCAACTTGACCAAAGTTCATTGACCCTAAATGACCTTTGACCTGAAACTCAAGCAGAATGTTCACTTTTACTTGATTAACCTTATGCCCAAGCTTCATGAACTAGGTCCATATACTTTCTAAGTTATGATGTCATTTCAAAAACTTAACCTTTGGTTAAGATTTTGAAAATAATTCTCCCAACATGGTCAAAGTTCATTGACGCTAAATGACCTTTGACCTTGGTCATGTGACCTGAAACTCAGGCAGGATGTTCAGTAATACTTGATTAACCTGCTGTCCAAGTTTCATGAACTAAGTCCATAGACTTTCTAAGTTATGATGTCATTTCAAAAACAAGATTTGATGTTGACGCCGCCGTCGGAAAAGCGGCGCCTATAGTCTCGCTCTGCTATGCAGGCGAGACAAAAACCATTGAATCATATGCATCCCCCTCTTCAAGTTAATTATTCAACTGCCCTTTCACCTGCACCTGCACCTGCATTGCACCCACTTGATCAATGAAGAAAGACATTTATATACTTTTTTACCAGGCCGCCATCATTTTCAAGCTTAACCACTCACGATGGCGGTCTCCTGCATTCTTTTTAAACTGTTATTTTCTTTTAATTGAATATTGCTTCTTGTTGATATTTATTTTTCATTGCTTTATTATGACTATTGCTTTATTGTTTTGTAAAACTCAAATGTATCACCTAGATGTTATGTTGCATATTTATCTTGAATGCAGAAATAAAATAAAATCAATCAATCAAAAAATAGAACATTCTGAGTTTTTGCAATCATTAAAAAGATGTGTATCTAACTGAAAAATTATCATGAGCACGAAGTGTAAGCTGAAATATACTGACCAGAAAAGGAACCTGGATTTAGTGACTCATGATTAGTAAACATCGAATAATGTGAGTGCGAAGCGCGAGCTAAAAGATATTCCAGCCTAAAAACCAGACATTCTAAGCCTTTTTATAACCAGAAACGGTGAGTGAGTACCTTACTAAACAATAACTAATAGCAATAAAAAAAAAATTGGGGATTTTCTTATCTAAAATATATACTTTATAAAGGGTATTTAATTTTAAACAAGTGGAGCACCTCTGGCAGTCTCACCTGAATCGCGCAATTCCATATAGAAGCAGTGCTGATTTTGAAAACTACTATAAAATAATTATTCATAAAAAACATTCATATAATGATACAATACTACGTTCGTTGACAATAAATGACATTTGACCTTGATCATGCGACCTAAGACTTGTCTGTGATACTTGATTACCCCTATATCCACATTTTATAAACTATATGTCTATAAACTTTGAAAGTTATGACAGCAATCTAATAATTACCTCCAAAATGGCCAGAGTATAAAGACCTTTGACTTTGGTAATGTGACCTGAAACGCGCATAGGATGTTCAATGATACTTGATTACTCTTATGTCCAAGTTTCATGAATCAGATCCATAATCATTCAAAGTTATGATCGTAATTCAACAAATACACCCAACTTGACCAAAGTTTGTTGACCTTAAATGACCTTTGACCTTGATCATGTGACCTGAAACTCACACAGGATGTTTAATGGTACTTGATTACTCTTATGTCCAAGTTTTATGAACTAGACCAATAAACTTTCAAAGTTATGATGGTAATTCAACATATACCCCCATTATGGCCAAAGTTCATTGACCTTTGACCTTGGTCATGTGGCCTGAAATGCGCACAGGATATTCAGTGATGTTCAGTGATACTTGATTACTCTTATGTCCAAGTTTTATGAACTAGACCAATTAACTTTGAAAGTTATGATGGTACATGTAATTCAACAAATACCCCCAATTTGGCCAAAGTTCATTGACTCTAAATGACCTTTGACCTTAATCATGTGACCTGAAACTTGCACAAGATGTTCAGTGATACTTGATTACTCTTATGTCCAAGTTTCATGAATCAGATCCATAAACTTTCAAAGTTATGATGGTAACTCAACAGATACCCCCAATTTGGCCAAAGTTCATTGACCCTAAATGACCTTTGACTTTGGTCATGTGACCTGAAACTCGCACAGGATGTTCAATGATACTTGATTACTCTTATGTCCAAGGTTCATGAATCAGATCCATAAACTTTCAAAGTTACAACGGTAATTCAACAGATACCCCCAACATGGCCAAAGTCCTTTGACCTTGGTTATGTAACCTGAAACTGAAAGTTTCATGAACTAGGTCCATATACTTTCTAAGTTATGCTGTCATTTAAAAAACTTAACCTTCGGTTAAGATGTGGTCTTGACGCCGCCGCCGCTGTCGGAAAAGCGGCCCCTCTATAGTCTCATTCTGCTATGCAGGTGAGACAAAAACGGGTAAGGGCGAAACCCACCTGACCACAGACCAAAATAGATCAGAAGGATAAAATTCCCTTACAGCCCACATTTCTAAATGCATGACGATCTTTATATTGTTTGGATGTGCGACAAGGCAAACTGCCCATTTGTGTTCTGTTATATAAATCGACATTAAATTCATGTAAGCAAAATAATTCCAAATGTCCATATATTATCTGACAAATCTACATCCGTTATTCCATTCGGAACGAGCTGTACACTCCAATAAAACACAAATCAACTCTGAATGATACCTAAAGTATCTTCAATCTCGACCTTCTCCATTGCATGTGTTTAAACAGCATTCAAACAGTGTTTGATCCAAACATAACGTTTACATGAGTGGTTGTTGGGGAGGTGGGAGAATTACAAGCAAATATTTTGTACGTTCATCTCCGTTGAAATCGAAGACCAAAACATGCGCGCGCAAAAACATGCATGCTCCTTGCGCCCAGTACAAATTATTGTCATTATGCGCATAAACCATACAGTCTGGTGCGCCATGTGACATATCACCTCGTCAACCATGCCAATCCATATTAACAAGGCAAAAGCGATTTAGTGTCTCGCCCACTTATAAAATAACTTATGAAAATAACCAGAAATATTGTGATTTTCGAGGACACGCAAAAGAATTGTATCGAAACTTCATTGTGAAATGACTGGGATGGAATAACACTTGTCATAAGAGCCTTGCACGTAAACTTTAATGTTGACCTGAAAATGACCTTTGACCTTAACATGTGACCTCCGACTGCAGCATAACATGCACGTCCCCCATATCCATCTACCATCCAAGTTTGGTTGAAAAGTGACTTACGGTTGCGGAGTTAGGTGTCATAAGAGTCTTGCATGTAAACTTTAACGTTGACCTGAAAATGACCTTTGACCTTACCCTGTGACCTCCGACTGCAGCATAACATGCAGGTCCCCCAAGTCCATCTACCGTCCAAGTTTGGTTGAAAAGTGACTTACGGTTGCGGAGTTAGGTGTCATAAGAGTCTTGCATGTAAACTTTAACGTTGACCTGAAAATGACCTTTGACCTTACCCTGTGACCTCCGACTGCAGCATAACATGCAGGTCCCCCAAGTCCATCTACCATCCAAGTTTGGTTGAAAAGTGACTTACGGTTGCGGAGCTATGTGTCATAAGGTTTATGACGGACGACATTTGGATACCTAAGCCTCGCCTCACCTCTGGTGGGCGAGACAAAAAGGGGGCCTTATTTACCCCCCTCTCCGCTACACTTTTTACATGGTTACATGTAGTATAGTATCCCATATCTTGTAAATCTATTGAATTATCTATAATTATTTTACACACCCAACTGAATGTTTCCACCATGTCCACTGGCTGTTCCCAAATTTGTCTATTATAATGTACATTTGATATTCATATTTTGTTTATTTTGATATATACATAGGTAAATAGAAGCATTTATTTTCAAGAACTCATTTGTTATATGCTCTTTTAATTGAACTACTCGGGCACTTCTTTTTTTAAATCCAAATACTCCTTTATGACAAAATATTATTTCATTATGACAAATCATACCTACCTGGATAATTTCATACTTGTTTCTTACATAAACAGTACTTGAATGTCAAAACAATGCTAAATAATGTTTTTCAAGATGTCATTTTCCGTAATTGTTGAACTGTTCTGAATAACTTTAGTTGCACTGACTTAGAAACATGTATCCCAATATATTTTGTTTCTTCCTTAGTTTTCCATTTGTTGCATTATAATTACTATTACCGATAATTTTTTTCCATCTTTGTTAAAAACCCAACCTCTTTGACTTTGTTCCTGTCTCCCTCTCTTCCTTTTATTTCATTCTGTCTTTCGTTCCAACATGTTTTCACTACATGTACTTTATTCTATCTCTGAGGCTTTCTTCTCATATGCTGGGTATTTCAATTAATTTCATATATGTATAATTATTTTGTAGAACAATTTCATTTTGATATTTGCCTATTATATTCCAACTTGTATATTTTTAAAATGTCTGTATACCATTTGTAAACTGAATGTAATTCAGCCTTTGGCTGCTATTTTCAGTGAATATTGAAATAAATAAACCATTCAATCAAATAAAAAGTATACTGCAATGATGCCCAAGACTTCTGGAAAAAGAAACGTAAAATAATCACTGCGGATAAAAAAAATTAAAGGACAAGTCCACCCCCCAAAAAGGTTGATTTGAATAAAAAGAGAAAAATCCAACAAGCATAACACTGAAAATTTAATCAAAGTCGGATGTAAAATAAGAAAGTTATGACATTCTAAAGTTTCGCATGATTTCACAAAACAGTTATATACACATCCTGGCTGGTATGCAAATGAGGAGACTGTGACGTCATCCACTCACTATTTCTTTTGTATTTTATTATATGAAATATGAAATATTATAATTTTCTCCTCATTGTCAAGTGATACAACGATTAATTCCTCCCTGAACATGTGGAATTAGATTTTTTTAATACTATATGGTTCAGTCAAGTTGGTCCTTATTGTCAAATCTATAAAAAATGAATAATTCAAACAATAAATAACAAAAGAAATAGTGAGTGATGGACATCATCGACTGACTCACCTAGTTGTGCATATCACTGTTTTGTGAAAAATAAGCGAAACTTTAAAATGTCATAACTTTCTTATTTTACATCCGATTTTGATGAAATTTTCAGCACTCTGCTGGTTTGATTTTTCTCTATTTATTTAAGTCAGCATTTTCCTGGGGTGGATTTGACCTTTAATCCAGTACTGAATAGACTCTGGATAAACACTGTATTCAATCTACGGTCCAGTGATCAAGAAACATGGAGGTACAGACTACAGACCACCACAGGCAGCAAAATTTGTGACTGATCAATTGGCTTGAGAAGTCCACAGGAGTGGACGACGGCTCGCCCCAAATAATCATTAGGTTGGTTGAAGCTTAATTATTTAGGTTACTAATTTTTTTTTTTCTTGGACGTGTGCGCTGAATCCAGACCATTATTATTATCATTATCCTTATTATATTAAAGTTGAAATTATTCAACTTATTATGATAACATGTATTTACCAGGGAATAATTTTCCTGGTATCGCTTCGCAATTTGCTCCACATTTTTTAAAGACTGCTACTCATACAGTCTTTTGTAGAGCATATTTTTACATCTATAGGACTGTACATTAATTAGTTGAGAGCTTTTCTTATATGATCAAAATGGTATTCAAATTTGTAAAGCAAAATTATTCCGTTTACCAATCATGATCTGCTCAAGATGTTCAAACATAAACCAAGCTTATCTGGGTGATACTTTAAAATTACAATTTTTCATAGCATTCAAGGAATTCCTCCCTACTGGTAACCATGGGTAGAGAGAGGCTAATGTACATAAATGCTTTGTCAAAGACCAACATACACTGTATTCATACCACTGTATATTTCATGTAGTCGTCCAGATTCTTAATCTCAAAGGTTGTTGCTATACTGATGGAAGGTACGACTGGTTTGGTATTATCAGTACATCTGAGGTTAGTCTGAGCAGTCACAGCCAGGGTCTCCTTACTAATATCTTCAGGGTAATCTCTAGTGTCTGCGAATGTTCGTCTCATGTCTTCCCCATCAAGGCCGACAGCCAACGCAGCTGGTACTCTGGATTCACGCTTGCTTGATTGGTCCGCCATCTTGTATAATCTAAGATCAAAGTTGAAAATTGTTTGTCTACAAATGCAACTTTGAAAATCACCTGCCTGAAATAACAAAATTATCAGTGAACCGATTACAAAATATTTGAATATTATGTTCATTACAATTTTCTTGTTGGTTACTCCAACGTTGTAAGTTCAATGCCCTGAAAAGTGACAGGAATTACAAGAATCTCAATATAATATCTACCTATAGAATTTAGTTAAGTCATGTAGGCACCAGGCTATCGTGGTGACTCATACTGATCTTCGATTTTGTGGAAAGCGCATTGGACCCACTTGTAATAGAGACTGCTTTTGGGGAAAGCAAACTTGTATTCTGCCAAGCCTTCTTAGCCCGAGCAACTTAAGGCCAACGGAAAGTGACATAATGGCTTTGCAATAAAACAATTTCAAGTGACAATTACATCATGTCTGCTGGTCACAAATCTTGTTCTACTCTTGGTGATTATTAAATAGGCCTATACTCCCCATCCCCACCTCTTTCTGGAAAAGAAAATAACCCTAACCTAGGGTCACACAGGCCTATTATTCAACTGGCAGGCAAAATATATTCATTCGAGCCAACCCATTCTCAGTTTTTAAATTTGATATTGCTGATTGACAACAAGGCAAAAGCGATTTTGTGTCTCGCCCACTCATGAAAACAACCAGAAATATCGTGACTTGCGAGGGCACGCAACAAAATTGTATCGAAACTTCATTGTGAAATGACTGGGATGGAATAACACTTGTCATAAGAGTCTTACATGTAAACTTTAATGTTGACCTAAAAATGAACTTTGACCATACCATGTGACCTCCCAACACAATAGCATGCAGGTCCCCTAAGTACATCTACCTTCCAAGTTTGGTTGAAAAGTGATTTACGGTTGCAGAGTTATGTGTCATAAGAGTCTTGCACGAAAACTTTAACGTTGACCTGAAAATGACCTTTGACCTTATCATGTGACCTTCGACTTCAGCATAACATGCAGGTCCCCAAGTCCATCTACCATCCAAGTTTGGTTGAAAAGCGACTTACTGTTGCGGAGTTAGGTGTCATAAGAGTCTTGCATGTAAACTTAAACGTTGACCTGAAAATGACCTTTGACCTTACCATGTGACCTCCGACTGCAGTATAACATGCAGGTCCCCCCCCCCCCCAGTCCATCTACCATCCAAGTTTGGTTGAAAAGTGACTTATGGTTGCAGAGTTATGTGTCATAAAAGAGTCTTGCACGAAAAATTTAACGTTGACCTGAAAATGACCTTTGACCTTATCATGTGACCTTCGACTGCAGCATAACATGCAGGTCCCCCAAGTCCATCTACCATCCAAGTTTGGTTGAAAAGCGACTTACTGTTACGGAGTTAGGTGTCATAAGAGTCTTGCATGTAAACTTAAACGTTGACCTGAAAATGACCTTTGACCTTACCATGTGACCTCCGACTGCAGCATAACATGCAGGTCCCCCAAGTCCATCTACCATCCAAGTTTGGTTGAAAAGTGACTTACGGTTGTGGAGTTATGTGTCATAAGGTTTGTGACGGACGGACGACAGAGACAAAAAGTCCAGAAAAATAAATGAAGTGGAAAGACATCTAATTTGCATAAATCCAAAATGGAGGCCATCGTGAGAACTTTTCATTTTTACAAATGATAGTAAAAACACTCGTCTTATCATAGCACTTTTAAAAATAATGATTAAAGCATTTAACTTTCACCAGTTTTATATCTTACCATGGGCTTCATTTAAAAATTCTAATGCAATTCAGATTTGACCTCTCCTGACCTCTGGAGGACAATGACCTTAACCCTTTGCGTGCGGGCCCGCGAAACCGGATACCTCTCCCTGTGGCGAAGCCGTTTTGGTACATTGCTGGTATTTGGATCTGTGGTGGTGTTTTCTTAAACAATTGCTTATTGCGCCAAACTGAAGTATTTTCAGGATTTTTAGTAAATGTAAAGATGAAAGATCAGACATTTTTCTATCTAGAAATGAAGGTTTCGCTTCTCAAATCAACAGAATAGTTAAGAAATTTACTAGAAAATAGTCGTGTTATTTTGTCAATTCTTCGCTTTTTCCCAAGTCAATAGGCACTGTGTACAAAAATGCGTAAGGGCATTCAGCACGCACGGACGGGTAGGGTTCGATCGATACCGCTTTGTTGTCTGCTCTAGTGCTTTTTTCTTTGCCTATTGTCATGCTACTCATAAATGGTCTCTTTAGCCCCTTGTATAGAGATCATTTGCAAAGTGTATAATTACGACGATAATCCGTTTTGGGTGAAATCACAGCATACCAAATACCTTTATTTTCCAGAATGAATAAAAAAGGGTAAATATTCCCTTGCAAGTACAATGATGATGCTGCGCAACGAAAGTCCGAGACTAATTTGTGATTTTTGGCTTCTGGGCTTCAAGACGGTGGCCTCAATGTTTCACTAAAAATCGCCTTTGGTTTCTTCTTTTCATGAATTATTGTTTGTAATAAAAATACTTTTGTTCCTGAAGATTGCATACCAGTATTCGATCTGTTTTCCTGTTGCAATTTCAAAGAGTGAAGGGGACAAAATTAATGTGACTCGAATAGTGGATCTGACATCATACCTCCCAACGCTCTCCTCTTCTCGTTCTATGTTTCATTTTTCTATCTCCCTTTTCTCTCCAAAAATAACCATGCTACCGATTACTGTTCGTCACAATGAGAGAAAGTAAATTATTTTAATCTCTTGAAATTGTAGCATCTAAATTAAAAGTGTTTTATTTTGTTCTTTCATTTTATTCATTTTTTAACCGTTCTGGGTTTTTTCACAACCGAAAACAAAAGTAATAAATAAATCACGAAAGATTTATATCCCGTTTTGTCTCTATCTTTTTAATCGTTCAAGTAAATAGTACAGAGGCGTTGGAGTCTGTAGGAGGCGTCAGTCCACCCCCCCCCCCTCCATTCAGCAAAAGTATACAAAAGCGCAAAGTCCATAAACTTGTGATTTTGTTTTGGCCGGATCACTCCCTCCCACATTCAGCTAATCTATAATTCTTTATAAGTAAATATTCATGCAATAGCAAAAGCGCTAATTATGGTTTACATTATACCTGTTCAAATGGTCTATTTCCTCTTTTTTCCCCTCTCATCCTTCTGTCGTTTCATCATTCTCCTATACATGTATCTCGATTTGCATTTTCTATTCTTTTTTTAATCTCACTTGCATCTTCTTCCATCCCTATGTGTATCATCACCCAGGGGAAATTGTATTTTTTATGAAGAAAGCACTGTCATGCTCAAGAAGAAAATGTTCTTGCCATGTCTTATAAGCGCCTGCATGTTTTGTCAATAAGTGAGTAAACATTGTCTTTTTTTAATTTTACTGTCATAATATGAAAAGCAGTATTCCTAAGAGATTTTTGTATTGCTAAATACGAAAAGCATTCAGTAGGTCATCCTGACGAAATACACTAATCTTCCTTTTATTCAGGGCGTTGGCTATTTGTCTCTTGCTCTTTTTATAAGGAATTTGTTTGAGCGTCCGCCATGACTTTCTTTTGTTTTGAGTGCCTAGATCAAGAACTGCGTAGACGTTTTCACTTTCAAAAGAGCAGAGGATAAACGGTGTTCTAAATAATTGCTTTATTTTCTGTTTATTTCCTTTGAAATAGAAGACAAAAATAAGACCAATAAGATGAGAGAACGGGAAAAAGCGGGAGAAATTATTGCGCGTTTGTCAATATAAAATGTATTTATAAAACGGTACCAATTAGGGATTTCTTCGTTTTCCCTTTCTCTGGTTTATAACCTGTAACTAAATGTATTTTCTACCGCTTTCATTCCCTTTCTTATATCTATCGTCTTTATATATCCCCTCCCTTCTACACCCTTTTTTCTCTGAGTTCTTCTCATTTAAATTATATCTCTATCGTCTTCCTTCTCCCTGATTTGGATTACTAGGTATATACCCGCCCCCATCCCCCTCAATCCTTTCTCTCTATTTTTTTCTTCTCAGTACCTGTCATTTTACATTACATCTTACGTCTCCCCCTCTCTCTCTTCATCGGAAACGGTTCCGAGAGTATGCCTCGATTTTGCCAACTTGTATTGATCGGAGATGGTTGCATTTGTGGGCCTCTCGTCCAATTGCATCGTGGTCATCATGTCAAGAATTTGAGGGTCCCCCCCCCCCCCGTTTCTTAAATTAATATCCCGAAAAACCTTTTAAAATCACTATTGTAACTGTCACTTCACAATAAATTTTATATCATCTTCCATTTTCTATATTGATAACGTAGGTAGATATCTTTCGCAAAAGACAAAATGATGATGAGGATCATCGTATAAAACTGCGCGACTATACTATTTTTTGTGAACTTGGGACTTAGGGTTATGGCAAGACAGAGGCCTTAATCTTTCACTAAAAGACATTTTTGATATTTTTTCATAAATTATATGTCTCATTTAATTCGATTTTCCACGCAGCTATAATAATAAACTAATTTTGTTCCTAAAGTTTGCGCAGTGTTTTTTTTTTTGTTCTTTCGTTTTGTTCTATTTTTAATTTGTCTCCTTGATTTCACAACCGAAAACAAAGTAATAAATAAATCATAAAAAACATTCCTAATAGTTAGAATTCATTTTGTCTCTTTCGTTTTAATCTTTCTATCTAATAGTACAGAGGCTGCAGAGTTGGTAGGAAGTTTCAGTCCTCACCCCACTCGCCCTCTTAACTCCCCCCCCCCTCTCTCTCTCTCTCTCCCTCTCCCCCCCCCCACCACAAAGCCCCTTGCTCATTTCTCTTATCTCACCTTGACCTTAATTAATTAATCTTAACTATCTGGCGGTACAGTCAAACGTAACTGGTCGCCATCATAGTTTCATCCCCAACAAACACGGAACAAACAATAACAACAATTCTGTTTTTCGACCCAACATCATTCCTTTCAATACGCGTAAGGCCATACGTGGGCATGCACAAACAACGTGGGTTCACAAAACAGACCCGCTTCGGACTGAAATTGTGATTAAAATAAAAATGTTATAAATATAACAAAAATATTGGTATAATAAAGGATATTTGATTAACGGAAAAACATCCATCGCTAATTCATAAGAATTCTGGAAAAGATTTGAACGAGGTGTTTATCAACGGTAATCAAGAGGAATTAGTGTATGGATGAATGGCGTTCGAGCGTTAGCCGGTGAGGGCGCGGGCCAAATCTGGCAGTACGGCGTCGTCATAGAGATGTATACTAATTACGCTAGAGTGCGGAGTCGCCATAGGCGCGCGTACTTAACGTCTGTGATTGCGCGGAGCATGGTCGGCCATTGCTCGATAGGTCTAGATTCGCAAAAGTACCCGGATGTACCCATAGCTCGTACGTTGTAACGCTGAGAAAAGGGATGCTGTCTCCGGCTTTTATCTTGAAGAAAGGAATCCAACCTCATTACAATTGAAAATATGAAAGAAAAATTGTATCTCAATAAACTATTAGTGTGATTACATGGGAATTCTGCTATTAATTTGTCTTTTTATCTGGATTCTCGGGATGAAATTCTCTATACAGTGCATTTACGATTACCTGACACTGATGCCTATTAGGCCTATATATAATAATATATAACAGTATTGATAATGTGACATAAATAAGTAGAAAAAAATAAAACATACAACATTAAAAGTAAATTTTGACAATCATTTCAAAAGACAGTGAATTAGCCCATCTTCTCCGGACTTCCCTATCTTTGGCTTTAATGATACATCATCCTTTGGCACATTCCTTCGTCCACATGATTCCGTGTTCTCATGACCAATTTTTTTATGATGGATATAATTTTGTAAATTTAATTCATTTCAACTCTATTCGTTTCACTTCACCTCAATTCATTTTTTTTTTCATTCAAACATAATACAAAGTAATATATATCGGATAGGCCCTACAATTTTACAGATGATTATTCTTATCTCGTAAAAAAAAAACAGTAGGCCTATAAAATTGAGCATAAATGACCAACTGCATGAAACTTGCATTAATTTGTATGAAGTATATACTAGTTTGTTTTAAATGTACAATAATTTGTATAAGTGTTTTGATCTTTGATTACTATTTTATTAGCAAGTATAGAGTATTTAAAGGGCATCTTATTAATTTTACATCATGGTGAGCCTCCCGTTACACCATCAATGGTAAAACTATATTGGGTTTTCAGTGCACTTGTTAATTTTTTTTCTCATAGGAACATGATAAATTCCCTAAATCTGCAGGCCTATATCGCACCGAAAATGAAATTGTTCAAAAAATTTGCTTTTAATACCCTTCTATTTAAGTTAGAATCGGTTTATTTTATTCGCTTTTTAGGGGGTGGGGTGTAATTAAAGTGACATACGCACCCGGAAGAAAATTCACAATCAAAATAAAAGTATACAAGTACAGGGGGCTCGACTGGACCCCTCCCTGACAGGTATCACTTGAGGTTAAAATTAGGATCACTCAACAGCCAACAATAATTGTATTATCTTATTCCAAGTATTTGTTAGTTTTACAATAGGCCTATTATTGCTTGATATGTTTGGTTTTTGTACTCACAATTTTGCAAAACTTTTTTATTTTAAGTTTTATTAAGATTGCAATAGATGTATCTCAGGATATTTGTTATCAATTGGTTTTATACACTCAGTTGTAGTAATAATATTCTTTGTAGTATAGTACAAATTGTAATTATAACTCACTCCCGCTCTGTTTCTTCTCCTCTCCTCCTTCTTCCATACCTTAATTATTATTCGATCCTTGATTTGTTCACATAATTTGTCAAATCAAAGGATTAAACACCAGCGATATGTCAACAGAGTATTTCAGCCGATCAGTATATTATTTCAGCTGGGGGGGGGGGGGGGGGGTCAAATCTAGATTTTCCAGAAAATCAAAGAGAAACTCTTTTATGTTGCGTTAAACACGCATTGTAATTTGTTTATCATGTTATTTGCAAGGCAATACTGTAAAAATAATTTCCCCCATTAGGCCTCCTGTACATTACAAAATTGTACAACTGCATGCGCGTTTTTGATATGCAAATTTTGCTGTCAACAAACTTTTCTACATTGATTTGCACTTAAGTAATTAAAATGATCTGATGGTTGCCAACATTGGAAATCTAAATCATATAACTTATAGATTCATCAATGAACTGGACCAATGCGTAAATCATTTTCAAATATTATCAATAAAAAGTAATTTTATGACTCACGAGTTATTGTGATGACGGTTACATCGACATAAATCCATGGGGAAAAGGAGTTATGCCCATATGATTTCTATGGGTAGATCTATACATGTAATATGGAAAATAAATTATAACAAATATTCTAAAAAATGAAGAAATAAATTATCAGCATCATGGTTATTATGAAACTACTTGAAAAAAATGCAATTGTGTTTTTTATCAATATTGTGTCTCAGATCAGGCGCAGATCCAGGATTTTTCAAAAGGGGGAGCCGGGGGTGGATAATTCAAGGGGGGGTACACTTGTGTTTTAACGGCATTTAACATTACAAATTTTAACTGTGCCTCTCAAAATTGGGGGGGGGGTACAAGCCGGCTCTGCCCCCTCCCCCTTAGATCCGCCAGTGTCTCATATGCATTAGACACTGTTATATATGGCTAGCTGTAGGCCAAGTTAGGCTTTCCTGACTATATTTCTGAGGTCAACTTGAACACCATGTTAAATTTGTTAATCAGAACTCCCTAGAACAATATGCCCAGGCCTACATGTTATTTTTAATATTCATCCCTTCCAAATCATTAGAAAATAACAGTCACATTAGTGTAGCGAAATGTTATGACCAAAGCAAAAACAATTGGAGATGTATATCATTGGCCTGTATAGGCCTATTATGCGCTATTGATATTCCTATATAGGCATTTTTGTTCTCAGTTTAGTTAGATTTTTTGTTAATTTAAACTGTAATTCTGTACATTCAATAATATTTAACTTTTCCATTTGTTTTCGCGCTCATATGTCATCATTTTGTTCCGTTTCTGTGCTATCACAGTACATGGCCCATAGGTACTGTACACGCATGGCAGGCTGCGAAGACCTATCGAGTAATGGCGGCCGGTCTCCGCGTAATCACAGCGATTTGACGAAGTACGCCCTCTAGCGTTATTGGTATATATCTCTATGGGCGTCGTCCATTAAAGGGGAATCCAGCCTTGGCCATAAAATGTTGTGTTGGAAGGAGAAAAATAAATCAAGCAGATTGGTGAAAGTTTGAAAGAAATCGGACAATCAATAAGAAAGTTATAGCTGCTTTAAAATCGAGATCACTAATACGATGCAGATTTCAAATTGGTAACTTGGTAAGTAAATTATGACAAGGGGCAAGGACAACTTTCCCATAGACCATGTACTTTATTATCAGGGATTTGTGATTTTCTCCTAAGTAAGTACCCATTCCCCTGGGGCAGTAATCTAAATATAACCCTGGTAGTATATTGTTTATTGCTAAATAAATCCCCAGAAACACTGTTATTCCAGTCACTGATCATGCTTTTGGGCATTATCGTGATCCAAGTCCCCGGTGACTCGGATCCACGGACAAATTTTCACAACGTAAAACATGTCCTACCTGTCTCTACCAACCTCGTAGTTGTGTGTTACTTGTCTCTTTTCAGTCTCCACTTTATTGGCGTAATAAATCAGAATTTGCGGCATCATTCTCTATTGCTTTAGTTCGTAAACTATTACTTTTCATATAAATAAATCAGGATTATATTCATCTTTTTATGTTTCTTACAATATCAAATTTGCTTTATTTCGTCTTCGTTTTTACTAAATAAATCAATAAGCCCTATATCCTCTTCAGTCTCAATTGCTTTATTTCGTTGATTCCTTATTTCCTAAATAAATCAGAATTGCATCTACTTCTTTTCAATCTCTATTGCTTTATTCCGTTAACTAGTAATTTTCATATAAATAAATCAGGATTATATTCATCTTTTTTATGTTTCTCACAATATAAAATTTGCTTTATTTCGTCTACGTTTTTACTAAATAAATCAATAGGCCCTAGATCCCTCTTCAGTCTCCATTGCTTCATTTCGTTGATTCCTAATTTACTAAATAAATCAGGATTGCATCTACTTCTTTTTCAGTCCTTATAGCTTTATTTCGTCGTACTTTTTATGCTAAATAAATCTCTTTTCATATATATGTTTCTTATGATTTTGCTTTATTTCATCTATCACGTTTTTACTAAATAAATCAAATTGCATCTCCCTCTTAACAGTCTCCATTGCTTTATTTCGTTAGGTAAAAAGAATGTCTGCATAATTACTCCTCGTGATCCAAGTCCCCCCCTCTAAAATAAAAAGGCAATTAACCCCGTTGATATTCATCTACCCCTCATTTCCCTCCTCTTCAAAACCACTCTGCCACTTTTAGACAGTTTCCTAGAGATGATAATGAATATTTTTGATAATAAGAATCACTAAAGTCAATGAAAATCACATTAAAAACACTATTTAACTGTCTTATTACTCCTCGTGATCCGAGTCCCCTTCCCGTGTTAAGACTGTCCAATTTCTCATAGGAGGGGACTTGGATAACGAGGAATACTATTACTCGTGATCCAAGTCCCCTCTCCTAAAAATACAAAACGGCAATTAACCCGTTGATAATCATCTACCCCTAATTTCCCTCCTCTTCAAAACCACTCTGCCACTTTTAGACAGTTTCCTAGAGATGATAAATGAATATTTTCGATAATAAGAATCATTAAAATCAATGAAAATCACATTAAAAACACTATTTAACTGTCTTATTACTCCTCGTGATCCGAGTCCCCTTCCCGTGTTAAGACTGTCCAATTTCTCATAGGAGGGGACTTGGATAACGAGGAGTACTATTACTCGTGATCCAAGTCCCCTCTCCTAAAAATACAAAACGGCAATTAACCCGTTGATATTCATCTACCCCTCATTTCCCTCCTCTTCAAAACCACTCTGCCACTTTTAGACAGTTTCCTAGAGATGATAAATGAATATTTTCGATAATAAGAATCATTAAAATCAATGAAAATCACATTAAAAACACTATTTAACTGTCTTATTACTCCTCGTGATCCGAGTCCCCTTCCCGTGTTAAGACTGTCCAATTTCTCATAGGAGGGGACTTGGATAACGAGGAGTACTATTACTCGTGATCCAAGTCCCCTCTCCTAAAAATACAAAACGGCAATTAACCCGTTGATAATCATCTACCCCTCATTTCCCTCCTCTTCAAAACCACTCTGCCACTTTTAGACAATTTCCTAGAGATGATAAATGAATATTTTCGATAATAAGAATCATTAAAATCAATGAAAATCACATTAAAAACACTATTTAACTGTCTTATTACTCCTCGTGATCCGAGTCCCCTTCCCGTGTTAAGACTGTCCAATTTCTCATAGGAGGGGACTTGGATAACGAGGAGTACTATTACTCGTGATCCAAGTCCCCTCTCCTAAAAATACATAACGGCAATTAACCCGTTGATATTCATCTACCCCTCATTTCCCTCCTCTTCAAAACCACTCTGTCACTTTTAGACAGTTTCCTAGAGATGATAAATGAATATTTTCGATAATAAGAATCATTAAAATCAATGAAAATCACATTAAAAACACTATTCAACTGTCTAATTACTCCTCGTGATCCGAGTCCCCTTCCCGTGTTAAGACTGTCCAATTTCTCATAGGAGGGGACTTGGATAACGAGGAGTACTATTACTCGTTATCCGAGTCCCCTCCTATGCCTATGGGAAATTGGCAGTCTCAACACGGGAAGGGGACTCGGATCACGAGGAGTAATTAGACAGTTAAATAGTGTTTTTAATGTGATTAATTTTGTTTTATTTAGTGTTTTTGATCATTGTTTCATCAACTTGGAAGAATATACAGCCACAGGAGAGAAAAGAAAAAGACTATTAAAAAGTATTATTGTCGTTTGAAAAAGTGTCCGAGGGTGGTATTCTGAGATCCATTTTATCTCAGATAAAATAAAATATTTTATCTCTGTTAAAATCAGTGAGATAAAATACCCTTAAAATCTCTCCGAACTGGTATTCTGAGCACAATTTTATCTTCATTTTATCTCTGTAAGACACACCTATTTTGTAATCAATATCCAATTAGAAACGCGCTTTTATAGCTCTCTCTTATCATTTAACCAACGGAAATCCATTCCGCTAGGAGGTGTGGCGAAGGAGTGAGATTGCGTCAATTTATTGACTTAAAATACGCTTGCACTATACGCTTGCGCGTCTTTCAGAGATTTCTTTTTAACAAAACTGACAATACTCTCATCTTTTTTTCGAAGTCTATTTCGCTTCTTTTCAAGCATCATTTCAAAGACAATATTAGTCAAGAAAAGTCTTATGAAATACTTCCCGATTGTACAGGAATAACTTTAAGGACGTTCCACAGTTAAAGTGAAATCCATGTCATTTTCACCAAACTTTGCACATATATACTTTAGAACCTTAATAATCGAAATATGCAAAAGTTTACATAGGTCTATGTGCTTGATTTTTTGCTATAGAGCTTCAAAGTTCACCCAAATTGATGTTCTTAAGAATTGCGCATTCAAAAGAATTTGTCATTTTTAGACCGCCCAAGATTACTACAATGAGTTTAAACCTCTATTACTCAGTCAAAATACATGAAAAAGTCATCAAATTTCAGAAGAGAGTTAATGATTGTATCGTTAGAATGGATAATCTATTTATAGTGCTATTTGTTTGCAATTTTAAGTTTAACAGCACTGTCAGTTCTTACAAATGGCGTAAAATATAACAAAATCCCAATCTAAAAAATGTAAAATTTCAGTAACAAACGACAAATGTACGATAAATGCTGCACTTTATTCAAAATCCATGTCATTTTCACAAAAATTTGTAGAATTGTAGATGAAGGTATACCTAAGAGGTACGAACATTAAAAAATAGGGGTTCATTAGACCAAAAGCTTCAGTCTCTGTATTTTGGTTGTTCCGCTGAACTGCGTTGGCTCACTCACCATACATAGACTGAAGCGGAGGGGGCCCCTACCTACAGCCAACGTATAGTGAACTAGCGTTTTATAGATCGCGATTTAAAACTTTTTTTAGGCAAAATTGACATTTTCATGGTTTCCATTATCAGTGTAATATAGATAACTTAAGCTAATTGCATACCTTGGGCCGGAGTTATTGAAAAAAATCCTCTGGATGATTGAGAAATCTGTCATCTAAGACATTTTCACCTGACCTGACGGTTTTTCTTGCAAGTTGCCATCTTGAATGACGTCATTATCGTTATTAACTTTTTCATGTCTCGATTTATCGCGATTATAACTAGTATCGTTTATCTTCGTGTAGTGTATCGTATCGTATTATTTTATTCGTATATTGCCATGTATAACGTTAGGTGTGCTGATTGCTGGTGGTAATTTTATTTGATTCATTAATTCATTTTAGTAATTATGGCTGACTACTGGTGTTGTAATTGTGACCGTAATTTGAATAATCATCCTAATAAAAGAAGATCTTTGAATGCAAAATTGGATCACCGTGATTACACCACTGCTGACGCTGTCGAATCATTGGGAATTAAAGTGACACCAGATCAAAAATAAAAAAAATTCATTTGCGACAGATGTTGCAGAATAATTTCAAAATTATCTGAAAGCAATTCAAATGTAATTGAAAATAAATCCAAATTAAAGAAAATTAGTAGAATCAATGTTTACCTGGGGAGGAAAGTGAAAGTGACCAGCTATGCTTCGCCATTTCTTCGGAAGAAACGAAGAAGACTGAGCCTATATTTTGGTGAAAAATTCCTGCGCTTCCACAGAGATTCCAAGTTATGACAGCCCCTCCCCCATATTCACGAAAGTGTATATTTAAAGGATGTTTGATTCGTTTAAGGTCCATAGTTATCATCATATTTAAAAGTCATTGGAATCTTATATTAAAAAATTGAATTATTATAAACATATTCCCATTACGCAGTGGATATAAATTAACCTCTGCAATAAGCTAAACGTAGTGATTGTCAAGGCCAAATTAGATTAAGCGCGGGGCAGAGCGGCCGAGTGAGAAATTTTTCATCTTTAAAATGGAAAAACTTGGCCAATTTAAGCACCTTGACTGCATTTAAAGATAAATCCACATACTAAAAGTTATTGACCATTTGATAATTAAAGAATATTTTTTTTCTGTGTTGAAAAGTGTGGGGGGAGGGGATGCATACCCCCACCCCCCTCTGGATTTACGCTCGTGTCATGAAGAGTAGACATATCTCACCAATCAGTGGAGTGACTACGGGGGACATGGGGGCACCCCCCCCCCCCTCGGCTGGCAAAAATATTTAAAAAACGGGAAAAGGAGAAAAAGAGGGAGAAGGGAAGAGAAACGTAGCTTTTGAGATATGTACATGGATATGGATTCCTAAAATAGGCCTATTGTCCTTAAAATGTCCCTGTTTGGGGTCAATAAATACAAACATTTCAGCAGTTTTGCATTGTTTAGCGAGACGGGCACGTATCATAATTACAAAAAAATGCTTGTGTCCCTTTTTAGGTCTGAATATCAAAGATTTTCAGCTCGCGCTTTGCGCTCGCATTATTTTTTATCAGTAATATACATATCCGTTTAATGGCACTGCCCTTAAAATGCCTCTATTAGTATACTCATTTTTTTTTGCTGGTCCCCCCATGCCGTGACACACGGTACGCCACTGTATGGCCAATGCACTAATGTCAACGTAAGCACGGACTGGAAATGTTTTATATTTAGACCTTAAGGACGTTCCACAGTTAAAGTGAAATCCATGTCATTTTCACCAAACTTTGCACATAGATACTTTAGAACCTTAATATTCGAAATATGCAAAAATTAACATAGGTCCATGTGCTTGATTTTTTGCTATAGTGCTTCAAAGTTCACCCAAATTGATGTTCTTAAAAATTGCGCATTCAAAAGAATTTGGCATTTTTAGACCGCCCAAGATTACTACAATGAGTTTAAACCTCTATTACTTAGTCAAAATACATGAAAAAGTCATCAAATTTCGCAAGAGAGTTAATAATTGTATCGTTAGAATGGAGAATCTATTTATAGTGCTATTTGTTTGCAATTTTAAGTTTAACAGCTCTGTCAGTTCTTAAAAAAGGCGTAAACGATAACAAAATCCCAATCTGAAAAATGTAAAATTTCAGTAACAAACTACAAACGTACAATAAATGCTGTACTTTATTCAAAATCCATGTCATTTTCACCAAAATTTGCAGAGTTGTAGAGGAAGGTATACCTAAGAGGTACAAACATTGAAAAATAGGGGTTCATGTGCTTGTTTTTAAACTATCAGCATTTTTATTAGAGCAAATGTGCTTTTTAAAACACCAAAAATGCGCCGAATGCTTTGTATCTATGTGAAGAAAAAATCAAAATCACTCTACCATTTATTCAAACTCGGGGTAATATCCGTGATTCTTGGCAGCAATGCAGAGTAAAGTATTTTGAAATTGTAGAATTTTTTTTTGAATGGTCCATGGAATAATTCAATTTTTTAGCTTCATGAAATAACGCATCGGATCTGCAGTTAAAGTGCAGAAGATGAGAAAAATCAGCTCATACCCGCAGCTAATTAATCACTTGTTCATCCATTGTGACGTCAGCGCGCAGAGTGTAAACTATGCGCAGATCATAATGCGCACAAACATAACTGTGGAACGTCCTTAAATGCGGCAAATGTAGTAGTCATTAAAAAAAATCACTGTCACTACATACAATAATTTTGAAAAATCCGAATACAAGGAAATATATTTGGTGTATATTTATGGACTTGGAAACGGGATGATTTAGAACCATTTAATCTCCTTAAACAGGATTATTTATCTCATCAAACAGACAACGCAAGCACCAGTAGGGACTAACATTTAAGCAGATCATAAATAGTTCTGAAATAAAAATACACGTAATATAATTTCATATATTATAACATACTTTGTATTTTTCTCTCTGTGTTTTTCTTTCTTTCACTGCGCCTCGGGCACCCTGCCGAGTGGATTTGGCGCATTACACATCCATTATTATTATCATTATAACATAGGTCGACAATAATTCTTCTTTAACCCCACTTTCTTTCTTCCTTTCTCTTTCTCTCCTTTTTTTTCTTGCCAGCCGATTGGGTGGATCTGAATTGGCGTTCACTCTGTGTAGCATTAATTGGTCTGATTGTCTTTAAAGTTTTGCGTTTTTAGAATAGTTAGACCTAAAGGTCCTACATGAGAGTATAAAGGTCAATATGGATCTAATATTACGAGTCGTCTTAAACAAGCAGTATAGCCTCTATTGTGGTGATAATAGCGACGCAAAGGAGACACTCCCCTTTCCTTCAAATTTGAATGGTTCGATGATAAAGCCTATAATTGGAGCCCTCAAATAACACTTTGAATAGATAGCTATTGCAGAATTTTAACATCATTTCTTAGAGTTTGTTCCCCCTTTTTTTTGGGGGGGGGGTGTTTGAAGGTTTCTTAATCAGACATTTAAATATGATAGGTATAAAGATGTTGGAAATGTCTTTTCAAAATTGACTCATATCCCCCTGAGACGACAATCATAGCAACTCTGTACAGCGATTTGAACGTATAGGCCTATACGAGAAGATCCAGGACTTGACTGTGTGGATTGCAATAATCGACGTTATACTTAATTTCAGTCAGTGTTCACATAGAAAAGATTTAAAAACATTGAAATAAACAAATGCATTCAATGTGGCCAGTCATCAGAATAGCCCAACACAAAATAAATAGTGTAAAATGAAAGAAGAATAGAAAGAATAAGGTGTAAATAAACGTAATAAATTGTGTATTTGATTTAACTGGGACTGTATGTCTGGTCAGTTGGAGTAGTGGTCTATGGGAACTTCTAACCTATAAAAATATTTTCTGTTAAAATCATTTTTTCACTCATTTTATGTTCAGTGTTAGACTAGTATGCAGATATAGCATCATATAAGTGTTTTAGTGCCATTTGATATTCAATTGAAACGATTATGTAGTATAAATAGGCCATATGTTTATACTGCTTGAATTTAAGTGATCCACAAACCTAGATCTGGGTCTAAACGATGAAAGCTGCATTTTGAATGTCAAAGTTAATACTACGGTAGTTATCATTTTCCCAATATTTTATAATAAAGTAGGCCTATTAAAAAATTAATAACCTTTGATTTCCATATCGGAAAGACGGTGAAAATCGCCGACTTTCCATGTCCAGTGGGGAGCTGGACCCACGTACAGGTCTCTCCCGTCCTCCAAACACTGTAGCGCTTCCCGCTGGTCAGGCTTGAGAGTGAAGTGTTCCCCGAATATCCCCTTGGCTACAGCATCCATCATGCAGGCCTTTCGTTTATGCTGCTTGAACTAAAGTGATCGTTTGATTGTCGTCTGCTACTTGTGATCGTAGCGGTTTCGCTCGCATAAGGAGCAGATCGTATAATATCGAAAGCAATATCGATATCACATTCGTGATTGTTGACGCCCTCTCCGTTCGTTTGTAAATATTTCACAGTTTGGCTGCCATATTGACTATTTTGATCGTGTTCAACCCAATTAAACATCGGTAAAGTATAATTTTTCATGCCTTTTAATCTATATCGATTAAAATATTGTCTTCACTAAATATCATGGTTTAAAAGTTTGATGGCTATACATCCTTAGATTGTAAATTCGATGTGTAAAATTACATCAAACTTTGGACTGTGAATTGACAAAAGGGTGGGAATGAGAAAACATGCGAGCCCACACGTATACCCTACCGTCGGTTAATGGGGATTACAGTAAAATGTCAGAAATTGTTGAATAAATCCCCAGAAACGACGGTTATTCCTGTCTAGGGGTTCATGTGCTTGTTTTTAAACTATCAGCATTTTTATTAGAGCAAATGTGCTTTTTAAAACACCAAAAATGCGCCGAATGCTTTGTATCTATGTGAAGAAAAAATCAAAACCACTCTACCATTTATCCAAACTCGGGGTAATATTCGTGATTCTTGGCAGCACTGCAGAGTAAAGTATTTTGAAATTGTAGAGAGTTTTTTTTTTAATGGTCCATTGAATAATTCCATTTTTTAGCTTCATGAAATAACGCATCGGATCTGCAGTTAAAGTGCAGAAGATGAGAAAAATCAGTTCATACCCGCAGCTAATTAATCACCTGTTCATCCATTGTGACGTCAGTGCGCAGAGTGTAAACTATGCGCAGATCATAATGCGCACAAACATAACTGTGGAACGTCCTTAAGGTGCTGTTCTCAATGAATACATAATTTTTCTTAATTTTCATGCCAACATTTGGAGTTAATACACCTAAAAATATTGGCGAAATCAACGTCGCGGAGATAAAATAGCCCCTACCCTCTTTTAAATTTATCTTATTTTTTTCTTCAAAGTAACTTGGGCGCAAGCACATCACCCGCGTTGCAATGGCCAGATACGCGATGGGTATGTCTACGCAGTCACTGCACTGCTCTGTTGCGTATCATCATACTATTAGATACGCAAGATAAAATATAGGATGGGGGTTCGGGTGTCCGGACACTTTATATTTTTGAAGCCTTCTTTTTTGTCTTTGGATTACACTAAAAATATGAATTCAATAGTTGTAATCATCTTCTATTTTGTTCTCTATAATATTTCCTAACACTTTGTACTAAAAATTTATGAAACTTAGCTTGTAAATTTTTCCAAATGACTTTCTAAAATTGATCGTCCGGACACACAACCTGTCCGGACACACAACAACTGGGTATACGCAAGATAAATTTGTAAATTTTATCTGAGAGATAAAATGTCATCTCAGAATACCAATTTCATTTTAAGAGATAAAATAAAATATACCGCCCCGAGTCATTTGTTATCGTACTTATTGTGTCAATGGGAAAACGTGTGGTGGAAGGAAGTCCCCGTTCAGTGAGAAGCTTCGCACCGTTTCGCACCGCGAACAATAGATTTCTTTTGAAAATCTTCCAACCGTGGATTCCATTGAAAGTTTGCTGATATTTGAGGTGTGTCTCAAGTTTGTCCCCAGTGACTTAATTGGATGACGATAAGGCCTGCTTTTGTTCTAATAAGTAATATAACGTTACTTACCCCAACCCTTATACTGAGAATCTCTAGACGTCTTTACAAGTAACTTGCCAAAGCAGCCACAGGCAGGTAGGCTAGCGCTAGCGCGAGTGGTTAATTCTTTGGACGTATCAGTATTTTGTCCGCGGGCAAAAAACTGTGTCGAGTGGACGAATTCTCCGACGAGGGGCCGGGGCTGACGTTTTCTCCGTGCGTAGTCTTTGTTTTTCAGTCGTCATAACACATTAGGCTTCATTTTTTGCACAGCCTGTCAGCGCGATCCTGCCCCCCCCCCCGTACCCTCATTATATATGTTATGCGGTGCTAGTGTTTAAAGGTCAAGTCCACCCCAGACAAATGTTGACTTTAATTAATAGAGAAAAATCGATAACACTGAAAATTTCATCAAAATCGGATGTAAAATAAGATAGTTTTGACATATTTTAATGTTCGCTTATTTTACACAAAACAGTTATATGCACAAAACGGCCCTAGGTAATATTGGTCGCTTCTCTAGGTTTCTCTAAATTTTTTCACATGTCTGCCCCCCCCCCCCAAAAAAAAAAAAAATCTGGATCTTTTATTTCCGAATCTTATTTCATTTGATTTTAACATAATTTCATAATCTCATGCACTAGGTCTAGATCTATTTGTAAGAAAGCATAGATCTAGTCCAACGAGACTCAGTGCTGTGCGACAGCATTCATGTATCTAAATAAGGTCTAGATCTAGACTAACGATGGACTCTTGATCAGTGGCGTACCTAGGATTTTCCACAGGGGGGGGGGGGGCAAAACCGTCCGCCAAAAAAATTGACAAGCAAAAAAAAAAATAAAGGGTCTTTCAATCACAAATGAAGGATTTCGTACCAGAAAAAAATTTGACAAGCAAAAAAAAAAAAAAAAAGGCTTCAAGCTCGTGTCGGCCGGAGGGGGGGGGGGCAATAAAGGTCTTCAAGCTCGTCAGGGGGGGGGGGGGGGCAAAACGGTCTTTCAAGCTCATCAGGGGGGGGGGGGGCAGGGATACGTCCTTTGCATGGGTTGTGGCTCGTCAGGCGGGGCAGACTGCCCCCTCTGCCCCCCCCCCCCCCGTAGGTACGCTAGTGCTCTTGATCTATCTAGACCTAGAAAGTAAAGCTTCGGTTCTAAACCGAGATCTAGACCCTATATCGGTTTAGAAATTTTTGATGTCTGACTCTGACTTTTATTCCTGGCTAAGACTTCATGCATTGCCATTATTGACCGAGAGTAGATCTAGATCTAGTCCTTGGTCCACTGGCAGTCATACTCGTACATGTAAATGGAGTCGTTTAGGCCCAGACCTAGATCTAGGCCTAACTTACAGACCTAGATCATAAGCCCTGGGGGTAACCCAGATAGCAAAATATCTGGGACCCATATGGGTCCAATGTGGGTTATCTGGGACCCATATGGCCCATATGGAAACCATATGGGCTAGAAGTGGGTAGGTCCACATGGGGCCCTGATATATGGGGCCCATCTGGGTTATATCTGGGCCCATATGTACCAGACGAATATCATCTGGGCTGGAGATGGGCATTTCCAAGTGGGACCCAGATGGGCTAAAATATGTGGGACCCATCTGGGTTATATCTGGGACCATATGTACCAGATAAGCCTTCTGGGACCCAGATGGGTCACATCTGAGCTCAATATCGCTGGATGATCGATCTGGACTGCACTCATGAATATTCATTACAACAGTAAATGACCAAAATTTTAGCTAATACGGCTACAACAATTAATATGTTTATATGTTTATGCAAGGATTCCACCATGAAAAGTTTCAGAAAAGTATGTAATTTATTACCATAAAATTAAAAATCAAAACATTTAATTTCAGGAGAAAATTTTCAAGGTTAAATATTGAAAATTGTTATTAACCATAGCCTGTCAAGTATAGCAAACTCGCTCTATATATAGAAGTCAATAACAAGATTCAGTGGTTAGGTGTAGGATAGGATTAGGATAGGATTAGGATTTAGGGTTAGAATGTAGGATTATAGGATATGATAAAATGATAAGGATTAGAGTATTGGGTTGTATATAAAGTCACCTTAATGATACAAATTAATATATTTTTTTAATTGATTAAAACATCGTGGACCCACATGGGACCCATATAAAAACACAGTATTGTTTTCATATGGGGCCCATATGGGAGCAATATGGGCCTGCCCATATTCAACCCACACTAAACCCACTTGGCCCAAATGGGGCCCACATAGGGTGTACATATGGGTCCCAGATTGGCCAAGTGGGGCCATATGGGCCCATACATAGCCCAAATGGGCCCGATATGGTTTACATGGGTACGATGTGGGCCTGCCCATATTTACCCCACGCGAAACCCTGGCCCATATGGGCCCCAGACGGGGTGCATGTACGGTGCAAAAAACACATGGGTCCCAGATGGGCCAAGTGGGGCCATACATAGCCCACATGGGCAACCCATATGGGGCCCATATGGGAGCAATGTGGGCCTGCCCATATTCAACCCACACTAAACCCACTTGGCCCAAATGGGCCCCACATAGGGTGTACATATGGGTCCCAGATTGGCCAAGTGGGGCCATATGGGCCCATACATAGCCCAAATGGGCCCCATATGGTTTACATGGGTACGATGTGGGCCTGCCCATATGTAACCCCACGCGAAACCCTGGCCCATATGGGCCCCAGACGGGATGTACGGTGCAAAAAACACAAGGGGCCAAGATGGGCCCATACATAGCCCACATGGGCAACCCATATGGGGCCCCTATGGGAGCAATGTCGGCCTGCCCATATTCAACCCACACTAAACCCACTTGGCCCAAATGGGCCCCACATAGGGTGTACATATGGGTCCCAGATTGGCCAGGTGGGGCCCATATGGGCCCATACATAGCCCAAATGGGCCCCATATGGTTTACATGGGTGCGATGTGGGCCTGCCCATATTTACCCCACGCGAAACCCTGGCCCATATGGGCCCCAGACGGTGTGTACGGTGCAAAAAACACAAGGGGCCCAGATGGGCCCATACATAGCCCACATGGGCAACCCATATGGGGCCCACATTTTTAGCCCTGATAAGCCCACAAGTAACCCATATGGGCCCCATATATTTTGCTCACTGGGATAGGCCTTAATGATGGCATAAGTGGAATCTTAGCTAGACGAATGCGATCCCCGGTCTTCGGTCTTCGTTTTCCAGACACCCATTTCGAGGACCAGTAGCAAATACCAGTTAAGACCAGCTTAAATTGGATACCATTATGAAGACCAGTGAGACCAGTAACAACCACCAGAAACAAGACCAGTATAAAATTCCAGTAATTCAAGACCAGTTTAATTTTTAACTGAACCAGTATGACAAGTTAGACCAGTAAACCGATGTTCCAATTTCCAGAGTTACCATTCTACTGGTCTAACTGGTCCAGTGAAACTGGTTTTTCCTTCTGGGTACTGTTATGAAGCATATCAATATTCTCATTGATATATCCCCTTTCTTGTCGAAGCTAATATTTTGCATTAGCCCACTTTGTTTTCCATTTATTTGACAGGGCTTCAAGATATTTTTAAACGTCACTCTGTTCACTATCATTTATATGCAGATGATATTCAGATTTGTGTATGGTTTTCACCCAATCAAACTAGTGCCACACAAGCCCTGTTTAATCTTGAAAGATGCATAATGGACATTGACACTTGGTTGAAGTCAAACTCGTTACTTTTGAACCATAGTAAATGTGAGTTTTTAGTTTTTGGATCAAAGTTTCAACTTAACA
Organism: Lytechinus pictus; assembly: GCF_037042905.1. Classification (NCBI taxonomy): domain Eukaryota; kingdom Metazoa; phylum Echinodermata; class Echinoidea; order Temnopleuroida; family Toxopneustidae; genus Lytechinus; species Lytechinus pictus. Next base: position 43,559,329 of record NC_087246.1, on the reverse strand, counting down.
AATTCAACATTGATTCTATCTCAGGCAATGACATCCCCTTGTCAAAATGATGTCGCAATCTGGGAGTTATTTTTTATTCTCACATGTCCATGTCCAACCAGATAACAAACATTCGCAGATCAGTTCATTATCAATTGCGCAATATTGGCTTCATAAGAAAATATCTCACTCGCTCAGCAACAGAGAAACTGGTACATTCACTCATTTCTTCACGATCCGATTTTGGCAATAGCCTCCTTTACAACTTACCAGATGCTCAACTTGGAAAATTGCAAAGGTTGCAAAATGCAGCTGCGCGTATTGTAACTCTATCTAGCAAGCGCAGCCACATCACCCCTATATTGAAAACTCTTCACTGGTTGCCCCTGAAGGAACGCATAGTCTTTAAAATCCTTCTTTTGATTTTTCATATGGTCAATGGAACTTCAAGATATTTACGATCCTCGATCATCTCAGAGACTCCAACCCCAAACACCTTCTGATCTGGAAATTCTCCCGCCTGGATCCCCTAGCAAACTGGATACTCTAATTTGATGTGCGCTTTGTGCACAGCCGGGGTCCTGGGCCCACTAAAAGGGTCCAGGAAGCTCTAGGGTTCTAGATGCTCTCCTATGCTATCTCAGGCTAATTTTGAATACTATGGTACCAGTGGCGTAATGAGCTAAAAAAATCGAAGGGGCTAGATATGGAATATCGCGCAAAATTGAACAGTTGCGAGCGAGCGAAAATTTTGATGCTTTATTTCAGACATCCAATTTTGTTATAGATTTCGACATATTAAAAAAATGATAACATCACATTTCACCCTACTGTCTTTCCTTTTCTCTCTTTTTTTCTTAGTCGTGACCCCCCTTACCCATCTGTATGACTTAGGAGGGTACCAAGTAATTAACAATTGAATGAATCAAATCATACATTTTGGCTTGATACAACTTAATAAAAAAAAATTCATATTACATAATTATTAATGCATGCAAAATTGATAAGCATCTACAAAGTTATACGTTTTTGTGATACCTTTATCCGTATCAACGAGTGAAGACATACTACCTCACGGGCTTAAAATTGACATTTCCATCCATCTTGTCTCAATACTTAATGATCTCTAGAGTAAGATTGCTCCAAACGCCATAGAGGGGCGCGCCAATGGGCGAGATCGCGCGCAGCGTTGACGCGCTACTTAAGGACGTTCCATAGTTAAAATGAAGTCCATGTCATTTTCACCAAATTTTACAGATATCTTTACTTTGGTATCTATGCATTATGAAAATGCAAAAAAATAATATAGGTTCATGTGCTTATTTTTTTTTAAAAGGGTCTTCAAAGTAGCCGTATTTGAATGATTTGCAATCTTGCGCAATCAAGAGAATTATGCCTGTCTTAGACCTCACGAATTCACCAAATGAGATTAAATCATCTTTACTCAGTGGATACCGCATCAAACTTCATCAAATTTTCGAAGAGAAAGTCTTTCAAATGGTAAAACTATATCTTTTTGGAGTCAGCAGCGCCCTTATTTGGCAAGAATCGTGCAAAAACTCGGCAAAAAAACAAAATATGTTCAAAGACGTGAACCTACTCAAAAATTAAAAAAGTATTTTGTAAGCTGCACTTTTTTCAAAATCCATGTCATTTTCATCAAATTCGGCTAAATTGTAGAGGAATGCATATCAAATATGTAGGGAAGTTAAAAATATGGGGTCCATCTGCTCATTTTTAAACTATCAGTGTCCAAAGCAGTGGCGGATCCAGGGGGGGTGGCGCAGGGGGCGCGTGTCCCCCCTAATATTTGAGCGGCGCCGAAGGCGCCGCTCAAAAAAAAAAGAAAAGTTGAAGAAAGAAAAGGCGCTGCTTGAAAAAATAAAAATAAAGGAAAGAAAAGAAAAGGCGCCGCTGATATAATGCTAGCAACAGGAAGGAAAGACTATCCCCCAGCAAAGCACAATCATATCATCTTCCTTATCTTTTCTTTTAACTACCCTTTTCCCAACAACTTCGCCGGTTAAAAATAATCAGCAGTGCGCTGCCTGCATATAACTGGCGCCAATCAAGAATAATCAGCGCCACCTTAATCTAAATCGGCGCCGGACAAGAATAATCAGCGCCATTTGGTTATAAATCGGCGCCAGTCGAGAAAAATCGTCACTGCCAGAGTCTTAACCGGCGCCGATCAAGGATAATCTGCGCCACCTAAATCTAAATCGGCATCAGATAAAAATAATCGGCGCCATCTGGTTATAAATCGGCGCCGGTACAGAAAAATCGACGCTGCCTGAGTTCGTAACCGGCGCCGATCAAGGATAATCAGCGCCACCTAAATCTAAATCGGCGCCGGGCAAGAATAAACGGCGCCATCTGGTTATAAATCGGCGCCGGTAAAGAAAAATCGGCGCTGCCTGAGTTCGTAACCGGCGCCGATCAGGATAATCAGCTCCACCTAAATCTAAATCGGCGCCGGGCAAGAATAAACGGCGCCATCTGGTTATAAATCGGCGCCGGTAAAGAAAAATCGGCGCTGCCTGAGTTTGTAACCGGCACCGATCAAGGATAATCAGCGCCACCTATATCTAAATCGGGGCTGGTCAAGAATAATCAGCGCCATCTGGTTATAAATCGGCGTTGCCTTAACCGGCGCCGATCAAGAATAATCAGCTCCACCTAAATCTAAATCGGCGCCGGACAAGAATAATCAGCACCACCTGGTTAAAAATCGGCGCCAGTCAAGAATAATCGGCGCCTCCTGGTTCTTAATCGGCGCCAGTCAATTATAAATTGCCGCTGCCTGAATCTTACGTGACGTCGGTAAAAATAATCAGCACTACTTGTTCTAAATCGGCGCCGGTCAAGAATAATCAGCGTCCCCTGGTTCCAATAAATAGGCGCCGGTAGAATAATGAAGAAGGGCCTAGGGCCTATTGCCAACCAAATCTAGATCGGCGCCGGTCAAGAATGATCAGCGGCACCTGGTTATACATTTTATTGTTGAATGGTCTTAACAAAGCTTATCGCATGCCCTAACAGAGTGGACTGGGGCGGGGCAGTTGCCCACAGAATGACAGATGTCATGAAATCTTTAATTTATTTTAAAAATCCCAGAATCATACAAAAGCGTAGAGCAAATCCTTTAATTTTGATCTTATTTTCCAATGCTTTAATAAAAAGAAGGTCAGTCACTTTTCTTCTTTACACATTCCACTTTGTGCCACCTCTACGGCCTTTAGTTTAAGACAGCTATAGTGTTTTATGAAGATGATTCGATATTTTAGCCCAAAACTTTGCTAAAACCCGTTGCTAGTACCGGGAGTGTGTAATTACGCAACCAGTCGTATATTGAGATTGAGCTACACAACTCGTTCTTTATTCAAAATCGTGCTTAAATTATCCGCTTCTCAGATTGGAATATAAAAATTTTCAGCTCGCGCTTCGCGCTCGCATCATTTCTGTAGCAAAACCCCATACTTTTCATGATTAAATAGGTGAATAGAATGTCCCCTTTTCAGGACTAAACGTCAAAAGAACTCCCGCTTCGATTTGCAATAATCTTTTGCTGGATATAATCTTGTTCTTTATTACAAACGTCCATTAAACTGTCATTTTTTTCAGATCGAAATATCAAGATTTTAAGCTCGCGCTTCGCTCTCGCAACTATTGTTTTTTTAGATACCCATCTTAATCATTGGTACCAAAAATGCATAGAATATCAAGCTTTAATTCTGGTCAGAATATAAAAAAATTTCAGCTCACCCTCGGCACTCGCATTATCTGTGTAGTGAGATATGTATCCTCCTCATGAGTTACTACAAACAGTCCTAAACAGGCACCTTTTTTCCTGTTTTCAGGTCAGTATACTAAAAAATTTAGCTCGCCTTTCGCGCTCGCATTAATTTGTTGGTGAGATATGTGTTTCTATCTCATGAGTCATATAAATATATATATATATATATATATGCATATGTGTGTGTGTATTTGTGTGAGTTTGTTTGTTTTGTGTGATATCGAGCGCCTTTGGAAAGTTGATTCATGATTTTGCCCCCCAAATCTAAAAAAAAGGATCGACGCCCCTGTGTATATATATATATATCAGAGGCGTCGATCCTGGGGGGGCAGGGGGGGCGATCGCCCCACCAATGAAAATATTGGGGGGCAAACATATCATTTTGCCCCCCCAATAATTCCGGATATGCATTAAAAAAAAACAAGATTGTAATGTTCAGCAAGCGAGATTGAGATACACAACTCGTTCTTTATTTAAAATCGTGCTCAAAATGTCCGCTTTTCAGATTGGAATATAAAAATTTTCAGCTCGCGCTTCGCGCTCGCATCATTTCTGTAGCAAAAACCCATACTTTTCATGATTAAATTGGTGAATGTAAATGTCCCATTTTCAGTTCTAAGCCTCAAAAGAACTGCTTCAATTTGCAATCATCTTTTCTTGGATATATAGCTTGTTCTTTATCAAAAACGTCCAGTAAACTGTCATTTTTTCAGATCGAAATATCAAAATTTTCAGCTCGCGCTTCGCGCTCGCATCTATTCTCTTTTAGATACAAATCTTAATCATTGGTACCAAAAATGCTTAGAATATCAAGTTTTCAGCTCAGAATATAAAGAAATTTGAGCTCACTCTCGGCACTCGTACTATCTGTGTAGTGAGATACGTGTCTGTGTCTCATGAGTCATACATATATATAGATATATACATATATATATATATATATATATATATATATGTGTGTGTGTGTGTGTATATATAATATATATATATATATATGTATGTGTGTGTGTGTGTGTGTGTGGGTGGGTGTTTTGTACGATCGAGCGCCTTTGGAACGTTAATGATTTCGCCCCCCCAATCTGAAAAATGGATCGACGCCCCTGATATATAGTAACAAAAACTTGTATCTCTATTAATATACAAAAGTATTGGCCTCATCGCAATAAAAGGGTTAATATACGAGATTTTGAAATCGCACATAACTTTTTGCTTGTTTCTTTCTTTAATAAGTTTTTCAATCTCTCTCTATATATGTTTTAGAAAGATTATATGTTTAAATTGATGTATATTTCTGTTATAATGAGATATGTTTAAGTGGACTTCAGGGAATGGTCGTACGCAGCAAGGGGGAAGGGGGGGGCACATTCGCGATCTGCTGTTGTGAAAAACAATTTTTCCCCTTAACATTTCATGAAAACTATGAAAAATGTGCAAAACAATGTGAGATGTGCACCAAATTTTCGAGTCTTGCCCCCCCCCCGGAAATATTATCTGCGTGTGGTCATGCAAAATGGCATGACTGGTAATCCTACATTTTGAAAAGAGCATTTGACAGGGTCAGACTTTACCCCTTTTTCAACATTTTCTTTTATGGCGCCGATGAAGTGAAAAAATATGTGCGCCGCTCGGCAGTGCGCCCCCCTTTCGCCAAAAGCTGGATCCGCCTATGCAAAGTGTTGCGAGTTGGCTTGAAAATATTGAAACCCACCCGAAATGCGCCGAAAACGTGCAAAAGTCTAATAATACCGTCTAAAATGCGAATGGTTCCGTTGTCCTGCTCCCTCACATTCAAAATCCATGTCATTTTCATCATACTCTCTTGAGTAGTCGATCAATATATTCTAAAGAATTTAAGACATTTAAACTATGGGGTCGATGTGCTCGTTTTCAAATTACTCAGTGTCCAAAGTATTGCGAGTTGGCTTGAAACAGCCAAAAATACGCTGAAAAACAAGCAAAAGTCTGTTAATACCGTCTAAAATGCGTTCTGTAGTCTTGGTCCCAAACATTGAAAATCCATGTCATTTTCATCATACTTTGCACATAGATACTTTAGCACCTGAATATTCCAAATATGCAGAAATTAACATGGGTCCATGTGCTTGATTTTTTGCTATAGAGCTTCAAATTTAACCCCAATGGATGTTCTTAAGAATTGCGCATTCAAAAGAATTGGCACTTTTAGACCTTACGAGATCACAGCAATGAGTTTAAAGCTATATTATATTACTCAGTCAAAATCCATGAAAATTTGATAAAACTTTGCAATATGATTAATAATTGTATCCTTAAGATGGATAACCATTTATATTGCTTTCAATCGCTTGCTCATTTAAGTCTTACAGCACTCTCAGAACGTAGAAATTGCGGGAAAGATAACAAATACTCAACCTCAAAACTTTCAAATTTCAATTGAGAAGTAAAAGAAATGATGCCCTTTATTCAAAACCCATGTCATTTTCACAAAACTTTGCAAAGTTGCAGAGGAAGGTATGCCTAAGAGGTGCAAACATTAAAAAATAGGGTTCATGTGCTTGTTTTCAAACTATCAGCGCTCTTATTAGAGCAAATGTGCTTCTTAAAACACCCCAAAACGCGCCAAAAGCTTTGTATCTTTGTGAGGAAAAATTCCGAAACACTCTACCATTTCAATCTCGGGGTCATATTCATCATACTTTGCAGCACTACAGAGATAAATATTTAGAAATTGTGGAGGAATAAAAAAAATGGTCCATGGAATAATTCCAGTTTATTAACTTCATAAAATAACACATCGGATCTGCAGTTAGTGCAGATAAGGAGAAAAATAAGCTAATATACCTACAGCTGATTAATCACCAGTTCATCCATTGTGACGTCAGCGCGCAGAGTGTAAAACATGCGCAGATCCTGATGCGCACAAACATAACTATGGAACGTCCTTAGGTCTTAAACTTGAATATCGGCTTGGATATGGAAATTTAATTCCGGTTTTCAAAAAGGAGTTCGGGCGGGAGAGATCATTTAAAGCGGGAGAAAATACCGCATACATTCGTAATTCCGAAGGTTTAGATATTCCGAAGGTTCGTTATTCCGAAGATTCGTATTTCCGAAGGTTCGTAATTCCGAAGGTTCGTTAGTCCGAAAACGAAATGAGGTTCGTAATTCCGAAGGTTCGTTAGTCCGAAAACAAAGTGAGATTCGTAATTCCGAAGGTTTGTTAATCCGAAAAAGAAATGAGGTTCGTAATTCCGAAGGTTCGTTTGTCCGAAAACTAAATGATTAACTAACCTTATTTCGTTTTCGAATTAACGAACCTTCGGAACATCGAACCTTATTTCGTTTTCGGATTATCGAACCTTCGGAATAATGAACCTTCGGAATAACGCCACAAATGTTCGGATTAACGAACCCTTTTACGTTTTCGGATTAACGAACATCGAGGCATAGGCAATTTGCGTGTTTCGGAATTACGAACCTTCGGAATAAAGAACCTTCGGAATTACGAACCTTCGGAATTACGAAGTGTAACCGAAAATATATCTTATGTGGGAGACACAGTGCCTGGGCGGGAGATATAAAATCTCAAGTGGGAGATTTTGCGCAAAAGGGCTTTCGACGGGAGATCTCCCGGAAAGCGGGAGTGTTGGAGTCTCTGTCATCTAATCTCTTACAAATTCCAGTTGCTAAGAAATCATGTGGGGAACGGGCCGTTGCTCATGCAGGGCCTAGCCTGTGGAATTCTCTCCCACACAGTTTGAAAACCCAGACTTCAGTGACCACCTTCAAGGGCAACCTGAAAACATACCTGTATAAGAGTGTTTTTTTTAATAGACATTGACTTAATGTTCAGACGTGTATTATATGTAAATAGTTTGTTGTTCTGCTCTGAAGCGCTTTTAGCATCTAATCAAGATGGAAAGTGCGCTATACAAATCTCATGTATTATTATTAGTTGTTGATGCTAATGATAAAACAGAATGATATCAACGCACATGCAAATTTTTGACCGAAAACATGGAAATTTTGGAATAAATTCTCGCATTTTTCGAAAAATATTTACCGGACAGTCCCGAAAATGATTGCAATCGATTTATAATATCTTAATCATAGTGCATTGCGTATTCATTTCAAGATTTTCCCATTATCTGTGCAAAAAATATTAAGGATAAGGCATATCAATTAATTTTGGCAGCCATCTTGGATTTATGCAAATTAGATGCCTTTCCCCTATTCGGATAGTTTTGGACTTTTGGTATGTTCCAATTTTGGTCAAATTTGGGCTAAAATGACTCAGGACAACTAACCCCTGGACAATCACCCCCCGGACAATTACCCCCCCCCCCTCGAGGACAATCACCCCCCGGACAATAACCCCCCGAGGACAATTACCCCCCGGACAATTACCCCCCGGACAATTACCCCCCGGACAATTACCCCCTGGACAACTACCCCCCGGACAACTACCCCCCGGACAACCACCCCCCGGACAATTACCCCCTAGACAAAGGGGTGCACAGAGTCATACGTCGGCCGTACGTTTGACGTAAGAAGTACTCAAGGCATTCTCGAGTATCTTGGAATCAAACGTACGCCGTAAGAAAGCTGTAAAATTGAGCTCCATCCATAAGCGGATTTTAAGAAAAAAAGGGGGAAAGAAAGAAAAAAAGAAAAAATAAGAGGAGGGAGACGAGTGCAAAAAAAAGGTCAGGGGATGACTTGGAAAATGATTAAAAAATATATTTCATGTCACTATATTAATTATTTCGCTCGCGCTTCGCGCTCGCATAGCCTGTTCGATGAGATACATATCTTGCTAAATAGGCTGATATGTAGCTTAAAATGTCAAGTTTTGAAGTCGATATTACAAAGCATATTTCAGCTCGGACATTATTCATAATTTTGTTTGATTTACAACCTTTTTTTTAAGTGCTCTGTTTAATGTCTGTTTTATGGTGTGAATATAACTTGCAGCTTGCGCTATGCGCTCGCATTATTTGATTTGCCAAATTATATAACAAACTACTTAAAACCCCCATTTTATGACAGTTTACCAAAAATTTCGTCTCACGATTTGCGCTCGCATTTTTGTTAAAAATATATCAACTCACAAATCCTAGCTATTCATGATTACAAAAGTGCTTAAAATATCCAGTGTTCAGGCCTCAGTGTCAACACATTTTACTCACTCATTTAGGCTTATTACATTAATAAATATGATAATAAAATTTTCATGAATTCTTAATGACTAAATTGTCCCTTTTCAGAAAAGAATATCGACAATATCACAGTTTCATATCGCGCTCAGGAAGAGGAATAAAAAAGTTGTCATCATTTTCATATGATGACAAAATGTCCTTAGACCTAGAATGTCCAGGTCCTAGGTCAAAATAATAATGAAGATATCAGCTCGCGCTTCACACTCGCATCATTTATTAAGTGCTTTCCACATCCACTTCACAATTACCATACACAATGCTTTAGATAGTGCTCAAATTCACCATTTTCATACCGGAATATCAAGTATTTTCCGCTCGCGCTTCGCGCCCGCATTGCTTTTTCAATGAGATTAATATCTTGCTCAATATAGGCTGATATGGAGCTTAAAATATCAAGTTTCGAAGTCAATATACATAACATATTTCATCTCGGATATCGAGCTTTCATTATTTTTAAATTTACAAATTGATTTTTCAAGTGCTCTGTAAAATGTCAGTTTTATGGTCTAAATATTAATATTTTCAGCTCACGGTGCTCGGTCGCTTTATTTGATTTGCATAGGCCTACTTCTTTATAAATTCTTACAAACCGTCCTTAAAATGCACCTTAAACGAATTGTATACTATCATGATTGCCAATTTGTATAGAAAAAACACTGTATTTGATTATGTCATATTGTTTACTATTTAGTAAATTTGGTACTTAATTACCTACTTTAATGTTTAATTACTTTCACCCAAGAATAATACACACAAAAACACCTTGTAATTTACAAGGTGTTCTTGTGTGTATTATCTTTGCATAAAGTTTTTTAGCTTACTGTATTAAGTTATAAAGCCACATCTTAATCTGGAATGTGCACCAATTGTTTCATAATTCTTAGCTTCTTGTTAGTTGAACTGTTTTAAAATAACAGATTTATAGGTCTAATTGACAGTGTTAGTGTTGATAGTTGCGTTATCGACTTTCAATATTTCTACCTATAAAGGTGTCTTTTTTATGTTTTATCTATTTGCCTGATTTCTTACCTGAAATTAAACCCAAAATAAATATTTAAAAAAATCAGATCAGTTGGAATCAGAGATATTCAGCATTTGTGATTATTATGACTAATCGTGTTCAGTTGTTCTATGAAAACTTAGAATGAGGGCCAGTTTACAAATTTTCTGATGTATATATGCATAGCCAAACGGGATCGAGGTTTCGGGTGCAAGCCCCCCCCCCCCCATTTTTCATGATGCAGAAGGCGCCGCTAAACAAAAACAAAAAAGGAAAAAAGAAGAAAGTGAGAGAACAGGAGAAAGAGCAATAAAAAAGAGAAAGAAAAAGTTATTAACGTATATAAGATAAAGAAGAAAATATTTCGGAAACCTGTGCCACCGACCAAAACTTACAATGGGTCCCGCTTAATTCTAACATTGATGCTGGAGAGAAGGGGGGATTTTCTGAAGGTAATTGTCTGGGGGGTAATTGTCCGGGGGGGGGGGGTTTGTTGTCCGGGGGGTAATTGTCCGGGGGGTAGTTGTCCGGGGGGTAATTGTCCTGGGGGGTAATTGTCCGGGGGGTAATTGTCCTCGGGGGGTAATTGTCCGGGGGGTAGTTGTCCGGGGGGTGATTGTCCAGGGGGTAGTTGTCCTAGAACCTACTATCTCCCCTCTTTTTAAATTCTCCCTTGATCCCTACCTTTCTGTCAAAGTTAGGGAGCAAATATACTGGGCAAAGACCTTTGTAGTGGAGGAGGGGACCTTACTCCTAGTGCCTAGCAATGTCAGGGGAGAAGAAAGGCTGCTTTAGATTTTTATTTTGGGGTAGCTCAACAACTATTTAAAGTTTAGAATAATTTATTATGGATTTGAAGATATCTGTGTGCAAAATTGCATACTTTCGTATCAGATTTGGGATCCTGGCTTTCAGTAACCTATTAATAGTACTGAGATCTATTAGTAAAGTAAATTATCATACTACAAAAATAAATGAAGACACAATAGCAATGACCTGTTTATTGCTTTATTTGCATAGAAAACATGCATTTGTATTTGCTCATAATATCAAATTACAAATTCACATAGACCAATTTTAACAAAGTATAACTAGGGCCTGCTGGGAGAACAGTCATTTACAACCAAAGTTGCGAGTAAATATGTGTTATTATTAGTGCACGAAAAAACACGGAAAAAAAATCCTCAAATATAACTATATAATTTTCAACCTAGCAGTGCTCATCTTTTAATGTAAAGAGTTGAAAACTAAGGCAAGAATACTGTTGAAAATGTGTGAAGAGATATGAATATCAAAATGTATTTTTCATAATAAACTTGGTGTTGATATATTCACATCCTTCAAAAGAAAGTGTCAAGTCTATCAAGAACAATGAATATAATACAAGAAAGACATAATTTCATAATAGATGAATAAGGATGCTTTAAACCTGATTAGAATATCCAGAATAAATCATTAAAAAGTGTATGTACTACACACAAATCATTTAAATGATATCTGAAACTGCCACTATAGAATAATACACATTTGCTTATCTTTACTGGATGATCCCTTTAAATGCTCCTCAAGATTTAATTCTTGACTAACCATTTCACTTGTATGACTTTTTTTTCTAAGACAATGTGGTACACATAAGTCTTGCCTGATTTCGCGATCAATAAAATATTTTTTTGACCCATGGATGACCTTTGACCTTTTCTTCATCATGAACACATGTGCGATATTACTCAGTGATTAATAATTATTTGTACCAATTATAAACACAATTGGTGCAGACTGCAAAAATGAGCAATTTGACCAAAAGCTTGACCTTTCAACCCCTTCATGACCTTTGACCCATCATCCTCAACAACACACATGTGGTATTGCCCAAGGATCATATGTACCAAGTGTGAACATAATTGATGTAGAAATAAAGACACGAGAGCAATTTGACCAAAAACTTGACCTTTTGACCACTAGATGTTTGAACCCATCATCCTCATGGACTCACATGTGATATTACCCAAGAATTATATGTAACAAGTGTGAACATAACTGATGCAGAAATAAAGAAATGAGAACAAGTTGAACAAAATTTTTACATTTTTGTCACAGACTAACAGACCAGGAAAAGTGATTCCAAGGTTTCTGCGAAACTTCGTTCAGGCGATACAAAAAATGAATTTGACCTTCCATGACAGCTTGTATCGGCTTGTATCTTAGGCTTTTCAAATGGCAATTAAATTTTGATTATTTGAGGAAGTTTCTTAATCTAGTAGTAGTTGTTCCAGAAATAAAAAAAGAGATTTTAAAACATTATCTTGTGATTCAGCCATATACTCGAAACTTATTTAATATCAACCTTAAAGTACAATTTCGAAATGAAATAAATATGCTCACTTTTTAAAAATAAGGCACCATAACTGCTCATTTGGGTCTAAATACTAAATATAACATTTTGACATGTACTTTACAAAACAAAAATATTATGGAATTTGTTTTCTTATATATGTGGTAATTTTTAGTCTTTTAAATTTCATTATATATTTCAATGTTTTTTTACTTATTTGTTTGTTCAATTGTTCTAGAAATGGAATTTTTGGGTGATACTGTTTATCATTTATGTCAATAAACTTCAGTATGCTCAGAATACAGCTGCCAGAGTTTTAACCGGTACATCAAAATATGAACACATTTCACCAATTCTCAAAAAGTTACATTGGTTGCCAATCCGGAAGCGTATAGAATTTAAAATACTTCTTCTCACTTGGAAAGTGTTAAATGGTTTGGCAACAACATATCTACAAGACCTTGTCATGCCTTATACACCAGCTCGTAGCCTAAGATCATCACACCAGCAACTTCTTAAGACTCCCAAGACACGTGTAGCATATGGTGCGCGAGCTTTCTCTGCCTCAGCACCTTCTCTCTGGAATAATTTGCCGTTATGATACCATCACTGGAGAGCTTCAAATCTAAACTGAAGTCTTATCTTTTCTAACAGTATTAGTTATTGGCACTTTGACACTCATCCAAACTTTCTTTCTTTTCTTGTGCGCCTCGGAATAGAATATTTCTAGATAGATGGCGCTATATAAATGCCTATTATTATTATTATTATAACCAGCATGACATTGATGCCAGGCATATATTCAAGACCGCACATCTGTAGTCCATGGGCCAGCGGGGGTGAACCCTCCCCCCCCCCCCTTTAGGGATTTTTCGTAGTTATGTTTTTCTTATATGTCGGACACACACGGATCAGAATCCACTTGTTTTTTTTTTTAAGTGGTGGGTGTGGCTTCCAGAGCCGTTTCCATGGTTACAGAGTATGAAAATGCAAGGTTGTACAAAATAGCCTATATTACTTTTCTGCAAAACAAGTTTCAAACATCTATGAGGTATGATTTTGAAGGAAATTAAATCATCAGCATGTTGGTACCAATTTTGATTTTTTTTTTACAATCACATTTCTATTAAAAATGGGGGAAACCCACTTTTTAAAATATTTTTTCCAAAAATTGCATATTCATCATGAAATGTAAATATCTTTGAAATGGTCAGAATTCCACTAGATGCTGTCAAATACAGTTTAAAAATTGCCTTGAAGTATGCTTAATAGACTGTGAAAAATTGGTGATTATTAAGATTTTTATCAAAAAGCTTCGACACTTCAAAAAGAATAATGACAATATCATCAGAATCACAAAAGTAAATAAGACGTGCGCCCTCTAGTGGGCGAACCTGGGCAGTTGCCTGCTTGTGGTTGGCCAAAAGTTTTGCTGTTGCAACAAACCCCAACAAACATTTCTTTACAAATCATCTGAGGTAAGTTTCTGCTAAGTTTAGCACTTATTCATATAGAAAATAATATTTGACTATTGTATTTGATATGAAACAATGTTTTTATTATGAATATTTGCTCACATATTCAATAATTTCCATGTTGAATCAGTCTCAATGTTCATCAGTCCCACCTAGTCAAATTTATGTCAGCTGACAGTGGTGGTGTCAGCAACTGTATATTATCCTCCCAAAGAGTTTTAAATAGTCAAATACGGTTGTATGCATACATTCTCCCTCCTGAGAAGGTCAAGAGAATTAAATGCTGGGTCATGATAGATTTTTATGATCTTTTAATTAGAACTAGGCCAATGAGAGAGTCAGATATTCGTTCCTTTGGCCAGTGGATTTGCAATCACGACTGGTCCGAGGTTAACCAGAAGGACAGCCTCCAAGTGATGTGTGACAATTTCTACGACACACTTATCAACAAGATGAATGAGTACTTTCCTTTGAAGACGATAAAGCTACATCCTACAGACAAACCTTGGATTACGCCTTACCTGAAATCTCTCATTCATCAAAGACAAGTTGCTTTTCACAATGACCGAATGAGATGGAGATACCTTTCGAACAAGGTTGCGCGTAATGTAAAATTTCTGAAATCTAAATTCTACGTTGATCGAGTCCAGAAACTGAAACGTGACAACCCTTCTAGTTGGTACAAGAACATAAAAATCATGACTGGTACGGATAAAAGAATGAACAACGACATCCGTGTTCCAAATATCCAAAAGGACGACCAGTGTGGTATAGCCAACGCAGTCAATGACTTCTTTGCTAATGTTAGTGAAGATATTCCAGCACTGTCTACGAGTGAGTTACCTGCTTACCTTCCTTCTGGTAAACCCACTACGATCCAACCGTGGGAAGTTTACAAGGAACTTAGGAGGATCCAACCTGGGAAGTCAAGCGGGCCTGATGGGATCCCTGCACGTCTCATTCGAGAATTCGCTCTTGAGCTCTCTTCACCTCTGTGTAAGATTCTGAATGTGTCCTATGCTCAAGCTTCCGTGCCATCGCAATGGAAAAAAGCAATTATTGTGCCTATTCCTAAGGATTCCCCACCTAGCACCGTTGACAAATTAAGGCCGATCTCACTCACAGACCATTTTTCCAAGATCGCAGAGCTATTCATCGCGAAACGCCTGTTAATGGACATTAACCCTTACCTAGACACCAAGCAATATGGATGCAGACCTGGGGTATCAACCAATCATTGCTTGGTAGACATCGTCAACTTTCTTGCTGAAAGCTCTGAAATATCTAATAATGTATCTACTATTGTATGTACGGACTTCAGCAAGGCTTTCGACAGAGTCAGTCATACAATCGCAGTCACCAAATTGATCAATCTTGGAGCAAGCCCGTATATTATCCAGTGGGTATGTGACTTCTTGACGAGTCGCATGACGTGTGTCCGTTACCAAGGAAAGTTTTCAGATTGGCAAGTAGTTAAAGCAGGTGTCCCCCAAGGTACACGCCTTGGTCCTTTGATTTTCCTTGCCTTAATCGATGATGTTTTACGCGACCAGCCTGTATCTCACTGGAAATACGTAGATGACATGACAATAGCAATTTCTCGCAATGTCTTGGATCGTGATGATGTGTTACACGACTCGCTCTCTATCCTTGAGTCACGGTGCCGTGATAACCATCTGCTACTCAACGCGAGGAAATGTTCCACCATGCAGGTATGCTTCAAGAAAAATCTTCCTCCGCCAACTCAAGTGAATCTCAATAATGAGGAGCTGCGTGCCGCAAACGAGATTAAAGTGCTCGGGGTGATCATTCAAGGAAATCTTAAGTGGGATGCTTACATTCGTGACATCGTATCGCAAGCCAACCGTCGAATGTTCATGGTAAGATCTCTTAAACGGTTCGCTCTTCCACTACGAGACTTGATTGTCGTATTCACAGGATTCGTGCGTCCTCTACTTGAATACGCTTGCCCTGTTTGGCACGGTTCGCTGACCTCAGCCCAAAGCCAAAACATCGAAGCTGTGCAGAAGAGAGCCCTCAGAATCATCCTCGGCCCTCGATATCATTCATATGAGAATGCTCTCGAATCAGCACAGCTGCCTACCTTGAGAAGTAGACGTGATCAACTTTGCTTACAGTTTGCTCGGAAAGCTTTTGAATCTGGGTGCCCATGGTTTGATAGGAACACAAATACAAGGACACTAAGAACAAGAAGAATATGCATCGAACCTAGAAGTAGAACTGATCGCTACAGGAACAGCCCAGTCCCCTTCTTTACGAGACTTTTAAACTCCCATGGACTGTGAAGAACTATTTCTTTATACCTTTGTTGTTTTATTTGTAGCTTCTCTTAAACTGTAACTGACTTTTGAAATATTTTTCTAATTGTTAATTTCTGCAGTAATCACTCAACTTTCTTTTCCGAAAAATCACTGGCTAATAATGTTATAACCCACGTTACATTTATATTTATATTTTTGTTCAGATCATATTACTTTCACGTCCTCTTATTTTTAATTTAAATTCCTTTTGAGATAATTCATTCATTACTCCGATTCCTCCAACTATTATTATTATCATCAACACAGTGTTTCTTTAGAATCATTATCAAGCATATCGAGAACAATCCCAACCCAGATTACTGTTTCATTTATAATGTTTATACATGTTTTTCTCCTTCAATTTCACCAAAATTAATAGCTTTCTTTTTTTTCTTTTCTAAAAAGGAAGCATTAAATCATACAATCCACTCTTTAATCTACATGTATTGTTATCCATTCAAAAATGGTTAAATATATATTTATGTTAAAATGTTCATTATGTTAAAGGTATATACATTTAGTCTACTCCTAACCTTTCCCCATTCCTGCTTTTGACATTACTTCTCCCTCTGTATACTTTTCTCTTTGTATCCCCTTTCCAATATTATACATTAGTATACTTTGTTATCATTTTTTTTTTACTGTTTCGCTTGTTTGTTTACTGAAATTTTACTCTGTACAAATTCATGTAATTCAGCCTTTGGCTGCTAATTGAATTTTTATCACAATAAATACCATTCATCTATCTATCTATTTTCAGTGTCTTCATTACTACATTAGGGTCTACATTAAAGTAAGGCCTAGATCTAGTCTAGACCAGTTTCTAATGTACTAGGGTCTATGCATAGTACGGTATCATACTCATAGATTGTTAATTCACCTTAATTGTCAATTCAATAAAAGATCCACTCGGATATAACTATTATAGACTGTTCTGTAGAACAGATGTGGTGTAATTGAAATTGGAAACAATGATCAAGTATAAGGCCAGTTAGCCTTGGCTAAATTTTAAGTTGAAAAAGTTAGACCAGTAGGGTATAGGCCTATGCCAAAAAGTCAAAGGTCTCTGCATAGTACGGTATCATAGATCATAAATTCAGCTTAATTGTCAATTAAATAAAAGATTTATGAGGATATAACTATTATTTTCTGTTCTGTAGAACAGATGGGTGTAATTGAAATTGAAAACAATGATCAAGTATCTAGACCAGTTAAAGTTTTAGTGTTGAGAAAGTTGGACCAGTAGACCTACTAGTCTAGGCTTATGCCAAAGGGTCTAGGGCATAGTATGGTATCATAGATTGTAAATTCACATTGTCAATTTAATGAAAGATTCACTAGGACATAACTATTACAGTCTGTTCTGTAGAACAGATGGGGTGTAATTGAAACTGGAACCAATGATCAAGTATCAAGACTTAGACCTACAATAGGCCTATAATATAGCTCCGGTCTATATGACCTACAAATGCAATGAAGTGAATTAAAGCTAATTAAGCTCACTGTATGGTGTCTTTGAATGACATTCCCTTCATTTTGCAAATGAGAGAAAAGTTGAAAGTGAATCTACTTTAATGTGAAAGTTTAGGATTTCCCTTTGCAGGGTTAGGGTCAACTTAGATTCTTATTGGAACATTAGGACTAGACAGTTGATGTATGAATTTTTTAAAGGGAAATTAAAATAGAAAAAAAAATTGTGTAACAATAAAATTTAGGTTTAAAATCTATTGTCCAAAGATATATTCACTAGATGTCTTTTAGAGCCTGTCCTTTAGATTAAATGGGGGTACAATATCAGATTTTGGCTATGAAATATGTCCATGCCTCCAATCATGGGTACTCCAAGCATCAAGGTGTTTGAAGCCTTTAAAAAAATTGAAATGCTACTTGCATAATAATAATGAATTGTATTCTAAAGAAGATGCATGACAGAAGCTGAAAACAGCTGAAATGATACATTTTTTGTGTCTTTTAAATTTTTAATATCACTTTTGAGTGTTTTTGGTGGTGTTTTGGACAAATTTAATGTCCATGTCATAAAAGACAATTTTGGATTTTTCATAGTAAGTATATATCCACAAATATCATTATCAAATTACATCGCGATGATTATGAATAGTCACCAGTTAATATTTAAGCATTTGCTTTAATGAACAACTCTTGTGCCATGATTCTGTAACTTGCAAAAATTTGTCTGGTTTGCATGCATAACTCAATATACTACATTTTGGAGATTAAATCTGTAGCCTAAACTGTCATACAATAATACCATCATGTTATGTGTGACCAATTTTACATAAGAGTAATCATTTAAATAAAAGTGATTAATTAAAGAATTTGTTCTTGCATCTTTTTAATAGAAGTAATTTGCAATTTTAACTCTTCATGTCCCACAGGTATACACCAAACATAAATGTAAAAATTCCAATAGGAAAAATAACTTTTGATCATAAAAAAAACTGTACCCTGATGGGTGAGGTCTAAAAATCAATGATGTGCAGTTAGGCATGCTTTAGATAGCACAGAAATGTAAAAAAAAAAAAAAGGGGGGGGGGGAAGTTCATTACAATTGATTCGCAATAAAATGGATTATATAGTGGTGTTTTGCATTTATTTATTGCCAACCAAGCTATTGGAAAGATGAGAAGAAAACATCATTTTACATATAGGTTTAATTCATAATGTACATCCAAACTAAAGTGAATAGATAATATTTCAATAGAAATTCAATAGGAAATTACAATTGATTTTTTTTTTAATTATGGTGACTTGGTCATTTTCATTTCATTCTCCCTATCTTCCTTTCAAGACTCATCGCTACCTGAATCAACTGAAATGGCTGATGAAACTCCACTCCCATTGGTCAAGAAGGGGAAGCCAAGAAGGAAGAGTGAGTTTAACTAACCTGTGTTGTTCATTGTCTCAGCGCTAAGACATCTTCACCATTGACAAAAAGGATGGTTCATACCAAAAATTTGATTTTTAATCCTGCTGGAGCCATGCAAATTTACAATTGAATCACAATTGAATGGATTATATAGTGGTGTTTTGCACTTATTTATTGCCAAGCTACTGGAAAGATATTAAAAGAAGAAAACATCACTTTACATATAATGTGTATTTCATACTGTAGATCAAAACTAAAGTGAGTAGAATTTAATATAATAATTTAATAGAAATTCAATAAGAAATTACAATTCATTTTATTTTAAATATGGTGACTCAGTCATTTTCATTTCATTTTCCCTATCTTCCTTTCAAGGATCATCTCTACCTGAATCAACTGGAATGGCTGATGAAACTCCACTCCCATTGGTCAAGAAGGGGAAGCCAAGAAGAAATAATGATTTTAAACTAACCTGCATTGTTCATTGTCTCAGTGCAAAGTCTTCTTCAAAGGTAACACCACTGACAAACATCAGTTTCCAAAAAATAAGACACTTGTGATCTACGGAAAAGGAATGGAGCATATGTAAACAACCTTGAAAACATCATCAAGGAATTGCCACAGAAATTTCTTTCTCATATGCATGGTTATCATAGAGAATGCTACCAGCAGTTTACCAATGCGTCTGCTATCTTGATACGCCCATCATCTTTATCTCCTGATCTTCCATGTGTTGGAATGCTAAGAGAGAAGTACCTCCACTTCATGCAGCAAAACTACCCAGATGTGTATAATTCCAATTACAAGACTGACAAGCTCAAAGACAAAATCAAGATTAGATTTAGGAGTGATGTATCATTTTGGCAGCCAAACTACAAAAGTGAACTGATCTACTCAGGCAACATCAAAGGTGGTCAAGCTGTGGAAACAGCATTTCAAGCAGCTGCTTCAGAAAGCAGAAGAATGGAGGAAGCAGCAATGATTCTGCGTCGATTAATATTCGATGCCCACAGATCAACACCAGAAATGCCTTGGCCCCTCCCCAGGTGATGCAATACATAACTGGGAACTACCACCAGAACACTTGTCTAGCTTTCTCTCATTACTTCTTGTCGGAAAGAAGGTTGAACATTTGTCATCTGATCAGTCCCGCAGAGTGAAGTCCATTGGGCAGGATATTGTGTATGCTGTAACAAATGGAAGGTGGATGCAGCCTAAACACATCCTCCTTGCAATGTCTATCTGGCATTTGACTAGAAGGGCAGACATCGTCAGGATCATCAATAGATTTGGCCACTGTGTCTCCTATTCAAAGCTCCTGTAGATTCTTACTGCAATCCATATGGCTACTCAAGGTAGTGAGAGTCCCATCCCTCCAAGCATCAAAGAGGTAGGAAACCAACTAGTGCACTTCTGCTGGGATAATTTTGATCTTGATGAAGAAACACCATCTGGCGCAGGAACTACACATTCCACACAGGGTATAATCATCCAAGAATTACTATCTCAACCTGCAAACAATCAATCTGGAAATGATCAACCTGCAAGCAATCAATCTGGAAATGATCAACCTACTGAAGATCAACCTGCGGACAATCAACTTGCACAGCATCAACCAACACAAAATGAACCAAGATGGCGTGTGAAGACCAAGAAACGCTCAGTGAGAGAACAGGCAGTTGTGATGGAGCAATGTTTCATCAAGAAACATACTGAGCCAAGCATTTCTGGACCTGTTACTGTTCCACCAAACACATGTACATCAGATGCCAAGGAATCAGATACAATGTGGATACTTTCAAGGAAAGTCAATGAAGCTCAGCAAGTAGTACCAGGCTGGGGAGGATGGATTTCTCTTACTGGTTGTCAAGAAGAGGAAAGAAAATCAACTGTTGAATACATGCCTCCTGTCAATTCACCAATCACCGATAATGTAACGGTCATGCATGTCTTGAAAATATCTCAAGAAGCAACAGCTGCACTCGGACAAATATACACAATCATCACATTTGACCTAGCAGCAGCAAAGAAGGCCTATGAAATCCTCTGGTGTTATCCAAGCAAGTTTAAGAATATCATCATCCGCCTTGGACCTTTTCACATGGCCTGTACATACATTGGTGCTTTGGGAAGTACATGAAGGGCAGTGGGCTGGAAGAGGTCATTGTTGAGTCTAGCGTGTGTGCAAGTGGTTCCATTGACAAAGTTCTCTCTGGCAGACACTACAACAGGGCTAGATATGTTCTCAGAACAGTTGTTGAAGCTTTGGAGCGGCTGCTGTTAGCTTCATACCAGGACGCAGAGGGTGAAGTCTTTGCCGAAGAGGAGGTGGAACTCATCAACAAGGTAGCTCAGAACCCCAGCAAAGAATCCTTGACAGCTTTGAAGCAACACCCCAAATGGCAAGAATGGTTTGAGAAGTATGAGCAATACAAGCTCAAGCTGCGTAACGGGGATGGTGGCAAAAATGCACAATTTTGGATTAGCTTTATGGACAAAGTGTGGCTGTTAATGCGGTTCCTCAGAGCAACCAAGACCAATGATCTTACCTTGCACATTGCCTGTCTCCATGAGATGTGTCCGCTCTTCTTCAGCCAAGACAAGCAAAACTATGCAAGATATACTGCAGTGTACCTGAACACACTACTCAACCTCCCAGACACACATCCAGGTGCATTTGAGTTACTGGAGAAGAATGGGATCAGTGTCAATCGGTCAGAAGTGCCAAACTCAAGAAATGCACTTGACATAACCATTGAACAGACCTACAACCGCCATGCCAGTGGGCATGGTCCAGGGATCATTGGATTCAGCCGGAATCTCGCTGCCTATAATAGATGGAGCTTCACTCGACATGCACGTGCCAGCTATCTACAGGTAAAAATAGTTTGTGTGAGATAGCCAGAAAATATGCAATAAGTGTATCTACATGTATTCTTCTAACAATCTTTCTCACTGCACTCCCAAAAATCAAATCATTCATTCAAAATCAATGAAATAATATTGTTTCAATTGCCAATGTGTCTTTCCTCATTAAATCATTCTTTCTGTTATGACATAAGAATATGTGAAATAATTTGCATTTACAAGTTTATCATTAAGTATGAAATTAATTTCCATGTTTTGTGGTCCACTGTGGACTGCAAGAATCTTTCCTACTCAATCTATTCAATTAATATTCCAAACCATACCCAGTTATTATATTTTTGCATAATTTGTTCCAGAAACAGAAAATTAAAATTTATAATTAAAATAATAGATTATTATATTTCAATACCTAACTCTATTATTAAAGGTTCATTTATTTTTCTTCAAACACTTGAACTCTTGACTGTGCTGGTCTACAAACCGAGGAAGTAAGCAGGCACAAAGATGCCAACCCAGCAGAGATTATGATAGGAGAGCGTGCTGTTAGTAAAGTTGTGAGGGCTTTCCAGGGTTTCATGAATCCCTTCAGTGCTCCAAATAAGAGCAAGCTTTACTGCATATCTTCAGGACGGCCAATTTCAGAGGATGTAGAAATGGATGTACTTCAAGTTGACAAACATGGGACTGCATCATACAATTCCTTTGTGCAGGAAATGCTAGTAGAGAAAACATTGGGCATTCATTGTCCAATCAAGAGAATGAAGTTGAAGTCCTTTTCTTCGATGGCAGTGAAAACATGTGTGACAAGCTCAGCAAAGAAAACAAAGGAGCTAGCAGCAGAAAGAAATGTGTTTGGGCAGCTGATACTCATAGCAATGACCCATGAAATCTGTCTGGAAAAAGTGACGACATACCCACTGGGTCCCATACCATGGAGCCTTGCATCAGCCGATGGTTCACCTGTAAAGACAGACAAATCAAAGCTTCTCCACAAATTGGAAGAAGGACTTGATTTGCCTGAAGCTCCAGAAGCAGCCATGCACGTGATTGATGGGAATGCAGTGATCCAAGCCATAAGCCAGGTTCCAGAAACATTTGGTGGATTGGCAGAAAGAGTGTTTCATCAAATGCCAAAAGCCAAACGTGTTGACTTTGTCACAGGCACTTACAAACAAAACAGTTTTAAGGATGTTGAGAGGGAGCGACGGGGTACTTCACAAGAGTTTCTTGTCAGTGGTCCTTTGACCAAAGTTCCTCGCGACTTCAAGCAGTTCCTGGCAAACAGTACAAATAAGACACAACTCATCAAACTCATTCTTCGTGAGTGGCAAACAGACAAGTATGCCAGTAGGCTATTAGGGCGGCAGGTGATGTTCGTGTCTGGAGAGGAATGTTGGATGTTGACCAGCAGTGATGGCCTAAAAACTGATGTCAACTTGATTGCAGCTTTGCAATCAACACAGGTAGATAATTTTCTTATATGTCCATCTAACTTAACCCTAAATCTCCCGAGGTATTTTGATTCTTGTCATTCCGGGGGGGGGGGGGGGCATTATGGCCCCCCCACTTAAGATCTCAGCCGCGGATTGCGCGATCACAACGAAAATTTGCATGATGGTAGAGAATGACGTAATCTACGCAGTTGCATTGGTAAATTTCACTGAATTCATATATTTTTATTTTATATGAATTAATTATGCTTATTCATTCATGAAATCATACTTTTTGCTCTGATTCACTAAATAAAGCTCCTAGAATGCTGTACCAAGACCGATTTCTAATGTATTTTATTGTTTTTTTAATTTCTTTGTTTTTTTACATTTTTTTTTTTTTTTCGATGGAAATCGTTCCAGACTTAATTCTGATCATAAACAATGCAAAATTAATTAAGTTTAATCAGTAAAAGTAGAAATAATGATACATTTGTGAATTTTGTTGCGTAATGTCGTAACCGCGTACCCGGGCGTCACAAATTTGGTCTCAAAATTTGCGCGAGACTTGAAAGTAAAAAGTCAGGCAGCGGCGAGGTCAAAAAATTTTGCGCAGCAGATATATCGCAAAAATTGTCGAGGGGGGGGGGGGGCATTATGGCCCCCCGGGAGAATTAGGGTTAATTGTAGCATTATTTATTGATATGTTGTTTTTGACATTTTTCAAATGGACAATGTATAACTTTCAAATACCATTTTAAGAATGTACATGTCAATGTGAACAATTATACTTAGAGAAATATTACATTTCATGTTGTTTTTCATTCTAACCTTCATGCAGGAAGAGGCCGATACAAGAATCATCCTTCATTGCCTGGACATTTCTACACATTTTCTTGATTCTGGTGCCATCATTGTTAGATCCCCTGACACTGATGTGTTCCTTATCTTGATGAAGTATTCCCAGATCATCGATGTACCACTCTTCATGGATACAGGAGTTGGTGACAAGCGTCATTTGATTGACATAAATGCAGTTGTGAGCAACATCGGTGAAGACAATTGCAATGCATTGCTTGGGTTCCATGCGTTCATTGGTTGTGACACCACAAGTGCATTTGCTCGAAAGGGGAAGATCGGACCATTCCGTCTCATGCAGAAATCTCCAAAATGGGTCCAGACCTTTGTACGCCTGGGAATGAGCACTGTACCTTCTACAGAACTGTGCAATGAATTAGAAGCATTCACCTGCGTGATGGATGGGGACAGATCTGGTGTTCAAAACATCAGCAGACTTCGGTACACCCAGTTCATGACCAGGTACACCCCAAAGAATCGACTCCTGTCAAGTGATACTGGGATCGATACAAGTCTGCTTCCTCCATGCAGATCATCACTGAGGATGCACATCTCACGTGTCAACTATCAGACCATGATCTGGAATCGGGCCAGTCTACAGTTCCCTGAGATACCACTGCCTCAAGACACACAAGAATGGGAAATACAAGGACAATCACTCTCCTATAAATGGAACGACGGTGACATCCTCCCCAAAGAGCTTGTAGACTTGACTGTTGACATTGATGGTGACACAGATGATGACGAGCAGTTTGTCATCCAAGATGTTGACATCGACAGTGATGAGGAAGAGGAAGATGAATAGTATTGGTTTGTAAAAAAAATGAACATGAACATGAAAGTTTCTTTGTGCTTTCATTACATGTATTTGATAGACAAGATAATTTGCTCTGAGCATCACACCACTCTTACAAAATGTGTTCACATTTAGCAAGAAGGATATTACATTACTGTAGTATGTTGTCATGGTAACCATTATAGTGCTCATACCACTATTAATGGTAATAAGCCTCACCTGTTAATGAAGCATAGAGAACAAAGTCTTCAACAGCTCAAAAATTCTCCCCCCCAAAAAACCAAAACCAAAAACAAAAACAGAGAAACCCACATATAGACTGGGTTTTTTGTCAGTGGATGTTTCTATGATATTAAAAGACATTTGAATCTGTTGTCATGGAAATATCTTGAAAAAAACTGAATGAGCATAAGAGGACAAAAGGAAAATGACATTGCTCATCAATATGTTTTAGAGTGACAACACAATCAATTGATATTAATCATTTTGTCATACATGACATTCATTTAACTTTTAACATGCCAGAAAAAAACGTTAGCCATATATGGACTTTGTATAATATAATGCAATTTACTGTTATGGCAACATGTATCAACCCCATCATATTATGTATCAAATAGAAGAAGATGCGATTCCCCTTCATTTGAGCCCAATTTTATACTAAACAGAAAATTAATTCAAAAGTAATTGCGCTTTTTAAAAAAAGTTAGCATTTTCACCTCTCGCTGCCATGGCAACGGCTCTAGAGGCCACACCTACCACTTAAAAAAAAAAGTGGATTTCCAACTAAAAGAAAAAAATCCTAAATGGGGGGGGGGGGGGCTACAAAAGCTGGCCCATGGCCAAAGAAACTTACACACACAAACAAACACAAAACCACATATTGACAGGATGTATTGTGATCATGTCATTAGCAGTTTCTATGTTTTTTTAAAGACTTATTTGATTCTGTTGTCATGGAAACTGCTTATAGAACAATGAGCATGAGAAGCATAAAGCAAAATCACAATGATATTCAATTTAATAATAGTTTAGCAGTGAAAACACAACTATTTTAATATTTTTCATGTTTTTTTAAAATTTTATTGAACTAATATACTGTTGCCATGGCAACGGGTTGTATTAACCCATCATATTATACATCAACTAGAATAAAATGCAGTTACCCTTCATTTGAGTCCAATTTTATACTACAAGTGGATTCCGATTCCTTGGGGTCCGAACGATAAAAAAAAAAACTGTGAAAAATCCCTAAGGGGGGGAGGGGGGTCTACACTGGCCCACGGACTACAAGACTATGACACTGTTCTCACTACCTTCCTAAAACTAGTTTAGTGGAAATTAGTTTAACGTGTAGTGAGAACGTTCAAAGCGATCTTCCAAACCGGTTCCGAAAACCACCACGGGATGTAGTTTTCAAGATTGCTCTGCCTCGTAAAACTGGTTTTACCATAAGTGAGGACGCAATCGTTCTACGGGAAGCGATCTTTGCTCATTTTGAGCGCGCTACTCCACACGACAGGTGTCGAATGCCTACGCTGCGGTTTCAAATTTCGCGCGAAACGTGTCACCCCACTGAGAGCATTTACATATCATCAAGATTGCTTTACGTGCAGTGATTTTGAAAACCAATTTCGTGTGATCAAGTGGGAACGCTAGCAAAGCGATCTTCCAAACTGGTTTCCTGTATCAGTTTCCAGTAAACTAGTTTTAGAAAGCGTTATGAGAACGGCCTCATAGTGAAACAGGTCCTGAAATACTGTGGTGACTCCTTTGAGGGGGGCGGGGGCAGATTCTACCTCCTGGACCTATAAGTAATTGATTCACATTTACAATTCGATCCATAAATTTACTCTAAATGTTTTACTTCATTTGACTATAGCATCAAACCTATTTTTAGCTAAATGCTACGAAAGAGGTGAAGTTTGACCGCGTTAATTGAGAATGCAACATAGAATCCCATAACAATACATTACATAAAAATGATAATAATAATTGTATATTTATTTTGCGCAGATCCTGTATGTATATAATCAAATGCGCATTACAATACTTAGCATGTAAAATAGTAAACAAGTTAAGCAAACAAGAGGTCTCTAAAATTATACATGTATCATAAAAAGTGACATTCATTGAAACTCTCTTGAAAAAGGCAGAAGTTAAGTTTAGTTTTTAACAAGGTCACGAATCACACATTTCTTATAGAGGAAGGGAGACTATTCCAGAGTTTGGGAGCAGCACTAACAAAGGCACGATCACATAGTGTAATCTTTATGAGAGCATGGTATTACGAGACCTACGAAGTCTGCCGGACTGGGTTTGTGATTGCATTGTTAGGAGTTCACCGAGATAAGTGGGAGCCATATCATGCAGTATCTTATATGTTAATAAAAGATACATCATATCATTATAATGTACTAAAAAACAGATACATAATGATAATTATACAACACATGCAAAATTTTATGACATATTACCTTTACCTACATTAGACTTTCTGAGGTTCAGACAGATAATTCATTATGGATGGAAACTAGGAGTACTTATTTCTTAAAGAATGAATAACCTTACGTCGACATGAAAAGCTTTCTGTTGCGACTTAAAATGCATATAAATAATCAGAAATATTGATTACCTGAAAACTAGATAGCACAAAGATGATGAGAACAATCATTTCAGTCTTACATCGTGATTTCTTGACTGTGAATTAATGCAATCATATAAAAATACTTCATATTTATGCTAGCTTGTATGGTGTAGCAACTGTTTCGGTGTTGTAGTGCCTTGATGCTCGTCCTTGGCTTTAAGGCCTACTTTTTCAAAGCCTTGAGGATTTGAGCCTTAAAATTTGAAGGCATTTTCAAGGCATTTTTAAATATTTTACTAATTTAAATAGTCTTTATGTCAATTGTAACATACATGAATGTTAAATAACAATGATGACCAATATTACTAATAATACTAGTACTGGGAGTGCCACCTACTTTATTATTATTTTAATTGTCACCATTATAATTGATAATTATGATTATGATAGGTCAATTAGCAACACTTGATTACAAAAATACTGATTTTCTTATTTACGAAATAACTGGATACATCCCTATAATCTATGCTTTTCATCCACATGAATGTCTACACCAAAGACAATAACACACACAATTCCTTGCAAGGCATTCATCTCCCTGCGAGTGGCGCATCCGAAGAGGTGCTTCCAGGACCGGGAAAAGCCTGGGATAAAAGCCCTGATGTCTACTGGAGGGATATCTAGCATATACATAGCATGGAGCTATTACAGAAGGAGGACTGACTCTCTCGAACGCTTTGCCCCATGCGTGGCACCGCTAATCCCCTTACAGAAGGGTGGTCCATCACGACATTTTCACACTTACAGGCGCAGGCCGCCCGTAAATCAGCCCTAAATCAGATAGGGAAAGTTGATCAAATGCAATTTAAAACGCCGTCATTCGGACCCAATGGGTAATATTAATATAAATTTTGGAGGCCAAAATGACAAGCTGTTAAAAAGCGTCATTAAGAGTGATATAATATTGGAATCAGCATATAATTATACACAACATAGATCTTTAAATACATTCTCATTTAATAAGGGAAGAAGCTAAAACATGCTGAAGACCTCAATTTCCTGCCTATTTGCACAGTTTATTATGCAAAACTGATCAAAAATGGTCAGTTATGACTAATAAAAGAACCACAAATGGCCATATATCATATGTCAAAACTGATGGAAAAAGTTACATGAGGTCAAAATACTTTTGAGATGTTCAAGTTAAAGGATTAATACACCAGTGTTAGTAGGTGTTACAACACATCCTTGTAACGATTCTGGTAACATTCCAGGGGCCGCGGAACGGTTTTGAAAGTGGGGGGGCTGACCATGCTAAAAATCACAATCATATGGTCATTTTTACGTTTTTGTACACGGTTTTGGCAAAAAGTGGGGGGGGGGGGGGGGCTGAAGCCCCCCCGGTTCCGCGGCCCCTGCATTCAAACTATTTTTGGATGAATTGATGTTATTGGTCATTTTTGGGGCCAAAGGTGGCCAAAATGACCATGAGATGTTAAATAGGGTCATTAAGACTGATATACTTGGAATCACCATAAAGTTCTACACAAGATAGACCTTTAAATGCTTTCCCATTTACAGGGAAGAAGATAAAACATGCTTAAGACCTCAATTTCCTGTATATTTGCAGTTTATTATGCAAAATTGTGCGAATAGTCAGTTATGTCTAAAGGACCCAAAAGGAACCCTCATAGGTCAAAACTGATGGAATAAGTTATACATGAGGTCAAAATAATTTTGAGGTGTTCAATTTAAAGAATTATTACAACAATGTTAGGTATCACAGCACACCCTTGTAACGATTCTGGTGACATTCTGAGTATACTTGGATAAATTGAACTGGTGTTATTGGTCATTTGGGGGGCCAAAATTAACCAAAATGACCATAAGCTGTAAAATACGGTTATTAAGACTGATTGGGAATCAGCATAAAATTCTACACAAGATAGAATTTTGAATGCATTCCAATTTAATAAGGGACGAATTTAAAACATGAAGACCTCAATATCCTGCCTATTTGCAGTTTAATATGAAAATAGGTGCAAATGGTCAGTTATGTCTAAATCCTAAAATTACCTAATAGGTCAAAACTGACGGAATTACATGAGGTTATGATCCAGCACACATTTTAGAAATTAATTTGGATTTCTAAAGACATTGTAATCATAATTCTTATCAATATTTGTTAGATATTTCGGACAAAAAAAGTCATGAAAATTGTCATTTTTGGTCAAAATATGGCCAAAATGACCACTACTATTGTGATTAGGCAAATGAAGCCAGTTAATCTGGAATCTAGGAGCATTTTTACTTTTTAATTGGATGTGGTTAGAAAAGAATTCTGTTAAGGGACCATTTTCCAAAGAGTGGTCAAAATGGTCATTTTCGGTAAGAATTGGCCAAAATGGCCAAAATGTTGTGAGGACGGTCAATAAAACTCACATGTTTGGAATCAGCACAAAATTTTACCCCAGATAAGCTTGTCAAACCTTCCCACCAGAAATTCTGAATAAAGCCCGCTATCTCCTAGACTAAATCTTTCCCTGCAAACTTTACTCTTAAAATAACATTTTTATTGCTATTGCAATTTTCTTATGTTTATTGTTATTGAATATAATAATTTCTTTCAGAAACTGTTAGGACAGATGGAGGAGAAAAAAGACATTTGAGAAAATGTTCATGTATATGTTTTTATACATCAAAACATGTGACATGATTATCTTAAAAATTTACCCATACCTGCAAACCAAGCGCATGGGACGTGTCCCGTTTATTTTACAGCTGCATTGAATATCACTTCTTAAAAAGGTTTATGATGTAAAATTAGTAATGGACATACAAAAGAAGTGAGAACTGAAATTCAAAAAAGGGAATTAAAGTACCATGAAAACAGACAAAATTCCTTAAAATTGCAAATTTTTCATGAAAGTGTATCAAAAATTTCAACTCGCACTTCGCACTCCCATTATGGATTTTGTCCTTGCAGAGTAATGTTAATTGAAGTGCCTTGGCCTTGGGCATAGTTCAAAATTGTATAGTTCAGATGGAAAATCCATTTATATTGCTATTTTTTTGCTCTTTTAGGTCGAGCAGCACTGTCAATTGGTGTGAAAGATGACAAAAACATAATCTAAACAAGTGGAACGCCTCTGGCAGCCTCGCCTGCATTTCGCAATTCAATATATGACTTTGAAAACATCTATTGAAAAATAATGCACAAAAAACATCATTCATATGATATAAAAAGTGGAGCGCCTCTGGCTGTCTCACCTGCATCACGCAATTCAATATAGCAGCAGTGCTGACTTTGAAAACTACTATAAAATAATTATTCACAAAAAACACCATTCATATAATGATAAAATACTACGTTCATTGACAATAAATGACATTTTACCTTGATCACGCGACCTAAGACTTGTCAGTGATACTTGATTACCCCTATATCCACATTTTATAAGCTATATCTATAAACTTTGAAAGTTTGACAGCAATCTAATAATTACCTCCAAAATGGCCAAAGTTCAATGACCTCAAATGACCTTTGACTTTGGTCATGTGACCTGAAACTCGCACGAGATGTTCAGTGATACTTGATTACTCTTATGTCCAAGTTTTATGAACTAGATCCATACACTTTCAGAGTTATGATGGGTATTCAACAAATACCCCAAACATCGCCAAAGTCCATTGACCTTTGACCTTGGTCATGTGACTCAAAACTCCCACAGGATGTTAAGTGATACTTGATTACTCTTATGTCCAGGTTTTATGAACTAGACCAATAAACTTTCAAAGTTATGATGGTAATTCAACAAATCCCCCCAACTTGGCCAAAGTTCATTGACCTTACATGACCTTTGACCTTGTTCATGTGATCTGATATTCGCACAGGATGTTCAGTGATACTTGATTACTCTTATGTCCAAGTTTCATGAATCAGATCCATAAACTTTTAAAGTTATGATGGTAATTCAACAGATACACCCTACCCCTAACTTGGCCAAAGTTTATTGACCCTAAATGACATGTTCAGTAATACTTGTTTAACCTTATGTCCAAGTTTCATGAACTAGGTCTATATAATTTTTAAGTTATGTCATTTCAAAAACTTAAACTTAGGTTAAGATTTTGATGTTGATTCCCCCAACATGGTCTAAGATCATTGACCCAAAATGACCTTTGACCTTGGTCATGTGACCTGAAACTCAGGCAGGATTTTCAGTAATACTTGATTGACCTTATGTTCAAGTTTCATTAACTAGGTCCATATACTTTCTAAGTTATGATGTCATTTCAAAAACTTAACCTTCGGTTAAGGTTAAGATTTGGTGTTGACGCCGCCGTCGTCGGAAAAGCGGCGCCTGTAGTCTCACTCTGCTATGCAGGTGAGACAAAAACACTATATTCATATGTTCTAAATGACCTTTGACCTTGATCATGTTACCTAAGACTCGTGCAAAAGAATAAGTGATACTTGATTACCCTTTTGTCTTTGTTTCATGAACTAGATCTATAAACTTTCAAAGTAATGATGGCGATCCAACAATTCCCCAAAATGGCCAATATTCATTGAACCTAAATGACCTTTGACCTTGGTATGTGACCTGAAACTCATGCAGGATGTTCAATGATTACTTGATTACTCTTATGTCCAAGTTTAATGAACTAGATCAAAACTTTCAAGGTTATGATGGCAATTCAACAAATACTCCCATCATGGCAACATTTTGTTGACCCTATATGACCTTTGTCATGTGACCGGAAACTTGCACAGGATATTAAGTGATACTTGATTGCCCGTATGTCCAAGTCTCATGAAGTAGATCCATAAAATCTCAAAGTTATGGCAAACATGATCAAAGTTTGTTGACCCTGAACGACCTTTAACCTTGGCAGGATGTTCAGTGATACACCATTACCCTAATGTCCAAGTTTCATGAGCTAGGTCCATAAACTTTTACTTTTAAAGTTATGACAAAATTTCAAAAACTTAACATTGGTTAAGATTTTGATGTTGATTCCCCCAACATGGTCTAAGTTCATTGACCCAAAATGACTTTTGACCTAAGTCATGTGACCTGAAACTCAGGCAGGATGTTCAGTATAACTTGATTACCTTTATGTCCAAGTTTCGTGAGCTAGGTCCATATACTTTCTAATGTATGACAATTCAGAAACTTAACCTTGATTAAGATTTCATGTTGACGGAAAAGTGGTGCCTATAGTCTCGCTCTGCTATGCAGGCGAGACAAAACTTAGAAATTTCTATAATAAATATGAGAAGTAGGATAATGCTGCACTTTATTAAAAACCCATGTCATTTTCACCAAAATTTGCAACGCTGTAGAGGAAGGTATACTAAAGAAGTGTAAACATTAAAGATGGGGGCTCATGTGCTTGTTTCACTTTTGTTAGAGGAAATGTGCTTCTTAGAACACGAAAATGTGCCAATGGTTTGTATCTATTTGAAGAAAAATTCCAAACCACTCTATCATTAATTAAAACTCGAGGTCATATTTGTCATACTTTGCAGCACTGCAGAGTAAAGTATTCTGTAATTGTAGAGGTATTTAAAAAATAAGGTCCATGGAATATTTCCCGCTAATTAGGTTCATAAAACAACAAATCGGGTCTACAGGTAACAGGGAAAATCAGCTGATATCTACAGCTGATTAATCACCTGCTCATTCATTGTGATGTCAATGCGCAGAGTGTGAAAATATGCGCTAATCATGATGTGCACAAACACAAGTGTGGAACATCCTTAAATTCAGCTAATTGCATTGATTGCTGCAAATAGTTATCTCACTGCTGCCATCAGTGGCAGTAATTTGTAATGGCTTATTATATTCACTCGCGTTCGCGTCGCGTTCATAATCACTCGCGTTTTGGATTTTTGGCGATTTTTTTTTTTCTTACGGTGTCTTCAATGGGACAAACATGCTGGGAAAATAAAATGAAATTGAAATTTGAGTTTCGTTTTAAGCCGGCAATTAAGTGCCTTAAATAAAATGTACTCGACTTCTGTTTTAACATAACAAGCAAATTTTGACTACTGTTTTAAAATAATCACATTCCACATATTTGACATGATTTCTGTTGATTTTGTTTACATCCCACATCGTTATCTCCCATTTACTCCAACATGTACTTCTCTCTCCGCACACTTGATTTGGTACCGGTACTGAACTGAACTTATTGGTCACAAACACACTAACTTCTAAGCTAGGTCTACGTACGGTACGCGGTATCCTTAAAAAGATTCTTGTGCAAGTCATGTTTTTACTTTTTTTGCCGTGCTTTTCTCTCAAGACACTCTTAGCCTCTTTACACCTAACTTGAATTTCACTGAATCTCTTATGCCTTATTATGACATATTAAATATTCATGACTGCGGCCGAAGATCATAATACTGATGCTGGAACACGAAACGATCTGGAAACATTCACTCTTTCACGAGGTGAAATGATTCCTACGTAAATTAGGCCATTGCACGCCAAATTAAACCTTAGAGCCATAGGCGGCGGAAGCGGGGGGGGGGGGGGGGGGGGGGGGGGGGCTCCCCCTGAAAAAAAAGAGAGAAAGAAAGCCTTTTGAGGGCCTTCGCAGCTAAAATCAATCAATTTCAGTTGATTTTGAATATAACATTTTAATAAATTGCTTATTTTTCATTTCATTAAGAAAATTCAAATAAAATGTATTTTTAGTCAATGACAAATAAAAAGTAGACATTTCAAGAATCATATTTTTATCTTTAAAACTGTATTTTCATAAATAATAATCGATACATAGGAAACATCTTCAAATGAACACATTTTTTCAAACACTTTTTTCTTCAACCCGAATAAATCATTGTGCATTTTTTAATCAATAATGTCCGATAATGTCTGAAAACTGGTGTCATTGACTTTTTTACAAGTTTTTCAATATTCATTAGTGTCGTTGGTGTTGCTGCTGCTGTTGTCATCGTGGTTGCTGGAATTTATGTTGTTTTTGCTGCTGCTCTTGGTGTTGTGGGTGTGATCGTTTCATCTCCTGGTGCAGTTAAGTTATTGTTGCTACTGATGTTGCTCAAGGTGTTGCCTGTGTGGTTGCTGTTGTCATCGCTGCTACTTCTGCTGTTTACGAGTGTGGCTGTTGCATCTCCTGATGCATTTGTTGATGTTGCCGCTTGTGTTATTGCCTGTATCAAGTGATTGCTTAATCCTTGCCGTTGGCTTTGTTTCTACTGTCGTTGTTGCTACTATTGTTGATGTTTACCACTGTGGTTGTTGCATCTCTTAATGAAGTTATTCATGTTGCACCTGATGTTCCCTGCATGGTTGTTGGAGCTCCTGCTGCTGCTGATGTTGCCAATGTGGTTGGTGCATTTCAGCTGCAATTGGTATTTTTGCTGTTGCTCTTGATGTTGTCGGTGTGATTGTTGCATCTCTTACTGCAGTTGTGGTTTCGGCTGCTGAAGCTGATGTTGCTCCTGCTGCTGTTCATGTTTATTGAAGTAACTGAAATGGAATTAATTTATAGAGCATGTGATATTTTGTTAATAAAGATATTAATTTCCATGATTATTGATATTGAACTCACTTATTCCTAATTTAATTGTCATTGTTAAAACTTACATTTTTTGTTTGAAATAATAATTTCAGTTCTAAATGGTTAAAATATTGTCACCAAAGCCTTATTAAACAACGAAAACAAAAAAAGTTAATAACAAAGAAATGAATAAGAAAATGATTAAAATGTACATGTATACACAATTGATTATAATGACTTGGGGTTTTCTCATTGGTTTACCAAAGAAAGGGAGTCAAAATCCCAAATTATCACATTTGGTCTTTATTTCTAGATTTAGAGCCAAATGCTGATTTCATGCAAGAGTCATGTTTTCATAAATAAATAAACAACATCAGGAGCAGCAGCATACCTGCTGATTTCTGAAGCGAGTGTAATCAAAAGGCAAGATCCTGAGGCACCCCCCCCCTTACCAAGATCAATTCAATTAGTGAGGTTTAATGACTGCTTTTGTAGTCATTACCTTTATCTCATTTATACAGGCCTAAAAGAGATATAAATAAAAATTGTGTTCTTTTTGGGATAATCTTCCTGTGTTCCTCCCTGACAAAGCAGATGGTGATGGTGTTGGGGGGGGGGGGTCTCATAGGAATGCAGAACAATGGAACATTCATTTACTAATTTGGCAATAGAAAGCAAGTCACGCCATCTAGCATTGATTGATATTGGTTGTTTTACAACTGTCCAAGAAATATCACCATTAATCAATTAAGCATCTAAGCACTTAAAGATGTCATTGTTTTCAGATATTGACTGGTAGAATAAGAGAACAGTACCGGTAATATAAATTTATTTTAATGTGACTTTACTTTCTTCGCCAAAATGAGGCAGTCATAATTAAGAGTGTTTCAACTTACAAGTGACATCACATTTCCTGCCTTCTTGTCTGGCTCTCCTAAACCTTCAACCATTTATACTTGGGTAACTTTGTATCTCGTGTCTGTCTGAAAAGTTTGGGTGAAGCCTCCACCTGAAGGAAAAATAGTATTGAAATAACTAATTAAAATATTTGCCATAATCTCGTATTTCTTCTCACATGTATATGTAGACATCTAAAAACAGGAAATAGAACATCTTTCGATTACCAGGTTTTATATAGAAGGGGGTAAATAAAGGGTTCAAGTTTTTATTATGTTAAAAAAAGTTATGTTAAACCAATAGTAAATGACATATGCTCCGGCTGAGAAACTTAAATAGTGAAATTATTCCTCACAATGTAGCTTGAATGTACATACACATGAGCAAGTAGTGATAAATGGAAGGAGGGATGAGAGCAGGGGCTGCGGAAATGGGGGGGGGGGGGGTGGGTGCATGTTAGCTGCAGGGTCAGCGGAACGGTTTTTAAAGTGAGCAAAAAATCATAACCAAATGGTCATTTTACGTTTTTCAGCCCCCGCACTGTTTTCCAAAACCATGTACAAAAATTGACCATCTGCTTATGATTTTTTTGCATGGTCAGCCCACCACCCCCCCTCACTTTCAAAACTGTTCCGCTGACCCTGCAGCTAACATGCAGAACATATTGAATCTCTTATATGTCTTTCATGTTTATGTAATGTTATGCATTACAAACTGACTTTAAATAGAAAATCTGGTCACAGTCCGATTTCATTGTAATTGATGTGGGTTTTAATGATTTAACCCTAAATCTCCCGGGGTATTTTGATTCTTGTCATTCCGGGGGGGGGGGGAGGGGGCATTATGGCCCCTCCTTAAGATCTCAGCCGCGGATTGCGCGATCGCAACGAAAATTTGCATGATGGTAGAGAATGACGTAATCTACGCATTTAAATTGGTAAATTTCACTGAATTCATATATTTTTATTTCATATGAATTAATTATGCTAATTTATTCATGAAATCATACTTTTTGCTCTGATTCACTAAATAAAGCTCCTAGAAGAATGCTATCTTTTGGTGAAAATATTTTTTATAGCATTCCTAACAATTGTGAATGAAAAAAAATCTGGTACCAAGACCGACTTCTTATGTATTTCATTGTTTTTTTAATTTCTTATGTATTTCTTTGTTTTTTTACTTTTTGTTTTTTATTGTTTTTTCGATGGAAATCATTCCAAACTTAATTCTGATCATAAACAAGGCAAAATTAATTAAGTTTAATCAGTAAAAGTAGAAATAATGATACATTTATGAATTTTGGCTTAATACATAAATTGCATTGGATTTGTACATGAAATCACGTTTATGAGCAATTTTGGGTCTGACATGCACTTACATAATGTTGTGACCGCGTACCCGGGCGTCACAAATTTGGTCTCAAAATTTGCGCGAGACTTGAAATTAAAAAGTCAGCGCGCAACGAGGTCAAAAAATTTTGCGCAGCAGATATATCGCGAAAATTGTCGAGGGGGGGGGGCATTATGCCCCCCCCCCCCGGGAGAATTAGGGTTAACATTCTGCAACCCAAACAATATCCTTCATTATTTGTAAGCATTATCGCATTTTACTAGTCTACATGTTACCTGTGGTTGCATTTCAATCTCAGTGTTTCTTCACCCATTGCCAAATCTTCTGCCACATGTTCATCAGATTGTCCGCTGGCACATTCCTTGCTGTAGTAGACCAGTCAGAGCCTAGCTTTCTAGTTCCAGACCCGTCTCCTTCCGCATTTTGTTCAAATGTCCGTAGTCTGAAATTAAAATATCAATAATATCACATTGATATACCGGTACATGTAGCAAAGAAAATATGTAGATTTACACAGTGATCATGGAAAAATATTGCACTTTCAATGAATATTGTTGACATTTCATAAAGGGGAATGATCAGATATACCAATCATTTTTCTTTTTTTATTATCCTGAAA
This sequence comes from Lytechinus pictus, assembly GCF_037042905.1. Classification (NCBI taxonomy): domain Eukaryota; kingdom Metazoa; phylum Echinodermata; class Echinoidea; order Temnopleuroida; family Toxopneustidae; genus Lytechinus; species Lytechinus pictus. The sequence goes on along the minus strand of NC_087246.1, from coordinate 43,521,400 downwards.
TTTCTAGAATTTACCAACAATTTATTCTTGCCACTTGATTATAAACAAGACAGCCATTAAAGGGGAATCCAACCCAAATAAAAACTTGTTTTTATAAGAAAAAGAAAAATCAGACAAATTGATAGGTGAAAATTTGAACAATATCGGACAGACAAAAAGAAAGTTATGATTTTTTTAAAGTTGTAAATATTGTTAATCACTATACCCATGGAGACTTCAAATTGGCCACATATGTGATGTCATAGTGATGTAAGGCAAGGACTACTCCTCCACGTACTCCAATACATATTATGGCTAAAATGTCATTTTTCCCAAGAGTTTTATTTCAAATTATATTTTTCTTTCATGAGGACATAAAACAATATACTACCTGGGTTATATTTAGATTACTGCCCCAGGGGAATGGGTACTTAGGAGAAAACCACAAATCCCTGATAATAAAGTACATGGCCTAGATGGGAAAGTTGTCCTTGCCCCTCGTCATAATTTACTTACCCAGTTGCCAATTTGAAATCTACATACTATTAGTGATCTCAATTTTAAAGCAGCTATAACTTTCTTATTGCTTGTCCGATTTCTTTCAAACTTTCACCATTCTGTTTATTTTATTTTTCTTCTTCCCAACACAACATTTTATGGCCAAAGCTGGATTCCCCTTTAACACAGTAACCATACAAACAATAAAATGTTTTTTTCAATAATTTTGTTTAAATTCAAATAAAAGAATAGTTTTTTTTTCTTATAAACCAATAGCGCTGGGATACCTTGCCGGTTAAAAGCCATGATCAAATTAATAAAAAAATGAATAGGCTCCTAATTCATAACTGCAGCAAATTGCATCCCCATCAAACTGTCAGCTATTTCTGGACTTTGACCTTTGTTCAATGGAACTTTAATATGAGATTCAAGGCAGGAAAATACTTGAGCTTGATGAGATCCATTGCAAATTCTCCTACATTTGCTCCTAAATTTGGGTCCTGTAACCTTTACATGCTATTTAAGTAGGTATGACTAGACTCTTACTTTGTGGTACGATAATTTTTTTTTTAAATAAAGAGACATTATCAACAATAATTGAATTTATATACCCCAACAACACCGATGTTATTGCAGATCGAGAGTCAAAATTTATAGGGTGCTAATTAGTAATTTGCCTAAAAAATTGACTAAGAAAAAAAAACAAAAAAACTTCATTTTCATAATCGCACAGAAATGAACTTGAAGAGCATTATTTCGTCTCCCCCAAAATTGGAAAATCGACCTTTTTTTCAATGGGAACTATGCAATGGCTCATTTCACGTGGGTGCGCAAAGTCAAAGATAATTTAATATAGATCTAGGCCTATTCTAGTACAGTGAGTAGTAAAAAGTTAGGCCTCACTGTTAAATCTATGCCCTATACTAGACTAGTACAGCCACAGGTGCAAAAAAACTTAGATCTATATTATATATTTTTTTATATATAGATTTTAATTTTTATTGGGTGTGAACGCACCTCCGACACATCATAATAAAGAATCAATCAATCAATCCACCCCCCTGAATCCTTGCCTGCTGTCGAGAGCCTACACTTCATTTGAATTGTGACTTGCTAAGCCTAAGCCTATAATATATATGCTAAAACAAGTTGAGAACATCGGATTAACCACTCACACTAATACCATGTGATTTAGCTCCTGTTCAATTCCAATATCTGTAACACAGAATTGGGATGGCCCCATAGGATATGTGTACATTAACAATTGCACATGCTGGATTGCCTGGTGATCGAGGATATCTCCGACCACACCGAGCAACAAAATTAATACAAAACCAAGGGAAATGAAAAATTATGATTTGTAACATAGAATGACATAAAGGTAGAACAATATAAAGAATTTTCTTTGCAAAATTCATGAAATTGCAACCATGTGCGGATCATAAAAACGTGTATGGACAGGCTATAAACGTTGACGTTGTTGGTCTGGACCTGAGATAGTTCTTTAGACACAGAAACACGGGTATGGGACTAGACTGGATTATGTATTGTCAAGTTTATCGATCGTACCGACAGGGGTCCTGCAAGAAGATTCTCTTTTCTTGTAATTCATTTGATAATTAGGAACCGCAAATAATTCAATCACCTTACATACAATATGAACAACATTTTGAAGGGTTTTACTTACAGTAAAATCCTCATTCATGACTCAGGGGACCTTTGCTTCTACTAATTTATTCGTTTCATTTCGAATCGTCGCGGCAAAAACATCAACAAACTAATCATTTTTTTCACGAATGTCTTTGGGAGTGGGCGCGGCTTAAATTATTAGTCAGCGAAACTTGTAAAATAAAAATTCTCTGACAATTAGAGGGGCTCCGAGAGTTTCGTGAAATGCAATCTTTAGTCAGCGCTGACAGTTGTCGCGTGACAATATTGATGAAACACCCCCCTGGGGACCAACAAAATTGTTGCTTTATATATATAGTAGTCGAGTACATTTTATTTAAGGCACTTAATTGCCGGCCTAAAACGGAACTCGAATTTCAATTTCATTTTATTTTCCCAGCATGTTTGTCCCATTGATGACACTGTTAGAAAAAAAATCGCACCGAACTAAAAAAAAATCCAAAACGCGAGTGATTATGAACGCGACGCAAACGCGAGTGTTTATAAACTGCCTTTGTAATTGCGGTTACTAGGTATTCCACTCCTGCTACTATGTGTGGCAAATGGTCAATCTACTTCAGCTAGCAACAGTAAATTATCCCACTACTGCCATCATTTAGAGTATCAAATTCACAAGTTTGTAATCTACAGCTGAATTTTGACTTCGCTCTCCTACATTAGCATCACATTTCCCATCAGGCAAAAGATTCAGTTGCTAGGCAACTATCAGGAGTCCTCAAAATAAAGAAATGTTCAACAAGTGAAAAAGTTATTAAAGACAGTACACATTGCTATGCAACAAGACCCATCATCATGAGAGGGCGGAGCTTAGATTGGTTGACTGTGAAATGGAGCGACTCATCCTTTGTACTATGTACGTCTTCAGTTTTCCTTTTCCTTTGACAGCAATGATGCCTCGAGTCTCACAGGTATACCCAAGCTCTGATAGTACATTGGCTGTTTCCTCAGTGACCTGATGAAAATAGAACATATACCCTATAAGTGAGAGGAAATACAGTAAAATGAATGAAAGTGAACTGAGACAAGGCAAAAGCGATTTTGTGTCTTGCCCACTTATGAAGATAACCAGATATATCGTGATTTGCGAGGGCACGCTACAGAATTGTATCGAAACTTCATTGTGAAATGACTGGGATGGAATAACACTTGTCATAAGAGTCTTGCGTAAACTTTAATTTTGACAATACCATGTGACCTCCCAACACAATAGCATGCAGGTCCCCTAAGTACATCTACCATCCAAGTTTGGAAAGTGATTTACGGTTGCAGAGTTCTGTCATATGAGAGTCTTGCACGAAAATTTAACATTGACCTAAAAATGACCTTTGACCTTACCATGCAACCTCCAACTGCAGCATGACATGCAGGTCTCCTAAGTACAACTACAACCCAAGTTTGATTTGAAATTGACTTACGGATGCGGAGTTATATGTCATTAGAGAGTCTTGCACGGAAACTTTAACGTTGACCTGAAAATGACCTTTGACCTTACCATGTGACCTCCGACTGCAGCATAACATGCAGGTCGCCTAAGTACATCTATCATCCAAGTTTGATTGAAAAGGACTTGCGGTTGCGGAGTTAGGTGTCATAAGAGAGTCTTGCATGTAAACTTTAACATTGACCTGAAAATGACCTTTGACCTTACCATGTGACATCCGACTGCAGCATAACATGCAGGTCCCCCAAGTTTGGTTGAAAAGTGACTTACGGTTGCGGAGTTAGGTGTCATAAGAGAGTCTTGCATGTAAACTTTAACCTGAAAATGACCTTTGACCAAGTCCATCTACCATCCAAGTTTGGTTGAAAAGTGACTTACGGTTGTGGAGTTATGTGTCATAAGGTTTGTGACGGACGGACGACATTTGGATCCCTAAGTCTCGCCTTCACCTCTGGTGGGCAAGACAAATAGTGCAATATTGCATTACAAGCCTAAAGCATACCTAATGCGTTTGCCTAATTATTATGGATAACCAATCATTTACAAGATATGATGAAAAAATAGAATATAAACAATACTCAAGATATTCTAACAAGGCTTCATTTTAATTGTTGAAACTTGAGACGTAATTATAGAAACTTTTTAGAATGAATTAATTCCTGAAAAAATACATTACAATACTTGGTATACCTGACACATGGCTTAGGGATAACGAGAAACAATACTTTAATATACCCTTTTTTTCTTTCAACAGGAAAAGGCTGACTTGAAAAAATAGAGAAAAATCAAACTAGCATAGTGCTGAAAATTTCATCAAAATCGGATGTATAATAAGAAAGTTATGACATTTTAAAGTTTTGCTTATTTTTCACAAAACAGTGATATGCACAACTAGGTGACTTAGTTGATGATGTCCACCACTCACTATTACTTTTGTTTTTTTATTGTATGAATTATACAATATTTCATTTTTTATAGATTTGACAAGGACCAACTTGACTGAACCATATAGTATTTTACAATGCTAATTCCACATGTTCAGGAGGAATTAATCGTTGTAGCACTTGACAATGAGAAAATTAGAATATTTCATATAATAAAATACAAAAGAAATATAGTGAGTGGATGACGTTATAGTCTCCTCATTTGCATACCAGCCAGGATGTGCATATAACTGTTCTGTGAAATTAAGCGAAACTTTAAAATGTCATAACTTTCTTATTTTACATCAGATTTTGATGAAATTTTCAGTGTTATGCTTGATGGATTTTTCTCTTTTTATTCAAATCAACTTTTTGTTGGGGTGGACTTGTCCTTTAATAGTAACCGTGATAATAAGCGTGGGTCACTGGGGTGGAATATATGTGAATAAAAATCTTTAATTTAAAAGGAGACCTGATTTAGACATTTTCCAAAATTGTATCGAGAGTGTATTTGTTAAAGTTCACATAAAATCTACGAGGCAAAACCACCTTTGGAGAAGGCAAACCCGTTAGGAACCATGGAAAACCTAAATCACCCCAGGCCAGTTATGTAAGTATCTAAACATGTGTTTCTTGACCTCGATGGGTCCGAAAAAAACAAAACTGCAATTACATACGCAGCGCGCCAACTAAAGCTAACTCGCTCGACAACGCATGCAGTCATTTTTATTTCTCTTTAATAGTTTCCCTATTTCGGCGCCGATTTTTCTTCGTTCGAAACTGAAAACAGAATAACATTGGATTTCAAAATACAATATGCCTTTGAAAACTTGATTAAATATCAAATCAAATAATTTAATTCCGAAAGGCCTACTACAGCCAGAGCTGCTCTTACGTAATATCAGCTGTTGTTTATGGTCTAACCCTCGGCTTGCCTATAGCGCTTGGGAGTGAAATATCATGGATCCTTTCTCTTTCTGTCACTCTCCCTAGATCATTTTTTACGTTTCTGTGTTTCCTCTTACTTTTCCTTCTTTACGTTTATATATGTTTCTTTAAATGTTATTCTTTCTTTCTTCTTTCCTTCCTCAGCTCCTATCTTTCTTTAATTCTATCTCTTTTTTTCTTCCTTTCTTTATTGCAGCGTGACGATTCAATCAAACTCTGCGGCCCACCAGCAATCATTTTTATTCTCTTTAACAGTTTCCTTTTTTCGTGGGCCGATTTTCTTTGTTCGAAATTGAAAACAAATTAACAATGAATTTCAAAATACAATATGCCTTTGAAAACTTGATTAAATATAAAATACAATAATTCAATTCTGAAAGGCCTACTACAGGCAGACCTGCTCTTATGTAATATCACAGCTGTTGTTTATGGTCTAATCCTTGGGCCTGCGCAGGCGGAGGAGAAATGTTACATAAGAGGGATTATCGGGCGATTCAGGGTTGAAAGCGTTTGGGAATGAAATATCTTAATTCCTCCAACAAGGATTTTGTTATTGGGGTATAGAACCATAGCAAAGCCATGAGCTGCATGGTGCGGCGAGGTGCAACGAGGGTTTGACGATATGATATGTTTCAGTTTCAGTCATTTATAGACCTCCTGGCCAGTCATTAAAAGATATTATAGAAACTGTTTAAAGTCTCAAATGAGGAAAAAAAAACAATGTATTATCATTGGTGATTTTAAGGTTGATTTAATGAACTTAGATTTTATGTCATGTAATCATTATTTTTTCCATTGATTAATAAACCCACAAGGATAACATTTAATTCGGCAGCGATATTAGATAATATATTTTATAACCAGCCCGAAAATGTTTTAGAAGCTGGTATTATTACAACAGATGTAAGTGATCACCTTACCCTTTTGTCATAATGAAAGGTCCTTTAATCACTAATAATTCAAAGACCCATGACTCTATAAGATACTTTTGTGAAAATTATATGATAACATTTTGTAGAAAATTACAGTGTGCTGATTGGACATGTTTAAACAACACAGAAAATGTTGATGAAGTTTATGATAGCTTTTTAGACATTTAACTTTACAATGAAAGTTTTCCAATAACAAATGTTAAGATAAAAAAGACTTCTGCGAGAAAGGTCATGGTTCAATATGGATATCAAGAAAATGTGCAAAAAAAAAATTTATATAAGAAATTTGTAAACAACCCAACAACCCAAAATGACAGGGAAACATTTTTTGTGATTTATGAATAAATTTTGTATAAGCATTAATAATTTTTGAGTCAAAATGTCTAAATTCTGTGTATAACCTTGGTGAACCTCATGTAGCTCTCAGATGGAACAAGAAAACAAAATCAAAATCGGTCAACAAATAAGCATTTTTTTGTGAGTTTTGAAAAATATGCATAATGTTACAATTAAGTCATGTCTATCTATGCCATTGACCCAAATATTTGTCTTGGTCATGAATCTTTTCTTTTTGTCCAGAGTTATGCAGTGCAGTTGCTATTAACACATTTTCATTGTGTGTTTCATGCCTTGCATAACTCGGTGTTAGGCAGCTTTAAATAGGATCTCTTGCAAGTTCTAAATTCTGATCCCTATTCAATGCTAGGATGGTTCAGATAGTTTTCTTGCAAGGTTTTTGTTATGAGCAGGTGAATGCAATATTTAAGTAGCTTGGGTTTAGATTTGAATTCTTATATGGGAGGAACCCTAGTTAGACTTGATAGTTGTCACTTGAAACTTAGGAATCGGAGAGGCAAGACCTCCGAGTTCTCTCTAAGAGCAGCCGCAGCAGCTCCTCCGCTAGGGTTTGGTAGCATCAGCTAGGCCGACAGGTAAAGTCTAACGAAATGACAGGTAAGACTAGGTTGTGTATCTTGATAGATGGTACTCTTCGTAGGTATCCCACCACGAAAGTTCACATACACACTCCGTTCTTTTCTGGAGATGTGGAAGCCCTTTGTATGAAGTCCCCAGACTTTGATATAATTCTAGGGAATATAGATAATGTACTACCACCAGGGAGTAGTCATTCAGGGAGACTTAAAGCAAGGGTAGACATTGCTACACAAACTGAAGAGTCAGATGATAGTAGTAGTATCAGTAGAGATGATTTAGTCAAACCTAAATCGAAAGTAAAAGTAGCTACAGAAACCGATGTTTCTACTGGAAGTGAAGATGCTACAGTTGTAGGAATGGCAATGCAAACTCGTGCACAGAGTAAGGAAGGTAAGAAACCCCCTAGGGCTCTTAAGGTTCCTTTGCCCAATCCAGATATGTCCCCAGACGACATAAGGAAAGCTCAAAAGGATGACAAAACACTAGATAAGTTAAGGTCATATGCCAAGTCTGGGCTCGATAGAAGTAGAAGTGATTCATATTGTTTCATAGAAAATGGATTACTATATATTGGAAATTTGAACCAAAAAGTGTAATACAGGGTAATGCAGTAACCCAACTTGTCGTGCCCCAAGTGTACCGTTAACTGGTGATGAAATTAGCCCACGAAGGACTGATGGGAGGTCATCAAGGAGGTAAGAAAATTTGTGATAAAGTGTTATCAAATTTCTATTGGCCAGGAGTGAATTCTGATGTCACCAGATTTTGCCAGTCTTGTGATGTCTGTCAGAGGACAATTCCTAGAGGAAGGGTACCCCGTGTCCCCTTAGGAAAGATGCCTGTCATAGATGCACCCTTTAAACGGGTAGCTATCGATTTAGTGGGCCCCATTCAACCTGTTACCGCACATAAGAATAGATACATCCTTACACTTGTAGATTGTGCAACAAGGTATCCTGAAGCAGTGGCTTTGCTGAATATTGAGACAGTTACCGTTGCAGAAGCACTTGCAGATATATTTGTGTGAGTTGGTATACCAAGCGAGACTTTATCTGATCAAGGCGCTCAATTTACGTCGAGTCTCTTTCGCGAGGTCAGTCGGCTACTTTCCATTAGACATCTCACTACCACGCCATACCATCCGGCTTGCAATGGCTTAGTAGAGCGCTTCAATGGAACGCTTAAGCAGATCCTGCGTAGGATATGTGCAGATTGCCCCTCCGATTGGGACCGCTATCTTGCATCTGTCTTGTTTGCATATCGCGAGGCTCCTCGGTCTTCTATGGGATTTTCCCCATTTGAGCTCATATATGGGCGCAGTGTGAGAGGGCCCCTATCAATCTTGAAAGAACTTTGGTCAGGTCAGTTACCTAATCATGAAATTAAGACAGAGTATCAGTATACTGTTGATCTTAGAGAACGCCTAGAGATGACACTGGATGCAGCTCAACAGTCAATGGCTAAGAGTACTAAGTACTACAATAGAAAGGGTAGAGATAGACAATTTAGGCCAGGTGATAAGGCACTTCTTCTTCTGCCTACAGATCACAATAAATTACTGCTCCAATGGAAGGGACCATTTAGTGTCGTTCATAAACTAAGTGATCAGGACTATAGGCTAGATGTAAATGGAACAATGAAGACGTTCCATGCCAATAAGTTAAAGAAATACATAGAAAGAGAAGTAGATGTAAGTCAGGAAGAGGCTCAGTCAAATAGAAATTTGTACACAGGCGACCATTGTAGATGAAAGTGAATTTAGAGTAGGATCAGGACAGGAAATGTCTCGCGTCATAGACTCTGAACCAATATCCCATAAACTCAGTATCCAACTTCCGGTCTTTGAACCAACAGAAACGATTAAGGATGTTTCGTTAAGTGCCGATCTGAATAGGGAACAATTAGGACAGGTAAAGTCCATTCTGACTAGCTTTCAAGATGTTCTGACCGATGTCTCAGGGAGGTCAAACTTAGGAGAGCATTCGGTGAAGCTCACCTCTCCCGACCCAATTCGGCAGAGACCATATCCTGTGCCTCATTCCATGAAAAATGTAATTGAGGAAACACAAAAAATGATTAGAATGAAAGTAATAGAACCATCAGACTCCCCCTTTTCATCCCCCATACTTTAGTAAGGAAGTCTGATGGAAGTAACAAATTTTGTATCGACTTTCGTCTACTTAACCGTATTACAGTCTTTGATGCTGAACCATTACCCAATCCAGATGAGATATTTGCTAATCTCTCAGGATCCAAGTTCTTCTCCAAGCTGGATTTGTCGTAAGGGCTATTGGCAAATACCACTTTCGCAAGAGGTGAAGGAGAAGACTGCCTTTCGAAGTCCCAATGGACTTTATCAATTTCGTGTTATGCCATTCGGGCTAGTGAACGCTCCCGCAACTTTTAGTAGGATCATGTGTGCGCTTTTACAAGGGATGTCCAATGTTCATAACTATCTTGATGACATACTTATTCACACAAGTACTTGGCAAGAGCATCTGCAAGTTCTGCATGAACTATTTGCTAGGCTAAGGACTGCAGGTCATACAGCTAGACCTAGCAAATGTCAGATAGGTTGTAAACAAGTAGATTTTCTAGGACATGTAGTAGAAGAGGCCAAGTTGAAACCTCAACAAGACAAGGTAGAGAAAATTCTTAATGCTCCTAGACCCGAAACCAAGAAGGAAATGAGATCCTTCATTGGACTTGCAAGCTACTACAGCAAGTTCATACCTGCCTTTGCATCTATTGCAGCTCCGCTCACAAATCTGACCAAAAATCGTAAGCCAAACAAGCTTACTTGGGGAGAACAAGAGGTAGAAGCCTTCCAGAATTTAAAGGCATGCCTTAGTTCAGCCCATATCCTTAATTTGCCAGATCTAGATAAACCTTTCATTTTGCGTACAGACGCATCATCAACCAGAGTAGGTGCAGTGTTGCTACAAGAATATGATGATGATGAGTACCCGGTAGCCTATGCGAGTAGAAAGTTTTTACCCCGTGAACAGGCATTCTACCATAGAGAGGGAATGTTTAGCTTTAGTTTGGGGAATTGGCAAATTCCATGTGTATCTAGAAGGCAAGGAGTTTCTTATAGAGACTGATCATCGTCCACTCTCTTATCTCAACCAGGCTAAGTGTATGAATAGTCGAGTAATGAGGTAGGCCTTGTCACTTCAACCATTCAGATTTAGGATCAAAGCAATCCGAGGCTCTGAAAATGTTGGAGCTGATTTTCTAAGCAGAATAGCCAGATAAATTAAGCTGGACAGGCAAAATTTGTTATTGCGTTGAATTTTCTATCCAGATAGGATATACGTAATTTTCTCAACAAGGTGTCGAGAATATATGCTTTAATAGTAGACGTAATTGGATTGAACATTGGAGACCTTTCGTTTTCTGTGACGTGCCATGTGGACGTACGAGATTAAAGAATTTTGGGAGCACTGCGCATGCGCGAAGTACTCTGTGACGAGCCTTCTCGTTCACTGCCCAAATCTGTGACTCGTATTTAAGGGTTTTGACGTTCGGTGTCATAGTGCTCGAACGAGCGCTAACTAGTTCGTACATGATGACGTCATCCAAGCTTAGCAAAAATGAATGAAGCCGCATCAACATTTGAGTTTCGTTGATTCAGCAGGGCTGGTAAACTGCAAATTACTGCTTGTTACCAGCTTTTCCATTACATTTAGTTTGTCCTGTTTTCAGACACTTCATATCCGATAGGTAATTGATGTTCTATTTCCAAACAACTGTGTTTTTCGGCTTTTTGCGCAAGAGTGCAAATGTTGTCGCCCCATTGGTTCGTAGCGTGATGCTATGCCGGATTCTCCGGCGGAGCATCGGCCCACGGCCCGCTCGCTATCTCTCTGGTATATGCTGTGGCCTGGTACGGGTACGTCGACTTAAATCGAAACTGTTTTCATCAATGTACGAACGTGATACTGAACGAGCGGTGTCACCACTTCCAGTGAACTAGGACTACATTGCAGTCGCAGACAATCGAAAGCTCCTTATTATAAAAACTTTAGGCATATATATACTGTATAAAAGGTTTTTATTTCTTTAGATAGAAATGACTGTAATTTCAAAAAGAAAAATATGAAATATTTTCTAGAAAGTGGGGGTCGTGTTACAAGTCATGTCTATCTATGCCATTGACCCAAATATTTTGTCTTGGTCATGAATCTTTTGCTTTTGTCCAGAGTTATGCAGTGCAGTTGGCTATTAACACATTTTCATTTGTGTGTTTCATACCTTGCATAACTCGGTGTTAGGCAGCTTTAAATAGGCTCTCTTGCAAGTTCTGATCCCTATTCAATGCTCGGATGGTTCAGATAGTTTTCTTGCAAGGTTTTTGTTATGAGCAGGTGAATGCAATATTTAAGTAGCTTGGGTTTAGACCGGAATTCTTATATGGGAGGAACCCTAGATAGAATAAGCCAGTTCGTAGTTCCTTTCTGCGTATGATCAAAAGATTCTACGCATGATCAGAGGAAGGTCATTTGTACTAAAGTGACATGGTGGTTTAAAATCTAATGAGATAAGCACCAACCTTGATGTCTTGATTATTCATATATTCTTTTGAATTGTGGTTTTCATTTACGTCCACAAAAAACAACAACGCGTCCACGAACGACTGGTTTTCACAGTTTGTCAAGTACATTGTGCAACATGCTATGATATGCATTCAAAGTAGGAATGCAACAAATACCTTCATAAAGTGTTCATTGGTGTGCTATTCTAGTCACCTGGTCTATTCAATGTCTTCATCCTGCTATGTAAGGCAAGCTTACGTAATATTTTGCTTTGAAATCTGCCTATCAAAATTGTCCACGAGTAATTACGAACTGGTCTATTGATAGTTGTCACTTGAAGCTTAGGAATCGGAGTGGCAAGACCTCCGAGTTCTCTCTTTAAAGAGACGCCGCAGCAGCTCCTCTGCTAGGGTTTGGTAGCATCAGCTAGGCCGACAGGGTCGGGCGACGACAGCATGTTTAGGCTGTACATCTAGAAACAAGGCGTGGCAGTTTCTTATATTTTTCTAGCTATGTTGCACCATATTTGTCTGTACTGGACATGGGCTGCTCCGGTCTTCCAAGCTTTCTTGTCACCAGTTAAACTGTAAGTAAATTGGAATTGTTATTTCTTTATGATAGTTTTGTAGCGACCAAAATAATTTAATTAACCTTATTTTTAGTTTTGTCTAATTAAAGACACACTAGTTTCTTTTGCCGCCGTTTTTAGATACGTCACAATCTTTACAAAACGTATCACTTATAATTTCCTCTGCTGACTAAAGTAGTCCAGCTATAATATATTCTTATTATTGCTTTAAAATAACAGTGAAGTATTTGTCTATATTAAAAATAAGATTACATGATGTATCAATTGTTTTAATATATTTATTTATTACCCACCTTCTCATTCGGAAGCCCTGATTTATTTTATTAAAATAGTCCAATAACTTATGTCAGGCAAGCCCTTCCGGGAAGGCGCGTTTAGCGTCACTTGCAGCTAATTATGAAAATACTTACCATGATTTTCTTATTTTCGAGATAACTGGATATACTCATTTGATTTGCTAGTTCATTACGATTAACTTGCACGCCGAATAAAAGTACACAGTTTCTCCTGCGCGCGCACAGCATCTCCCTACGCACGCACTATCACAAGATCATCACACAAATAGGCGTCCATTTCCTCTTATGAGCCTGAACGCAGGACATGTTGCCATGCAAGACGAGGGGTCGGTGGGGGGGTTCAAATGAGTATATCCAGTTATCTCGTAAATAAGAAAATCATGGTAAGTTTTTTCATAATTTACTATCAATAACTGGTATATACTCATTTGATTTGCTAGACCAACACGGATTCAACGTGAAGGGAGGCATGTCTAGACTAAGAAGTGCGTAAAAAATAGGGAGATGAAGACACATAGGCCGCTGCCTTAAGGACAGAGGAGACAAATAAGGCCTCATGCGAAGTGAAGTCCTTAAGAGCAAGGAGGTGAAGGAATAGAAGAGCGTCAAAAATGCGGTCCTCAAGATGTCGTATACGACGATTCCATAGAAAGAGCCCAAGAAGAAAGATACTATAGTATCATGGGCCCTCGGCCTAGTGTCAGAAGGAGAACATCATCACCAACTGACTTGATCGTTTCAACAATCCAGCGTGAAAAGATGTCTCGAGAAGCTGCCGCAAACGGCTCGCGCGACAAAACAACCAACTGCACAGAGTTGGGGATTGTCTGAAGAATGGCAAACAAGACAAGGGTTAGAAGTCACACCTAATCTAAGCCAATCCCGGTAACGGTCCGGGAGCGATGCATAGGTATGCAAAGCTTTGTACTGTAAATGGTTATATATAAACAGATACAGGGATCTCGACTGATAGACAGACAAAAGATACCCTGAATACCGACCCAAGAGGGAGTTAGTCAAGCGTCAAGAACGACCGACAGGTGCCATGACGGACTAAGCCATACAAGCTCAACGTTTGAGAAGAACTCAAGAGGTTGTAAGATTCGGATTGAAGGTATTAATCATCCGTAACCGGAGGGATGATAATTGCCGATGATAAAAAAACGATCGGATTTTGTTGAAAATTTCGACAAGAATCGTGATCGGAAGACTGAAACTTGTACGGTTCAGTAAGTGATCAATCAATCAATCTGAGAAGGCAACAGCGGGGCTAATAAAAGCCACGGTCAAGTCACCGGCTTAATAATTTAAGCCAAGCCGCAACCATGCAAACGTAAGGAATGCGAGATATCTCAGAAGCCCCCGCGTGGGAGAAAGCGCCCAGAATTTGATATCTGTCTCAAATGCGTGAGGGCAGAACATCTGCAGAATTCTGATAGAGAGCTGTGGCAGGACGTTTCCAGCGGTCCGATAAGGACATGGAACGACAGAGAGTAAGGTTGAAGTAAACCACTCGTAAGGCAGTCAATGTGTCCAGAAAAGCGACCGAGTGCCATCCTGTTAATAAGAAAATGCCACGGACCTGCTGTCTATGTAGAATAGAACAGTTTGGTCAAAACAGCTCAAACGGGCGTGTCGGAGAAAAAATGTGGCACGCATCACGACATAATAAGTGTGATAGACAGAGCGATCGAGAGAGGACCCCGGATACCCTTTCTCCCGTACTAAATAAAACACCCGCCCGAGGGTGCAGTGCCCGCGGCGGGAGAGGTGGCAGGTGGTTTGGCTGAAGCCACCATCGCCGAGAGGGCCCGTAAGGTTAGGCTGCGATGGATGTCCGCTGAGCGGAGCAATCCCTAGCCGCAGCAAGCGTACGCCAGAGGTGAGCTGGCGAACAATGTCTCTGTCATGATCTTACGTGTAAACGATGATCAAGAGATGTCGGTCAAGATGTTCTGAACCAACAGACATCGCCAGACATGATACCTCAACAGTTACGTTCCCGACGGAATCGAGTGAGGTAACAACGGCCCTGTCCTATCAAGGTTAGAGACGGAAACTGGCTAAGAGTGTCTAAGTCCTCGCTTTACGAAACAAGCGGAGGAGTAAGGCGACTTGAGGAAAATAATCACCAATATTTCCCTCAGTCTGCGATGAGAACCAGTTGTTTACGAAAACAGCCACAAGGCCTGGTTTCTCTGGTGATCGCAAGGGCAAGCACCGCCGGCACCGGTTGCGACAGCATGGAACAGTCCGATATCGGTAAGATAAGGAGTTCCGAGAAGCTGCAAGGGGCGGCAAAAATGACGCCCTAAGCAGCGGGGGATGAGAATCTAAGCTTCTAAATAGAACTCCAGTGAAGTAAATCACTTTCATGGAGGGACTCATCCACAGTCGGCCCGAGAGAAAGTGGGTCGTGGTGATTGTGGTTAGACAGGCATAAGTATACATACACACACGCATACATTTTATACATAAATATATATATATATATATATATATATATATACATATGCATGCACGCAACATCTATCCACGATTACATCATCCTCGGTCGCGCAGTGACCATGGCCACATACATTGCATGGAAGGAGGATGAAAGCAGCCTGCGAGGCGACTTGAGTGTGCCGAGTGAAAAAGCTTCTAAATAAGAAGACGACTCGACAAACGGGCACGGTAAATGCATCGACCGTAGCCCACTCCACACAAGGAGGAGACGGCGGAGACGCCTGCAAGCTTGACCCACATAGAGGGCAGTCTATAAGATAGACTGTTAAGCAAGGTTTCCACTTTGGCGAGTTGGAGTTGCGAGTCATTCGCGAGCTGCGCGAGCTCTAACTCGCCTTAGCTCGCGTGAAATTTACATTTTTCCCTGGAATTTGCTTGAGTGACAAACGACTCAACATTGAGTTCACTACGCTCGTTGTACGAGTGAACCGAACGCGAAACGAGTCAGGCCGAGCTTAGTATGAGTTGCGGTGACCTTTATACGACTTAAAGCGAGCTATGAACGAGTTATAAAGATTTTGTTACGAGTGATAAGAGTTTCATACGACCAAGGGGCGGGAAATGCACATTTTTGGCACTCAAAGATGGATGCCGGCGGAGGCGGCGTCAACACCAAATCTTAACCGAAGGTTAAGTTTTTGAAATGGCATCATAACTTAGAAAGTATATGGACCTAGTTCATGAAACTTGACCATAAGGTTTATCAAGCATTACAAAACATCCTTCTCGAGTTTCAGGTCACAAGACCAAGGTCAGAGATCATCTATGGTCAATGAACGTAGACCATGTTTAGGGAATCAACATCAAAATCTTAACCTACGGTTAAGTTTTTGAAATGTCATCATAACTTAAAGAATATATGAACCTAGTTCATGAAACGTGGACATAAGGTTATTAAAGTATATAAACATCCTGCTTGAGTTTCAAGTCACATGACTAAGGTCAAAGGTCAATTAGGGTCAATGGACTTTGGCCAATTGGGGTATTTGTTAAATTAACATTATAACTTTGAAAGTTTATGAATCTGATTCATGAAACTTGAACATAAGAGTAATCAGGTATCACTAAACATCCTGTGCGGATATCAGGTCACATGTCCAAGGTCAAAGGTCAATGAACTTTAGTGATGTTCGGGTGATCTGTTGAATTACCATCATAACTTTAAAAGTTTATAGATCTGATTCATGAATCTTGGATATAAGAGTAATCAAGTATTCCTGAACATCCTGTGCGAGTTTCAGGTCACATGACGAAGGTCAAAGGTCATTTAAGGTCAATAAACTTTGGCCATGTTGGGGGTATTTGTTGAATTACCATCATAACTTTGAAAGCTTATGGATATGATTCATCAACTTGGATATTAGAGTAGTCAAATATCACCGAACATTTCATGCCAGTTTCAGGTCACATGACCAAAGTCAAAGGTCATTTAAGGTTATTGAACTTTGGCCATTTTGGAGATTAATACTATATTGCTGTCATAACTTTCAAAGTTTAGATACAGTTTATAAAATGTGGATATAGGGGTAATCTAGTATCACTGACAAGTCTTAGGTCACATGATAAAGGTCAAATGTCATTTATTGTCAATGAACGTAGTATTGTATCAATGTATGAATGGTGTTTTTATGAATAATTATTTTATAATAGTTTTCAGAGTCAGCACTACTTCTATATTGGATAGCGTGATGCAGGTGAGACTGCCAGAGGCGCTCCACTTGGACCTTAATTGTCTAGTTTGATGTCTTGTTCTTTTACCTTGGCTCTGCTCGTCATTGACCTCCTCTTCCGTTTCAATTGTCTCTTCCTGCACTTCTTCTACCCTTGTTTGAATGTCATCTTCTTTCGCTGTTTCCCTATCTGAATGGCCACAACTCTTGGATCTTTTGGATCGAGGCATATTTCTCTCCTTATTTGTTGAAAGTTGTAATAATGCAGTGGAAACAGCCTTTTTAAAAGTACGTGTACATTGCGTGGGTCAGTTAAAATGTGCTCTCACTTTAAAATAAACTCCTCAAAATAAGTTTGGAAATCCGACTTTAATCAAAACTCCCTCCTCAGTTTTAGTAAATATCAATTGTTATTAATATCAATGAATAGATCATTTAAGTGTCTTTAAAATGACACCCTACATGATATGATTATGGTTCACATGGAGGTGCAGTGCCTTGAAATGTAGGGCAAGGTCAAAATTCAAAATTAAGTTGCAAAGAGACACAATATTGAAAGTCACTGTTCCTTTTTCCGTGGTGATGAGTGAGTATTTTAAGCGGTTTCTTTTGAGTTTGATCGGTAATCCCGCCTCGGTTTTAGTAAATATCAATGTTGAATTAATATCAATGAATAGATCATTTTATTTTCTTTAAAAGGATACTTTCCATGATATGATTTTGGCTCACATGGAGGTGCAGGGCCTTGAAATGCGGGGCAAGGTCAAAATTCAAAATTTGCAAAATGACACGATATTGAAAGTCACTGTTCTTTTCTTCCATGGTGATGAGTGAGATTCTCAGCAATTGTTTTCATGCACCTTAACATCAACATTCAAATGGAATCAAACACACCTCTGCACAAGCAAACACACAACAAACAAACATAAACCACAACAAAACATTATGAAATGAAAAAGCAGGGGTTTGATTTGAATGGATTTTCATCTTTATTGACACAGACAAAAAATCATGTTCTGTATTGACCCTTCATGATTACTTCTGCTCGTTTTGCAGCTTTTTACTTCAGACCTCATCCAACACTTATTAATTTTGCTCTTTTTTGATGGCATGATCATATCAAGCATGGGATCATTTTAAAGAGAATCAAATGATCTTTTGAAATATATCAAATATGCATTGTGTATAATTTGGAGTCGGGATAAATTAATGGCCAAACTCAGATTTCCAAACTTTTTTGCTCGTTTTGCAGCTTTTCAATTCAGACTTTATCCAACACTTTTGAATCCTGCTCTTTTCGTGATGGCATGATCATAACAAGCATGGTATCATTGTAAAGAAAATTGAATGACCTTTTAAATGATGTCAAATATGCAATGTGTAAATTTTGGAGTTGGGAGAAATTAATGACCAAACTCAGATTTCCAAACTTTTTTTGAGGGGTTTATATGTGGGGAAAATATAGATCACTGGACATTTATCATTCAGCTGGCATGCCTCTGAGCAATTGCAACGCACTCGGAATAAACTCATACGAAACTCGCTGTAACTCGGGGTGCTTGATCTAAAGTCGCGCTAATCTCGTGGGCACCTCCATTTGACTCGTAAAACGATCGCAATGCTCGTATATCGCTCTTGAAAACTCGGAACGCACTCGCGAATACTCAGATGTGGCGAGTTATTACGAGTTATTGTGAGTTTATCTCGAGCTTCTTACGAGTTATTGCGAGTACTGCGAGTATATAACGAGTCTAGGTGAGTTCAGCACGAGTTACAGCGAGTTAGCAAAATTTTTGAACATGTTCAAAATTTTTGAAACAGCTCACGACTTCAAGGAGAGTTGTCCCGAGCTTGAATGAGCTCCGCCGAGTTGTCGCGAGTTATCCCGAGTTTCATGGTGAGCTTTATGCGAGTTATCGCGAGTGCCTCATTTTGGCAACTCGCTATAACTCGCCATAACTCGCGATGTTAACTCGACAAAGTGGAAACCTTGCTTTAGAGCTCGACCGATGGCCTGGCGGCGGACAGTTTGGTGTAAACTCGCCGACCCGGCACAGTGGGTGCGCCCAGGAAGAAGGCATAGAAATGCCGACAGAAAAGCCTGGGGCTTTAAACAAGCCTGAACGCACGTACACAGCCAACAATCTAATGAGATATATGGCTGTTTCTTTCTTCCGAGATGATGCTTACCCGACCGGGAAAGACTCGGGGAAGAAGCTATGAATGTCAACAGGAGGGGGTATCTAGCATATAAATAGCCGATTCCCTCCAGGTGTTCGGTGCGGGTGCTGCCGGCGGGGTCCGGGGGGGACTACCGATGATGGCAGCTCGGGCAGGGCTCGTACGAGCCGCCCGAATATGAGATAAATAGGTTAAAAATAACCATAATGCACCGGGTGGTGAAGGCATAGCGATTACTAAGTATAGGTGAACTATTAATCGCCGTGACATTCAGATCCGATATTCATGCTCATAAGCTCGGAGAGCTACGAGATAGTGAGACATACCGCTGAGCGGTGATGGTGGTAATATCGGAGTCGTCCTCACTACAGCGGCGATCGCTGGAGGACTGGTGTCTGTATTAGCCCTGACTCAAACCTTACAAGAGTAGGATTTAAAGGTAAAGACAGGGCACCCTTACTTTCGTATAGAAAGTGAGGTTCAGGCAAAAAGCTAACGGTCCCGTCGCCTGGGCGGACGGTCCGCGGGCGTGATAGGTTGCCCTCTCAAAGGCAGCCAAACATTCTCACGAGAGAAAGACGGTATGCGGTATGTAAGAAATTCTTACCTCCAATCTACAGGCCCGCCTAGAGGGTAGAATGGAGAGAGTTACCGCTGAAAGAGCCGTCGCCGTAAGTGAAACTTGACGTAGAGGGCGAATTCGGCAGTACCTGCATATTAATGGGGGATACCCATGCAGGTGAACTCCCCGACGGCAACCCGGGGTGCGGGTTGGCGGGAGAAATCTCAATCCGCTCAATACCCGACACCGGCAATAAGACCGACAAAAAAATGCAAAGCGGCTTCAGCGTCCAACCAGCGATTTCGGGAGCTTGCCGACTTACTGGGTGAGACCCATACGTCGGCAGCACCTATACATATCGAGAATTCACCCGTGTGGGTGAAAGGGCCGGCAATTTCATAAAAAAAAGAGCTGGCAGTTGGTGCGAGGCTGCTGATAAAGCTCGGCTGTCGCGTAGCGGCGGTCTTATAATGACGGAGAACACGAGGGTAAGAACCCGTAATGCTCGGGGACGTATAGATGCAACCTGTACGGATGCAACGTCCAGCCGTCGGTCACCGAGAGCTTGCCGACATGTTGATGCTTGAAAGCCGTATGTCGGAAGCACCTGCATAGAAACGGGGGTCACCGTGTAAGTGAATAGCGTTTCAATAAATGCCCGGCGTGAGAGGGCAGGTGACTGCTTTAACCGCACAGTGCTTAGCACGGCGGCTGAAGCTGATATGAAGCGTGGGGGAATTACCCGCACTGCTCGTGGGTGTGTGAAGCAACATGAGAGTTGCGACACCTGACCCGCAATTATCGGGAGTCTGGTGACATAATGGGGGGCTACGCCGTTATGTCGATAACACCTGTGTATTAGCAGGGATTTCCCTTGCAGGTGCGTGAGCCGGCGAATCATGATATTGCCGGTGACTCTCCGAGGTGTGAGATGGCGAATGTCTGCTTGACCTGCCCAGTGCTTGACATGGCGGTTTTAGCTGACAGGGAGCATGAGGATAAAGATCCGTGATACTCGAGGGCGTTCTGTTGTAACATGAAGTTACGACGCCTGGCCATCGGCACAAGAATCAGAAAGAAAGGTCTGCCCGCAAAGCAGGATTAGCGACCTAGAATTTCTTCTTCTTCCTCTTCTGTGCGGCCCCCGCCGGGGGGTAGAAGAGGGCACAAGAGACGGGGAGGGGGACGTGATATCTCGCATGAGACTCGCATGAGAAAAGTCACCCAAATCTGATCAAGCCGTTTTCAGGCACATGAACGCAATTTCATAGTTCCACCTTTAAGGGCGCGTGGACGCGATTCCACGGTTCCACCCTGATCAGTTAATCGTGAGATTGACGGGGTCATGCTCACGTGTCTCTAGCGACTAGGGGCTGGTAGCCCTTTGCTAATGCTCCCTGACAGAGACTGACAAAGCATCGAGCCTAGTCTGTGCCGGGAAAAGAGTCCCACGCTCTTAACCCGGACCCGATAGCCGGTGGGTCAAGCAGGCCTGGAGGAGTGAGGTTTTCTATACTAGTACAACACTCCCCAAATAGGTTCAGGTCCCGTCGAGGGAGCCTTGGCTATCACCTTTCAGGCACGTGGCCGCCGCGCCACGGTTCCACCCTTCCCAAAAATTTAAGAGATTTTTTTTTTTTTTAAAAGACAAAAAGTCCAAAAAAAATGTCAATACAAAATAATTATTAAAATTAATTAATAATTAAACAATTAACCAAAAGGTTAATTAAACAATTGATCAATTAATCAATTAATTAAGAACAAAAGATTGATTGAAACATAAGAGAACAATCAACCGACTCAAAACAAGAACAACAACAAGTTGAAAACAAGTTTGAGAACAAACAAAGGGCGACGCTCCTACCTGTCCAGCATAGCATAAGCTGTGGAGAGGGAATTAAAATCAATTCAATTCAAGACGAGGCGAAGGAGCAAGTAAAGAATTATAAGGAATTATAAAGAAAGGTGAAGCGTCGCATTAATGCCCGCGGCACGCAGTAGAGCGTGGAGCTATGGGAAAGGGAAGCAGAGCAACCCGTCTGTGAGCAAAACGAAACTGACGGTTCGGAACTCACACAATTTAATTAAAGAAAACGTGAATAAATAACACGAAAGCTCCACGCAGGGTAGATATAAATGAAATCCATCAGAAGCCGAAGGGCAAAGGATTGAAATAGGTAGTAAAAATATAGATAAATATGTCAACAACGGACACTTTAAAAGGGGCAAAGTGGGAGTGTACTTAGCTATACGTCTGATCACGGCGGCAGGCAAAAGTAAAAGAGGAAATGGACGCCTATTTGCGTGATGATCTTGGGATAGTGCGTGCGTAGGGAGATGCTGCACGCGCGCAGGAAAAACTGTGTACTTTTATTCGGCGTGCAAGTTAATCGTAATGAACTAGCAAATCAAATGAGTATATCCCAGTTATTGATAGTAGATTAGTCATCGGGAAAGGTGGACCCTGACCATACGGTATACGTCTTCGATATAAATCGATGTTCTGTTTGTACGTGGCAAGGCATTTTAATTAATCAGCCAAGCCACGTACTACAAATGCGGTCCGCCACCCGAGTTCCGAGCTGCATTCTGCACCTGTAGGTGTAAATCATATTTTTACCGCCCCATGACCAGGGTGAGTGTAGCTTACTTAATGGATAATGTGAAGTATTTTTATGTGATTCAATTAAGAACCAATAAATTATATCGATAGTTATTTCATCTGGCATTGTGATCGATTATAGATTTTTAATCGATTTGTATATCGATTCAGATTTTCTTTAAAAAATATATATATACAAAATATTGTTTCATTATAATATCAATTATACAATTTAATTGATTGATAATATATTTGTTGCATATGGTGAAATTTTATATACATGTGCTAGTCATTTAATTTTTGATTCATTAATTGAATATCGACTACAAATTTATTTGATGAACTGCATTCTTTACAGAAATATATTATCTTTTCATAAATGCCATTCATACTGTAATTTAATTCAATATGTTAGTAATTATATGAATCGGTACTTATTGTGTCTTTGTTTGTATTTCTGTACAATGCAGGGGTTTTCTTTTCTCCTATATTAAAAGAAGTCATCAATCTAACACTTGACTCCGGTGTTTTTCTGTCGGGTGTGTTTCTAAATCGAGGAATCTGCTCGGTTTCTTCATTGGTGATCCCGACGTGATTGCACCCGATGTGATCGAAGCCGGCGAGATCAGAACCTGACCTAAGCCCCGCCGAAGCCAGATGTGATCTGAAGCCCGAGTGACCCGAAGTCCGACGCGACCAGAAACTCGCAGTGACGCAGAGCCCGTCGTCGTCGTGACCTGCTGCTCGACATCACCCAAGCACTGGCGTTTCCCACCGTCGGACGTCGACCTTCTAATGGACATTCCAGATCCGACAGTCAGTCGATCATTAAGTCGAGACGTGATCATTAAACGTCTGAGGACACTTTAGGTCATTCAATAATTATTGAATATAATTTATATTGTATTGAATATATTTGTATGTATAATTCGCTTCGATATGCTAAGTGATAATGAAGCTGGTCCTGATGGAGCACCACCCGTCCCCGCATTTGCACACCATGTACAAGCGGTCGCGATTAAGCTCCCACCATTTTGGAGAAGTGACCCTTTGGTCTGGTTCGCTCAAGCTGAGGCGCAGTTTGTGACACGCGCCATAACTCAAGAAGCGACGAAATATGCGCATGTCATCGCCGCTCTTCCGGAAGATGTAGCCCAGGAAATATGCGATATTTTGGTCAACCCTCCGGCTACTGATCAATATTCTAATCTAAAGAAAAACCTAATAGCGCGTGTTAGTGCTTCTGGGCAGCGTAGAGTTCAGCTTCTTCTAACTGAAGAAGAGTTAGGTGATCGCAAGCCCTGGCAGCTTCTACGACGCATGGATCAACTTCTAGGTGAGCAGAAGTTAGAGAAAAGAATATTCAAACAACTATTCCTCCAAAGATTGCCTGTTAATGTCCGGCAGATTTTAGCATCTACTAGCGAAGCCTTACTGCTCAGCGAATTGGCTGCGTTGGCTGATCGTATTGTTGAGACACAGTCATACACGCCTGGCACTATTTCAGCCATCGCGCCCGGAAATGCGGAAGCTACTCCGAAAGCTTGTAGCGATCTCGAAAGTCAGGTGTCCGAACTCACCAGGCTGGTTCGCGATCTCACAACCTTTGTGGGAAGTATCCAGCGCAGCCGTAGTCGGAGCCGTAGCAGGAAGCGTGACAATAGACAGGTCGCTGATGCGCTATCACGCCCTGAAGTCAATGTCTTACACACGCTCATTGCGCAGACTCAGAAGTCTGACCCCGAATTGCAAGCAATACTGAATGCGGAAACCGAGAGCAGCATGGCACTTCAAAGCGTACCATTGATTGATACCGGAGAAGAGATCTGTGTAGAAGTTTTGAATCCTCCAACTAGTGCTATCATATAAAGCAAACAGAATTGAAGCATTTTGAAATTGTGGAAGGACGACAGATGACAGATGCCACGGCATAAGCTCATCCAGCCCGGATGAGCTAAAAATGACCAAGAAGAAAAAGAATTGTGAAATTGCACAAAAATGTCAGAAAACAAAATTTTGCTACCAAGGAGCATTTAAATCTCACAGCGGATACTTGAAAATTCATTATTAACATTTTGTAAAGTGAAAAAAAATTACGCAAAAAAAAAAATGTCCTATCTATAAGTGCACAAAGGAAGTGGGCTATAAATTCACAGAGTACGTCCAATCAACTAATTAAAAATTTTGTCCGAAAATTCCCCAAAATATAAGTTCCATGAAAATTTCGCAAAAATTTCATCGGGTAATAGAACACTGATGCTGTGGTCAAAAGTGAAAATTATTCCACGTTATTTGTAGAGAATCGTCCCAGCTACAACATAGCAAAATTTCAAAGAAAAATGACCACTAATAACGGAGATACAACCAAATTTGCATAAATGCAGATTTGACGTCATTATGACAACTTTTTGATATAATTGAGGGTCAAATGAGACATGAAATCATATCTACGGTTCATACCTTAGCCGAACATGAAAAAAAATTTGGGGGTCAACGGGCTTGTTAAAGAGCTATAATGAATTTTGTACAGGTATGTTTTTGTACATATTTGGCCTATGGTAGAAGCACGCGCAAGTGCTGTAAACTTCAATGAAGGCTAATTCCGTTATTGCTTGTTGTAGAAGGTTGATCAAGGTATAAAATTGCTAATAATTATATTATCAATGCATTGATATGAAAAAGAAAGGCGATTCTATGTTGTATATTAAATGCCGTTAAGCGTGAGAACACGCGCATAACCGTGCGCGTGCACGCAAATTTTTGAAATGCTTAAAATGACCTGATTCATACTCTTACATGTATTTTGGTCAAAAAGTGATTCGGAAAATTTTACAATATATACCAAGACTTGTGCGTACGCGCACGTCTTGACCTCTACATAACCTTTGATGACATAAACAGTTGACCCTTGACCTGAAGTTGATATAAATATGATTGATTTTTGATAATTGATGGAGATATGATTGATAATATGATTTTACAGAATGGCGCCTAGATGACGTCATGGTGACCTTTTGACCTTGATCTTGTTTCATGCACATCGCATGATAGGTCCGCATAACTGATAAAATTTTGATGAAAATTGATGAGTAGATTTTCGTACAAAATCTATTTTGTCATGTTGAGCAGACTGGGCCTCTGAGCTTTACCATTGTGACGTAATTGAAATGACGCGTCCCTGGTCTGGGGACGCAGTATCCAGCGTTGTCTCAACGTTGTGCCGTATAGCACTGCACGATTCAAGGACGCATACAAAAGCGCATAGAATACCCGGATGTTAGTTCTGCCTTATTGCCCGCTACATTGGCCACGCATTTTCTCATTGACTTTCTTGAGCGGGCAATAAATTGGGTCCGTGGATAAACAATTGGAAACTTATTGACCGACCATTTGATCACAGTCATAAGCAAGCAATAATGTATTAAATTTGCCCTGCTCAGATGTCTGATACGGTTAATAATAATAAATATTAACGCAGTCGTAACTTGTCTCCTCACCATGCTCACTATAGGCTGAACATACACATTGGGCAGGGGTCAAAGTGGCCAAAATGACCATAAGCTGGTAAATAGGTTCATTAAGACTGATATATTTGGAATCAGCATAAAATTTTACACAAAACAGACCTTTGAATGCATTCCCATCTAATAAGGAAAGAAGATAAAACACGCTGAAGACTTCAAGTTCTGCCTATTTGCACAGATTATTATGCAAAAGTGCGCAAATGAACAGTAAAGTACCCAAAATGACCCTCATAGGTCAAAACAGGAATAAATTACATGAGGTCAAAATACCTTTGAAATGTTTAATTTAAAGGATTAATACACCAGTGTTGGGTGTCACAGCACACCCTTGTAACGATTCTGGTGACATTTTACATATTTTTTTATTCATTCAACTGATGTTATTGGTTATTTTGGGGGCCAAATTACCATAAGCTATAAAAAGGGTCATTAATACTGATATATTTGGAATCAGCATAAAATTCTTCACAAGATGGACCTTTAAATGCATTTTCATTTCATAAGGGAAGAAGATAAAACATGCTGAAGACCTCGGTTTTCTGCTTATTTGCATAAATGCAAAGCTGCGCGAATGGTCAGTAATATCTAAAGTAGCAAAAATGACCCTCATAGGTCAAAGTGATGGAATAAATTACATGAGGTTGATAGTTATGATCCAGCGTAAATTTAAAAAGGAGATTTGGATTTCTAAATTTCAAAATATGACCAAAATGACCACTACTATTGTGATTTATCAAATAAAACCACTTTATCTGGAATCTGGGTGCATTTTTACTTAGGATAGACCCTTTTGGATGAGATTCCAAAAGCATTCTGTTCAGGGACCATTTTCCAAAGAGAGGTCAAAATAGTCATTTTAGGTCAAATATTGGCCCAAATGGCAAATATGTTGTGAGGACGGTCAATAAGACTCACATTTTTGGAATCAGCACAAAATTTAACCCCAGATAAGCTTGACAATCCTTCTCCATTAAAAATTCTTAATAAAGCCCCCTATCTCCAGCGGTTCCATGACAATTGCTACGCAAAATATGACAACTGCTCTGCCGACAATTGCTCCGGAGAGTTGCTCCGTTGACACTTGCTCCGCCGATATTTGCCCCGTCGACACTTGCTCCGCCCATATTTGCTTCGCCGATATTTGCTCCGTCGACATCTGCTCCGCCGAAAATTGCTCCGATTATATGAAAATTGCTCAGCCGACATCTTCTCTGATTATTCGACAATTGCTCCGCGACAATCGCTCCGCCGTCAATTGCTCTGCCGTCATGTGCTCCGATTAAACGACAATTGCATGAACATTTTATTTCTCCAAGTTGGTCTATGTTAAATGATAAGAAATTCATCCTGATACAAAATGTTTTGTTGTTTTGATCTTGTTATTTGTTAATGTTTTATTTATTTCATTCTCCCTCTATCATCACAGCTTTCTGCAAAAAAAACCCCAAATAGTTCTCCCTGCCGCTGCCACTTGACAAATTGTAACGGAGAAGGGGAATGGCACACTCCCCTTTGAAATTATGAATATGGATTTTTGTTCAGATATTATTATCATTGGTTTCACTCCGGTCTTGAGCGGGGAGAGAATTTTTTTTTTTTGGAGGGGGGGGGGGTGCTGGACACAATATCTCTTCTGCTTTCCAGCAACTTATACACCATACATTCGCGCGGGCTTGCTCTCTCTGTTATTGACCTGGAAAAGGGACATTTATACACATTTTTTAAAATTGTAAACATGAAGCATATTTCGTAAAAGAAATGAGAGCGCGATGCGCTAATCTAATATTTTGGATATATTTACCAGAAAAAGGAAATTTTGTGATCGTGAACTTGAGACATAATCAAAGAGTGGACCAAGCTTTCGCCAATAGGGTTGGGGGGGGGGGGGTTTGGGTGGAAAAAGCATTTTCATTTACATTTTCGCCGATCAGCCGCTAAAAGCAGATTTCTATTATTATTCTTTTTAGGGTTAGTGCTAACTAAAGTTTAAAGTGGAAGCGTCGTGGTGTGGTGTAGTGGTTCCGACTCTTGGCTTGTACTTAAAGGGTCGTGTTTTTGAATCCCAACGCGGTGTAGCATCCTTTGGCAAGTCGTTAATCCACACTTTGCCATTCTCAACCCAGGTGCTAAATTGTAAGATGTGAAAGTCATTGCAGCTTGTCCTGCATTGTGTGCGCCTCATCGGTGACAGGCTGGAATACTCCCCAGGGAGACATTGTGGGCTGGAATAGCTGATTAAAATGATGACCGGGGTGATAAATATGTCAGCGCTTAGATACATACAATGTCTTAAGCGCATTATAGATAACCAGATGATTGTTATTATTATTATTTTCATTATTATTAGTAGTAGTATTTGTATTATATTTCATTTCGCCTTCCTTTCATTTTTAAAAAATATTTCAAAATATTTTGATATCCGTTCCAGAAATTAATCAAAAGGATACATATCTCGCCAATTAAATTATGGGGGAGCTAAGCTGAAACTTTTTTCATAGGTTATGAAAACGATACATTAAAAAAAAAACACTATCATTTTCCGTATCTTACTAAATAGCGCGATATACGAGCTGGGATCATTTATAGGCCTACTGGTCTGACGCTCACAGTGGCATAGTGAGCCAAAAATGACTGATGGAACAATAGTTCTAAAAAGATGCAAGCGAGCAGGCAAAATTTTTGACATTTTTAATACAGAAATCAATTTTTTTTAAAGAGTTTGACATAATATTCAGAAAATACTATAACATTTCACCCTTTCCATTTCATTTTCTTTCTTCTCTTTTTTTTCTTGGTCGTGAAACATGGCCCCCTAAGCCGCCCCCATCTATACGCCAGTGGACGCCCATGATATTCCCTGAAACTTGGGGCGCCCCACTGCGATTTTTTTTTCTAGGAGCGTCGAGGAACGTATGATGGGGTATAGGCATGCGTGTTAGACCGCGTTGCCGGGGGGGGGGTCATTTTCATTACACAGCGTGTACGTCTTATGTGAAGACAAGGCGTTGGTACAGTGTACATACACCATGGAAATAATCGAATACATCAGAGGGGGGGGGGGTCAAACTCGGACATGAAGGGTTTCTTTACGTAAAAAAAGAAGCCCACAAATAGGACAAATTCGCTGGAAGTGCGAATTTCAGCAGAGTTCCCATTGTAGTGGGGCAATAGCCACAGATGGACCACCAGCTTATGGCAACCACCAGGGGCGTGTTGCCCATAATCACCCGCCGGATCAGTCTCGTGCCACAGTGCTGCATGTAAGGCAGGGGCTGAAAAGGGCGGCCCAAGATATAAACTCTGGCCCTACCACGCAGCTGATCGGAAACCACTTAGAGATACTCGATGCAATGGATGATGTAAGGGCCAACATTGGGTCCTTGGCAACCATTGCCCGAGATGTGCAACGGCAGAGGTAATGTATGATGTTTAAAGAGAACAACAGAACACGAACAACACTACCACATCCAGTCATGAAGATGGTGGTGATAATGATGTTGATGATGGTGATAATAATAATGATGATGATTATAATGATAATACTAATAGTGATGATGATGATGGTGATACAATGATAATGATAATAAGTACAATAACACAAGTTTTCTTCTCATAAAGTTCATTCTTGGAAAATACATAGGCAGCCATATACAGATAAAGGTATATCATTTATAGAAGAAACTCTTGTTTGATTGATTTGTTTTATTTTTGAAACTACGTGTAAAATTATATCCCACATCAACAACAAATTGTTACTTACATTATAACATCATAATGAATATAATTCGACTATTGGCGGACCATATGGATTTTATTTTTGGATTAAAAAAAAAATTTAATTATCCTTTTCCTATCAGTGAAGAAATCAATCATGATCAACATAAAACACATGAGCAACTCACTATTATATATTATCATATTTATCTAAAACCTACAGTGTATATGACATGATGTGGAGACCAGAGCACTGTGTATACGAGAGGATATGGAAACCAGAGTGGAGGGGTGTGCCGAGAAGGTGACACGACATGTAGCCTTTCACAAGTTGGTATTTTCGTGAATATTGATTTTACTTACTGAATGTCTTGGTCATGTTTGTGTGGGACAAAATTTGCCGACAGTAAACATTTTGCGTGACTACAGTACAGGTTTTCGACAAATAAGGTGGGGTTCCGTTGAATTTCACCTGGAGCAAATATCTCCACTTCGGAGCATATTTCGCCAGAGCGATTTTGACGCTAAGAATGGGGTATATCTAAGTTTTTTGTACTGTCATAGTAATTACCGGGTACATGAAAACACGTTTTTTTTTCATTTCAATCACCAGGCATGTAATAAAACTTACACAAATGCTCCCCCCATGAATAAGAATTAAGAATATCTACCCCTCCTTTGTGCTTATCCCTTTTTTTCTTTTTATGTTATGTATCAGGGGCTGGGGGGCTGGGAGGCTTCAGCCCCCCTTTTTTTTCCAAAACTGTGTACAAAAACATAACAAGTGGAATGCCTCTGGCCGTCTCACCTGCATCACGCGATTCAATATAGCACCAGTGCTGATTTTGAAAACTACTATAACTCGCACAAGATGTTCAGTGATACTTGGTTACTCTCATTTCCACGTTTTATGAACTAGACCAATACACTTATAGAGATATGATGGCAATTCAACAAATACCCCCAACGTGGCCAAAGTTCTTTGACCTTACATGACCTTTGACCTTGATCATGTGACCTGAAACTCGCACAGGATGTTCAGTGATACTTGATTACTATTATGTCCAAGTTTTATGAACTAGACCAACACACTTTCAAATTTATGGCTGTAATTCAAAAAATACCCCAATTTGGCCAAAGTTCATTGACCCTAAATGACCTTTGACCTTGATCATGTGACCTGAAACTTGCACAGGATGTTCGGTAATACTTGATTACTATTATGTCCAAGTTTCATGAATCAGATCCATAAACTTTCAAAGTTATGATGGTAATTCAACAGATACCCCCATTCGGCCAAAGTTCATTGACCCTAAATGACCTTTGACCTTGGTCATGTGATGTGAAACTCATGCAGGATGTTCAGTGATACTTGATTAACCTTATGTATAAGTTTCATGAACTAGGTCCATATATTTTCTAAGTTATGATGACATTTCAAAAACTTAACCTTAGGTTAAGATTTTGATGTTGATTCCCCCAACATGGTCTAAGTTCATTGACCCTAAATGACCTTTGACCTTGGTCATGTGACATGAAACTCAGGCAGGATGTTTAGTAATACTTGATTAACCTTATGGCCAAGTTTCATGAACTAGGTCCATATACTTTCTAAGTTATGCTGTCATTTCAAAAACTTAACCTCAGGTTAAGATTTGGTGTTGACGCCGCCGCCGCCGTCGCCGTCGCCGTCGGAAAAGCGGCGCCTATAGTCTCACTCTGCTATGCAGGTGAGACAAAAATGACCATATGATTGTGATTTTTAACATGGTCAGCCCCCCACTTTGAAAACCATTCAACGGCCCCTGTGTATGTCATGTAATATATCATGCAAATTATAATATACAAATTTGTAAATTGACGCCTTCAGTCTGTGCTACAATTGTTATGTGCATGAAAGTGCAAATAAATAAATAATTGTCACATTATCGGAGCAATTTACGGCGGAGCAGATGTCGGCGGAGCAAATATTGACGGAGCAGATGTCGGCGGAGCAGATGTCGGCGGAGCAATTTTCAGCGGAGCAGATGTCGGCGGAGCAGATGTCGGCTGAGCAAATATTGGCGGAGCAAGTGTTGACGGAGCAAATGTCGGCGGAGCAATTGTCCGGAGAAATTGTCGGCGGAGCAGATGTCAGCGGGTCAAAAAATGTCACGCAGCGGATTTATCACAAAAAATGTTGGGGGGAGGCTGAATCAGCCCCAGTCTAATTAGGGTTAAACTACATTACAATATCAATACACAGAAAATATTTGGTAAAAATGCATTTTGAAATTCATATCCACAATAATTTAAAATATAAATATCTTGAATCAAATTGAAATTGAACAATTACTGTACCTGTATTTCACCAATCATTCCAGTGGTATCCATTCTACTTGCCACATTGACAGTATTTCCCCAGATATCATACTGGGGTTTTCTTGCTCCAATCACACCAGCCACAACAGGACCATGGTTAATACCTGGGTGAAAATTATTAATTGGAAAATAATATCCTTTCTCCTAGATGAGAATTATAATTTGTTAATAATATGATACTTATTACAACATATGATACTTAATTCAAAATATGGATCCATTGTATTTTTCAAACTTAAATACATTATATCCCACTATCTTCATTTCAAATGACTTATTTCTTTAGCTATAATTAAGTTGAATGCTGACATTTCAATTGCTAAAACACATGAATCTTTGACACTTGGAAATTATATTTTACCCTGAAATAACAAATATTTACATTGGATCTCCTAATTTCATAGTTAGCATCATCATCATCATCACCACCACCATCATTATAATCATCATCAAACATACAACCCTGTAAGTTCTTACCTATCCTGAGTTTGAAGTCATTAAAAGCCTGTTTGTTGAGTTGTTCTAGTTTATCCTGTAAAGCCATAGCAAACTCAGTAAGGACTCCTACATAGTACAGAGACTGTTTGGTACTGACTCCTGATTCTGGCTGTTTCAGACCAGCCGCAGACATATATGTACTACCAATGGTCTTGATTTTCTCAACACAGCTATATTTAGGCTTTGATAGGAGCTGAAATAGAATAAAGACTACCAATATATTAATAAAATGAACAAGTGGAGCGCCTCTGGCAGTATCACCTGCATTACGCGATTCAATATAGCAGCAGTGCTGACTTTGAAAACTACTATAAAATAAGTATTCACAATTTTAAACACCATTCATTTAATGATACAATACTACGTTCATTGACCCTAAATGACATTTGAACTTGATCATGTGACCTAAGACTTGTCAGGCATACTTGATTACCCCTATGTCCACAATTCATAAACTATATCCATAATCTTTGAAAGTCATGACAGCAATTCAATGATTACCTCCAACATGGCCAAAGTTCATTGACCTTAATGACCTTTGACCTCGGTCATGTGACATGAAACTCGCACAGTATGTTTAGTGATACTTGATTACTCTTATGTCCAAGTTTTATGAACTAGACCAATACATTTTCAGAGTTACATGTATGATAGTAATTCAACAAATACCCTAGCCTCTTGTCGAGGCCCTGGCGGCTGCTTCCCGAGCGAAGCGAGGGATATAGCGAAGCACAGCACAGCTAGCCAGGGCCTCTTGACATCTGAGCCGAATTTCACAGACTTTCTTGTTTTTTTATTGCTTTTACCAATATTCCGACCAAAAACTGGTCGGTGAAAATCATCCAATGAGAGCGCGGGCTGCTATGACGTCATATTGAATATTCATGAGCTAATTTTGAATGGCGACCCGTGGATTCTCGGCGAAGAGTGACGACGAAATATCAAAGAGCATTGAATATGCCTCTGAAATGTTGAATATTGAAAGATTTAAGGATTTGCAAGTCGATGAAATTAAATCTGCACTGAAAGGATGAGATGTTATTGTAAATCTACCCACAGGATATGGAAAAAATGTAATCTTTCATGCGATTCCACCATGTGTCGATTATCGATCTCCGCGGTGCAGTGAGGGAGTCGAATTGTTCAGTTGGTGTTTCCCCTTGACTCGAGTCTGACCAGGCCGATCTCCCGGGATGTTTGGGTCGATGATGGGTCTGTTACGGCTGGTACTAATAGTAGCAGTATTACCACTACTTGTAGCATTTTGCTGGTTATATCCCTTTTAGTGTCCCGCAATTAAATGAATCCCCTGCAGAATAGTGGACTACTAGTATTCCGAACCCCAGACGAAACAGCTTGACATTCATTGGTTTACTAGGTGACCGGTAAAATTCATGACTCATGTATATTCAGTAGGAAGAAGTTCCTAATGAATATATAATTCAGCTCAGATGTCAAGAGGCCCTAGCTCGCTGCGCTCGCCAGGCCTAATTCGCTTCGCGAATAAGGAAATCCCTCGCTTCGCTCGGGAAGCAGCAGCCAGGGCCTCTACAAATACCCCTACAAATGGCCAATGACCTTTGACCTTCATCATGTGACCAGAAACTCACACAGGATGTTCATAATACTTGATTACTCTTATGTCCAAGTTTCATGAATCAGATCCATAAACTTTTAAAGTTATGATGGTAATACACCAAATACCCCCAACATGGCAAAAGTTCATTGACCTTAAATGACCTTTGACCTTGGTCATCTACCAGACACTCGGGCAGGATGTTCAGTAATATTTGATTACTCTTATGGCCAAGTTGCATGAACTAGGTCCATATACTTTCTAAGTTATGACATTTCAAAAACTTAACCTTAGGTTATGATTTCGAAATTGACTCCCCCAACATGGTCTGAGTTCATTGACCCTAAATGATCTTTGACGTTAGTCATCTGACCTGAAACTCAAAAAGGATGTTCAGTAATACTTGATTATCCTGATGTTTAAGTTTCATGAACTAGGTCCATATACTTTCTAAGTTATGCTGTCATTTCAAAAACTTAATCTTTGGTTAAGATTTGATGTTGACGCCGCCACAGTCATCGGAAAAGCGGCGCCGGGAGTCTCACTCCGCTTCGCAGGCGAGAAAAAAATAATATCAGTGGAGCCAAATTGTATATGTGGATTGTAGTTCTCATAGACATACTATAACAGCAAATAAGAAGTTTACAGGTGTATTAATGTTACATCCTATATATATGTCCCAGTAACCAGTCAAAGTAGTAACTACTGACTCCATACCCTGTCTTAAAATGGCCATTTTAAACTCCCCATAGTAGATAGAATGACCAATTTCACATTGCTTTCAATAATTTGGCTTCACTCTCCAGGACAAAGCTTAAAATATCTTTGACTCTAAAAGACCTTTGACCTTGGTCATGTGACCTGAAACTCAGGCAGGATCTTCAGCGATACACTATTACCCTTATGTATAAGTTTCATGAACTAGGTCCATATATTTTCTAAGTTATGATGACATTTCAAAAACTTAACCTTGGTTAAGATTTCAATATTGATTCCCCCAACATGGTCTAAGTTCATTGACCCTAAATGACCTTTGACCATGGTCATGTGACCCGAAACTCAAGCAGGATGTTCAGTAATACTTGATTACCCTTATGTCCAAGCTTCATGAACTAGGTACATATACTTTCTAAGTTATGATGACATTTCAAAAACTTAACCTTGGTTAAGATTTCAATGTTGACGACGCCATCGCCGCTGCCGTCGGACAAGCGGCGCCTATAGCCTCGCTCAGCTATGCAGGCGAGACAAAAATAAGCAGCAATTACTTTAGAATGGGCAAAAATTTCATCACACTGGAGAAATAAAAATGCACAAAAGAAATGCCCAATGTTGGTTGGACAGATAATTACCCTCATGGAGCATTTTTACCCAATATATTTTAGAGTGTATAATGTACATACATGTACATGTATGTCATGAAAATACCTGATTTTCTTATTTATGAGCTAACTGGATACATCTAATTGATATGATATATTATTGTCAGATAATATGCTTTCTAAATAATTAGTACACAAATATTTGCACAATAGCGCCATCATACGCACTTCCGTTCAACACAACGCAATCAGTTGCAACATGCATTCTCGTTGCGAGCTCTCGTAAAGCTGAGACATGTTGCTGCACAAGGCGAGGAGCTGGTGGGAGGGACTTCAGAATATTTCATAAGTTGTCATGCGGAAACCAACTCCCATATTTAATGAGCTGTGACCTTTGACCTGCGGACTCCGAATTTGATCTTAGCCTGTAATTTTTGGTGTCATCTACCTACACACCAACATTTTTAAAAATCCATTAAATAGTTTCGAGTTATTGCGCGGAAACCAACTCGCATATTTAATGAGCTGTGACCTTTGACCTGCGCACTCCGAATTCAAATTTAGTCTGTATTTTGGTGTCATCTACCTACACACCAAATTTTTTAAAAATCCATTGAATAATTTTCGAGTTATTGCGCAGAAACCAAGTGGGGGGACGGACGAACGGACAGGGGCAGTGCTTAATGCCCCCTCCGGACTTCGTCTGCGGGAGCATAAAAATCAGTCAAGTAATTACTTTATAAATTGTTCTTATAAACACAGAACTATGTTCTTTTTTGGGATAGGAATTGCAGATTATTCAGATCATTCTAAAATGAACTGAAACAGATTATTCCACAACTCGTTGATACTCATTTGCTGATGTTTATGTTTTGACAGCTTGTGAGCCTCAATGTTGGCAAAATTTTATATCATAATAAATTCAGTTTGATTGAAATCTACAATTCTATCTTATAGCTTAATTATTGGGTGGTCAAACAGCCTGATTATATTAATAAGTCAAGTTCACATCAAACACAATGTGAGTAGTGTAGAGTAGATGTGTCCTTGTTATTGCCGTAAAGTAGTGCTCTCATATATTGAAATTACATATTGTGACGGATTTAGAAAAATAATTGTTTTGAATGAATACTGTAAGAATAATATATTCAGTATTGACATTTTCTTTACTGGGTTTATGAGTGATAATTTCAGATGTCTAACAATTACAAAATTGCATGTTTAAGATGTTTTTTTTGCTTCGTATAAAATATTCACTAAAAATAGAAAATTCATATTGTGGCTGGGCTGATAAAACCTTGTGTCTCAAAACTTTAATATTCTGATGACAGCTCAGAATAAGCTAGATTTTAGAGTTAAACATGGGTAGCTACCTAAATTTGCCTCAAAAGAGTTTTCCAGACAATATGAGACCACCATAGCTATATTTCTAAATGCAGCCTTTTCGAAGCTGCCCTCAAAATGTTTTAATTTTGAGATATGAGGTTTTGTCAGCCCAGCCACGATATGTCACATTAATAAAAAATAGCACTCTACAAATAATTGGCTAACACAAATCTCAAAGCATTTAATGAAATATTGTTTAATATGGGATGAAAGAATAAAGCATGATATGCAAGAATAAATGAAATAAGAATACAATTTTAAGTATGAATGTCTAATTTGATGAAAACAGGGGGAATCAAGCTGAGCAAGAGCAATGTAAACAGAGGTGTCAATAACATAATTATTTTTCCAACACAAACTGTGAAAACTGAGCCTTCATTAAAAGAGCTGCAAAGATCTTTCTTTGAAGATACAATGAGAACACACCTCATCAAAGTCTGCAATGATTTCATTGAGTAGTCTCAGACACTCTAGACCCTCATTATTGACATCAGTCTCGGTGTAAAACTCCTTGAAGTTTGGTATGGAGGCAAACATCACTGCAATCAGATTATATGACTGGTGATAGAGCTCCTAACAAAACAATAAAAAGAAACATGAGTTAAAACATGTAAATTTGTATTTTTAATTATTTCTTGGACTAGTATCTATCCATAATTTTACATCAGTGATAATTTTTTTGATACATATAATGTTTGAAAGGACTTACTGTTTTAAGTTGAATTTTCATCTGAAATACAACTTAATGGAGTATATTTTATTTCACTGCAACATAATTAAATCCAGTCAGCAGAGCAATGTACTAAATAGAACTAATACTTTATTGTTCATTTTATCATTTATCATTATGCCATTGCACGTACATTTATAGCTACATGTATTTTTTCAACAAAGATGAAAACTAGCCTTTAGCTCTTTGATCTGAATCTTGTTGTGCTGATTACATTTTCAAGGATACTGTTTTTTTTGTTCTCACTTGAAAATACATGAAACTACTTACTTGAATTTCTTTTTTTGGCAAGATAATTGGATACATCTACTTGATTTATGCTAGTTTATGCTAATCAACTCGCACACCGAAACAATAGACATAAAATTTATTGCGCGATAGCGCCATCTCCCTGTGCGTCTTACTACAGAGATCAATGTACTCTGACATCCATCTTCCTCAAATTAAGCCTGTGACATTGAGACATGTTGCCCCGAAAGGTGAGGGGCCTGTGGGAGGGACTCAATTAGATGTATCCAGTTATCTTGTAAATAAGAAAATCGGGTATTCTTAAAGATTTACTTCAATAACTAGGAAACATCTACTTGATTTATGCTAGACGAGGCATGTCTAAAGCAAAAAGTAAGAACGCAAAGAACTACGGAGATTAAGACATGGAGTCCGCTGTCTTCAGGGCTGAGGAGGAAAATTTCACCTCCTCAGATGGAGTGTCATTCAAAAGGAAAGACATGAAGAGTTGGCAGAACACCAAAAAGCGGCCCTCAAAAAATCGTCAGGTGGAATACCTTGGAAAAGGGCCCACGACGACCCGATACTCCTAGTATCGTGGGCCTTCGGCCTTGCATCGGAAGAATTACGAACACACTCTGTCTAATTGAGACAGCATTTCAAAGCCCAGAAAGGACACCAAACTTTATCTTCAGAAAAGAAGGAAAGTCTGAGAGGGGAGCCAGAAGGACTCCACAGACCCAAACGCGACAATTTGCTTCCTGACAATAACGAAGGTGTGGGAATCGAGCAAACTGATGTTGACGCCGCCGTCCGAAAAGCGGCGCTTATAGACTCACTCTGCTATGCAGGTGAGACAAAAATTGTATTTGAGTAGCTTGTGCATTTTATGCACATTTTAATTTTATTAATTTTCTAGAAATTGTGAAAATATTTACCATGATTTTCTTATTTACGCAATAACTATATATATTCATTTGGTTTGCTAGTTCATTACGATTTTCCTGCGCGCGCACTGCATCTCCCTATGAACGCACTATCCCAAGATCATCGCGCAAATTGGCGTCCATTTCCTCTCATGAGCCTGAACGCAAGACATGTTGCCACGCAGGTGGGAGGGTTCAAATGAATATATCCAGTTATTTCGTAAATAAGAAAATCATGGTAAGTATTTTCATAATTTACTGTCAATAACTGG
Source organism: Lytechinus pictus (assembly GCF_037042905.1). Taxonomy (NCBI): domain Eukaryota; kingdom Metazoa; phylum Echinodermata; class Echinoidea; order Temnopleuroida; family Toxopneustidae; genus Lytechinus; species Lytechinus pictus. The sequence continues at coordinate 43,482,571 of NC_087246.1, read as the reverse complement.
GATATATTCATTTGATTTGCTAGACCAACACGGATTCAACGTGAAAGGAGGCATGTCTTGAAAAATAAGGGCGCAAAATTTAGGGAGATTAAGACACGGAGGACGCTGCCTTAAAGGCAGAGGAGGCAAACAAGGTCTCTCCCGAAGGAATGTCCTTTAGATAAAAGGAAGTGAAGGAATTGGAAGAATGCCAAAAGGCGGCTCCTAAGATGTCTCCATTGAAAACAACCCAAGAAGTAGCGATACTTCTAGTATCATGGGCTCTCGGCCTAGTGTCAGAAAGGAGAGCATCATCACCAGGGAGAGAGGAAACGCATAGCACCTCCGACCCCCCCAGTGAAGGGAGAACACATCCAGGGAAGGCTTGCTGACCTGTGAGGCCGCCCTCTCGTACGCAGCCTGAAATCCTTGGTTAAAGGAATATCCTGAGGGGTCTTGCGTGGCTGCGAGAAAAACAAGGAATCCATTTCTCCCTCTACCTGCTCGTTGGCGGGGTAGATATGTGGGAGGTATCTTTGAGATTTCTATGGCGTCCTGGGCCGTGCTGACAGAGGGCTGAGGAGCCAGGCTACCCAGAGGATCAGGGATGAAATCATCCTGCGATAAAGCCTGTTCCGCCACCCGAGGGGGGGAATCGACCCACGTCTCCTCTCCGGGCGGAGCCCCGAGAGAAGCAGGAGCCCGTGAAAACGGACCGCCCTGAGGTGCCGGGCTTACGGCCGAGGATTTCTTCTTCTTCTTCTTTGGCGGCTCCGACAGCGGAGCAGAAGAAGGAGCAAGAGACAGGGCGGGCCCTGATTTCTTCAACCTAGCTCTCCCCGGGGGGCTTACCTACCGAGAAGAAAGGTCCGCCGAATCTGACTACAAAGTCTCTTGTGACTAGGGGCTGGTAGCCCTTTGCTGATGCTCCCTTGAGTCTGACACGGCATCAAGCCTAGACGTTGCCGGGAAGAGAGACCCGTGCTCTCCCCCTGGTCTTGAGGTGACCCGATAGCCGGTGGGTCTGACAGCCCTGGAGGAGTCAAAGTTTTCTGAGCTAGTACGATGCTCCCCAAAATAGGTTCAGGTTCCGACGCGGATACCTTGGCTATCACTTTTCGGGCACTTGGTCGCAGTTCCACGGTTCCACCCTTTTTCTGTGGGGCATGTGGACGCGCTTCCACGGTTGCACCCCCATGGGCACGTGGACTTGGATCCACGGTTCCACCCTTGTTGGAGCCCACGAGGGGTCTCTCTGTTATTTTCTACATTAGCACTGATAGGAAACACTACTCCAGTGTTAGGCACCTCTTCAGCGGCCATGTTGAGCTCGTCTAAGGAAGAATCCGCGAGGCTCATGCTGACATAGAATCTGAATCTAGTAGCGAGTAGAAAGAAACAGAGAAAATTGGGGGTAAAGGGGTAAAAAAAAACAGAACCCTGAAGTCAAAAGACTTCAAACAAATTAAGAGATCAAAACAAACTGAAGAGAATTAAATTAATTTAATATCTCTGAGAGGATAAGTACAAGAAAGGTACTATCACAAGAAAAGAAACAATAATAATTACGAAAATTATTATGTATTATTCTTTTTTTTTGTCCGTTAAGAAAACACAAGGAGAGACGCTCTTGCTAAATTCCTGAAAGGAAAAGAAGGGAGCACCTAAAAGAAAAAACGAGTTTTTTTTTGTGTGTGTGTTGAAGTTTGTTCAAAAAATTTTCTAAGTCCAAGACGAAGAACAGGATCAGCTAAGAAAAAAATAATTTTTTTGACAAGAAGTCGAAAAAAAAGGAAGTATCCGGAGACCGGCAGCTGACCTGAAAAAGAAAGAAGTAAAAAACTTACTTTCCTGAAAAGGAAGACCGGAAAAAAAAATTCTTGCGAAGAAATTTTTTTTTAAGACAAGGTCTAAGAAATTTTCTTTTTAATTAAAAATAATTAATTCACAAGAACAATAGTAACAAAGGGATTGATTGAAACAAAGGAATCAATCAACCAACTCGAAAACAAGAACAACAGAGTTGAAACAAGATTAAGACGGAAGGTAGGACGCTCCTCACAGTCCAGCAGAACCTATCTGTGGAAAGGTGAATAAATTCAAATTCAATTCAAGACGAAGCGAAAAGCGTAAAGTCAATGAATTAAAAGAATTATAAGGAAATATAAAGAAAGAAGGAAGCATCAGATCAACGCCCGTGGCACGCAGGAGAGCGCGGAGCTGCAGGGGAAGCAAAGGCAGTGTAACTCAGTCGGTTAGAGCGCCTGTTCCGGATAAGATCGTAGATCTCAACGTGCGTGGGTTTGAGTCCCGCAGCATGCCGGAAGACGTCTAACAAGAAACTGATGCTTGCGTTGTGTGTTAGCGTGCCTCACCGCTGTGTTCAGTGCGGGTGTGAATGCAGTTGGAAAACATTCCGTCCATCGGAAAGGACGCAAATGTTGGTCCCGTGTATAGGAGTCACAACCTATGCACGTTAAAACCAATACACTATTCATTAAAGAGTAGGGTGTTCACCCGGTGTATTGCACCTGCCGGTCCCCGGTACTACAATACTGCAAGAATCTTCAAGATTGAAGGAGGCAGTGTAGCTTGAAGAAGAATGACAAATCTTTATGTGAAGGAAATTCAGATTTTTACTTGAAATTCTTCAGAGTTTTTGGAAACAGTGCTGGATGCTATAAATTTTTGTGAGCATCTGAACATATTTGTCAAAATGTGTTATTTGTCATGTAGTGACCAAACTAATTTCTTTGATTTTAAACTTAGATTTGTTATTTGTAATTATAACTGAGATCTTGCATATAACATCTCGTCACAGAGACTCAAATAATGTTTCAACTCTAAATGTCACTGGTTTTATCATTCAGTCTGTCTCCAAGGCGTGGGATCTAGGGTTAATCATCGAGAATGAATTAGGAATGAAGTCCCATGTTAACAATATTTGTAGGGCTGCAGCAATTTGGCTACAAAAATATTGAAAAATTAGAAAATATCTTGATAGGAAAACAGAAAAGTTGGTACATGCCTTCATCTTAAGTTACTTATATAATAATAGTTTGCTATTTGGAATACAGGAATCACTTCTTGACAAATTACAACATATCAAAAATTCTGCTGCAAGACTTATAACTCAAAAAGGAAAGTTTGAACACATCACCCCTATCTTATCTGACCTTCATTGGCTACCCATTCGATAAAGGACAAAATATAAACTTCTCATATTAACATTCAAATGTATACATGGTATTGCCCCTGCTTATCTTAAAGAACTTGTTAAAGTTCATAAACCCAGGCGTAATCTCTGTTCTGGTTCACAAAATCTTCTCTCTGAAATTACTGTCAAGACCAAATCATAAGGAGATCGGGCTTTCCAGAAAGCTGCACCAACACAATGGAATTCTCTCCCACCGACTTTACAAAATACTACCCAGCTTGAGCAATTCCAAGTACAATTAAAAACCCACCTCTTTCAGAATGTGTAACTAAGTTAAGTTAAATCTATTTTTTAATATTCTTGGATGTTTATAATTACGTATATTTAATGATTAATTCTTAAATCTACAATTATAACATCATCTTCCGCTTTCTTCACGCATACAGACCTGTAGGTGTTATGTGTCTATTATTGACATCATAATTGGAACGGAGACATGGTTAAAACCAGAAATGCACAGTTCTGAAATATTTCCAGTGGGATACAATGTCATCAGAAGGGACCGTCAAGACAGGCCTGGTGGTGGTGTTCTCATTGCGATAAAGGACAGCTTTTCATTTCAACAACTTTCTAGTGATGTCCAATGTGAGAATGTCTTCATTAAAGTATCACTGAGTGGACGCAAATCTCTTGTGATTAGTGCCCTGTATCGACCTCCTTCCAGTGATACTTCGTACTTAGAAGCAGTTTGCTCTCTCTATCATTTGGATCGGTGGAGATCTTAAATTACCAGGAATTGACTGGGAAACCCTAACTTCAGACAGTCAACGGACCCCTGCACGGCTGAGTGGACGCTTCATTGAAATGATTCATAGTTGTAACCTCTAACAGATGGTTGATTTTACAACAAGGAATGAGAACATACTCGATCTTTTCACGACTATTCGGCCTTCCTTGGTATCTGAATGCAAACCACTCCCTGGTCTAGGTGACCATGATATTGTAATGGTCTATTCCCGCATCACACCTCAACGGACTAAACCTGTTAAGCGAAAGATTTACCTCTGGAAACGAGCAGAAGTCCGTCAGATGAAAGAGAAATGCATATCCTTCAGCCAGTCCTTAACATCCAGATTTAACTCTGACAGCTCTATCTCTGATATGTGGTTGTCCATAAAACCTAATCTTCTTGATATCCAAGATCAACATAAATACTAAAGTGAAGCGCTTGTCAAGAAGAAAGAAGCGCCAGTATGCAAGGGCAAGGAGCCAAACAGGTACCGAGGAAGATTTCGAGAAATACAGAGCCCTAAAGAAAGAGTCAAGATCTGCATGTAAACAGGCATATAATGACTACATCAGGAATATCATATCTCCTGACTCGAAGAGCAACCCAAAGCGATTCTGGTCATTTATCAAGAGTAAGAAGTGTGATACAGCTGGTGTTGCTCCGTTGAAGTCATCAAATGGAATCATCCAATCTGACTGCACCTCGAAGTCAAACACTGTGAATCAACAGTTTGCATCAGTCTTTACGAAGGATGAGTGTCTCACCAACATCCCTGATAAAGGTGATAGTCCTCATCCATCCATGTGTGAAATTGACATTTCTGCAACTGGTGTCAATAAGCTGCTATCCGGACTTGATCCTCATAAAGCAACAGGCCCAGATGGAATTTCTGCCAGATTACTGAAAACACCTGCTAATGAGATTACCCCAGCGCTTACGATACTCTTTAAAGCATCTATCCATCAAGGCATTATCCCAGATGACTGGAGAATGGCAAATGTTGCTCCCGTGTTGTAGTAATTCATCACTTTATTAACATTCAAATCGTTCAAACAAAGGAATAAAATATATACAAACATAGAAGAAAGGAACGCCCAGGACATATCTGAGTAACAGAACAAGCAGGACATACATAAATAACATAGATTATATTAACATAATAGCGTATACAATACATTACTATAATTACCCCGAATCAAAGTATTAAAACAAGCATGAAATTATTATATAGAAGTACAGTATGTAGAAGAAAAACGGGAACTAAAGCAGTTGAGAAAAGAGAGGTAGAAATAAAAGAAGGGAGAGATGGTACATACAAAGGTGAAATAAAAAATAGAAGAGAAGGAATGAGAAAGGGGGAGAGTAAAAGAGAGAGGAGAGAGAGTGAGAGGGTGAGGGCTGGTGGGAGAGAGAGGGGGGGGGGGGGTGTGAGAGAGAAAGAGAAAGAAAAACGACATGTGACTTCCAGGGCATTACATAAATTTAAATGATTGCACATAATTATACCCCGACACAGGCAAATGACCAGATTACGTTTCTGTCTTCCTTGGATACATATAAATGGATATTTGTTTCCCTCCACACATCATACACTCTCAGAAAGAAGAAAGAAAAAGCATTGGGCTGGTCAACACATGAATCCACCAACCGCTGGGCAAAGAAAATTGCACACGAAACGAATGCATTTTATCAATCAACAGTCGGAAGACCCATACGCCCACCAACGGCAATACATTGAACGAAATATCCCCGAGAGTGTATGCTATGGGGGGGGGGTCACATTTTGGAAATCCTCACAATTCGTAGTATTTTTTTGTTAAAATTATTTTTTTGTCTTACGGTACTTGGTTATTATTCCAGAGAACTACAAACCCATATCTCTGACATCTATCTCGTGCAAAGTCCTAGAACATGTTCTCTGCAGCTCTATTATGGATCAACTGGATAGTAATAACATTATAACAGATGCTCAATATGGATTCCGTAAGCGACGTTCTTGTATCACCCAACTCATTTTCACCTGTGATGACCTTGCCAAAGGACTTGACAAAGGCGAACAGCACGACATGATCCTTTTAGATTTTTCGAAGGCTTTTGATAAAGCCCCTCACCACCGACTTCTATACAAACTGAAGTTCTACGGCATTCGTCTTACTACCCTGCGCTGGATTCAAGACTTCCTCCACAACAGAACTCAAAGAGTAGTCGTCAATGGATGTACCTCAAATACTATCCCAGTCTCGTCAGGCGTGCCGCAAGGCAGTGTCCTCGGCCCTCTCCTGTTTCTATTCTACATCAATGATCTGCCTGATTGCATTTCATCTCAGACAACAACCAAACTGTTTGCCGATGACTGCCTACTCTACCGCAAGATCCAATCTCAGGATGATGCCAACAAAATTCAAGAGGATCTTGACTCCTTGCAGAAGTGGGAGTCAGACTGGCTTATGAAATTCAATCCTCAGAAGTGTCAAACTATCTCAGTAACCAACAAGCGGAATCCACTAAACATGACATACTCCATTCATGATCAACCTTTACAAAAGGTCAGCTCTGCAAAATACCTTGGTGTTCATATTCATCAGAACATGAAGTGGAACCACCATATTAGCATGGTCACCAAGAAGGCCAACTCTACACGTGCCTCCTTGCAACGTAACCTGCACTCATGCCCAAGAAGCGTAAAGATTCTATGTTACAAATCTCTCCTCAGACCTGTCCTGGAATATGGATGTGAAGTGTGGGACCCCTTCACCAAGGACAACACCCGGAAGCTGGAGATGGTGCAGCGACGATATGCTAGATTCACCATGGGAGACCATCGTCGCACTAGTAGTGTCACCGATATGTTACGACAGCTACGGTGGCCCACCTTTGAAGAGAGAAGAGCCCAGTTAAAGGTGGTGATGGTTTATCGCTTGGTAAACACAATTGTTGATGTACCAAAGGTACAGTACTTCAACCAGGCTACTACTTCCACTTCACTTCGTGGTCATCAGATGAGGTTACACGTCTCACATGCTCGCACTGTTACTTATCAGAAAACTTTTATTCCTGATGCCATTAGACTGTGGAATATTCTCCCTGCCATTACAGTTAACTGCACTTCAGTAGCCAGCTTCAAGGCTGAGGTGCAGAAAATCCAATTGCGCTAAGACTGCCCTGATTTTTTTTTTTTTTTTTTTTTTTTTTTTTTACCGCATGTGTACGTAGAATAGATCTTCCACAGCACTGTACATACTCCTGCATAATTCTACAAGTACGATGATACACCAACCTGGTGGACTGTACTTTAACGGATGATGATGAAATAGATTATTATTATTATTAACTAGCAGAGCCCGTGGAAATTCCACGGGTTTTGGGGGTGTGATTAAGTTAAATAGAATTTGTTGTAGATTGACATGTTTATTCAAGATAGGGAAAGAAATAAACATTTGAATTTTTTAAGAGAAGGTTGTGGTTTGAAAGGAATGTGAAAGTTAGGTTTTTATTTGAAGTCGTAATTTGTTTTGAAAAATATATGATTGATTAAAGGTAATAGTGAGGAAGTAAAAAGTGATAAAGAGTATAGGATTATGGTTAATAAAAGAAATACAGATAAGAGAATTAAAATGCTATTGAAGTTGGACGAATATGATATTTAGTTAAAGTAGCGTTTAAAAATATTGCCCCTCATTTTAACTATAAAAAGGGAAGTTTAAAAAGTATTTGGTTTTGGAGGATTTACATTAACCCTTTTATTTACTTGTTCAACATATTTCATTGCATTAGCTGATATTCGTTTTATCGCCCCCGCTTTTTATTTTATTATTTATTTTTGTTTTACTGCTTTTTATTTCTATTGGTCCCAAAAAATGTAGAAGGAAGAAAACATTTTAAAATGACGCAAGTTTATTTATTTTTTATTATTTTTTTGTCCCCTTTATCACTAAAAAAAAAAGGATTAAAGAAAGAAAATAATTAGGAAGTATAAAGGAAAGGAGGGGAAAAAAAAGAAAGAAGCGAAAGGTAAAGAAAGGATAAATAAAAGGGAAAAAAGAAAGAACAAAGTGAAAGGAGTCAAAGGGGGAAAAAATGTAAAATAAAAAGAAAAAGTAAAAAAGTATGAAAGCAATGGGGAAAAAACAAAGAAGCCGTAGTTGCGATATGGACTGAAGTTAGCGATCATAATGATGTGAGCCTGCCGCGCGGACACACAGGCGGCGCGGCGCAAACTGCCCCACTCTTCGCGAGGCAGGTTCACATTATTATGAAAAAATGTAAAATAAAAAGAAAAAGAAAAAAAGTATGAAAGCAATGGGGAAAAAACAAAGAAGCCGTAGTTGCGATATGGACTGAAGTTAGCGATCATAATGATGTGAGCCTGCCGCGCGGACACACAGGCGGCGCGGCGCAAACTGCCCCACTCTTCGCGAGGCAGGTTCACATTATTATGATCGCTAACTTTAGTCCATATAGCAACTACGGCGAAGGCGAAGTCGAACTGAGAATTCAAACGAAGGCGTCGAGATCGGCTGAAATTCAGGTTATGGATTGATTAGACATTTGGGAATAAAATTATTATATTGTGCCAAAATTAATTGGCGAAAATCGCCCGGTGCGAAAGTGCATTTCAGTTGTGACAGAATGCCAAAATCTTATTTCATGGTTCACTTTAAATTCTACACACGATTCAAATCAAAGAACTCGCCATGTTTTATATATTTGTCCTTTTAAACGGTATTCGAATGTGATTACACCTTGTTTTTGTTTTCCACAGTAATTATTGTATGTATGAACAGAAGTGAAATATATGTTGTGAAGCACTGTGTGAATGTTGTGTGATCATGGAGATACATGTATGGTGTGATGGTATTCTAATTAATTCATCATTTTTGTTATAAGACTGTAAACCTGGTGGATGTGAGGGAGTGGCCTGGATGAAAGGAAAGTGAACATGTGTCCATTTACTGATTTGCATATGTGCATTCCCTACATTCCATGCAAAGAGTAAAGGAGAAGTCCACCCCACCAAAAAATGAATTTGAATTTAAGGAAAAATAAAGTATTGCAAAAATTTCATAAGAACTATGATTCAAAATTAAAAAAATTACTATCATGACATTGAGAAATTTGCCTAATTTTACAAAACAATTATATGCTCATCTTGGTCAATGTGCAAATTACAGAACCGATTATGTCACACACTCTCTAATTTCTTGTGTATTTTTTTGTTTGATACATGTACATGACATGTATATTTTATTTTAATTTTCTAATTTTCTTTAACAAATTTTGAGAGGGATTTTAATTCCTCCATTAACATTCGTAGTTTCCATGAATGTAACATATTGTGATTCGATGAAGAGTTTTTATATCATATTTGCTAAAATTGATATAATAAAATGCAACCAAAATTTAGAAAGGAATGTGATGTGAGTGACATAATCAACTCTATTAGCATACCATTGTTTTGTGTATGATATAACTGTTTTGTGTTAAAAAAGGGAAATTTCTCTATTAATTCAAAGATTTTTTGTGCACTTGACCTTTAACTCACTTCCCTTCCCACCCTTGCCCAAATAAGTGTAATCAAGAACTTGAAAATGAAAAGTGATTAAGAAGAAGATTTAATCATAGTTATTAATAGCTCCATGGTTTAATAATACAGGCCTAAATAGAAATTCACATGAAAGTAAAAAAGAGAATAAAGCTGGGTAGGAACGGGGAAGGAATATGATTTAAAGAAAAAGCAAAAATATATCCACACCACCCCCCGAAAAAAAAAAAAAAAAAAACACGTTTCGGCTGGTTCGATCCAGGGTCCCTCCACACGCAAAACATTGTGCTTACGTAAGTCGCCACAGATCGCTTTTACACCACGTCGGGGTTTTTAATGCTATATTAATGGTAGTAAGTCTGTGTGCCGCTGTTGACCAATCAGAACGCGGCGTTCGGAGCGAGACGACCCACGTGACGCGTCTGTCATGGTCGAATGTCGGGCTACAACACGGACGATGACTTCGCCGTGCGAGGTCTTGATGGGTTGGGAGTGCGGCGAGTCCGTGAAGAGTGGCAGGCCCGACACGCGGTGCGATTTTGGAGCCCGGGCGTGGCGGATCCCGGGAGGAGATACGGTTCAACCAATCACCCCCCTCCGGGCTTAGAGTATTCATGTGATAGATTTTTAACACCATACGACCATTTTGGGTGTGGTGAAATTACGTCACAGACCATGAAACAACATTACTTTTGGGTCATGTGAGTCTGGTGTCATTCCACCGAGGAATAGTAGTCCTCTCTTTTTTCTTTCATAATCAAATACACGTATTGTTATATAATTGTCGAAAATATTCAAGAATATATATATACACACTTACATGCTGTATGTATACATTTATGCCAATTAACTTTATATTCATAAGCATATCAATTTTCAATGCAGAATATGACGTCACGAAAAGTTGTAATGCGGAGACATATCAGGCAAGGCCCTGTAGCTAGGTAGCAACATTATAACACAACACTAAAAGAAGTTCTCCCGACTTGTTCTCTTTTTTGGAAGCTCCACTGATTTGTATTAGAACGTGTCTTTGCAGATGGCTGTCATCGTTTTGAGGCTGCTGACCATACGTGCAGCTGACCAGGACACATCCTGGATGATCGATATACTAGGGGGTCTTTGTTTACCATTGCAAAAAAAAAAAAAAAAATGGGTTCCAAAAGAAACTGATCAAACTTTACAAGGGCACTGCACAAATTTCACTCAGTCAAAATGAACAATATTTTTACACGGCCTAGCTTCAGTGATCTTTACTAAGCACATGCCAATAACTAAGAGATTGGTTTATTCATATAGCCCCTCACATCAATTGGTTTCAGAATCCAAAGTCACGAAATGGCAAAAGAAAGACCAATGAAAACTAGAGATGCTCGGCGGGTCGCGCAGCCGAGCACATGTATCCCCCGAACCCACCGGGTCATCCGTCATTGCGATATATAGAGCTCATACTGAAATTTGACAAATAAATACAATTATCATGGCGACAATGACCTTAGCATACAGGTCCCCCAAGCCCATCTACCATCCAAGTGTGGTTGAAAAGTGACTTACGGTTGCGGAGAAAGAGTCTTGCATGTAAACTTCAACGTTGACCTGAAAATGACCTTTGACCTTACCATGTAACCTCTGACTGCAGCATAACATGCAGGTCCCCCAAGTCCATCTGACATCCAAGTTTGGTTGAAAAGTGACTTACGGTTGCAGAGTTAGGTGTCATAAGAGAGTCTTGCATGTAAACTTTAACGTTGACCTGAAAATGACCTTTGACCTTACCATGTGACCTCCGACTACAGCATAACATGCAGGTCCCCCAAGTCCATCTACCATCCAAGTTTGGTTGAAAAGTGACTTAGGTTGTGGAGTTATGTGTCATAAGGTTTGTGACGGACGGACGGACGACGTTTGGATCCCCCAGTCTCGACAAAAACTCTTGTTACCATGGCAACAATGTCTCCGCCCACACCAAAATCAATAGGCGGCTTTGCTTTACCATAATGGACCTTCATGCCACATTAAAAGATGATCGGAGAAGACATGCAGCTGGTAGAGCGCTCACAAGGAAATCTCTGCTATTTCCACAAAAACTCTTGTTGCCATGGCAACGATGTCTCCACCCACACCAAAATCGATAGGCGGCTTTGCTATACCATACTCGACCTTCATGCCAAATTTGAAGATGATCGGAGAAGAAATGCAGCTGATAGAGCGCTCACAAGGACATCTCTGCGGTGGCGGACGCGGCGCGATGAGGCCAAATCCATAGTATCCTCAGAACTCTGTTCAGGGGATACAATGAGATGGGATTAAACAAACCTCCCACTTTGTTACATACAGTATGTCCTTGACGAAAATCTCCGTTGGTAGACTTCTAACCCCCTTTAGACACCCACCACTTCTCTTTTCGAGGCTTGCTAAATCTAATTCCCCTAGGCAAGTTTGTTGATTATCTAAACATCTGTTTCTTGACCTCAGTCTGAACTCAGCAATGCACAGTCCTGGGGCCATGCGAGATGTCAATCAGTGTGTACGGTATACAAACTGGATGTTTGTATACAAGGTTAGTGCATGCATTGTCTATGGGCCTGCCATGGCGTTTTTATTCTCTCTTGTAGTTTCCTTATTTCTGGGTCGATTTTCTTCGTTCGAAATTGAAAACAAATTGGATTTCTTAAGACAATATGCTTTTGAAAAGTTGATTAGATATCAAATACAACAATTTGATTCCAAAAGGCCCACTACTCTGTCTACAGGCAGAGCTGCTCTTACCAATATCACAGCTGTTGTTTATAGTTTAACCCCGGGCTTGTGCCTGCAGAGGAGAAATGTTACATAAGAGGGATTATCGGCGATTCAGGATTGATAGCGCTTGGGAATGAAATATCTTGGTTCCTCCGAGGATTTTGTTATCGGGGTATATGACTGTAGCAAAACCATTATCTGCAGCGGCGAATTCTGCAACGAGGGTTTGGCGTAATGCAAAGGCATGTTCAAGTGCTTGGCTTGATCACAGAAAAGCTACAGGAAGTTCAAATCAAAATTTTAAATGACTGGAACAATCACACAACCAGACACAGATCCCCCAGGGATGTCCCGGTAAGTGCACAATCTGGACATGGTGTTTATTTAATTTGCTTTTGGTTGAGTGAGATACACAGAGCTATTTTGTAATGGGAACGAAAGTTTAAAAACAAAATGTAAACAAATAATCACAAGATAATATAGAAACAATAAGAAAAGCGATACAATCTATTGAACCCTAGATGACCTCTGACCTTATCATCCTCATGAACACATGTGTGGTAATACCCAAAGATCATTTGTACTGAGTATAAACACAATTGATGGAGAAATAAAGAAATGAGAGCAAGTTGAAAAAAAACTTGACCTTCTGACCCCTAGATGACCTTTGACCCATTATCCTCAACAACACACATGTGGTATCACCAAAGGATCATTTGAACCAAGTGTGATCAAAATTGGTTAAAAAATAAAGAAATGAGTGCAAGTTGAACAAAAAATTTGAAACATGACCTCATATCATTTGACCTTTGAACCCTAGATGACCTTTGACCCAATCATCCTCATGGACACACATGTAGTATGTATTACCCAAGGATCATATGTAACATGTGTGCATATAATTGATACAGAAATAAAGAAATGAGAGCAAGTTGAACAAAAACTTTAACAGTGCATTTCTTAACCTAAATGTGTAAAAACAAAGCATAATGAAAGACAAGAAAATAACAAGCAAACTTGATTCTTTAAGAGAAAATTATATAGAGACTATAAGGAATGTTGAATTATCAATATGGAAACAGAAACAGAACAAAAATTAAATACATGCATATTCATATAATTTGATAGATAAATATATAACTGTCTATGATGTGAACATCAAATATACAAACTAGTATATTACACACATACAAAGTTAAACAGCTGACAAACAATATCACAGAAATGAAACCAGAATAGTGGAGAAAACATATACACATGTGAGACGATAAAACATAATCTGTCTATAGTTGTGGGGTGACACAAAAGAATATATACAATTGCAAGGTGAGACTTGACAATCAATATATATATATATACATGTATATATATGTGTGAGTATATAGTTGCATGGTGAGAGAGGAATAAATACTGTTCATGGACTCACATCACCACTGCTACAGAGTAAACCTGTCTTCCATAGTGATAAATCTTGTGTAGGATCACCTAAGTACTGCATTAAATGGAAGGTAATAGCGTACGATATGGGAGGTAAGGCACATGAAAAGATTTAACAACACAGCCATGCAGCATCACTTTTTATTATTTATAGCAATCAAATAAATGGAATGATTGGGGCATGAAGCTATTACGAGAAGGAGAACCATCTTCCAATTTCTCTCTTAATCCTTTGTTATCGCTTCCTTCGGGCGAAGGAACGATATCTAACATCAATCGGCGAGCCGCCAGGCGAAAGTTAGAGCCCGCTTACATAACGCGATAAGCCCCCTCGTAAAATCTGAGGTCAGAGATTTTTTGAAGGACCATGCGAGGCACCGCCGTAAACGACGTTCTCCCACATAACTTCTCTCCGAGCTCAGTTTTTGTTCAAAATTGAAACACGACTTGCAGTTCTTCTGACATCCATATCTCTTCGTATGGATTCCTGATGTACGTCCTTTATGTATGGTTGAACTTCTGAGATGATCCCCTTTGCATACATACCAAATACGTCACAATCTGATTTGACTCAACAAAATTACAAACGGAAGAAGTTGGAGATTGGTCATTTAAGGTATGTCTGTCTTTCTCCCTTATTTAAATCTTCATCTACCCGTTCCTGTTTTAGAAATTATAATAAGGTGAAAGGGTAGACTTTGAGCTCAATTTTAATGCAAAAATCATTTGTGAGGGTACGATGGCCTTGATAATATAACGACGAATCTGCGGGGCATTTCTCTGGCGATTGTCGCATCGTGAAGTACCCTCCGGTGCCCAACGTACTCCTATTTGTGTAAGTTGAAAGTGAGTGTAATGAATGACGGGAGCTCCGAGCTCAGCTCGGGTCTCTGGATCGTTTTTGGAAAATAGCAGGGGCCGCGGAGCGAATAAATTTAATTTACAAACAGTAAAAAGGAGAACTAATTACAAAAAAAAATAGTCTACATAATAAAGAACTTAAAACTAACATGTTTGGGACCACGAAGAAGTATACCCAGTTCTGTGTCAGGACAATTCATTTTAAGTTACAAAGTCATTTGGAAAAATTTACAAGCGAAGTTTTACAATTTTTAGTACAAAAAATAATTATTATTTTAAAAATATCATAGAGAACAAAATAAAAGATGATTACAACTATTGAATTCATATTTTTAGTTTAATCTAAAAAAAAAAAGGAAGCTTCCAAAATATAAAGTGTCTGGACACCCGACCCCCCCCTCATTTCTAAAACATTCTATTTCTATTCTTAAAAAAAATATTTAGAAACACCAAATATCATTATGATTTTTGTCAGATTATGGGATTTTTTTTGTTTGTTTTAAGATTGTACTTTTTTCTTTCATATCCTTTTTTCTTCATCATTCTATCCTTCCTCTTGCCCCTTTTTTTTATTCCATCTATCTTTATTCTCTATCTTTCTTTCTTGATCTTCTCTCTCTGTTCATTTTTCTTTCTTCTTTGTCTTACTCTCCTTCCTTTTTTTCTTTCCTTAAACTATTCTTTGCTTCCTTCTCCCTTTTCTTTTCGTTCTTTCTCTCCATTATTTTCTCTTTTTTATTCTCTCCTCCCTTTATTTTTTCCTCCCTCTCTTTCATCCTTTCTTTCTTTCATTCTTTATTTTATTATTTCCTTTTACTTTGTATCCTTTTTTCTTTCTTTCCCACCCTCCCTTCCTGTTTTTCTTCTTTTTTTATTTCTTTCTTTCAAAGAATGAAGGAAACATTTTTCTTTTATTCGTTCTTTCTATCCTCCTCCTTTTTTCTTGCTTCTTTTTTTAATTTTCTCTCCCTTGTGTTTTCTTTCACACATCTTCCCTTCGTTCTTTTCTTTTTCTTTACTTAATTCATTTCAAAGAATGACGGAAACGTTTTTTTTCTCTTTTATTCTATCTTTCATCATTTTATTCTAACATTCCTCTTTTCCCTTCATTTTTTCTTTCTTACCGTTCTCAAGTCAACTCTTTTCTTTCGCCTTTTCATTCCCTCCTTCATTCTTTCGTTCACCCCCCCCCCTCTTCCAATTCTGTACATTTTTTCCCAAGTCGAACACCGTGTAGCCTCCTTTGTTGATCTTTTTTTTAAAGACCTGGCTCGGTCGATCCGCTCATGCAGCCTACTTTGTCGATTGTCCCGTATTTCTATTTGTGAAATCTGGCCACCCTGCATTCAGCTGGTTCCAAAACCAGATTTTCGTCTTCGAAATCGTGAGCCACCATGTTTGCATAAAATTTGTGAAGCCGATGTGAAATGCATTATGGGTGAAAACGCTACTGCGCAAGCGCAAACCCGAGCTGTCGACCGCGTCGATCAACTTTCCTTATCTGATTTACGAGCGGCCTGTGTAATGCGCCGTGAGGGACCCTGCTGAGAGGGGATTAGCGGTGCCGCGCATGGGGCAAATTGGGGCACGCTGCAAATTGTGCAAAATGCATGGTAAATTCCTCTTTCCGACTTCCGAATACACGGGTACTGGAGACTGTATTCAGTCTTATACTTCTGAGACCATTTCTTGGTCTTCTTTTGTTGATTTTCCGCCATTTCGTGTCAATATCAACCCATCAATACGCCGAAATCACACACCGATATTCCACCGCACGACTCGACAAATCCAGCGGCCGCGAGCGCACACGCCTCGCGAAGCTAGCCGGGCCTACCGGCCTGGTGCACAGTGGATTCCCGTTGGGCATATCACATGCACCAGCTTTTCGCTGCTCCTTATTTGTCTGCCTTTCACACATAATTTAGTAGCAGCGAACGGAATGGAGTTACTACATGCTAAAGTTAGCAGACGATACATGTACTTCCAATCCAATTTAATCAATGCAAAAAAAAATCGTAATTTCGGGAGGATAAGGATGGTAATCGTAAGGGCGGGAGTTGGGATGAATTTTCGGGAGCCTCCCGATGAAATCGGGAGGGTTGGCATCTCTGTCGATGTCGTTCGAATCCTTAGACATCATTTCGCGGATCGCTTGGATTCGCCGTGCGCCGTAATGTGATATGGAATGAACTTGAAGTTAGCAACAAAATCATGCGAACATGTGGCGAACAAACTGCCAGCATGCCGCAGGCAAATCTTTTGGTCGCATAACTTCAGTCCATATGAACATGAGGGCCAGCGGCGAAGCCAAGCGAAGCAATGTTTGACTGAGGATTCGAACGATCGATGTCTTCGAGATGGCAGTCAAAATACAGCTGTTACCGGTCGCAATATTTGGAAAAGTGGTGGGCATATTGTGTATTGACCTCAAAATATGTGTAGAAAATTTCTGGTGGGGAATTTTGTTCGAAGTTGGCTGGTGTGAAACTGCATTAGTGCGGGAGGGTATTCTGAGACCCTTTCATAGGGCTAGGCGTATCCATTTTTAAAGTAAATTTTATCTTTTTTAAAATTAAGTTTGTCCTGTGATCACATTTTATCTGTTTTTATTTATTTACTGATCAAAACTAGCCTAAAACAATGTCTGGAATTCATACACTGGCATATGATTGTCCATGGACGGATCCATGATTTTTCAAAGGGGGAGCACATTTCCCAAGGAAACTTTAACAAGCAAAAAAAAAGATCCTCACATGTGTATGAGACAATATTTCCAATATAAATATTTGCTGTAACTTTCACGGGGGCCACACTTGTGTAAGAAAGCCATATTTACACATTGACTATTGCTCTCAAGGGGGGGGGGTGGCAGAGGTCAAATGTGCCCACTTGGATCCGCTTCTGTGATTGTCAATACAAGAAAAATGGTATTGAATGTTATCAATTAATTGATTACCTTTTGAAAATTGCTGCTCTGGAAATATGATTTCAGATGATATAGCTATATGAGTGTAAATCATGCACAGTTATAATACAGCCTTGTCTGACCTAAGCTGAATAATATCATATTTCCTGATTTTTTTCCTGAATTTCTGGGGTGGTAATCAAAGATCCATAAAAAAATATCTTTAACATTAAAGTTCTAAGATCATTCTTTGTCTATTACTATATTAGTATTCTATTTTGTTTGTATCTGCACATACATGCAGATTTTACAACACTCAAATTGATTTTATTTCATTTTCAAAATTTGAACGACGGATACACTGGATGATGAGCTACACGGTCCAGCCTTATCTGGGAAGGACACAATGGGTGTTGAACACTAGGTACTCTAGACTGAAAATTATGTGATTTAAACATAAAGAGTACATCAGACAAACAAAATACACTGAAAATTTCATCAAAATTGAACGAGGATTAACAAAGTTATGATGAATTAAAGTTGTTATTTTTAGGTTAAACTGTTCTCTGCATGTCCTCATGAATATAAAAGATCCCCATTTATATATTTCTTTTTCTATTTTGTCCAGGCTAGGTTGTAAAAAATTACGATTTACTACTGAAGTACTGATTTACTGTTTAAGACAATAATCGTATTATGTCTCACATAGTTAAGTAATTCATCTGATTCAACACATAAAAAAAAATAGACAGAAAAAAATAAGTGGGGATCTTTTATATTTGAACTATGGGAAATAGTGAAAAAATAGATGTGCTACTAAGAATTAAAGAGGTCTCTATTTTTCTTATGTTTTTTGAGTGTTCCAAATCTAATAAAATTTTTCATATTTTCATTTTATTTTCTTTCTAATTTTGATATAACATATATCTCTTTATGTATCTTTATTGTATTTATGATAAACTTTTGGCGTGTTTCTACAGAGAATCGTTTAAAACAGTTTATCTTTTCCGGAATCGAAAAAAATCTTAGCGCCTTAGACCAACCTGTTTCTACAGACCGAATAATCCGATTAACTCACATTCCGTGTCGCAATACCGCGTCAATCGAAAATCAGAAAATTCAACCTATGACCTCACAATGAATTGTGGTATGTCCAAAATGGCACCTCGTCAGGAAAATATTCACAATTTATGGTAGATCTCACTCAATGTAGAAAGTGTACGTGTTGCACGATCAGCTGGCAAGATTGAAAAGTGGCAAGAACATTGCAAATATACTTCGAAATTGCACTTCCAGGTTAACACACTTCCGCCAAACACGATACGCTATTTCGCCCTGTGTTTTTACAGAAAAGTTAAATGTTTAAACACGGCAATAACCACTTCCCAGAGATGGTTATGAGAAACCGTATTTTGCACGATGCGGTTTATCAATAAATTGCATCGCGTTTGTTTCTACAGGAAAGTTTTCCGGATTTCTGGATACTTACACGGGTCATACCGTTTAACGATTCTCTGTAGGAACACGCCGTTTCATATATCTTTTAAGGTGAAAAGAAAATAGAGAACGATTTTGGGGTTCTATTTTTGGGTATTATTTTCCCTCTTTTGGGGCTATTTTATTTCTTCTAGCCTAGGTTTGGTACACTTTAATCATTTGGCCATGTGAAGGCTAACATACATTTTGAGTTTTTTTCGTCGAAATTTGGTGTTCATTAGTTTGTTATCAAAACTCTGTCTTTCATGTAAACTTGTTTATAGGAAGATTGACATAACATCTATGTGGAGTGCAATCATTGACCTCTTGTAGAGTCGCAAAGTCATGTGTATTCACAATTCTGGTGCCTTATGCCATACTTTTCAATACTGTGTTCCATTATTTTGTACTTGAACTTATTGGTAAAAAAAATGTATTAATGTCGTTGAAGTAGCTTTGTGAAAGCAATTACAATATATTTAAAATCAGGTATGTTTGCAGAACAGTGGTTTTGCCAAGTACTCAATACATGTGAAAAGCAATCAGAGAGAACAGGTTTATTCTGGGAAATGTTGGTCTTCATTTGTTGTGTTTTTCAATCACACTCTGTCATGATACATGTTTATTTTTAGATTTCCAAGATTGACAGAGTGCTATAGATGTCAACAAGTAGCATATATATTAATAACTTGTGTGCTTTAATTAAGTCCATACTTGTGAATACCGTGTTCCATTTATGTTGTACTTAAACTGCCTTCATTTAATATGTCATTAGTTTTTTTTTTGTATGAATAGGTTTAACTGAAATTGTGTGCACTTTGGGCCATGTGGGAAAAACCCATTATAAATATTGAGTATTATAGTAAAAACATTTTATTGACGTTCTTGAAATAATCGTTTTCAGCATTGTTTTTCTTGTGCATACTTTAATCCATTATTAAACCTAGCATTAACCATAGCTATACATGCTGTTCACCATTGGTCTATCATTCAATGTTCTTTATTGGCCTACTATACATTGCACATCTTTGGTCTACTGTTTATCATTCAGTGTAAACCATTGGTCTACCATTGAATGTACACAAGTTTGTGTTCTATAGTGTATTGCCAATGGTGTAAATTGAATGGTTGACTGATGGTATAGAGTGTATGGTAGGACAATGGTGTACAATGGTGTACAGTGAACGGAAGGCCAATGGTGTATGGTAAATGGTAGGTCAATGGTGTACAGTGTATGGTAGGCCAATGGTGTATGGTAAATGGTAGGCAAATGGTGTATGGTAGACAAATGGTGTAGAGTGAATGGTAGGTCAACGATGAACGGTGTATGGTAGGCCAATGGTATACGGTGAATGGTGTACGGTGTATGGTAGACGAATGGTGTATGGTGAATGGTGTACAGTGAATGGTAGGCGAATGGTGCACGGTGTATGGTAGACGAATGGTGTATGGTGAATGGTAGGTGAATGGTGTACAGTGAATGGTAGGTGAATGGTGTAAGGTGAATGGTAGGCGCATAATGTACGGTGAATGGTAGGCGAATGGTGTATGGTGAATGGTAGGCGAATGGTGTACAGTGAATGGTAGCAAGGCCAATGGTGTCCAGTGAATGGTGGCTGAATGGTGAATGGTAGGCCAGTGAATGGTGGCTGAATGGTGAATGGTAGGTCAATGGTAAACCTGTCTATAGTGGCCATGGTAGATCAATGGTGAATGGTGTTTGATCAATGGTATATGAATGGTAAATTGTGCTCATGAATATGGTAATAGTAACGTCCCAATTATTTAAATTAGCTTGAATGGTATACCATTGGTGTATGGTGGGTCCTGTGCGAATGGTATTCCAATGGTATATCAATGGTGTATATTAAATGGTAGTCAATGGTTAAAAATTGAGGAAGTAGTTTTGAAACACACATTTTTTACCTAATTTTTGCCATAGTGTACCATTACCATTGCAACACAATTAGACCAATGTGTGTTAAAAATTTCATGAGAATTGGTTAAAAATTAAGGCAGTAGTTCAAAGCGTAATATTTGCAATGGACCATCTGACCGCCCGACCAACCAACCGTACACTGATTCCTACATACCCACTTCAAACTTTGTTTGGCGGGGGTATAAATATACTCACATCACTCTTCATTCTCTGTTTGACAAAATGCTGCGCCACATGACTAGGTAACATGTTCTCAAGTAAGACCTTATTGAGAGATTCCATTGTTTCTACTTCCTCCCTCTCGACCCGATATTTCATCTGCCACAGGAACCCTAGACGAGCTGTGTACTCTATCTATATACATGAGTGGCAGAAAAAGGAGGACAAAATATTAAATGCTAAAATATGAGGTGCTCTTGCAATTTACTTTGAACATTTGATTATCAATCTAAGAAAAACAAGAGTGTCGCTAAGACGAGCACATAATGTGCCCACATGTAACACGGAAAATTGAATTATTGGTCAAGCAAGAAAGGTGGAAGGTGGCGAATTCACCTTTGACCTTCTGACCTCAAAACCAATAGAAATGCTGGGATCTATGCTAGTATCATACACACCAAATTATATGAGCCTAGGTTAACTTAAAGTAGAAATATATTGAAAATCATAAAAATGAAGAATTAAAGGGGAAAATAAGAAGAACACGACGGTGTACATCATTTATCATGGAGACCGATGAAACTCACTTAATTGATAGTTTAAAGTTCTCTCTCTGAATGCTTCAAACACGCTCAATTACGTCCGCGAAATTGGGGTTTTTTGATGACGTGTATAAGTGTACGAGAGACGTGATTGGCTCTCCCACGTCAAGCTCCACTTGCATGCAAAACCTGTTGCGAGGGTACGTTTTCTCCACACTGTCACTGAATACTTCTATCACGAAATGAAAAAAAACCCATAAGTTTATCTAGATTTTGGATTTTCAAATTGATGATTTTGAAGATGAATAGAATGATGATGAAGTTTCTAGCTCTAGTGACGTGGATGAAGGTAAATGAGGGGAATTACGTCTATGATGATGAGTCGGACTATTCAACTTGCATGCCGATTCGCTACCAACTCATGCAGCTGCTAGTGCGAGCTGCACGTAGGCCTACCGCGGGCCAAAATAAATCCATCCAAAATACCGATTGAGAGCTGTGCAACACGTGCATCTACTCTCTCAGCTAAGGCGAGCAAGCAATGAGTGTTTGTGAAGGTTTGTTTGCAATCACATACAAGCTACGCATGTTGGGGATGATCTTTTACATCTAATTTTAATTTACCTCAACTTTTTGCTTCAAAAAAGGTTTTATCGTAATTTAAAAATAGTACGAGGTGTTACTATATTTTATATAGATATATAATTCCCCGAGTTTCGTAATTTTGTCAAAATAATGAGATAGAAATTATATCTGTGGCAAAAAGAAGCTGCTGAAAACTGCTTATCTAATAAAAGAGAGCCAATGGAGTAAATTATAAAGTCAAAAAGGGGCCTAAGCTTTCGATCCTAGCAGAATCTTCGTCGGAGGCAAAATGACAAACATATAAAGTGGAACAACCATAATATAGACCACAAACAAGCTACAGCAACACTAGAAACAAGGAGACAAAAGGGGCATTAGTGAGTAGAGAAGACCAATCAGGTTAGTGAAGGGGATGAAAGAAAAGGAGTAGGCAGACACAAAGGGAAGTTAGTGTAAGTAAGGCCAAGAGGGATTAAGATAATGAGGCAGGCAACATCAAACAGGATCTGGAACAGAGAATTAGTGAGAGGTGGGTCAAACAGGTTACAAAGAAAGGCTTAATAAACTGGTGCATAAGAGTGGGGGGAAAAAAAGGGAAGAAAAAGAATGGGGAACAACTGATAATGTGCAAAAGACATATAAGTATATATGATAAAGCATTAAACAAACTAAGAGAAGAAGGTAAGTGTAAATATGTATCTACAAGTGATATGTATATAAATATATCCAAAAAAGAAATGTATATGAAAAAATATATAAATATATACACATATGGTGTAACTGATATGGTAATCCGCTAGGTGTGACGGGAAAAAACATAAGACTATATAGCAGGAAAGAAAAAAAAACATGTATATGTGAAAAAGAGGAAGCAAATTGCCTAAAAAGGTAAAAGCAAATATAGAAGAGAGGGGGTGTATTATGAAGAAACCATAGTATACATGTAAATAAGCAAATGTGGTAAATCTAAAAGAGGTGAGTGGAGAAAAAACAAATATATATATATATATAATAATTATTATATCGCCTGAATAAGGAAGGAAAAATTGGAGCTGAGCTTGTATGAGATATGGGAGGAAAGTAGAGTAAGAAACTATAATGTAACTATTCAAAAGAGCTGAGGGGAAAAATTATATGTATATATAAATTGAAAGTGGATAGGAAAGAAAATCAGTCGTTCCCCTCTTGGATGTTCAGGCCATGAGGTTGGGTGGTGCGAAGTCGTCTCATCCAGAGCTTCCCCCTGCTAGTACGGACTGAGTCAGGACGGGTACCTAAAGATTCGATGCCCTGTAGCATCATGTCAGTGATGGAGTGGTTGGGGAGGTTAAAATGGCGGCCAACTGGAGTGTCCAGCTTTGCTGTGTTGACGGTGGATCTGTGCCCGTAGAATCGTTTCTTGAGTGTGGTCTTGGTTTCCCCTATGTATTGTACCCTACAAACTCTGCAAGTGATGAGATATACAACATTAGTGGTAGTGCATGTGATGTTGCCCTTGATTTGGTGAGACAGGCTGGTAGAGTTGCTGGTGAAAGTATCGCCCTCGTGAAGGTGTATTTCACATATGATGCACCTGTTGCTGGTGCATTTGAAGGTGCCATGCTGTATGGGAGAAGAATGGTTAGTGAGGGAGGGCACTTCAGCACGAACAATGAGGTCCCTGAGATTCGGTGGGCGTCGGTATGCTAGAAGGGGAGTATCGGGAACGGCCTGTTGGAGACGATCAGAAGTGTGTAAAATGTGGTGGTTATCAAACAGGATTTTGCGGAGAGGGGGTAGATTGGGATGGAAGGTGGTCACAAGCGGTATTCTGTCGGTGGTCTCCTTGTCACTTTTTGGTTTGAGAACTTCAGATCTGGGGAGAGAACGAACTTTGTTAATTGCCAGTTGGACTGCCCTGGCCCCGTGGCCCCTAGCACAGAGATGTTTCTGCAGATTCCTGGCATGGAAGGAAAAATCAGGGTCCTCAGAGCAGATACGGCGAAGTCTGAGGGCTTGACTGTAAGCGATGCCGGTTTTGCAGTGACGGGGGTGGCAGCTGGATGAGTGGAGGTACTGGTGGGTATCTGTGGGTTTAGAGTATAGGGGAGTGGTGATACCATTAGACTTTTTCTGGACTGTAACATCAAGGAAGTGGGTTTCCTGTTGGGAGAAATCAGAAGTGAATTGGATGGTCCTGTGGAAGGAATTGATGTGGTCAATGAACGTATGGAGGCTGTCTTCATCCCTGGTCCAGATGAAGAAAATGTCGTCTATGTAACGCCACCAAATCCATGGGCGACAGGGGGCTGAATCTAACATCTGCTGTTCCAGCTTCGTCATGAAGAGACAGGCGAATGAAGGAGCCATCCGGGTGCCCATTGCTGTACCGAATATCTGTAGGTAGTGCTTGCCCATGAATGTGAAGTTGTTTTTTGTTAGTACATGAGACATCAGAGATTTGATATCGGATATGGGGGGACTGGAATGGCCACTGGCGGCCAAGGCTTCACATGATGCTTGAATACCTTCGTCGTGGGGAATGCTGGTGTACAGTGAAGAAACATCGAAAGTGCCGATGGTCGCAGTCTCGGGTATCTGGTCCTTGATGTCATTTAGTTTCCTGAGAAAGTCTGGAGTGTCGTGGATGTAAGAGGGTGCACGTGAGACAAGGGGCTTAATGTGGTAATCAACAAAAAGGGAGATGTTCTCTGTTGAGGAACCATTTCCTGAGAGGATGGGTCGACCGGGGTTGCCAGGTTTGTGGATCTTCGGGAGGAGATAGAAGCGGGCAGGTTTAGCATTAGTAGGGGAGAGAAATTTGTGGGCCTTCTCAGAGAGATACTCGCGTTCTTTCATGTCATTCAGTGTCGATTGGATCTGTAGGGAGAAATTACAAGTAGGGTCAGAATCGAGGAGTGCATAGTGAGATCGATTATTGAGATGTTTCATGGCTTCATCGATGTACTGCTGGCGGTCCATAACAACGACGGCTGATCCTTTGTCTGCAGGCTTGATGATGATGTCGGACCTGTTTTTGAGTGATGAGAGAGCCTGGCGTTCTTCTCGAGGAAGGTTGTCATGTGCTCTGGTGTCGAGGGTATCTGTGGAGCGAACTTGGGATGATACAGCTTGGATGTAAGTTTCAAGGGAAGGAACTCTATTCTTAGGTGGAATCCAAGTGCTTATATCTAACAGAACAAGTGACAATTTATCCCAGCCACGTGAAGTTTATCGTCGGTGAATATCGTCTGCTGCTATTCGTTGAGTAGATTTGCCTTCAGATTCGGATATATTCACTTGTTTGTAAGTACAGTTATATCATTATTTTCCTTCTTTAGAGCCTTGACAGAGGGAAGAGACTCTGTATGGCTGGTCAGGCTGGAATTTTCATGGATTTATTTTGGCCCATGGTAGGCCTATGTGCAGCTAGCACTAGCAGCGCAGCTACATGAGTTGGTAGCGAATCGGCATGCAAGTTGAATTGTCCGACTCATCATCATAGACGTAATTCCCCTCATTTACCTTCATCCACGTCACTAGAGCTAGAAACTTCATCATCATTCTCTTCATCTTCAAAATCATCAATTTGAAAATCCAAAATCTAGATAAACTTCTGGCTTTTTTTTCATTTCGTGATAGAAGTATTCAGTGACAGTGTGGAGAAAACGTACCCTCGCAACAGGTTTTGCATGCAAGTGGAGCTTGACGTGGGAGAGCCAATCACGTCTCTCGTACACTCATACGCGTCATCAAATTCGAGTCAATTCAGAGACCAATGGGAGGCGTAATTCGAAGAGGCATTTTAGTGCTTTTTAATTGGCGATTTCCACCTTATGTATTACTTTCGTTATTTTTGAATGACCAAATGATAATCCCCACATCATGACCTTTCCACTGATATATAATAAGGCCATATTCATAATCAATATATTTCTCCTTTAAACTTAAGTTATCGTGTTTACAAGGACTGCAGAAGGGTAAGATGAAAATAGGCCACTGTGACCTTGACCTTTGGACCTCAAAATCGCTAGGCTTCCTGGGATCCATAGTAGTATCATACACACCAAATTATATGAGCCTAGGTTAACCCTATCCGAGGCCCCCCCCTCAACGAGTTGCATGATATTTTTGCCGCGCAAATTCTTTTTGACCGCGCTGCTCACTGACTTTTTACTTTCAAGTCTTGCGCAACTTTTAAGACCAATTTTGCATCACCCGGGTACGCGATTCCGAAATTACGCAACATTATGTAAGTGCATATCAGACCAAAAATTGCTCAAAAACGTGATTTTGTGTACAAAGTCAATGTAAATTGTGTTTTCCACCAAAAATCATAAATGTATGATTATTTTTAGTTTTGCTGGTCTAAATGTATGTATTTTATGCTGTTTATGATCTTAGAAGAGTCCCCAATGAATTTCATTGAAAAAACAATGAAAAACAAAGGGTCCAAAAAATAAAGAAATACATAAGAAATTGCAAAAAACAATATAATACATAAGAAATTGATCTGATATCACAATTTTTTTCATGTACACTTGCTAAGAACATCACAAAGAGTTTCTATGCCAAAAATTAGAACATTTGGAGCTTTATTTATGGAGTTGGAGGAAAAAGTTTGATTTTGCATACTAATTACGCATAAATTAGCATGATTACTTAATAACAATTTGCAGGAAATAAATTACTACACAGTTCTGTAGATTATATCCCAGACAACCAGCTTGCCAATTTTCGGCACGATCGCGCGGTCGACGGCCGAGATCTCAAGGGGGGGGGGGGGCCTGGGAGGCCCTCCCGGCAATATAAACTCCCAAAATACCCCGGCCTAGATAGGGTTAAGTTAAACTGATGTTATCGCGTTTACAAGGATTGCAGAAGGGTAAGATAAAAACATGTCACTGTGACGTTTGACCTTTTGACCTTAAAATCAATAGGCTTCCTGGGATCCATGCTAGTATCATACACACCAAATTATATGAGTCTAGGTTATGAAAATACTTACCATGATTTTCTTATTTACGAGATAACTGGATATACTCATTTGATTTGCTAGTTCATTACGATTAACTTGCACGCCGAATAAAAGTACACAATTTTTCCTGCGCGCGCGCAGCATCTCCCTACGCACGCACTATCCCAAGATTATCACGCAAATAGGTGTCCATTTCCTCTCATGAGCCTGAACGCAAGACATGTTGCCACACAAGGCGAGGGGTCGGTGGGAGGGTTCAAATGAGCATATCCAGTTATCTCGTAAATAAGAAAATCATGGTAAGTATTTTCATAATTTACATCAATAACTGGGATATACTCATTTGATTTGCTAGACCAACACGGATTCAACGTGAAGGGAGGCATGTCTAGACTAAGAAAGTGCGTACAAAAATAGGGAGATGAAGACACGAAAGGCCGCTGCCTTAAGGACAGAGGAGGCAAATAAGGCCTCATGTGAAGAAAGGTCCTTAAGAACAAGGAATTAGAAGAGCGCCAAAAAGGCGGTCCTCAAGATGTCGTATACGACGATTCCATAGAAAGAGCCCAAGAAGAATGATACTATAGTATCATGGGCCCTCGGCCTAGTGTCAGAAGGAGAACATCATCACCAACTGACTTGATCGTTTCAACAATCCAGCGTGAAAAGATGTCTCGAGAAGCTGCCGCAAACGGCTCGCGCGACAAAACAACCAACTGCAAAGAGTTGGGAATTGTCTGAAGAATGGCAAACAAAGACGAGGGTTAGAAGTCACACCTAATCTAAGCCAATCCCGGCAACGGTCCGGGAGCGATGCATAAGTATGCAAAGCTTTGTACTGTAAATGGTTATATATAAACAGATACAGGAGGGATCTCGACTGATAGACAGACAAAAGATACCCTGAATACCAACCCAAGAGGGAGTTAGTCAAGCGTCAAGAACGACCGACATGTGCCATGACGAACTAAGCCAAACAAGCTCAATGTTTGAGAAGAACTCAAGAGGTTGTAAGATTCGGATTGAATGTATTAATCATCCGTAACCGGAGGGATGATAATTGCCGATGATCAAAAAACGATCCGATTTTGTTGAAAATTTCGACAAGAATGGTGATCGGAAGACTGAAACTTGTACGGTTCAGTAAGTGATCAATCAATCAATCTGAGAAGGCAACAGCAGGGCTAATAAAAGCCACAGTCAAGTCACCGGCCTAATAATTTAAGCCAAGCCGCAACCATGCAAACGTAAGGAATGCAAGATATCTCAGAAGCCCCCGCGTGGGAGAAAGTGCCCAGAATTCGATATCTGTCTCAAATGCGTGAGGGCAGAACATCTGCAGAATTCTGATAGAGAGCTGTGGCAGGACGTTTCCAGCGGTCCGATAAGGACATGGAACGACAGAGAGTAAGGTTGAAGTAAACCACTCGTAAGGCAGTCAATGTGTCGAGAAAAGCGACTGAGTGCCATCCTGTTAATAAGAAAATGCCACGGACCTGCTGTCTATGTAGAATAGAACAGTCTGGTCAAAACAGCTCAAACAAGCGTGTCGGAGAAAAAACGCGGCACGCATCACGACATAATAAGTGTGATAGACAGAGCGATCGAGGGTGGACCCCGGATCCCCTTTCTCCCGTACTAAATAAAACACCCGCCCAAGGGTGCAGTGCCCGCGGCGGGAGAGGTGGGAGGTGGTTTGGCTGAAGCCACCATCGCCGAGAGGGCCCGTAAGGCTAGGCTGCGATGGATGTCCGCTGAGCGGAGCAATCCCTAGTCGCAGCAAGCGTACGCCAGAGGTGAGCTGGCGAACAATGTCTCTGTCATGATCTTACGTGTAAACGATGATCAAGAGATGTCGGTCAAGATGTTCTGAACCAACAGACATCGCCAGACATGATACCTCAACAGTTACGTTCCCGACGGAATCGAGTGAGGTAACAACGGCCCTGTCCTATCAAGATAAGGACGGAAACTGGCTAAGAGTGTCTAAGTCCTCGCTTGACGAAACAAGCGGAGGAGAAAGGCGACTTGAGGAAAATAATCACCAATATTTCCCTCAGTCTGCGATGAGAACCAGTTGTTTACGAAAACAGCCACAAGGCCTGGTTTCTCTGGTGATCGCATGGGCAAGCACCGCCGGTGCCGGTTGCGACAGCATGGAACAGTCCGATATCGGTAAAATAAGGAGTTCCGAGAAGCTGCGGGGGGCGGCAAAAATGACGCCCTAAGCAGCGGGGGATGAGAATCTAAGCTTCTAAAAAGAAGAACTCCAGTGAAGTAAATCACTTTCATGGAGGGACTCATCCACAGTCGGCCCGAGAGAAAGCGGGTCGTGGTGATCGTGGTTAGACAGGCATAAGTATACATACACACACGCATACATTTTATACATAAATGTATATCCAAACATATATATATATACATAAGCATGCACGCAACATCTTACCACGATTACATCATCCTCGGTCACGCAGTGACCATGGCCACATACATAGCATGGAAGGAGGATGAAAGCAGCCTGCGAGGCGACTCAAGTGTGCCGAGTGAAAAAGCTTCTAAAAAAGAAGACAACTCGACACACGGGCACGGTAAATGCGTCGACCGTAGCCCACTCCACACGAGGAAGCGGCGGAGACGCCCACAAGCTTGACCCACATCAAGGGCAGTCTATCGGATAGACTGTTTGAGCTCGACCGAAGGCCTGGCGGTGGACAGTTTGGTGTGAACTCGCCGACCCGGCACGCTGGGTGCGCCCAGGAAGTAGGCATAGAAATGCCGACAGAAAAAACCTGGGGCTTGAAACAAGCCTGAACGCACGTACGACAATCTAAAGAGATATATGGCTGTTTCTTTCCACCGAGATGATGCTTACCCGACCGGGAAAGACTCGGGGAACAAGATGTGAATGTCAACAGGAGGGGTATCTGGCATATAAATAGCCGATTCCCTCCGGGCGTTCGGTGCGGGTGCTGCCGGCGGGGTCCGGGGGGACGACCGATGATGGCAGCTCAGGCAGGGCTCGCACGAGCCGCCCAAATACGAGACAAACAGGTTACAAAATAACCATAATGCACCGGGTGGTGAAGGCATAGCGTTTATTAAGTATAGGAGAACTATTAATCGCCGTGACATTCAGATCCGATATTTATGCTCATAAGCTCGGCAGAGCTACGAGATAGTGAGACATACGGCTGAGCGGTGATGGTGCTAATATCGGAGTCGCCCTCACTACAGCGGCGATCGCTGGAGGACGGGTGTCTGTACTAGCCCTGACTCTAACCTTACAAGGAAGAGAAGGAGTTAAAAGTAAAGACAGGGCACCCTTACTTTCGTATAGAAAGTGAGGTTCAGGCCAAAAGCCGACGGTCCCGTCGCCTGGGCGGACGGTCCGCGGGCGTGATAGGTTGCCCTCTCAAAAACAGCCAAACATTCTCATGAGTGAAGGAAGGCATGCAGTATGTTAGAAATTCTTACCTCCAAACTACAGGCCCGCCTAGGGGGTAGAATGGAGAGAGTTACCGCTGAAAGAGCCGTCGCCGTAAGCGATGCCCGGTCAAACTGTGAAGCTTGACGTAGAGGGCAAACTCGGGAGTACCTGCATATTAATGGGGGATACCCATGCAGGTGAACTTGCCGACGGCTGCCCGGAGTGCGGGCTGGCGGAAGAAACTCAATCCGCTCAATGCCCGACACCGGCAATAAGACCGACAGAAAGCAGCCAAGCGGCTGCAGCATCCAACCAGCGACATACGGGGGCTTGCCGACTTGCTGGGTGAGACCCATACGTCAGCAGCACCTGTGCATATCGTGAAAACACCCATGCGGGTGAAAGGGCCGGCAATTTCAAAGAAAAGGGCCGGTGGCTGGTGCGAGGCTGCTGATAAGCCCGGCCGTCGCGTAGCGGTGGTCTATAATGATGGAGAACACGAGGGTAAGAACCCGTAATGCTCGGGACGTGTTGATGCAACCTGTAAGGATGCAACGTCCAGCCGTCGGTCACCGAGAGCTTGCTGACATGTTGGCTTGAAAGCCATATGTTGGAAGCATCTGCATAGAAACGGGGTCACCGTGTAGGTGAACAGCGTTTCAATAAAAGCCCGGCATGAGAGGGCAGGAGACTGCTTGAACCGCACGGTGCTTAGCACGGCGGCTGAAGCTGACATGAAGCGTGGGGGAATTTACCCGCACTGCTCGTGGGCGTGTGAAGCAACATGAGAGTTGCGACGCCTGACCCACAATTATCGGGAGTCTGGTGACATAATGGGGGGCGATGCCTGTATGTCGATAACACCTGTGTATTAGTGGGAATTTCCCTTGCAGGTGTGTGAGCCGGCGAATCATGAAATTGCCGGTGACTCTCCGATGTGTGAGATGGCGAATGTCTGCTTGACCAGCCCGGTGCTTGACACTGCGGTTTTAGCTGACAGAGAGCATGAAGATAAAAATCTGTGATGCTCGAGGGCGTTCTGTTGTAACATGAAGTTACGACGCCTGGCCATCGGCACAAGAATTAGAAAGAAAAGGTCTGCCCGCGAAGCGGGGTTAGCAACTTAGAATTTCTTCTTCTTCCTCTTCTATGCGGCCCCCGCCGGGGGGCAGAAGAGGGCACAAGAGACAGGGGGGACGTGATATCTCGCATGAGAAAAGTCACCCAAATCTGATCAAGCCGTTTAGGCACATGAACGCTAATTCCACGGTTCCACCTTTAAGGGCATGTGGACGCGATTCCACGGTTCCCTGATCAGATAATCGTGGGATTGACGGAGTCGAGCTCACGTGTCTCTAACAACTAGGGGCTGGTAGCCCTTTGCTAATGCTCCCTAAAGGAGACTGACAAAGCATCGAGCCTAGTCTGTGCCGGGAAAAGAGTCCCATGCTCTTAACCCGGACTTGTTGGACCCGATAGCCGGTGGGTAAAGCAGCCCTGGAGGAATGAGGTTTTCTATACTAGTACAACACTCCCCAAAATAGGTTCAGGTCCCGTCGAGGGAGCCTTGGCTATCACCTTTCAAGCACGTGGCCGCTGCGCCACTGTTCCACCCTAAAACGCTCGGGCACGTGGGCGCGGTTCCACGGTTCCACCCTCTTGGGCACGTGGACGCAACTCCACGGTTCCACCCTCCTTTTTCCAAGGCACGTGGACGCAACTCCACGGTTCCACCCTTTATAGAGCCCATCGCAAAGGGTCTCACTCTCTTGCCCTCATACTCACCGCCGCTGATCACGGGAACAAAATACCATGTCTGGTTCTCTCCCAGCCGCAGGTTTGGAGTCATCAGGAGATGAGTCAAAAAAGCTCATCTACCTGGTAAGTTCTTAGCCTGAAAGAACAAAAGGAGGGTCGAAAACAGAGAGGGGGCGGAGGGGTGGGTGGGTAAGAAAGGTGACAAAGCAAGATCCTTTTCAGAAAATATTAATAATAAAATTAATAACTTCGGAAAGAACATGACCGACTTATTAAACATGAGATCAAACAAAGTTAAGAAGCTGAAGTGAGAAAAAAAAACTACAGTTTTTTTTATATTTTTTTTATCAATTACACGTATACATGACAAGACGAAGAGCAGGATCAGCTAAGAAAAAAAAACACAAGGTTTTTTTTTTTTTTTTTTGACAAGGGTCAAAAGAAATAAGTAAAAGGAGCTGATCTGAAAGGAAGAAGTAAAAACTTACTTCCCTTAAACTGGAAAGCCGAAAACTCATTAGCGAAAACTTTTTTAAAGGACGCTAATAGATAACAGGGGGGCTTCCTAAAAAATTTAAGAGAAA
The DNA here is from genome assembly GCF_037042905.1 of Lytechinus pictus. NCBI lineage: Eukaryota > Metazoa > Echinodermata > Echinoidea > Temnopleuroida > Toxopneustidae > Lytechinus > Lytechinus pictus. Next base: position 43,449,731 of record NC_087246.1, on the reverse strand, counting down.
TTTTTTTTAAGACAATAAGTCTAAAAAAAAAAATTTCAATACAAAAATAATTATTAAAATTAATTAATAATTAAACAATTAACCAATTGGTTAATTAAACAATTAATTAATTCATTAATTAATCAATCAATCAATTAATCAAACAAGAACAAAAGATTGATTGAGACAATCAACCGACTCACAAAGGAACAGTTGAAAACAAGTTTGAGAACAAACAAGGACGACGCTCCTACCTGTCCCATAGCCTAAGCTGTGGAGAGGAAATAAAATCAATTCAAGACGAGGCAAAGGAGCAAGTCAAGAATAATAAAGAATTAAAAAGGATTATAAAGAAAGGGGCGCGTCGTATCAATGCCTGTGGCACGCAGGAGGAGTGCGCGGAGCTACGGGGAAGGGAAGCGGAAGCAACCCGTCTGTGAGAAAACGAAACTGACGGTCCAGAACTCACAAGTTTATTTAAAGAAAAACGTGAATAATAACACGAAAGCTCCATGCAGTAGGATATAAATGAAATCAATCTAAAGCCTAAAGGCAAAGGATTGAAATAGGCTGTAAATACATAGATAAATATGTAAACAACTGACACTTTTAAGAAGTAAAGTGGGAGTGTACTTAGCTAACGTCTGATCACGGCGGCAGGCGAAAGTAAAAGAGGAAATGGACGCCTATTTGCGTGATGTTCTTGGGATAGTGCGTGCGTAGGGAGATGCTGCGCGCGCGCAGGAAAAATTGTGTACTTTTATTCGGCATGCAAGTTAATCGTAATGAACTAGCAAATCAAATGAGTATATCCCAGTTATTGATGTAAATTAAGTCAAACTGAAGTTATCGCGTTTACAAGGAAGAGTTAACGGTCGGACGGACACCGGGCGTGATACCATAATACGTCCCGTCTAGGACGGGCGTACAGTATAACTGAGAGAGACATTTAAATTTATTTTTAAAAAGAAAAAAAATGAATATATCAATTGAACATCCCATCAACTTGTTCTGAGTATTTTACGGTCCTTTTCATATAACCTTTTAGAATATTATAAGAAAACAAAAACCAATTATTGTATTGTAGTCAATTATAATTTAATAACCAAACCTTCACTTACTCTTCTATGAATGAGAACAAGCATGATGACTAGTACAACCAGCTGGGCTGTCATTGTGATTCTTGTCGGAATATAATTATGAAAACTATAAAAACAGATAAAGAAAATATAAGATACAATATTTATTCATCTTTCTTTCAGTACATACAGTATACATTTATTTATTTTATTACTGATATTTTGAAAGGGTGACTCATCAACAATGGTGGTGGTCTTCCATGAGGCCCCGTTCACGCAATCGTGCTGAAATTTGGCACACAGATTCTTTACCACATGAACTACAAGCCAGTATATAAAAAATTTCTGAAAATAATTATTTTTTATTTATTATGAATAAAATATGCAAATTTATTCGTGAAAAACATTATTTGCATATTCAACACCCAATTTGGGTGGATGTGTCGTGGTCTAGTGGTTCTGATTCTCGCCTTTGAAACGGAGGGTCGTAGGTTCGAATCCTAGCCATGGCGTGGTTTCCTTCAGCAAGAAATTTATCCACACTGTGCTGCACTCGACCCAAGTGAGGTGAATGGGTACCCGGTAGGAGTAATTCCTTGCATGATCTGAGCGCCGGTGATGGTAGCTCGAGCTAAAGCCAAGGTAACAATAGCAGCACTTTGTCTCCTCAGGCAAAAAGCGCTTTATAAATCCAGCTATTATCATTATTATTAATTTCACTCCAAATTTTCTTCTTTTTTTTTTCCAGATGTTATCATTGTAATCTGATATAAAGGTTTCCACAAAGAAAAATTGCGAAAGACAATTTTTTCCATATGTACTTCTTTGTTTTTAGAATTGTTTATGTATTTCTTTGTTTTTTCATCTTTTGTTTTCCTTTGTTTTTTACAATGGAAATTATTACAGACCATTTAACAACTAAATTAAAGCCTTAAATTATTAAGCAGACCAATTAGAACAAAAAATAATCACCCTTTTATGAATTTCGTCTCCCATTTACTTTGTACACAAAGTATAAAAATGAGCTATTTTCGACATGACATTGTCTTGTAAAAAGTCATGTGGCGTCGCAATGCTATACCCGTGTGTCGCGAATTTGGTATAAAAAGCTACGCGAGACTTCAAAGAAAAGTCATAAAATTTTGCAACGTCATTTTTTTGCATTTTAGAAATATCGCGCGAAGCGTTAAGGGGGGCGTTATGGCCCCCCAGTCCTTTCAGGGTTAACCTGTCAAGATAATTCAACTTGATACATGTATATCTATAAATATTTTGGGTTTGAACTAATCACTATAAATGGGTTATATTTATATCTAATTTGACCAGGTGTTTAAGATTTAAGACCTAAACTAGAGTTAAAGAGATGGGACGGAATCATTGGTCTAAGATACTGAAGCAGAGAAACCAAGAATCAGAAAAGAAATAGCTAAGCATCATCAGTAATCATTGAATTGTATAAATCTGTTTATATCTTCATACTGTATGTTTATATGTCCTTGTTATATAATCCTTGTTAGAATAGTTTACTATGATAAAGGTTTTCTAAAACCTAATTATTAGTATTGTTAACAAGTTTACAAAAGTCTGTGGGCACGTGGACCATACACTGCAGTCAAAAGATCCCAGCAACAAGGTAGGCACAAATCTACCGTGACATTGACAAGGGAGCATTGTACGAAATACTTGTACATAATTCCAGGGGCGGTTCCAGGATATTTCGAAAGGGGGGGGCACATTTTTCCTGAGGAATTCGACAAGCAAAACAAAAAAAGAAGGGTTTTAACAAACAAGGCATAAGCGATTTTGTGTCTCGCCCACTTATGATAATAACCAGAAATATCGTGATTTGCGGGGGCACACAACAGAATTGTATCGAAAGTTCATTGTGAAATTACTGGGATGGAATAACATTTGTCATAGAAGTCTTGCACGTAAATTTTAATGTTGACCTCAAAATTAACTTTGACCATACCATGTGACCTCCCAACACAACATGCAGGTCCCCTAAGTACATCTACCATCCATGTTTGGTTGAAAAGTGATTTACGGTTGCAGATTTAGGTGTCAAAAGAGTCTTGCACAAAAACTTTAACGTTGACCTGAATATGACCTTTGACCTTACTATGTGACTTGCGACTGCAGCATGACATGCAGGTCTCCTAACTACATCGACACTCTAATTTTGGGTGAAAAATGACTTGCGGTTGCGGAGTTAGGTGTCATAAGAGTCTTGCATGTACATGTAAACTTTAACGTTGACCTGAAAATGACCTTTGACCTTACCATGTAACCTCCCAACACGATAGCATGCAGGTCCCCCAAGTCCATCTACCATCCAAGTTTGGTTGAAAAGTGACTTATGGTTGCGGAGTTAGGTGTCATAAGAGAGTCTTGCATGTAAACTTTAAAATTGACCTGAAAATGACCTTTGACCTTACCATGTGACCTCCGACCGCAGCCTAGCATGCAGGGGTGGTATTCTGAAAACATTCTTATCTTTGTTCTTATCTCATTGAGATAAGAAGACGCTAAAATCATTGCAAATCGGTATTCTGAAAATCTTCTTAACGCGTTCTTATCTCTGTAAGGACTGCCTCCTTCTTATCTTCAACACGCCCATTTTTAGGATATTACCAATCAAAATGCGCTTTATATTGGCAGTTTAACCAATAGAAGCGTTCCTTATGTCAAGAGAATATCATGGACACTGCGCGTACACTGATTCTGGCGCATTGCGCGAAATAGGCATTTTATACGCAACAACGACTGATTATTATTTCGAGACACGTGCACAAAATAAAGAAAGAAAGTAAAGAAAAAGGTAAAGAAAGCAAATAAAGAATAAAACAGGAAGAAAGACAGTAAGTAGGTAAGTAAGAAGACAGAGAAGGGTCAGAATAAAGCAGAAATTAAAAAAATAAAAGGAACAGAGCGGAAAACAATGAAAGAAAGAAAAGGTAAACGAAAGAAAGCATGCAAAAAAAAAAAACAGAAAAGAATGAGGGTAAAATTAAAAAAAATTGAGGGAAAGAAAGAAAAAAAGGAACAAAGAAAATGAACAAAAAAATATATAAGAATGAAAGAAAGAAAGAAAAAGAATGAAGAAATAAAAAGATTGCAAAAAATAAAGTGAAGGGAGAAAGGAAAAGAAAGAAAGAGAGAAAAGGGGAAAGAAAAAAAAGGACAAAATCGAAAAGGGAAAATAAAAAAGGAAGAAAAGTAAAGAATAAATAAAATAACGCAAAAAATAAGGAAGAAGTTAAAAGATTTAAATGAAGAATGAAAGAAAGGAAGAAAGACAAACAGAAAAAATAAAGAAAAAGAGAAAATAAATAAATGAAATAAAGAAAGACAGAACGAAAGGAAGAATGAAGAAAGAAAGAAAGAAACAAAGAAAGAAAGACAAAAAAGAAACAAAGAAAAAAGGGATAGAAAAAAGAGACGGGCAAAATAAAGGTTGAATGAAAGAAAGGGTGGGAGGAATACTTGTTACTACCAGTGGCCATCCATTTTTAGCAAGAAAGAATGCGGACATCGTAAGATGTGATCACCCTCTAGCTATCTTAAATATTATCATAAATATCGTAAAAAGATAAGAAAGATAAAAGATAAGAACGTTTTCAGAATACCACTTATCTTTATTTTGTTCTTATCTTTTAGCGCGCTTTTGTATCATATGCGCGAATTATAAATTTACGCGCTCAGCATCGATGGAAAGCAAGATATAAGAAAAAGATAAGAACAAAAGATAAGAAAAAGATAAGAACGTTTTCAGAATACCAATTTGAGAACGTGACGTAGATAAGAACAAAATTAAGATAAGAACGTTTTCAGAATACCGCCCCAGGTCTCCCAAGTCCATCTACCATCCAAGTTTGGTTGAAAAGTGACTTACGGTTGTAGAGTTAGGTGGCATAAGAGTCTTGCATGTAAACTTTAACGTTGACCTGAAAATGACCTTTGACCTTACCATGCGACCTCCAACTGCAGCCTAACATGCAGGTATCCCAAGTCTATCTACCGTCCAAGTTTGGTTGAAAAGTGACTTGCGGTTGCAGAGTCAGGTGGCATAAGAGAGTCTTGCATGTAAACTTGAACGTTGACCTGAAAATGACCTTTGACCTTACCATGTGACCCCCCACTGCAGCATAACATGCAGGTCCCCCAAGTCCATCTACCATCCAAGTTTGGTTGAAAAGTGACTAATGGTTGCGGAGTTAGGTGTCATAAGAGAGTCTTGCATGTAAACTTTAACATTGACCTGAAAATGACCTTTGACCTTACCATGTGACCTCCGACTGCAGCCTAACATACAGGTCTCCCAAGTCCATCTACCATCCAAGTTTGGTTGAAAAGTGACTTACGATTGTAGAGTTAGGTGGCATAAGAGTCTTGCATGTAAACTTTAACGTTGACCTGAAAATGACCTTTGACCTTACCTTGTGACCTCCAACTGCAGCCTAACATGCAGGTATCCCAAGTCCATCTACTGTCCAAGTTTGGTTGAAAAGTGACTTACGGTTGCAGAGTTAGGTGGCATAAGAGAGTCTTGCATGTAAACTTGAACGTTGACCTGAAAATGACCTTTGACCTTACCATGTGACCCCCCACTGTAGCAAAACATGCAGGTCCCCCAAGTCCATCTACCATCCAAGGTTGGTTGAAAAGTGACTTATGGTTGCGGAGTTATGTGTCATAAGGTTTGTGAAGGACGGACGACAGGCAGATCCCTAAGTCTCGCCTTCACCTCTGGAGGGCGAGAAAATAAATTGAGGGTATTTCGCCTAAGTGTGCCCCCCTTTTGTCACTTTCAAACGGGGGCATACTTCTGTTTTAATGGCATTTAACATTACATTACAAATTTTAATTGTGCCTCTCAAAAGGGGGAGGGGGCATGGGCCGGCTGTGCCCCCCCCCCCCCCCACCCACCAGATCTGCCAGTGCATCATTCATACGCCTTCATTAATATCAATGAGGGCTTATTTTAGCTTCTATAATGGATAATAAAAATGGCGGTAGCTTCGGGGGCCTGATACCGGCTATATATCCAGGGCACTTCCATTGACGAGTGGATACCATGCGCGACCATGGGTCTCGAAAATCACCCTAAACATGTATTTTCTATATTCTGAAAATGCACCCCTTAACAAGTAATGGCGTGTGAAACCCTACCCTTAACAAGTATTGGAAACAAAACGATACTATATTGGCAAGTATTCCCTGAATTGAACCCCTAAACAAGTACAGCGATATTTCAATTGTTATGTCACGGACGTCGGTTGTCGGTTTTACCTTTACCTACATCATTGGGATTAGTACAGCCTCGCCTCCCACACCTAGCGCAAATTGCCTATTCTAAACACGTAGTGTTGACTCTTGGGGCCGGGTATTGGGGCAAAAAGTACATCCTTTATAATACATTTTAGTCTTAATTTTTTATACCCTTGCAAATTTTACCCTAAACACGTAGCTTTCCTAGCGAAAATAGACACCCTTTTTTTCATTATTTTAGTGTTTTTGACACCCTTATTACGTTATGTACGTAACGTGCCCTATCTTGAAAAAGACATCCTTTTTACATGTTTTTTTTGGTCGTGCATGGTATCCACTCGTCAATTTAAGTGGCCCACCCCCCCCCCCCCCCCCGGATCCAGGGTCGAACTTTTCCCATTGTTTCAATATTCCTAATAGTCTGTGTTCATGGCCATGTATATGTACACTTCAGACGTTGCAAAAATGAAAGAAACTTCAATCTTTGCAAATGCTCTAGAGATAGCTCAGTAAAGACCGAAAGCCACCATGAAAGTCTGTGTAAGGACCCAGTAACATCTGTGTATTCCGTGTCGACTCCCAGTAGCTTATCAAGCAGATCCCTAGTGCTACCTTGTCTGTAGGAACCGCACTTTTCCAAACATTTCCATGTGAATACCCAGTTAAATCCAACGCCGGCATATAGTGGAAAAATATCGATTTGGCACCCCGAATCACCATGGACTGAGATCTGTGTTACATCCTTGAATGTGTAAAAGGGGGCTTAAGAGAAGGGAAAAGAAGAGAAGAAAGGAGAAGAAGAGCATAGAGAAAGAGGCAAGCAAGCAAGTAGAATAAGAACGGGCATGAAATTAATGATGCAAATGTCCTAGAAGTAGATTTAACACATATTTTAGTAAAGCAGCTTTTTTTATTGATCTCCTGCAACCTATTGAGGAGACATTTGCTCAAAATGTTATTCTGGCATATTAGAGCATGTCTTCACAGGAACCTTTTAAAAGTTACGTCACCCCTTTACGTACTTGACTTATATTCAGAAATATCGTCTTCTGGAATCCCCATTGGCAAAATGGCACTTCTGCTGCATTAATTTGTATGTTTCTCTTGGAAAAAGATACGAGGAGACACAACTCTACACATTACAGTCATGTGGAGAGTGGCTGGTACATCAAAGCCTACCCCATACAGAGAGCTCCAATTGTGAGAAAGAGGCATTTCTATCAAAATTTCAAACATTGTAATGCATTACTGTGTGAAGTACAGAAAGGTAGATGGGAATCCTTCTCTTTACTCTCGGGGTGGTTTCAAGAAAAAAAAGTGGCTTTACTATATGTAGCAAAAATGCCATTTTGCCTCAATGGGGCTCCAAAATGGCACATTTTCCTATATGAATAGTCAAAATACGGAAAAGGGATGGGTGACTTTGGCAGCCCCCTGTAGTGTCTAGATCCATAGACTAGTCCCCCAGAATGCTGACCACTAAGTCTGGTCAAAACAGAGTCATAAATGTTGTTTGTGAATCAGCTGTTATATAAATAAATCATGAATTGATGTAATGTCACATAGTCATCCAATAACTGGGAAGATTTGATGAAAACAAATCATGAGAAGATGGTACAACCACTTAACACTTGAGTGCTTACCCTTCTCTGTAGTACATTGTCATATCAGCACAGTCAAACACGGAATGATGAGTGTAGTGTAAGACTACCGAGTTTGCCACCAGTCCCAGTATCATGATGAAGGCTTTAACACTAACACCAACTTGAAGGAACAGTAGACAGGTCTGCAGTGCTAGCATACTACACAAAGGGTATATCTACACAAAAGAATAAAAGAAAAAGGTGTCATCAGACATTCTCCCGACTATATACATCATGTGACTACTTGGAGTAGAATTCGATTTGGGTCGAGCATTCTTCATTGGGACATATCAAGTCTTCTGAGATGTAGAAAAATTAATTTTCACAAACATTTGGCCAGAACATGGACTTTCATTGGAAACATGATTCAGGGTACCCACCAGATCCCCGTAGTTACCAAGTTAAAGCTAATATGTAAACAAAAACAAAAACAAAAACAAGTTGGTTCACAAACCCATATCTTGCCTGATTTTGAGATCAATAAAATAAGCACTATGATCTTTTGACCCCTAGATGACCTTTGACCTTATCATCCTGAAGAACACACGTGTGGTATTACCCAAAGATCATTTGTAATGAGTCTAAACATAATTGATGCAGAAATGAGAACAAGTTGAACAAAAACTTGAAAAAAAAGGATGGACATGACCTCGTATCATTTGACCTTTTGACCCCTAGATGACCTTTAACCCATCATCCTCATGAACACATGTGGTATTACCCAAGGATCATTTATACCAAGTGTAAAAACAATTGATGCAGAAATAAAGAAATGAGAGCAATTAGAAAAACTTGACCTTTTTACCCTTAAATGGCCTTTGACCCCATCCTCCTCAACAACACACACATGGTATTCCCCACTGATTATGTGATCAAAATTAATGCAAAAATAAAGGAATGAGAACGAGCTGCACAAAAAAAACTTCAAAACGGATGTACATGACCACATATCATTTTACTTTTTGACCCCTAGATGACCTTTGTCCCCATCATCCTCATGGACACACATGTGGCATTACCCAAGGATCAAGTGTGAACATAACCAATGTAGAAATAAAAAAATAAAAGTTGAACAAAAACTTGACCATTTGACCCCAAGATGACCTTTGTCCCATCATCCTCAACAACACACATGTGGTATTACCCAAGGATCCTTTGAATCAAGTCTGATCAAAATTTATGCAGAAAAAAGAAATGAGAGCAAGCTGAATAAAAACTCCAAAAAACTATGAACATAACCTCATATCATTTGACCCCTAGATTTCCTTTGGCCGCATCATTCTCATGGGCATAGATGTGTTATTACCCAAGGATCATATGTATCAAAGTATGAACATAATTCATGCAGAAATAAATAAATGACAGCAAGTTGAACAAAAGCTTGAACAAAAAGTGATCGCCAGCTCTCTGCCGAAATTCATTCAGGGGAGACAAAAATGTGTTTATCCAAAAATAGGTCTTACCCATTTAGAGGATTATTTTGGAAGATTCCCAAAGGGGTAATGGGGGGGAGCTACACTTAATTCTATTTTTAGAAAGTGTGGACACTGCCACATTGTACTATTTCATTAAAAAATTGAAAGCGACTCATCCATTCAGCAAGTGTTTGACAGTGCACTGAATTAAAGGGACAGCCACTATTACTGCATGTATACTACACTGCACAATAATTATCTGGCACCAAAGGGGGGCTCACTGGACAAAAGGAATAAACTTAACAATCAAACATAAATGGTTGTTTTTCCAATCCATGTGATTTTGCAGTTATGTTGAGAAATTAAAGTGTGTTTTACATTCTTTATGCATCATAGTATAAGCCTAACAACATTACCTAAATCAAACAAATACCAGATTACTACTTATTGTCATTTGGAAAAAAAGAAATTGCAATGATTGGATATCATTAAGCCAATAAGAGCAATTCATAGACTCCAGCAGATTTAAATCTGGGAAAGGACTTACCTTTGTTGAGTATCACCTGCAGATATCAATTGAAAATTCACCTACGACCATGCATAGAGGCTATTATGATATCAAATATTTCTTGTTATTATTTGTGTCTGAAAATTGAAATAATGTCTCAAATTATTTGAACTTACTACAGGTAGGCTGCATATAAATTTATCATTTGAAGTGGAGTTATTGATAAATGGTGAGGTTGATGGGTTTGCTGAGATCTGGTAGATACTATGAGGTTTGTTAGATGCTGTCTGATTGGCTGAGCATTCTGGGACAGTCCTACACTCTACCTGAAAACAAAAAATGAATAGGAGTAGGTTACCAATGAATAATTTAAAATTAATCACATCATAATAACACTTTGCAGAAAAACATGATAATACTGCTACTGAAAATAAACAGTGCTAAACTTTCTTCTTGTTCACTTGTTTTATTCCTTTCGACAGGAAATGTAATATGAATAAGTGGAGCGCCTCTGGCACTCTCGCCTGCATTACGCGATACAATATAGCAGCAGTGCTGACTTTGAAAACGACTATAAAATGATCATTCACAAAAAACACCATTCATAGGATGATAAAATACTTTGTTCATTGACCCTAAATGACATTTGACCTTGATCGTGTGACCGAAGAATTGTACAAGACGACCAGTGATACTTGATTACACATTTCATGAATTAGATCTATAAACTTTCAAAGTTATAATGGCAAATACCCCCAACATGGGCAAAGTTCATAAACCTTGGTCATGTGACCTGAAACTCACAAAGAATGTTCAGTGATACTTGATTACTCTTATATTCAAGTTTCATGAACCAGATCCATAAACTTCAAGGTTATGATGACATTTCAAAAACTTAACCTTTGGTTAAGATTTTGATGTTGATTTCCCCAACATGGTCTAAGTTCATTGACCCTAAATGACCTTTGACATTGGTCATGTGACCTAAAACTCTGGCAGGATGTTCAGGAATACCTGATAACCATTATTCCAAGATTCATTAACTAGGCCCATATACTTTCTAAGTTATGATGACATTTAAAAAAACTTAACCTTCGGTCAAGATTTGATGTTGACGCCCCTGTCAGAAAAGCGGCGCCAATTAGTCTTGCTCTGCTATGTAGGCAAGACAAAAATGAAAGTAATTATACCCGAGTACAATCAGATATCCATTCATCTGAAGTTGTTTGTATAATACCGATAGAAATACTGAGAATTGCATATCAAATGAAAGCATATCATTTCATCTCTCAGAAAAATATGACATAAATTAGGATTATTGAAGTATTGAGTGCTACATTTCGATGATCACAGTAAGGTCTGAAAATGTGCATATAATGATTAAGAATCATTCATGTATGACCGATTACAATTTGCAACTAAATGCAAAACAAAGGCTAAACTTTCCTCTTCCATGTGATATATAATTCATTATATTGTATGAAAGCTAAGTTAGGGATTTTTAGGTTTAAGTATAGAGTATTTTCTCATTTTGCATTCAATTTGTTATATGAAGAATACAAATAATTCCTTGGGACACTGCAAATCGTATCTACATGTATCAGATATTATATACTTGATATCACACTCATTTTATTGATTATATTTCAGGGTAGGCACAAGCTACAATTGTAGGTCTCCTGTAAGCCAATTTCTTTCAAATATAATCACATGACTTGTTTTCATGATTATCTCTAAACATCTTTATATTAAAAGAAAATGGGAACACAAGAAATTTTGTGATGCATCTTCTTTGTGATATATGACATAACTACGTGTATCCGTTTCATATTAAGGACAGATGCGAGATGCATACCACATTGATGATTGAGATAAGGAGTAGTGTAACCATGGCGATACCAGCCATCAACCTTCGTAACCACCATCGAGCTTGGAGAAGTCTCTCTAGCCACATCATAGAAAGCTTAGCATGACACTGTGTCAAAGCAAAATTTTTTAATTATTATCACTATTAGTATTATTATATATAAAACCGAACATATCAGCAAAGAGATAATTATTGTTCATAATTGAAGGCTATACAACTCTTGGGACTGATAATTTACTATAGTCGGATTATTTGTTGAAAATAAATAAGAAGCATTTTATGTGAATTTTTAAAAATACGCATAATTTTGTTTAAATTAGCATTAAAAATTTTCAACTCAAAATTTCAAAATTCTGTGGAGAAGTTTGGTGAGCCTCATAAAGCTCTACCAGATGGAAGCAATCAAATCAAAATGGGTAAGCAAATGAAGCATTTTTTTGTGAATTTTGAAAAATGCGCATAAATTAGCATATTTCATGAGTTTAAAAATTCTGTGTAGATGTTTTGAATCTCCCACCTAGTGCTATCATGTAAACGGAATTGAAATCGGACTTGAAATGACGAAGAAGAAGCACTTTGAAATTGTGGACAGACGACAGACGCCATGCCACGGCATAAGCTCATCTGGCCCTTTGGGCCGGATGAGCTAAAAAAATATAAACATAACCTCATATCATTTGACCTTTTGACCCCTAGATGACATTTGTCCCCATTATCCCAATGGACACACATGTGGTATTACAAAGGGATTATATGTTACAAGTGTGAACATAATTGATGCAGAAATAAAGAAATGAAAGCAAGTTGAACAAAAACTAACATTTTTGAAGAGACCAACGGACTAACAGACCAACAGGAAAAGTGATTACTAGGTCTCTGCCAAACTTCGTTCAGGTGAGACAAAAAATGATGAAGAAGAGCACTTACATATGTACATGACAGAACAATGCAGTGTTACATATAATCAAGTAATATCCATAAAATGACTCCAAGAAATGAGTAAATGTCGTCCAGCACACAATATACATGAGTATTGATATGAAAGCCATAAAAATAATAAATTGCCACACGAAACTCAACAGTTCAACAGAGGAGAATTTAGGTAGTATAAAGTCATCATCACCATTATCATCATCATCCTCATCATCATCACCATCAACGTAATCATCATGATGATGAAAACCACCTCCACCACCACCATCATCATCATCATCATTCCCATCATCTGTCAACCTCCTCCTCTGCACAAATAAAATCTGTGTGAAATTATCTTGAAATTTGGATTTCCAGTAGAAAATTTATAGTAGAAAATTAGAACTTTAACTCTAAATGTTTTGCTATTTGAAGCAAAGATTATATAATAATATCATTTTTCAAAATGATCTTACCTTCATATACTGCGCCATTGCAATAAGTATCAGAAATAAAAGTATTAAACATGATGTACTGAATACAGCAAACGATAGAGGGTGCTTTGGTTGTGTAAGTAGTTGTGAGATGACCAGACACATAAAAACTATGAAGACACAGAGCATGTAGTACTTGAATGAGGCATCATGGAGGAGCATGAACTAAGAAAACAAAATATGAAAAACACGACAAAAGAATCTCATTTACTTGTAAAATCTTCACAAATTATGAAAATACTTACGGTAGCTGGTTTTCTTATTTACGAGAAAACTGGATGTGTCTATTTAATTTGCTAACTATTTTTAATGTCTCGCTCCTAAATAATCAATACACAAATTTGATGCGCAGTAGCGCCATCTCCGGTGAACCATGCCATGCACATCCACCTCATTTCTTAATACCCCATGAGAACAAAGGTCACACTATATACTTCCTCCCAATGAGCCCTCAAAGTTGTGACATGTTGTCACGCAAGGCGAAGGGACGGTGGGTGGGATCCAAATAGACACATCCAGTAATCGTGTAAATAAGAAAATCAGGAAACTATTAGGGCTGTTATCGTTAACTCTTTGCCCGCCACGTACACTATCCCCCCTGCGCCACATTAATTTTTGGGTGCCACATTCAGAGGGGGGTTTGCGTGCATTGTCTTATTCAACTAGCAATAACTTTTTACTGGTTTGTCGTATTGAAAAAAATTGTGTAGCAAAGTTTTAGAGAAATGAATACTCTTGCCAATGGTATCATTTTTGCTATGTATAAAATCATAGATTTTGAGAATTTTAACTTTACATTCTGTTTCCAATTTTTCGTTAAGTAGGGTATTTTATACCTCTTATATTCAATTCTTCCTAATGAAGGTTAAATTTCTAAGTTAGTCCTTTGAAAAGATGTGTTCTTTAGCTTTCATTACGTACCAAATCCATGTCTTTATGGTCATTATGAGCTAAGCAGTTTAGGATTGAAATGGGGCATTCGAAAAGAGTAAACTGACAATGTACTAAACTCTTCTATTGAAATTGACCCTGGCTACTTCTCAATAGACTTCCCGTCCTGGGAGACTTTCGGTCTATTGATACTTTGATCCCCTTATTGTTATAGGGAGGTGGCAATTTGTATCGTTCTTTTATTACAAGGAAAGCAGTGCAAGCTATTGAAAGCTCATCGACATATATCCTAAAGCAGTTCAAAAAACTCAATTTTACGCGAAAAATCTCTATGTAAACAACCTCGGCGAAAGCTGTAACACGAAAGCTAGATTCGTAAACAATGCAATACACGCGTCGCTATTGTATGTGTGTGCACACAATTACAATTAAATGCGTTCCGTATGCATTGCGTGCGAACTGTGACTTGAGTCGTCGTTGGCAGTCCGCTGTATGTGCCGCGAGTCGTCCGTGGCGGGCAAAGAGTTAAACAAATTCTTTGTCGATATATCGCAAAAAATATATTACCGATATCGGTAACTATCGACAAAAGAACAATAATCAATACGCATTTTTTATGCATTATAGCAATGTCAAATACTCGCATTAGTCAAAATAAATGTATCTGCCATTGTTCCAAGAACGCTTTAAAATCCGGGTTCATCAGATGTAAATGATTACATAACATCTTTTAACAAACATATTTAGCATAAATACATCCTCACCTTTCACGTTTAATTATTTTGGGGTTGGATGAAGTTTTATCGATAATTTTGGGGGCATCGTTCTGAGCAGTCAATGTCTTTTACCTATCTGCTATTTTGATATCGTGCTGTACATCTTCGAATTTAGAGGGCAGCAACACACGGCCGTGTGCTGCCTTCTATGCTGTTATACTAGTAGTTGGTACTTCGCTAAAATTGAGCTTGCGTTTGTGATGTTTTCAATTCGTATTTTGTGGAGATTTTGGAGTCATTTCTGTTGCTGTTCTGTGCAGTTTGAGGAAAAAAAAGTTTTCCATGTTTTTCCGTTTGAAAAGCCACTTTTAAAAGGCTGTCTCTGTGAATTCTGTGAAATCGCGGAAAATCACTGTGTCCCTATAACATAATAGCAGGTATTAACAACAACGAGAGAAAGGTTATCGATATCGCTAAGTGGCAAAAAACAAGCGATTATCGAAAGACGTTATCGATAACAGCCCTAGTAACTATTTTCATAATTTATTTCAAGAACTAGTTGTGTCTATTTGAATAGCTAGATTAGCCTGGATTCTTCCGGAGGGAGGCGTGTCATAAGCAAAAAGGAAGTGAACCGGGTTCTAGGAGATGTACATGTGGAGGCCACTGACTTCAAGACTGAGGAAGTACACCTCTCCTCACAAGAGGTATATCCTTCAGATAAAAAGTTGTGAAGGAAATAGCAGAGCACAAGAATGCAGCCCTAAAAATATCGCTGAGGGAAACATTCTGGAAAAGTGCCCACAACATGCCAATACTTAAAGCATCATGGGCCTCAGGCCTCCAATCAGCAGGCAACGTGCCCATGCACTCCCACCTAAAATATTCGGGCGCAGTACATAACGCCAGCGGATTGGCCGTCACCTAGCCCAACATGTCAGTGCTCGTGATCACCGGCGGTTTGAATGAGGTGAAAGCATTCAAGAAACCATAGCAGCACTAGAAGCTGTAAGAGACACAGCTCAATTATTATCTGACCTTGGCTTCGTCATCCACCCCCAAAAGTCAATCCTGAAGTCTGTACTAGAAATACATTTCTGGGTTTTATACTGATATCTCTAAGCATGAATGTAAGGCTGACAGAGAGTATGGCTCAAGAAATTGCCGACATATGTTCTCAATTACTATCTTCTGGCCCTGTTAAAATATGTTTTGTATCAACAGTGATTGGGAAGCTTGTTGCAGCTTCCCGGTTCAAGCAGCTCCCGGTGTTCAATTTGGTCAGTTACATTATCGAGAGCTTGAGAAAGAGAAACAGAGAGCTCTTAAGCTAAATAAAGGTCACTGTGCTGGTCTCAGGGTGTAAACACTCATCACCAGGCTAGCTTACCTCGCAACAAGATGAGGCTGGGAAAAAGCTTATGAGTTGGCGTACCAGTCTTTATTGGTGTTGCATAAATGGTAAAACCATGGAGCTATTACAGAAGGAGAACCATCTTCCAATTCCTCTGTTAATCCTTTGTTATCGCTTCCTTCAGGCGAAGGAACGATATCTAACATCAATCGGCAGCCGCCAGGCGAAATTTAGAGCCCGCTTACATAACGCGATAAGCCCCCTCGTAAAATCTGAGGTCAGAGATTTTTTGTAGGACCCTGCGAGGCACCGCCGTAAACGACGTTCTCCGACATAACTTCCCCCCGAGCTCAGTTTTTTTCAAAATTGAAACACGACTTGCTGTTCTTCTAACATCGATATCTCTTCGTACGGATTCCTGATGTACGTCTTTTATGTATGGTTGAACTTCTGAGATGATCCCCTTTGCATACATACCAAATACGTCACAATCTGATTTGACTCAACAAAATTACAAACGGAGGAAGTTGGATTTTGGTCATTTTAAGTATGTCTGTCTTTCTTCCGTAGTTAAATCTTTCCCTGCACGTACATGTTTTAGAAATTATAATACGGTGAAAAAGCATACTTTGAGCTTAATTTTTATGCAAAGATCATTTGCGTGATTACAATGGCTTTGATAATATAACGACGAATCTGCGGGGCATTTCTCTGGCGATTGTCGCATCGTGGAGTACCCTCCGCTGCCCCACGTAGTCCTATTTGTGTAAGTTGAAAGTGAGTGTAATGAATGACGGGAGCTCCGTGCTCGCTCAGCTCTTGTCTCTGGATCGTTTTTGGAAAATAGCAGGGGCTGCGAAGCGAATGAATTTAATTTACAAACCAGTAAAAAGGAGAACAAAGTACAAACAAGATGAATGCCTCTGGCCGTCTCACCTGCATCACGCGATTCAATATAGCAGCATATAGCAGCACTATAACTCGCACAAGATGTTCAGTGATACTTGGTTACTCTTATTTCCACGTTTTATAAACTAGACCAATACACTTATAGAGATATGATGGTAATTCAACAAATACCCCCAACGTGGCCAAAGTTCATTTACCTTACATGACCTTTGACCTTGATCATGTGACCTGAAACTCACACAGGATGTTCAGTGATACTTGATTACTCTTATGTCCAAGTTTCAAGAGTAAGATCCAACAACTTTCCAAGTTATAATGGTAATTAAACAGATACCCCAATTTGACCAAAGTTCATTGACCCTAAATGACCTTTGACCTTAATCATGTGACCTGAAACTTGCACAGGATGTTCAGTAATACTTGATTACTATTATGTCCAAGTTTCATGAATCAGATCCATAAACTTTTAAAGTTATGATGGTAATTCAACAGATACACCCAATTCGGCCAAAGTTCATTGACCCGAAATGACCTTTGACCTTGGTCATGTGACATGAAACTCATGCAGGATGTTCAGTGATACTTGATTAACCTTATGTATAAGTTTTATGAACTAGGTCCATATATTTTCTAAGTTATGATGACATTTCAAAAACTTAACCTTAGGTTAAGATTTTGATGTTGATTCCCCCAACATGGTCTAAGTTCATTGACCCTAAATGACCATTGACCTTGATCATGTGACCTGAAACTCACACAGGATGTTCAGTGATACTTGATTACTCTTATGTCCAAGTTTCAAGAGTAAGATCCAACAACTTTCCAAGTTATAATGGTAATTAAACAGATACCCCAATTTGACCAAAGTTCATTGACCCTAAATGACCTTTGACCTTAATCATGTGACCTGAAACTTGCACAGGATGTTCAGTAATACTTGATTACTATTATGTCCAAGTTTCATGAATCAGATCCATAAACTTTTAAAGTTATGATGGTAATTCAACAGATACACCCAATTCGGCCAAAGTTCATTGACCCGAAATGACCTTTGACCTTGGTCATGTGACATGAAACTCATGCAGGATGTTCAGTGATACTTGATTAACCTTATGTATAAGTTTTATGAACTAGGTCCATATATTTTCTAAGTTATGATGACATTTCAAAAACTTAACCTTAGGTTAAGATTTTGATGTTGATTCCCCCAACATGGTCTAAGTTCATTGACCCTAAATGACCATTGACCATGGTCATGTGACATGAAACTCAGGCAGGATGTTCAGTAATACTTGATTAACCTTATGGCCAAGTTTCATGAACTAGGACCATATACTTTCTAAGTTATGCTGTCATTTCAAAAACTTAACCTCGGGTTAAGATTTGGTGTTGACGCCGCCGCCGTCGCCGCCGCCGCCGCCGTCGGAAAAGCAGCGCCTATAGTCTCACTCTGCTATGCAGGTGAGACAAAAATTGTTATTCTACATAATAATGAACTTAAAAATAACATGTTTGGGACCACAAAGAAGTATACCCAATTCTGTGTCAGGACGATTCATTTTAAGTTACAAAGTCATTTGGAAAAATTTACAAGCGAAGTTTTACAATTTTTAGTACAAAAATAATTATGATTTTAAAAATATTATAGAGAACAAAATAAAAGATGATTACAACTATTGAATTCATATTTTTAGTTAAATCTAAAGAAAAAAAAGAAGGCTTCAAAAATATAAAGTGTCCGGACACCCAACCCCCCCCCCTCATTTCTAAAACATTCTATTTCTATTCTATTCTTTCCTGATCTTCTCACTCTGTTCATTTTTCTTTCTTTCCTTCTTTGTCTTACTCTCCTTCCTTTTTTAAATTTCCTTTTTTCCCTTCATTTTTTCTTTCCTTAAACTTTTCTTTGCTTCCTTCTCGCTTTTCTTTTCGTTCTTTCTCTCCTTCCATTATTTTCTCTATTTTTATTCTCTCCTCCCTTTATTTTTTCCTCCCTCTCTTTCATCCTTTCTTTCATTCTTTATTTCATTTTTTCCTTCTACTTTGTGTCCTTTTTTCTTTCTTTCTTTCTTTCCCTCCCTTCCTTCCTGTTTTTCTGTTTTTCTTCTTTCTTTATTTCTCTCGCAGTACAGGACCAGAGTACAACAATGAGGACCAGAAATATGTGATGAGTGCAGTTCTGTTATTTATTTCATTGCCGTATAGTCTCGGCTGTAGTTGTACGTAGCTCGCAGTATTTACAAGCGACAAGAGGAACAAATAGAAAAACCCAAGGGCTCAAAGACAACACACCCACTGAGCAACCGTCTAAGAGGTACCAATCTCACTGCAGAGTCACTGTCTCACTAATACTGCTTTGAATTAAGACAAGCGAGTCGCAACCTTGGACATTGCACCGTGCTACGTCTGTTAACGACCTTGGCTCGAACTCGTGTGGCTCTGTCTACACCCAATGCCACAGCACATGCATCAGACGCATTCCACGAGTGCAATAACTTAATTTACTTACACAACTTAATTTGCATGCATACAAACCAAGATCTCTTTCAGACTAACTAATTTGCATGTGCGGTAACCCAAAATGTCAAAGGCGATAATTAGCATGCTCGTTTAGTCAAAAACATGCGCACTGAGCAAATACATGTACGAACAAATTCAAAGAGCTACAAAATAGTCAATTTTCCTACATTTCTTTCTTTCAAAGAATGAAGGAAACATTTTTCTTTTATTTGTTCTTTCTTTCCTCCTCCTTTTTTCTTTTCTCTCCCTTATGTTTTCTTTCACACATCTTCCCTTCCTTCTTTTCTTTTTCTTTCCTTCTTAATTCATTTCAAAGAATGACGGAAACGTTTTTTTTCTTTTATTCTATCTTTTATCATTTTATTATAACATTCCTTTTTTTTTTCCCCCTTCATTTTCCCCTTCATTTTTTATTTCTTTCCGTTCTCAATTCAACTCTTTTCTTTCGCCTTTTCATTCCCTCCTTCATTCTTTCGTTCACCCCCTTCCAATTCTGTACATTTTTACCCAAGTTGAACACTGTGTAGCCTCCTTTGTTGTTCTTTTTTTTAAAGACCTGGCTCGGTCGATCCGCTCATGCAGCGTACTTTGTCGATTGTCCCGTACTTCTTTTTGTGAAATTGGGTCACCCTGCATTCAGCTGGTTCCAAAACCAGATTTTCGTCTTCGAAATCGTGAGCCGCCATGTTTGCATAAAATTCGTGAAGCCGAGGTGAAATGCATTATGGGTGAAAACGCAACTGCGCAAGTGCAAACCCGAGCTGTCGACCGCGTCGATCAACTTTCCTTATCTGATTTACGAGCGGCCTGTGTAATGCGCTGTGAGGGACCCTGCTGAGAGGGGATTAGCGGTGCCGCGCATGGGACAAAGCGTTTGAGAGAGTCAGATCTCCTTCTGTTAATAGCTCTATGGTAAAACTGTAAAACACAACAAGAACAAGAAAATTGTCTAAATTAAGTATACAGACAAATTATAATCTCATCTCAACAAGAAATTAGGCTCACATAACACAAAACAAGGGAAGGAACCAGCCCTGAACCTTGATTAACACAGGTTTTGTATTATATCGAGCCTCCACTGTACATACTCATTTATACACAAATATTAAAGTCTTTTAAAAGATCACCTCTTGGCATGAACAGCTGATCATAAGTAAGATTAAAAATCTGTATAAACTTCCCTAAAAACCATAGACATTTTCCACTAAGGATTTAAAGGAGGGTAAATACATGTAACATCATACTTTAATGTGATGACGATATCAACTTACAGACTTGTGCACTTCCAAGCTCTCGATGACGCAAACAGAGATAAAATTACCCAAAGATCTGTAATGCTTGGGTTCCATTCATACAACTGCAAATAATTTGATTTATTATAAAAAAATAGACAGCCCAACTAAAAACTAAATACAAGATAGATTTCACTTCAAATACAAGATACATGTACTATAATGAACAAGATTGCATTATGCCTACTGTCTGTACTGAGACTTAAATAGGAGGGGAAAAGAAAGCAGTGATAACATATCAAAGCATAACAATTTGACATTCTGACACAAATTTTCAAAATGTGATAATCTGTCAAGCTAATAGAAACTGCAATAATTGTTTACACATGGCAAGACAAGTAAGACTTCATATGGTATCCAGTAGGCTAGTAGTAAAAGATCATGACACAGTTCAAAGACAAATAAACCTGTAGAGTCTACAGTGAGATTTGTGCAATAAAACAAATTACAAATAGGTCTCTGTATCAAATCTTAATTAACATTTGTATTTGAAAAGTAATAGCGTAACACTTACATTAAAGGATCGGAAACTGGAACTCGGTTCACACAGTTGAACAGCAATTAAATTGACCACAACATTGCATTCAATTTACATAACCCTAAGCAAAGGCTTCAAAAAATAAAACGAAACATAAGATCGACACCACTTTGCTGCGGAGCGCCATTTTTCTTTTCCACCTATGGAAAGCCAAAATGTTAAACAGCACAGTCACTATGAACGCATTATGACTCTGTCAAGTGCTGCTAAGGATGACTTGAGGTGGTGGATCTCGAACATTCAGTCCTCAAATTCCAGTGTCTCTAAGGAAGCCCAGACTATGCACATCACAAGTGATGCCTCTGGCTTAGGATGGGGTGCATCTGATGGTTCAGTCCATTTGGGCGGACGATGGAATGCTCAAGAAGAGATTAGAGCGCGAAATAATGAGATAAACTATCTAGGCCCGTATTCTGATAGCAGGTTTAATTTAACCCTAGTCTAAAGTTAACCCTGGTTTAACTAAACCTCACCTCTGGTCTAAGTGTAGTTTAATTATTTTGGTATTCTGATAGCCGGGTTTAACTAAACCTGGGTTAAACCCGGGTTTAAAATTATTTTTGGAAATAATAACCCTCTTTTAACCAAGACTAGCACCTTTTTGGTAAATTACTGCTGCAGGGATGATTGCAACAAAGTTGAAAAAATGTTACTAAAGTTGTTTTTTCTTAAAAATTTGGATTTTATGGAAACTAATTACAACTATTGAAGTGAAAGAAAATCATTCATCACCCATATATGGTAAGAAATTTTCATTAAGTTTTTCTTTATTTTTGTTAATTACTAAAACATTTCAACCCCAAACCGAGTGACTTGCACAGTTTTTTGTGTATCAGTCCCATTCATTGCTTTTCATGTTTGTCAAAATCTAAATTGAATAGATTCCCCTCAACCATACTCTAGACTACTGACTAGAGTCTAGACTCTAGTCCTAGATCTAAATCAATAAGTTAAGAGGTCGACGTCTTTATTCTAACTTTAAGTAAGGGAATTGTTTTAACTTTTGAGAGTAGTCTTGGGTATAACATTAGGCCTATAGTTAGATCTAGCCTAGGCCCAATTGTTTGGAGGAGAATTGAACATTGTCATTGTTTTGACTGTTTTACTTTTACTTTCCTGAAGCAAAACGTGTATACGATACGTAGTCTAGTGAGTTAGTGGAGCAACCGAGACTGAAGATACATATAGGTCTAGGACTAGAACAACATTCAGGACTTAGGCTGGCTTAGCTTAGGGACAGGGATAGATATAGATTATTATTCTAACCTTAGATCTATCAAAGTTAGTGGAATACGAATAGATTTGATTTGTCTTAGACAAAAAGCTTTGAACAGTCTCTGGGACCGGGTCTGGGACAGGGATCATACTAGATAGGCCTATATAGATTATTCTAACCTTAGATCTAGGCCTAGTGGATAGATCTGATACTCTTACTTCGACAAAAAGCTTTGAACAGTCTCTGTATTGGTTGCTCGCTGAACTATGACAGTCTATGTTGGCCTCTCTCACCAAGGCAATGTGACACGACAGTAAAATGTCAGAATTTTTAAAATAAATCCCCAGAAACAACGGTTATTCCTGTCTACATTACACTTAGGATGGGGGATCGGGTGTCCGGACACTTTATATTTTTGAAGCCTTCTTTTTTGTCATTGGATTACACTACAAATACGAAATCAATAGTTGTAATCATCTTCTATTTTGTTCTCTATAATATTTCCTAACATTTTGTACTAAAAATTGATAAAACTTTCCTTGTAAATTTTTCCAAATGACTTTCTAAAATTGATCGTCCGGACACACAACAACTGGGTATACAGTGTTAGATCCAACTATCGCTGCATTGCTTGCCAAGTATAGTAAAACTTGGCCTGGCTAAATTTAGAATTAGTCCTAGACATCTCTCTACTCCGGTTTTAGGTCCATATCTGTTTCTTTGAAATTGAAGAGTTTTTTATTTAATTTTAAACATTTTTTGGGACTCGTTTAGGTTTCCAGATCCAGGACTAGAAAACAGGCCTAAACCTAGACCAACAGCTCATTCTTGACTAGACTAGGCCTGGCCTAGATTTATGTAAGAATTTAGATCTTGGCCTAACGTTTGTCTGTGCTATCTATTCTTTCTAGATTCTATTTCTAGCCTAGCCGGTAGCCCTAACATTAGGACTGGCTGATCTAGTCTAACAGTTACTGTATGATCTAGAATGTTTAACGCTGGCCTAGATCTAGTAGACTAAATAACTTAGACTAAAAGTTAGACCCTATCTAGACCTAGAACTAGATCTATATCAATCTAGGTCTACATGTAATAGGTCTAGATCTAGAGGTTTGTAGACTCTCAACATGCTCAATGTAGATTCTAAAAAAAAAGTAAATGTAGGCTAGTCTACAATAGATCTACTCATCTAACTTTAGGCCTTTAAAGGAAGTAGGCTATATATCTGTTGGATTATTTATATTACTAGTATCTAAAGGATCTAGATCTAGGTCTAGATCTAAAGCTATGGACTGTAGTTCGAGATCTAGAGGTCTAGCACCCCCTTAAAACTAGTACTAAGCCTACAGCTACATGTACTATGTAGTTCTCTTTGTAGCCAAACAACAGTTAGCATTGTCTTAATCTTATTTTGGTGTGTGTAGTTACCATACAAACACATATTTTGATGAATGAGAAAATGTGCCTTGCAGATTATTTTACCTCAAGTCAAAACCTAGTGTTCTAAATTTCATGAGCATAGGCCTATGTCATAAAATGAAGAAGTAGTTCAATCCATTAGATGTGCTTACACATTTATTGATTTAATATGCTGTCACCATGGCAACACAGTTTCCATCACATGTATACAAATATATGTCTTGCAGAACTATACCTCAAAACCAATGTGTGAGACAACTTTTATAAGAACTGGTTGAAAACTAATGAAGGAGTTCAGATTTTCACCTAATTCATTATGTAATATGTTGTTACCATGGCAACACGATTTCTGATACATACAAAAATATGTCTTGCACATCTTCAATTCAAGACTAATTAGTGTGCCAAATTTTATGAGCATTGGTTAAAAAAAGATGAAGGAGTTCGAACTACCAAATTTTCACCTTATTTTTGTTATTTAATATGTTGTTACCATGGCAACACGATTTCTGATACAGACCAAAATATATCTTAGACATCTTCACCTCAACATAAATGTATGTGCCAATTTTTTTTATAGAATTGACCACTTGGAAACTGATAAAATAGGTCAAATCACTAAATTTTCATCTAACTTTGATATTTGATTTGTTACCATGGCAACATGATTTTTTTTATAAAGTCATACTATATTTTGCACATCTTCACATCAAGACTAATGTTTGTGCCACATTTCATGAGAATTGGTTAAAACTGGGGAAGTAGTTGGAATTGCAAGATTTTTACATAAGTTTTGCCATAATATACCGTTACCATGGCAACACAATTTCCGACACATTAAAAAATGTGTCTTGCACATCTTTACCTCAAAATCAATGTGTGAGCCAAGTTTTTCACCTAATTTTCGATATTTAATATGTTGTTACCATGGCAACGCAATTATATACTTTAGGCATAGAATACGTTTTGCACATCTTCACAATAAGACTAATGTATGTGCCAAATTTCATGAGAATTGGTTAAAAACTGAGGAAGTAGTTGGAACAGCAACATTTATACATAGCTTTTGCCATAATATACCGTTACCATGGCAACACAATTTCCGACACATTAAAAAATGTGTCTTGCACATCTTTACCTCAAAATCAATGTGTGAGCCAACTTTCTTGAGAATTGGTAGAAAACTGATGAAAGTATTTTAAACGGCAAAATTTTTGCCATAATATACTGTTACCATGGCAACACAATCTCCAAAAAAGGGGAAAAAACTTCTTACACCTCCTTACCTTGAGAACAATGTGTGTTCCAAATTTCATGAAAATCGGTTAAAAACTGAGAAAGTAGCTTGTAATGCAATATAGGCATAAATTCTAAAAAATTGTTGGCCATGATTTGTTGGATTTAAACCAGGCTTAAACTACCCCCTGCGCGAGTTTAACTTTTTGAGGATGTATTACCACACTTAGACCAGGGTTAACTTAAACCTTGCTATCGGAATACGAAACTTAAACCTAGGTTTAAATATGGCAGTTTATTACCACACTTAGACCAGGGTTAAGTTAAACCACGCTATCAGAATACGGGCCCTAGAGTTTAAGGCAGCCTTTTTGGCTATTCGATCTTTTTGCTCCAATAAGAACTTACATGTGTCCCTACAGTCAGATGTTACGGCAGTTGCCTATATAAACAATTATGGAGGAATGAAATCCTCATCATGTAATGAACTTGCTAAGGTTTTTATGAGCTGGTGCACTGAGAGAGATATTTTGGTCTCAGCTAATCATTTGCCAGGTGTGATGAATACTATAGCAGACAGTAAATCACATACTTTTACTGACCAACTGGAATGGACATTGTGTGATATCTATGGTCGGCTAGAGATTGACCTGTTTGCAACACGCCTTAATGCTCAAGTTGAGACATATATTTCATGGCTCCCAAACCCAGGTGCGGTAGGCACAGATGCATTTTCTCTCTCTTGGCAACAAGGGAAATTGTTTTATGCCTTCCCACCCTTTTGTCTAATTGGGAAGTGTTTGCAAATATAGAAATTGATGAATCTGAAGTCATGATGATAGTGCCTCGGTGGCCCAATCAGCCATGGTTTAGGAAATTGCTTACTAAGCTCATCAGCGAGCCAATCATTCTTCCAAAGTCAAAGTACTTCATAATACTCCCGACCACCATGGATAATCACCCATTGATTAATTGTTTGAACCTTATGTCTTGCAGATTGTCAGGAAAGACCTACAAGACAAGGGCCTTTCGAGATTGACTGCAGACACTATCCTTGCCGCATGGAGGCCCTCAACAACTAGGCAGTATGCTACCTATAGTAACCAGTGGTTGGACTTTTGTCATGCACGGAAAATTTATTCAGTGCAAACATCTGTAATAGCTGTGCTGGAATTCTTGAGTTCATTGTACAAGAGAGTAGGATACAGTGTAGTTAACACAGCTAGATCAGCATTGGCAGCTTCAGTGACTTTGTCAGATGGTATTAGTCTTAGTACACACCCTCTTGTTACCTCTTTATTTGAAGCCTCCCAGACTAAGGTATGAAAGAACCTGGGATGTGACAATTGTCTTAGGTTATATGTGAGGATTATGGCCCTCGGCATCCTTATCCCTTCAGGATTTAACTATGAAAACTTTCATGCTTGCAGCCTTAGTGAATGCTCAGCGACAGCAGACTCTTCACCTTCTTAGTGTTACCAGTATGGATGTTACAGACTCAACAGTCACCTTTTCAGTGGATGAACTGTTAAAAACAAGCAAGCCATGAAAGACTTGACAGAAGTTAGTTTTTAGGAAGTATGAGCAGGACTCGCATATCTGCATCTATACTCATTTAGCACATTATGTTGGTCGCACCAAGACTCTTAGCGAACAGGAACTCTACCTTTTAGTCAGCACCCGGAAACCATAATGGCCGTGTGTCTAAGGATACTATTGCCAGATGGCTGAAACTAATAATGTCTAGAGCAGGAATAGACATTAAGATGTTCAAGCCTCACTCCACGCCATCTGCTGCGGCCTCCAAAGTTGGATGGACATTGCCAGTGGAGAACATTTTGCGCCATGCGGGATGGCATTCAGAATCGATGTTTCAGAATTTTTATAACAAGCCTGTAGTGGAGGAGAATGATTCTTTTGTATCAGCACTCCTTGATACTGCAGTTTCGTCCAATGATGTCGCATATTTGTAATGTATAACGTGAGTTTCTTGTCACAAGTTTACTTTAAAGTCTCACATTAGGTAGAACGTACGCCGTTCGAAGTAAAGTGAAGAGATTAAACGAAAACGTACCTGTTTGAAGTTTGATCTCCATTTTACGAAGAAGAGCTAATGTACCCTCCGCTCCCTCCCTTATTTGAATAACTGGAGATACATGTATAAGGGCAGTAATAGCTTCACGCTCCTACATACATGTATACATGTACCTCCACATAGTGGATGGGGTGGTAAGAAAAGCAAACCAGTGGGCACTAAATGGGGTTTTTAAACTCTGCCCTCATGTTGAATTGTGGCAAGGCACATGCGGGAGGCGGGTTTCTCACATTAGATCTTCACTACACCTACTTGAAGTAGGTGAAGTGAAGACCTGTTTCAAGTTTGATCTCCATTATACGAAGTAACTTCGTAAAATGGAGATCAAACTTGAAACAGGTAATTTTTTCTTCATTCTGATGGGGGATAACTTCCACTGGAAAGGAAATCTGCAATTTAGTTGTCCTTCCCTGGGATGTGTGAGGCAGTAACTCTGGTCTTGACAGAATCGCACCATTTTAGTATTTCCAGTGTCAGCTCGCATAAGTTTCTTCCTTCCTTCCTTGTTTAAGTAAGAGACTACTGTCAGGATGTCTGATTTCATCAACAAGTTATGACATTTCAAAAACTTAACCTTGGTTAAGATTTCGATGTTGACGACGCCGCTGCCGTCGGAAAGCGGCGCCTATAGTCTCGCTTTGCTATGCAGGCGAGACAAAAATTAATTAAAATTAATTAACAATTTATAATTTAAGTAATAGAACAATGGGAACAATAAGTTGATTGAAAAACAAAGGGAACTATCAACCAACTCGGAAAAAAAAACGTCAAGTTGTAAACAAGTTTGAAAAGAACCAAAATGTCCATACGTAACCTAAGCTGTGGAAAGGAGGAACAGATTACAATTAAATTCAAGACGAAGCAAATATATCAGCAAGTCAAGAAATACAAGAAATAAAAGAAAGCGTTGAACAGAGACCCGCAGGAGAGCGCGGAGGCTGTGAGGAACGAATCAAAAGGTTCAGACGCTCACAAGAAAATAAGGAAATAAATCATGGAAATACCACAAAAGCTCCGCGCTGTGGGATACAAAGAAGAGACAATCTAAAGCCAAAAGGAATAGATTGAAAGAGGGAATGAAATGCAAAATAAAAGTACCAAAATACACATTAGATCGCAAATTTTTAAGAGTGCATTTATCTGACAACCTATCTCAGTGGCAGGCGAAAGTAAAAGAGGAAATGGACGCCAATTTGTGCAATGATCTTAGGATAGTGCGTACATAGGGAGATGCAGCGCGCGCGCGCAGGAAAAATTGTGTACTTCTTATCCGGTGTGCAAGTTAATTGTAATGAACTAGCAAATCAAATGAATATATCCCAGTATATTTTGAGCTTCCTGGCCCTAGCATCACCTACACAAGGGCAGCTTTAAGAATTTGAGGGTGCTGAAAACGGCATTAAAATCTCCACTATCAAATCTAAACCCAATTTAGGAACCCTTGCGTGCCGCTCGCAGACGTTGAGCTTTGTCTGCTAATTTATTACAGCATGTGGAAAAATCTAGTTTTACTGTGCTACCATTTTCACTGAAGGATTTTAGCTCTGAGTCAAAAAATGGGCTTTGGTTACCCTTCCCATCGGAGGACGATTCGGCCTCAAGCTGCGGACAATATTTGATATTAAGTAAATCTGCAGTTAATACACCATCTTTCTTCCCTGTCTGCCACTCGGGGACAACAGAAACAGACTTCGGAATGCTTAAAACACTTCTATGCTTTTCTGATCCAACTGAATATGAATGGGAGGAAGAGCTCTCATCATCAGCGCATTTCGTAGATCAGGAAGCAATTTGAGGACGATGGAACCCGAATTCTTTATCAGATCTTTCAGTCAAATGAATAGAAGAAGCCACAGGGCAAGCTCGGGACCTGATATCGGAGGTTTCACGGCTTCGGTGAGCAGCCGTGTTACTAACACGATTCCGAGGTCTAGCAGGAAGAGGAGTCTGGTCTCTCCCCGCTCAAGACGGGGGAGACTCCCGCTCCGGAGAGTCGGGCGGACGCGAGACGGTGCAAGGAGCGGAGCTACACGGTTCTGTCGCATCACCTGCCCGGGCAGGTAGGGTCCGCGGAGCAAGCTGGGAAGATGAAATACGGTCGCCGCTGGTACCTGTAGAATCGCCCGCCCGAGGGTAAAGGTAGCAGGGCTCTGACATGTCTGGTTTTGAAGCATAGACTGAAAAGATTGAAGAAAATATTGAATTGTCGGTTCTACCGAAGGTTGGTCTGAATGAGGTTTAGACGGAGAATAAAGACCCGAGAGCGTGTTTTTGACTGGCGGGAGCGTGAGCTACAGCCAGGTCCGAACTGTATTTAGCAGTGGGACGTGTCCCTACAGCCACTTGTTAATATTTGGATATATCGGTGGGAGGTTTTCCTACGGTCGTTATTTTTTATTTGGTTGTGGTCTTCTTAGGAATGGTATTTTTCTTTCTTTTTTCAACCACTTTCCCCTCTTTGGAAGAAGGAGATCCACTGATGAAAGAGACTGAGGTTCTCTTTTTTGACGGAAGATTATCCAACTCCGAATTCTCGTCCCTTGGCCGTTCTGACCAAGAAGGAGATCGAGAAGACGGCTCTGCCTCGCCAGAGCCCAAGGCAAGCTCATCAACAGGTCTCACATTAGATCTAACAGACACAACGAGGTTTAGATTCTAATGGACAGTATGAAGAAAAATGGTTTGAAAATATTACAAAAGTATTGATAAAAATTCTGAACCATAATATGACAAGTGAAAAACAAAAAAATTGAAGTCGAGTCAATATACAAATATTTAGCTTAGTGGGAGCTTCGATCTTTGAACGATCGGCAGGAAACAGGACGTGTTCTGGCACACAGGGCCTTTATATACAGGGCAGGAGTAGAGTCTGCGCTGTCTGTTGTTAGGCAACTGGGGGTCAAAAACCTTTTTCTGCCGGGAGCAACTCTAATTGGCATTAGATTGGCTACTGTTAAAATTTGTAGGTACATGTAGGTAAAGAAATATGAAATAGATATAAAGGTTGGCAATAATTTTGGTTGCAAGAAAAATAAGTGAAAATGTGCAAAACTTAAAGTTAGATAAGCGTACTAATAGCTGCTTTCAGCAGACACATCTTATCAGCTCGAGAGCGAAAAGACTTAAAGTATAAAACGTGACCTTTGTTCTCATGGGGTTAACAGGTGGAAGTGCATGTCCATGGCTTACCAGGAGATGACTCTATAGCTCATCAAATTTGTGTACTAATTATTCGGGAGCGAGTCATCAGACAATAACTAGTTTATCAAAAAGACGCATCGAGTTATTGAAGTAAATCATGCTCTTACATAATAAATGAATAATTAGCCTTTTTAATATGAGTTGAAGAATTAACTGATTGGATTATAAATAAGTGGTTGGTGCCGCAAAAAAACTCCTTGACATGCATTCATCAGAGTGAAATTGTATGAATGAGCAATATAGAAGAACCGAAAGGGACAATGCAAGCTAAAGGACGAGATGTGATATATACTGCCTTGAGCATTCACATTAAACAACACATGCCCACCTCTATCCAAAAACGTTAAAAAGAAGCACGCGTTCAACACCTCGGCGCGCATGTAGAAAACCTAAGGTTAGTACTGCGACGGATGTGGTGGTAGGTCGGCCATTGCTAACCACCTGCTGAGCAAACCAAGCATGTGCGAAACAATACCGTTCATCTTGGTTTAAGCTATTCAGCACAGCACGGAGTTTCACTCATCTGCTCATGCTCGAGCAGAGATGCCAACCTCCAAAAAGCAAAAACAGTATTCTGAGAGGAAAAAAACAGTATTTTGATTTAAAAAAAAGTATTTTGTAAAATATAACGAAGCGAAACGACCGAACCGTGGCACAAAATAAAAAAAGGGAATCACTGAAAATAATTATAAAAGAAGAAAGAAAAAATGAATTAAAGAAAATGAAGGAAAAAAGAAAGAAAGTTAGAATAAAAGGATGAAAGAAATAATAAAGGAAAGAAGAAAGGTTTCCTTCATTCTTTGAAATAAATAAAACAGAAAAAAGGAAAGAAAAAGAAAGGAAGGGATGATGAATGAATGTTTGAACAAAAAAAGGAAAAGAAAAAACATGGAGGATGAATGAAGGAAATAATTTTTTTTTTCATTCCTTGAGATAAAGAAAGAAAACTGGAAGGGAGGGAGAAAGGAAGGAAGGGAATAGCAAAAAAGGAAAAAGAATGAAATAAAGGATAAAAGAGAGCAAGGAAAGAATAAAAAAGAAAGAAAATAATAGGAGGGAAAGAAAAAGAAAAGGGAGAGGAAGGGAAAAGGATGCAAAGACAATTTTAAGGAATGAAAGAAAAAATAAAATAAAAAAAAAGAAGGAAAGTAAGAGAAAGAAAGAAAAAACAATGAGGGACATGTAAAGAAGGAAAGAATGAAGAAAATAAATGAACACAGAACACAGGAAGGAAAGCTAGGAAATAATAAGAAATAAATATAGATGGAATGGAAAAGGGAATTTAGAAAAGATAGGATGGAGAAAGAAGGAATGGAAACTAAAAAGAAAAAGAAAGAGAAAAAAATCAGGAAGGAAGATAAAAATAAGGGAAAGGAAAAGAAAAGGAAGGAAAGAATGAAGCAAAAGAGATAGTGAAAGCAAGAAAATGAAAGAAAAGAAGAAAGAGGGAATGACAGAAAGAATGAAAAGAGAAGAGGAGAGGAAGGGAACAAAAAAAATAAGGAAAGAAAGAAGAAAGGAAATAAAAGGAATAGGAAATAAAAGGAATAAGAAATGGAAGGGAAGAACAAAAAATGAACAGAGAGAGAAAGGATCAGGAAAGAAAGCTAGGAAATATTTAAAATAAGATAGAAAAAAAAAAGCAAGCAGGAAGGATAGAAGAAAGGATGAAGAAAAAAAGATAGATAAAAAAGAAAATGAACGAAAGAAAGCAATAAAGAAAGAAATGAAGAAAGAATTAAAGAGGAAAAATATTCAAGCTTCAAGTAAACAAAACAAATGTAATCATCTAACAAAAATCTTACTGATATTTGTCTTTTTTATAATATATTTAAAAATTGTTAGAAAACTAAAATGTTTTAGAAACGAATAAAATTTCAAAGTGAAACATTGTCAAACTTTAATAAAATGAACATCGCGGCATCACACCATCTCTCTTCCCATTGTCTTGTCTTCTTGTTATCGGTGCGAACACGAGAAGACTCAATTTCACTCAAAACAAAAGCTGAAACAACTAGACCGATCTAGTAATGAAAACTCGATAACTTGCTCCTACGACTACATCACCAAATCATTAATCTGAGGATCCATATATATGTAATTATAAAAATGTCCTGCCGATTTTGTGATTATTTTGTTGGAAAACTGTTAATCATGTGAGATTGTACACTTTGATTCAGAGTTTGCAAATCTCCTCCGATCATGCAAGCCTGCCACACACCGCACAGGCAGGCAGGCCAAGCCACGTGCGGCAGCTGGTACATGTACACTGTATGCTAACTTTGCGTGTGTGTGTGTGTGTCTGTGTGTAGATCCCAGAAAATCACGGAAAATGGCTTGCAGTAGGAGAATGAAACCCTTGAAACCAGCTGAATCCATATCAAAGAGAAAAATCAAAGAAACATATTGTTGAAAGTTTGAGGAAGATTGAATGAATAATAAGAAAGTTATGAGCATTTGAATATTGAGATCACTAATGCAATGTAGATCCTCCAATTGGCAATGCGACCAAGATCTGTGATGTCACACACGTACAACTCCCTCATTACTTTAGTACTTATTTCACTTATATTCTCACTTTTATAGAGTCTATCACAAGGTGAGGTGTTCTCTTTATGAGAGGACAAGTACAGAGGTTTCACAACATTATATCATTGATGAATCGTTTGTCATATGATTAGAATGAGCAAAAAGAGATGTTTTGGGGTATATTTTCAGTGTCCAAAAGGGGAGAGTTGTTCATCTGTGACATCATAGATCTTGGTCGCATTGCCAATGAGAGGATCTCCATAGCATTAGTGATCTCGACATTCAAATGCTCATAACTCTTCTATTGCTAGTCCTATTTTACTCAAACTTTTGTTGATCTTATTCTTTGATTTTTCTGCTTTCACAAAAGCTAACTTGCTCCAAGAGTTTCATTCTCCTTTAACTTTAGTTTTTTCTCTCTCTCTTCTGTATTTTTGCTTGTGAAATATGGGAGAACTTTGTAAACTTTAATCTTACACTGAGAAAGGGCATGACCTGTTTTGAAAAAGGGCACGTCGGCCAGGTAGAAAAAAAGGGCACGGCCTTTTTGGCCGTGAATTGATCACTTTTTGTAAAGGCATCAAGGCCAGTTATAGGGGCATCGACGACCTGGCCGTCAATTAATTTTATGGTATACCTTTATTTATGCCCTGCACAAAGCACCACCACATTGGGGATTTTTTATGCGTAATTCATTACCGCACTACCTATCGTAATGCACACTTCACCTTAAAGTGATAATTTCACTTTGTTCTGATTAAAAAAATTCTCCTTTTGGTTCCTGAAAATGGGCTAAACATTAGGCTTATAGTGTAAAAATACCATCCCAAAAGTTTCAAAGTATTATATTTACAGGATCAATTTTAAAACCTTGGAGATATAAACCAAAGTTTGAAAATAATTGGGAGTTGGTTTCAATGACTATGTGTATACAGAGAATCTGAGCACCACAACACATTAATTCTAGATGAACACATCATGACCTACATGTACATACAGTGTGTACAAGGTATACACTGAATGTACAGTGCAGATAATAGCGTGTGTATAGGAGATACACACAACAGAAGGCAGTCAAAATAGCCAACAGACTTTTTGAATTGGAGAAAACTGGTCATAAGCTGAACCCGTCTACTAGATGGTTCTCAAAATCAGGCTAATGAATTGCTACAGTGTACTTGTATCTAAATTAGAGTTTTTCATCCTATATTGTGGTCTGTTTCAGGGTTTTTTAGGACAAATACAGGCACTCATACGCACGTTTCAACTCAGTTTGAGAATTTTTTAAATCAGCTGCTCACAAAGTTAAACGATCCCTTTAAACACCCAGCTAGCTAAACACAATGCATATTGTACACGATCGAAATTTTAAGAAAACGTATTTTACAAAGAAAAAAAGTAACGCCGTATTTTGGGTGAAAAAACGTAACAAATACGGCAAAAACGTAACGGTTGGCATCTCTGCTCGAGGCAACATATATTCATCTTAGGCCGTGTTTATGCTTCCACTTTTCAGGCCAGAATCAGCGTTTCCAAACGTGATTAGTCCAAAACACGGTTGCGTCCATGCTTACTTTCATTTAAACGCTGTTTCAAAACGCCGATCGTAAACTCACAAAAAGGTGCGTTTGTAAACGTCGTTTGACCAGAATCAGGCTTTCTGGGGAAGTATAAACAGAACCACGATCGTAAACGTGTTTAAATGACGTCATTTGGTGCATGCTTCCGGTGAGATGAAAATCCGCGGGCAAATACAGTCGCATTGCTCCATGGTCGCATGTTAACGGAATTACCTCTCATCTCTCTTGTTACATTTGCATGTGTGATAATTGATTTAAGTACTATCACTAGTATTACTCTTCCAATTTGTCATCACGATGAACGTTGAGGGATTTACAAAAAAAACCTGGAACATGAGTTATAATGAGGAGACATCGCCAGATTCCCATAAACAAATAGGTGTTTTATTATTTTATTATGTATACTTTAATATTCTTGATTTTTTTCTCACTATTATCCTCACCATGGTGAAAAATATATTGCTATGTCAAGTAGCTCCATGCAATGACTAAAATATCGGAAATTGTTCGATATGTAAATAACAGTCAACGTACCTTCCCCATAACTCTCGGAAAAAAAAACTTTCGAAAAAGGGCGCGCCCAATTTGACCTCGCTTTCCTGCTCAACGAAAATTACGATGATAAGCCAGCTGGACTTCGTGATTTCGCCTCTGAAAAGTGAAGCATAAACAGCACTCCCAGAACCACGTTTACGATCGGCGTTTTGAATCGACGTTTGAAAACGCTGATTCTGTCCTCGCAATGGAAGCATAAACACACCCTTACTGACCCCATTCTGTGCCATCAGAAAGAGCTAAAAAGAACCCTTGCATTTTTGTATTTACTTTGTTTCATTTAATAGCAGTCAACTAAGCCTATTTTGTTTACCTTGTAAGCAAATTAAAGCTTGTCATTAAGCATCCATTGTCATACTCGTTTCTATTATATATTGTTTTGCTCTCGCAATCTGTTTATTCATGTGATTTTACTCTGATGAGTGCATGTGGAAAAGCGTAAGTACATGTATGTCCATTTTTAAGGCTATTTTACATAATTTGATTATTTGTGCTTATCAGGAATGAAATAGGCTAAAATACATCCTAATGCCTACTGATTTATTTTCTTTCTTGAATTATTTGAAAGAATTTTCATCAAAGCAAGAATTGTAAAAGTTGCTTTTTTATTTACTTTACCAAAAAATCATAAATCCATGGCGAGCTAGATCACATAGTTAATTATGACAAAAAAGAAGGTTAAAAAACTTTCAAACAAATGTACATACATGTACATGTATTATCAAAATAGATTAATCTAGTCTGTAAATATTATCATAATAGAATTGATTAATGGATGACATAAGTTATATTATGAGGTATAGCTTAATGGTTAGAGGTGTGATAGTAAAAATTAACTAAAGTATAAATATTCCATAATTCCTTACCTTTTTCTCATAATGTGACTCTCTAAAAAACATGGTTCCTCTATGTATGTCTTCTGATCTAGACCAGGGTCTGCCAATGAATTAGGAAACCATGTAACACTTTCAACCTCATAAATAACTTAAAATAATCTTATCCTACTTAAATGGGTTCCCATCCAAGAGAGATGAAATTATTTCAAATGTTAAATGATTTTCTAGTTTGATAATGAAATTATATATAAAGTGTTAAAGTAAAAGGCTAACTACGGAGCCTTTAAAGTTCCATCGACTTGATGAGATAATCTATCTTGCCATGTCGACATAATAGTCTTATTATGTTGACATGGCGAGATATATTATCTCACCAGGTCGACTTATAAAACATTATATGTCGACATGGCGAGATATGAAGTGTCCAAGGCCCGGCGAGAGTCCAAATATCTCGCCAAGTTGACATATAACTTTTTAAAAGTCAACTTGGCAAGATAAAATATCTCGCCATGTCGACATAATAGCCTTATTATGGCCAAGTCATCAAGTCTCCGTAGTTAGCCTATTACTTTAACACTTTATATACAATTTCATTAGCAAACCAGAAAAGTTCGGCTGCGCGCAGTCGATGGGTATACCACTGCCCACTATGTACATGTATCTAAACCATAAGATAAGACTGTAAAATGGTCTAAATAGAAGATAGACCATTTTACCATCTTATGATGTGTAGTATGAGTGTTTACATGTGCTGTGGTTAAACAGTCTATCTAAATGATATTTTCTGTTTTTCTAAATCAAACCTGGGCCTACTTATTAAACATTTTCAAACAACATGAAAAGTTCATACGTGGGGGGGGGGGGGGGGAAGAGGCACTTACATAGACAAGTGGATACCATGCGCGACCAAAAAAACATGTAAAAAGGATGTTTTTTCAAGATAGGGCACGTTACGTACGTAACGTAATGAGGGTGTCAAAAACACTAAAATAATTAAAAAAGGGCATCTATTTCTTTAGGAAGCTACGTGTTCAGGGTCGATTTGCTAGGGTATAAAAAAGACTAAAATGTTTTTATAAAGGATGTTCTTTTTGCCCTTACTGTCAACACAACGTGTTTAGAGTCCGATTTGCGCGAGGTGGGGCCAAACATGAAGGTTAAGGTAAAACCGACGTTCTTGACATATTATAACAATTAAAATATCACTGTACTTGTTTAGGGGTTCAATTTAGGGAATACTTGCCAAGGGTATCGTTTTGTTTCCAATAATTGTTAAGGGTAGGGTTTCACACGCCAATACTTGGTAAGGGATGCATTTTCAGAAAATGGAAAATACTTGTTTAGGGTGCTTTCCGAGACCCCAAGGTCGCGCACGGTATCCACTCATCAACGGAAGTGGCCACCCCCCCCCCCGGTGTTCATTAAATGCATATGTAATGCACAAAGCACTGGGTTAAGTTTACTCAAAGTCAAAACAGAAATGGGTAAACAAAGAATTTCTCCCACTGGTGCATCAACTTGGATTAATTTACCCTTTTTAAAGAAATGCCAAGTCAGAGTCCTCGTTTCGTTGGCGTTACAATAATCTGTTTGAAATTTTGAAAAGTGTTCAAATGTGTGTAATATTTGTACATATGTTATAGGGGCTCCAAGGAAAACAGAACAACAGTTTACTAATTAATAAATAAATAATAAATAAATATTAATAAATAATATAAAGAAAAGTTTGGTTGAAAAGTGATTTACGGTTGCAGAGTTACAGTATGTGTCATAAGAGCTTTGACATGCAGGTCTCATAACTACATCAACAATCAAAGTTTTGGTGAAAAGTGACTTGCCGTTGCGGAGTTAGGCGCCATAAGAGAGTCTTGCATGTAAACTTTAACGTTGACCTGAAATTACCTTTGATCTTACCATGTGACTTCCGACTGCAGCATAACATGCAGGTTACCTAAGTACATTTACCATCCGATTTTGGTTGAAAAGTGACTTACGGTTACGGAGTTAGGTGTCATAAGAGAGCCTTGCATGCAAACTTTAACGTTGACCTAAAAATGACCTTTGACCTTACCATGTGACCTCCGACTGCAGCATAACACGCAGGTCCCTCAAGTCCATCTACCATCCAAGTTTGGTTGAAAAGTGACTTATGGTTGCGGAGTTAGGTGTCATAGAGTCTTGCATATAAACTTTAACGTTAACCTGAAAATGACCTTTGACCTTACCATGTGACCTCTGACTGCAGTATAACATGCAGGTCCCCCAAGTCCATCTACCATCCAAGTTTGGTTGAAAAGTGAATTACGGTTGCAGAATTAGGTGTCATAAGAGAGTCTTGCATGTAAACTTTAACGTTGACCTGAAAATGACCTTTGACCTCACCATGTGACCTCCGACTGCAGCATAAGATGCATGTCCCCCAAGTCCATCTACCATCCAAGTTTATTTATTGATTTGGAAAAGATCGATAATTATGGCAGAGCAGACAGGAAGATTCCTTCTAAAACAAGATGACTAATTATAAGGAAAATCTAAATGAGGTCTTTCAACTTACTTCCTAGAGTTAATGGCTTCGATAGCTTCCACCATTCTTTCATTGACTTGTTTATCAATAATGATGGATTGACGAAGGATTCTGAGGAAAAAATGTAGGACATACTGTATTGTCGTCACTGTCGCTATGGTAATGAACACATCATACAAAGTACACATCATTACGATACATCCTCTTATTTTGAGAATTTTTCAGTCTTTATAAAATTGATTGGATCTTGTATAATCAGCAGAATAATGTCACAAATATTTTTTTTATGATGAATTATGTTAGGCTTGCTCCATGCGCTAGTTTTAAATGAATAAAAACAAATATTTTAACAAATGTCGAATGTTGATCAAGATCAGTATTTTACATAGAATAGTACTTGGTTTAATAAGTATCTTGTATTTGGTTAACATCTGAAAATTTTAGTCAAGAAGCATACTGATGAATAAACAACAATGCTAATCCAACATATTGTGCAGTTAACATTTAAATTTGAGGGAGTGCTGAAATTATGTACATAAGATTTTATTGTTGTAGGTTTATTCATATAACCCATGTCAAATGTCATTATTCTTGCTTTTCAAGTCCTCTAAAATAGAAAATAGAGTCATTCTTATTTCTTACCTAGCATGCCCATAGTTGAATATCAGACTAAAAATAATGAAAAATATATGGAGATAAGTACAGATCAGAACCAAAATACTTGACAAATCATGAATTATTTTCCTTAGCAAATTACTGAGAAAAAAAAATGAAAAGAAATTGATAAAATGGACAAAATGGGAAGAATCTCACCTTGTATTGTGATCCATAAGTGTGAAAGGAACAAGGCAAGCATTCATGGCATAAATACCCTACAAAAGTGATAAATTATAGAAAATAACAATATAAAAAAGATGGAATCATTAATTATTTTAAATGGTATCAAGAATTCAGTCATAGCACCATTTAATATAATTTAATAGGAAATTGAGATATTTTCTAACATTAGGCCCAAATGCATGCCCTTCTAATTGGCATTGCATATTGTTGTGCTCTTTAGATTTTTCCAATTTGTGCTGTAATATGACAATGAACTATACACAATATCCCCAAGTACAATATCATCTTGCCAACCTGAACAAAGGACATTTCAGTATTACAAGGCAAATGCGATTTTGTGTCTCGCCCACTTATGAAATAACCAGAAATATCGTGATTTGCGAGGGCACGCAACAGAATTGTATCAAAACTTCATTGTGAAATGACTGGGATGGAATAACACTTATCATAAGAGCCTTGCACATAAACTTTAATATTGACCTGAAAATGTCCTTTGACCTTACCATGTGACCTCTGACTGCAGCATAACATGCAGGTCGCCTAAGTAAATCTACCATCCAAGTTTTGTTGAAAAGTGACTTACGGTTGCAGAGTTAGGTGTCATAAGAGAGTCTTGCATGTAAACTTTAACTTTGACCTGAAAATGACCTTTGACCTTACCATGTGACCTCCGACTGCAGCATAACATGCAGGTCCCATCCCCCCAGTACATCTACCACCCAAGTTTGGTTGAAAAGTGACTTACGGTTGCGGAGTTAGGTGTCATAGGAGAGTCTTGCATTTAAACTTTAACGTTGACCTGAAATTACCTTTGACCTTATCATGTGACCTCCGACTACAGCATAACATGCAGGTCATCCAACTCCATCTACCATCAAGCGACTTACGGTTGCGGAGTTAGGTGTCATAAGAGTCTTGCATGTAAACTTTAACGTTGACCTGAAAATGACCTGTGACCTTACCATGTGACCTCCGACTGCAGCATAACATGCAGGTCCCCCAAGTCCATCTACCATCCAAGTTTGGTTGAAAAGTGACTTACGGTTGCGGAGTTAGGTGTCATAAGAGAGTCTTGCATGTAAACTTTAACGTTGACCTGAAATTACCTTTGACCTTACCATGTGACCTCCGACTACAGCATAACATGCAGGTCATCCAAGTCCATCTACCATCCAAGTTTGGTTGAAAAGCGACTTACGGTTGCGGAGTTAGGTGTCATAAGAGAGTCTTGCATGTAAACTTTAACGTTGACCTGAAAATAACCTTTGACCTTACCATGTGACCTCCGACTGCAGCATAACATGCAGGTCCCATCCCCCCAGTACATCTACCACCCAAGTTTGGTTGAAAAGTGACTTACGGTTGCGGAGTTAGGTGTCATAGGAGAGTCTTGCATGTAAACTTTAACGTTGACCTGAAATTACCTTTGACCTTATCATGTGACCTCTGACTACAGCATAACATGCAGGTCATCCAACTCCATCTACCATCCAAGTTTGGTTGAAAAGCGACTTACGGTTGCGGAGTTAGGTGTCATAAGAGTCTTGCATGTAAACTTTAACGTTGACCTGAAAATGACCTGTGACCTTACCATGTGACCTCCGACTGCAGCATAACATGCAGGTCCCCCAAGTCCATCTACCATCCAAGTTTGGTTGAAAAGTGACTTACGGTTGCGGAGTTAGGTGTCATAATTAAGAGAGTCTTGCATGTAAACTTTAACGTTGACCTGCATGTACACTTTAACGTTGACCTGAAAATGACCTTTGACCTTACCATGTGACCTCCGACTGCAGCATTACATGCAGGTCCCCCAAGTCCATCTACCATCCAAGTTTGGTTGAAAAGCGACTTACTGTTGTGGAGTTATGTGTCATTAGGTTTGTGACGGACGGACGACATTTGGATCCCTAAGTCTCGCCTTCACCTCTGTTGGGCGAAACAATAAAAGCTGAAAATCAGTATTTCGTTGAGCAAATCACTATTTTCAAAGAAATACCTAGGACAACACATAAAACTGAAACTTTAGAAATAAGTATTTTGCATAAAACCATCATAAGTGTGAAAGGAATAAGGCAAGTATTCATGGCATAAATACCCTAACAAGTGGAACGCCTCTGGCAGTCTCGCCTGCATTACGCGAATTTAATATAGCAGCAGTGCTAAATTTGAAAACTACTATGAAATAATCATTCACAAAAACACCATTCATATAATGACAAAATACCATGTTCATTGACCATAAATGACATTTGAACGGTGACTTAAGACTTGTCAACTACACCCATGTCCACATTTCATTCACTCTATCCATAAACTTTCAAAGTTATGATGGCAATTCAACAACTACCCCAACATGGCCTAAGTTTATTGACCTTCGACCTTGGTTTTGTGACCTGAAACTCACAGGGGATGTTCAGTGCTACTTGATTACTTTTATATCCCAAGTTTTATGAACTAGATCCATAAACTTTCAGAGTTAGGATGGTAATTCAACAAATACCCCCAACACGGCCAAAGTTCATTGACCGTTAATGACCTTTGACCATGGTCATGTGACCTGAAACTCGTACAGGATGTTCAGTGATACTTGATTACTCTTATGTCCATGTTTTTTCAACAAATACCCCCAACTTGGCCAAAGTTCATTGCCCCTAAATGACCTTTGACCTTAGTCATGTGACCTGAAACTCAGGCAGGATGTTCACTAATACTTGATTAACCTTATGTCCAAGTTTCATTAACTAGATCCATAAATTTTCAAAGTTATGATAGTAATTCAACAAATACCCCCAACTTGACCAAAGTTCATTGACCCTAAATGACCTTTGACCTTGGTCACGTGACCTGAAACTCAAGCAGGATGTTCACTAATACTTGATTAACCTTATGCCTAAGTTTCATGAACTAGGTTCATATACTTTCTAAGTTATGATGTCATTTCAAAAACTTAACCTTCGGTTAAGATTTTGAAAATAATTCTCCCAACATGGTCTAAGTTCATTGACCCTAAATGAACTTTGA
Organism: Lytechinus pictus; assembly: GCF_037042905.1. Lineage (NCBI taxonomy): Eukaryota > Metazoa > Echinodermata > Echinoidea > Temnopleuroida > Toxopneustidae > Lytechinus > Lytechinus pictus. Next base: position 43,407,288 of record NC_087246.1, on the reverse strand, counting down.
CCTTGGTCATGTGACCTGAAACTCAGGCAGGATCTTCAGCGATACACTATTACCCTTATGTCCAAGTTTCATGAACTAGGTCCATATACTTTCTAAGTTATGATGTCATTTCAAAAACTTAACCTTAGGTTAAGATTTGATGTTGACGCCGCCGCCGTCGGAAAAGCGGCGCCTATAGTCTCGCTCTGCTATGCAGGCGAGATAAAAATGGGATAAATTATAGGAAATAACAATATAAGGATGGGATCATGTATTATTTTAAACGGTATCAAGAATTCAGTCATCTCAATTTTGCTACTAATTACTGAAAATCAGTACTACATGTAGTTAATTAAAGGACAAGTCCACCCCCAAAAAAAGTTGATTTGAATAAAAAGAGAAAAATCCAACAAGCACAACACTGAAAATTTCATCAAAATCAGATGTAAAATAAGAAAGTTATGACTTTTTAAAGATTCGCTTATTTTTCCAAAAATATTGCGCAAATTGGTCACATGCAAATGAGAGAGTCGATGATGTCCCTCACTCACTATTTCTTTTGTTTTTCATTGTTTGAATTAATACAATATTTAAATTTTTACAGACTTGACAATAAGGAAAAACTTGACTGAACCATAAATGTTAAACAATGGTAATTCCACATGTTCAGGGAGAAATAAAACTTTGTTTCACAGGACAAAGGGGAGAAAATGAGAATATTTTATATTTCATACAATAAAATACAAAAGAAATAGAGAGTGAGTGATGTCATCAGTTCCCTCATTTGCACAACGACCGGGATGTGCATATAACTGTTTTGTGAAATTAAGCGAAACTTTAAAATGTCATAACTTTCATATTTTACATCCGATTTTGATGAAATTTTCAGCGTTATGCTTGTTGGAATTTGCTTTTTTTATTAAAATAAACTTTTTGTTGGGGTGGACTTGTCCTTTAAAAGCTCTGCAAAGTAAATGAGATTACACTTTGTACATCTTCTTTGTTTCAAATGTAAATTTTAACACATTAACAATAAACATAAGCACTTCAGTCCATAATAAATTCTCTGTTTCTCACTTGTTTGTTTTCACAAATGTATCTCTCAATGTAATACCTACTGGCATGGGTGTCGATCACGGGGGGGATGGGGGGGATATATCCCCCCCAATATTTCAAGTGGGGGGGATGGCCTGTATTATCATCCCCCCCCAATAATTTAGGGTAGAAAAATTATAATAATGATGATGAAAAAATTAAAAGTTTGATCATGATAATTATAGTGATGATTATGTCATCAATCAGTTTGTTTCCTTCGCAATTTGTGTATATTGTTATTAAGTAAAAACATTCTTTTTCAGTACTATTAAACAGATGGGTGGAGGTTCAGGATGAAAAAGAGTGAAATGTTTTTGTATGATATTTTTAACACATGACATAAAAGGACCCCAACGAAAAACAACTTTTGTTGATAGGGTGTTCCATCCCACCAGTGGTGAAAAAAATAATTTTAATACATCAATTAATTCAAAAGGGTGGACAATAAACGGGAGTAAAAGGGTGGCAAGATAAATCGTCTAAGGAATGACCATATAGCTATTACATACAGTAATAGCTCTATGGAATGACGGTAAGCCCGATGGCGCACGAGAAGCCACATAGTTTGTAATTTGTGCTAGTCCTAATTGGTCCGAATCTGCATGTTATCATCATGCATTAAGAAAAAAGATATTGCCAGTCGGGTTAGATTTAAGAGAGACATTGTATACACAGAGGCGTCGATTCGGGGGGGGGGGGCGATCACCCCACCAATGAAAATATTTGGGGGGAACATATCGTTTTGCCACCTCCCAATAATTCCGCATGTGCAACTAAAAAATAAGATTGTAATGCTACACTGAAACCAGCAAGCGAGATTGAGATACCAACTCGATTTTGATTTAAAATCGTGCTCAAAATGTCTGCTTTTCAGATTGGAATATAAAAATTTTCAGCTCGCGCTTCGCGCTTGCATCATTTCTGTACCAAAACCCCATACTTTTCATGATTAAATAGGTGAATAGAATGTCCCGCTTTCAGTTCTATACCTCAAAAGAATTCCCGCTTCGATTTGCAATAATCTTTTGATGGATATATATATCTTGTTCTTTATTAAAAGCGTCCATTAAACTGTTTTTTTTTTCCAGATCGAAATATCAAAATTTTCAGCTGGCGCTTTGCGCTCACATCTATTGTTCTTCTAGATACCCATCTTAATCATTGGTACCAAAAATGCTTAGAATATCAAGCTTTCACGTCAGAATATAAAGAAATTTTTAGCTCGCTCTCTAGTGAGATTCATGTATTTATGCTCCTCATGAGTTACTACAAACAAACCTAAACAGGTACATTTTTCCTGTTTTCGTGTCATACTAAAAAAATTCAGCTCGCGCTTCGCGCTCGCATTGTTGGTGAGGGTAAGATATGTGTCTATTTCTCATGAGTCATATATATATGTATGCATATATATATATAATATAGGCCTAGTGTGTGGGTGAGTTTGTTCGTTTTGTATGATCGAGCGCCTTTGGAACGTTGATTCATGATTCCCCCCCCCCCCAATCTGAAAAATGGATCGACGCCCCTGCGTATACATCATGCTCAGTAAACAGATCACTATGCACATGGTCCAGACAATTTTTGTCATTTTTTTCTTTCGTATGAGTTTAGAATAGGCTTACTTGTAACACAAATTGAATTTTCAAAAAGTACAGTACACTACAACAATGAAGGAGTTTCCAAGAACACCATGCATATCAATTACTCCAAAATGTCCTAACTTGTGATTTTAGTGGGGGTAATGTTGAAAGATCCCCATCCACAAGAACTTTTGTGTGAATCATCCCCCCCAACCAAGAATACCAATCGACACCCATGCCTACTGGAACTAAAAGGATGAGTTAAAAACCCCTGATTAGGTTCATTCAATCAATTAAGTGTTCAGTTTTCTCAATCATTTCCCAAGTAAAAAGTAGAAAGATTTTGAACCTTGTTATCAATACTAAAAATGCTACTTTTTCATCTGGAATTGATTTTTTTTTATATATCAGGCGTGATAATATTTCTTCAGGAACTCTGGGAATATTTGATGCATCAACCAACTCAAAATCAATTCAATTTCATTGGTGTAATTAAATTGTAAGAATGCAAAACACACACTGCCCTTCGGTAAATTTGATCAATACCTTTCAGTTGACCAAATACACTTATTTTGCAAGACAGTCTAATTCAATTACAATTTATTGATGGGAAAGGGTACTGTTTAACTGTGCCAAAGTATGAATAGAGTTTTATCACTTAAATGCAATATTAATTCAACATGATGTTCTTAACAATACCAATTCACCAACTCGTGGCCATAACCTATTGGCAATGATAATCAATTCCATGCCATGATCATACTAAGCCTGAGTCGAATCGATTTTAAAATCGATGTTCGATCGATGTCATCGAACGCTGGTGCAGATTTTGCAAAATCGGTGCATCGAAAAAAAAAAAAAAATACCGTCGGCCGTCCGATTCATTTGGTTCACACAATCAGACATAAAAAATAAATAGTAATATCCAACTTGACTACTACTTACTTCATTTATATTGCCCCCAAAATGAAACCGATTGTGTAATTATGATGCCTATTCACCATTAATTTGAAGTTTATTTTGATCATAGTTCGAGTCTTACTCGTCTGCCCGGCTCGTCTGCTCGTGCCGAGATAATTTATGCACGATGAATTTATGAATGGAAGTCGCCATTCATCGTGCATGCGCGTGCAGTACTGTGCTTTAATCAAATCAGAAAATGGCCGGAAAATTGATGCGATCAACGTAAAGTAAATCTTGCTTTTCATGAACAATATTGATATCATGACCATAGAACATGATTTAATCGTAATATTTAACAATAATTTGCATATGATAATCATTAATATGAATTTAGAGCTTGATGTGAAACGTTTGTATTTCGTTTCAATTTTGAATGGCGGACATCACATGACGATCGACTTGAGTGAGTGCACTTGTCTAAAAAAATAATTATCACGTCAGGATTGATTATCGAACATTGTCAACATGTAGAAACTCTTTTGAAGATCGTAATATCACCATTTAATAATATTTTACATGACAAAACAGATAAAAATTACGTTTGATTTTTTTTCCCATCAATTTGAAGCTTGTTTGTGCCCAACTTTGGGCTCTGATTTCATAAATTTATGGAAAATATGTCAGACGTCATCGAACGCGCATGCGCATTGTGCTTCTTTTCTCGGAGCTCGGAGACGTCCAGAGATGGAATAAAAAATAAAAATAATGCCAGTATATAATACTATTAATTCTTCCATATGAACATAACATAGTTTGCTGACATCGTCAATATTTTTAGTATGGCCATAAAATCTTATTAAATCGTAATTATTTAACATCCAATAATAATTTATATGAATTTAGAGCTCGATCCGAGACATTCGTATTTATTTCGATCACAAGCTCTTGTGTTTAAAAAAAAATGGATTATCATCATCAGGATTAAGTCTCGAACATCGTCAGAACTCATATTCCACAATCTTTCCTCACAGTCGTTATATCAGCATTGAATACCAATTCAAATGACCATCCAGAGAAAATTATGTATTTATTCCCATCAATTTATTTGGAGCTAATTTTGGATCCAACTACCCCACCAACTACACAATTTCAGGCAAGTACAACGCTCTCCCCGCTGTTTGCACTTGTTAGATGGCGCTGGCAAGCATGCTTGTCGTTTCGGGAGAGTGAGTGTACGGGGCTGGTGTGTGCGAGTCTGGACTGCGAATGCTAGTTGACCGAAAATCATTCGGATCAACTCTGCGTGATTCATGTCTTTAATATTGTTCCATTTTAAACTTTTATGTTATCATCTGCAAATATCATTGTTGAAGATATTTTGGGAAGAATTCTGCATTGCTCCCCGGCCTTTTTTGTGTTTTGTGATCATGGAAATGTAGTGCATGCATTGCGCATGCATCGACGGCCGGCCGGAGCAAAAAAAAAAAGACTTGATTTTCCCCGCCTTCAAATTTTGATGCATCGATGTTCGATCGAATTAAAGCTGTCGAACACCGGTTTTCAAAATAATCGATATGACTCAGGCTTAGATCATACTATGACTTGCAAACACTGGGATTGTACAAGGTAACAGTGTGTTATACAGTGTGAACGCAGGGCATATAAAGTTGACACAATGACAATGTCCATATCCTTACATGTTTTAATGCTGCATTTGATTATTAAATGAATGTGTTCATACTTACTGATAAACCAATAGATTTTGGTACAGGCATAGTGGCATTGTGTTGAAATGGTTTATCCGCACCAGACCAGGACTCAAGGAACAGGGCCATCCTACGGGACACTTTACCCCTAGGCTTCTCTTGAGTCGCAGCTTGTGTCTCCTCAACTTTGTTAGCTGATGACTGAAATCAAAATCATTGTCAAAGGCACGGGCGTAAATCCGCGACGTCATGCTATTCAATAGGTGGACGCAAGGATTTACACCAGTGCTCAAAGGTATTTCTCAGATGATCTAAACAATAGTGTGACACTTATTGCTCACTTCTTTTATTCATCAATCTATAATTTCATATACTGCTTCTGGATTATATTTTACATTCACATATTTCTGCTGTTATGTCCAAAGTTTGTAATTTCACATGGGAATGTTCTGGTTCTATGGTGATTTTACTTCTATATTGATAAATATTCTATTTAGGTTACAAGTTCCACAAAGACTCACAACAGTGAGACCTTTAGACAAAAATCACCGCTTTGACAATTAAAAAAATGGACAGCATAACACAATTTGGATAAGCATTAGTGCTGTGTCTTTCGGCAGGAATTCTATATCAGGAATTTTACAGCAGCTATAACAATATATATTAGCTTTCCTCCATTTTACTTAATGGGAGGATTAGTGTGGAAATAAACATGTGGGATTCCCACAGAAAGACAAAGCTCATAATTTTCTTACGGCGTCTTTAAGGATAGGGCATTTTCATAGAACTTTAATTACTTATTCCAAAATAATTACCTTTGGATTTACAATAAAGAAAGTTTCAATGTTCATATCTCTGAGGTATTCACTGCGTTCATGGCCTCGGCCAGGTTCTACCTCGTACTTCAAACCAAGATTGTCTAACGTTGTCTGGGTTATGTGAACACGCCTGTGGAATAGATCATATCAAATTGAGAGAGAGAGAGACATAGAAAGAGAAAATGGACAAAGAAAGACAGGTAAGGAGAGAGACAAAGGAATATAGAGAGACTCCTACAACGGATGTGCGTGTGAGGAGGACGTGCTGCGGGCACTGCCTGTTTTTTGTTTGATTTTCTTTATTTTTTTTATAATCATGTTCATTTAATGGACTCTTTTTGTTGGATTATGTTTCGTCATGATATTGGCGCAAATTTAAGCCCTTTTGAGTCCAAGGATAAAGTGTAAAATAGACTTTCAAAATTGGATCCTACCAGCCCGATGTGTGCAATGAAATGCTACAGTCCCATCCATAGCTCCTAATGTTTTGTGCATCTCCCTCCATCTATGACGTATGCACTTCCCGGCGGGAATTTGGCTATTTTGAATCCAGTTTGGACATTGTTTTTGCTTCAATACAAGGACCTGGCAGACTTTATACTTTAATTTTCTTCATCTGTTTCTGCAATTTTGGGACTTGGTCATCATGATTTCTTTTACACCAGCTTTGCGCATTAATTGTGTGTTGCGTATTTTATGTAATAGCGCCACCTTGTGGTCGCTTTGGCTTGTTGAAGTGTTTTTACTGTATTGCGTGCTTTGTAGGCACTTTGGTAGCATCTCCTACAAGCCGCGGTTCACGTTAAATAAAGAGTTCAAATTGTACGCCTTGTCTGTCGACTTGTTTGTTCTTTTGTGGTGGCAGCTTTGGAAACGGATCCTAGCCTTTTCACTGCCCAAACGGTCTTCATGCTTTCCTAGCAGTCAGGCATCCAATTCTAGCTTGTTGGGGTTAGTGTACTAACTTTCACTCACAAACACGGCTTGGCATAACGGTACGGTAGATCTATTGTAGTCCCATCTATCCAATTACGTGTCACTAAAACTATGGCTACCCCCAGAGCACCCAAGCAATGGTGTCTCATCAAAAACGAATCCGTTACGTCTTTCGAGAATTGGAAGCAGAATTTGATTTACATCCTCACTCTCGATCCCAACTTTGCCATATTCTTAGGTGCCGATTTTGCGTGGAATAAGAAACCAAACATGACCCACTACGTGGTATGTCAAGTGACCCCATTTCTGAGCTGTCAGAGACTAGGAGGTCGGCCCAACAGAAAGCAAGCATGTTGGAGCTAATCCTTGGGCAAATTGCGAATTACTGCCCGATAATATTGCGTAATTCTATCATTCGTGATTCTACTTCACTAGGTGACATTTGGGGAAAAATCAGGCTACATTATGGCTTTCAAAGTAGTGGTGCCCACTTCCTTGATTTTTGCGATATCAAGCTAGAGGCGGACGAACGCCCGGAGGATTTGTATCAAAGAATTCTTGCCTTTGTTGACGATAATCTCCTTAAGGTTAATGGTGGTATATCTCACCATGGTGAATTGATTTCAGAAGATGAAGAGTTGACTCCTACACTTGAGAATTTCATAGTCATCCAATGGTTACAATTGATCCATGCTGATCTCCCTCATCTGGTAAAGCAGAGGTATGGCACTGAGCTACGTGCTCGATCTCTCTCGTCTCTCAAGCCAGTGATTTCTCAAGCCCTCAACAGCCTGCTCGATGAGATTCACTCCACCGAAAACTCTCGTGCTATGCGTGTTACTGCCTCTTTCCCTCAGCGGAAGGGACGCATGAGCAAGTTTCCCACTCAGGCTCAACCACGCCGCACTACGAAACCACAGTATTCCGATAAACCACGTCCTATCAAATACTGCCCCTGCTGCGAGGCGCGCCGATACCTTAGCGAATGTACATTTTTGCCAGAACAAGATCGTCGCTTCATAGCCAAAGCCTGACAAGCTGCCAATATCTTTGGAGACGAGGACTTTGACGACAACAGTGATTCCGGGGAGCCTGAACGAGCTCCATCAGCTGTCAGCCCCACAGATGAGAATCCTCAGCATTCTCAAACTGCTGCCCTGCAAGTACAGATTCGCCAGTCTCCGTATTTTGATGCCTTTTTTGGACACCATACCACCAGTATTATGGTGGACAGTGGTGCCACAGGTAACATGATTCGTGCCGCAACTGTGCAAGCCCTCGGCGGTGAAATAAAACCTAGTTCACAATCTGCACATCAGGCGGATGGTGTATCTCCCTTGGAAGTAGTAGGGGGAACATGCCTCACATTCTCACGTGAATCTCAGCAACTTGTTTTTGAGGGCCTTGTTGTTCATGAGTTGGATGTTGAAGTTCTCCCTGGGACTCCCTTCATGGAACTCAATGACGTCTCTGTTCGGCCTGCCAAGCGCCAAATATGCATCGGCGATGACTTTGTGATTACTTATGGCTCTAAGCCCTCGTTTAACAAGAAGTCACATGCTGTTCGTCGGGCACATGTCCTTTGTGCCCCTCCTTAGTCCACCGTCCTATGGCCTGGTGTGATTTTGTTGAATTGACACTTCCTGCTGATTTGTTATCCCATGAGACTGTTGCCCTCGAACCCCGTGCTGTCAGTTCGAAAGTTCCTGAATCCTTCCAGCGCTCGCCAGTCATGGCCTAATCCCTGTATCATATCAAGTGTGGCAGGCAAAGTTCATATCCCAAACCTCTCGGATGAGCCTCGTCTTCTCCGCAAGAACGAGCATTTTTGTCAAGTTAGGCCTGTGTATGTTAATGAGTCAACTGAATCTGGCACACTTGCACCTGAGCCTGTCAAGCCACAGCCCTCCGTGCCTAGAGTTACTAAACACTCTGGTGCTATCTCTTTAGATCCGGATAGCATCCTCTCTCCTAGCTTATTGCAGGACTTTGCCATGCTCTATTCTGAGTTTGATGACGTATTCAATCCTGCTTTCAAAGGTTACAACGGTTCTGCTGGTCCATTTGAGGCGGTGGTGAACATGGGGCCGGTCCAGCCTCCTCAGCGGAAGGGTCGCTTGCCCATGTATGCCCGCCCATCCCTCGTTGAACTACAAAACAAATTTGATGAGTTGGAACAAGTCGGTGTGTTTGCCCGCCCAGAAGATGTGGGCATTACTGTACAGTATCTCAATCCCTCTTTCTTGGTGAAGAAACCCAATGGTGGTTTTAGACTCGTATCAGCCTTTGCCGATGCTGGACGTTACTCAAAGCCCCAACCATCCCTCTTACCTGACATTGACTCAACCCTTCGCAGTATTGGTCAATGGCAATACCTTATTACCTCAGACCTTGTCAGTGCCTTCTATCAGATACCCCTTGCGAAGGCCTCAATGAAATATTGTGGCGTGGCTACCCCGTTTCGCGGAGTAAGGGTTTACACTAGGTCGGCTATGGGAATGCCTGGATCAGAAACAGCTCTTGAGGAGCTGATGTGTCGTGTTCTTGGTGGTTTGTTACATGAAGGTGGTGTTGTCAAATTGGCCGATGACTTGCTCTGTGGGGGAAATACCCCAATGAGCTCTTGGATAATTGGACTCGTGTCTTACATGCTCTCCGTTCTGCTGGACTTCGCCTTTCCCCTAAGAAGACAGTCGTTTGCCCCAAGTCACCTGGCATTCTTGGTTGGATCTGGTTTCAGGGTACTCTTAGCTCTAGCCCCCACTGTGTCGCGGCCCTGGCCTCTTGCGACCTACCCAAGACTGTCAAGGGTCTGAGATCATTCATTAGTGGGGCGAACAATACCTTTCCTTCTCTTATTTGTTTTTTTCCCGTATTTTATCATGAAAACGCGTACTGCCATATTTTAAATTGATTTCGTTCTACTTGGCAGCTCTGAATGAGTATATCCCAGTTATTGATAGTAAATAGATCGAGTTAAACTCAACTGAAAATAATCTTTCGAAGTAAAAAAAAAAATATATATATATATAAATTTTCTTGATAGCTTCTAACTAAACCAGATCTATCACTGAAGGTGATAAATACCCTGCCCTATGCCGTAACCACGACAACAGTGTCCGACACATGGAAAAAATATGTCTTGACCACCTTTACCCCAAGACCTATATGTGAGCAAAATATCATGAGAATAGGTTAAATACTGATGAAGTAGTTCGAACCGCACAATTTTGCCCAATTTTTGACATATATTGTTCCCATGGCAACATGATTTCCGACACATGCAAAAATATGTCCCGCACATCTTTACCTCAAGACCAATGTGTGAGCCAAATTTCATGAGAATTGATTGAAAACTAATCAAGTAGTTCAAACCGATACATTTTACCTAATTAGGGGCCTATAATAATGTTGTAACCATGACACAAAATATGAATCTCGCACACCTTTACTTCGAACCAAATGTATACCAAATTTCATGAGAATTGTTGAAAATTGTTGAAAATTGATGAAGTAATTAAAATGCCAGTTTTTTACCCAAGTTTTGTCATATAATATGTTGTTGCCATGGCACCATGATTTAAGACACACACAACATACCCATCTTGCACATCTTTACATCAAAACCAATGTGTACCAAATTTCATGAGAATTGGTTAAAAACTGACTGAGGAAGTAGTTTGAACTGCAACATCTGTACCTTATTTCTGCCAAAATAAACCGTTGCATGGCAACACAATTTCCAACACGTGCGAAAAGTGTGTCTTGAACATCTTCACCCCATCACCAATATGTGTTCCAAGTTTCATGAGAATCGGTTAAAAACTGATGAAGTAGTTCGATGCGCAAGATTTACAGTGGACCAGCCAACTGTACGCTGATTCATATACCTCTTCAAACTTCGTTTGTCAGGGGTGTAATAAAAAATTAAGGAAATATGGAAAATAGATAGCCATTTCATGAATGTACAGATGTTAAAGTGAAATTTCAGCAAACTTTTTGGGAAGGGTTTTCTTTTTTTCAAACAGTAACAAGTCAAAATAGAAAAACATTTATGCTTTCAATGGTCATTTTACAGCGTTTAAACATTTTTACTCGGCCCAAGTATAAAAGCATACACACATGCATGAATCAGTTATAGATATATGTATGAATGTAGTTGTACATTCTAGTGAAAGGTCACACCACATTCAATATCCACATACAGATTCTTTTTCTTTATTTAAATCATATTCCATTTCAAATGTAAAATCTAGTTACATTAATGTTCATGAATCATGAACAATAGTTATAAATTCAATTATGATTATTGCTATTTATTTTTAGCTGCATTCTTATGAATTTGTGTAATTGCATATTTTTCTTATCCTGTTATTTAATAGTGACAAGGGAAAATAATACATTGTCTTTTTAATTTGATCATACATAGCGCATAGAGGAAAACTACTCTGTATTCCCCATAGGTTTTTTACATGCAATTCAGAAGTCAGTGTTATAGTACAGTTTTTTACAATATAGGTCATCGTCATGTTAAATTATGTTTTCCCTATTTTTTATATTATTATCATTAGTAGTAGTATCAAGTCTTTACTACATCAAATGAGAATAGCCACTTTATTCATTAACTTCACAGAGTTAAGTCAGAAAGTAAAGTGTTAATGCATGTCCTTTTTGCGTCACAGTGTTACAGTGGTACATGTACGAGCCAATCCTGCTGCAACATTCATATTTAAACATATACTACTCCGAATGACACAAGATATTTCTCAAATATCAAATAAAAGAAAAAACTTACCCAGGAACACCACAACTCTCCATGTGATTGGCTAAAGTAACATCATGTGACCAGACATCGTACTGCCACTTCCTCAGGCCAAGTACACCACATAGAACATTACCTGTATGAACACCAACCCTCATGTTTACATCAACACTCGTGGCATCACGAACAGTCCTGAAAAGAACAAGAAGTTCTAAATTAATTTCTATCTTTCTAAAATGACTACATTACACATATGAGTATTTTTGTGATAGTGGAGAGATTTTCCTACAGAAAATTTGATCATGTCATATTTCAAGGTCAATTGAGTTGATTTTTTAAACAAGTGGAATGCCTATGGCTGTCTCACCTGCATCATGCAATTCAATATAGCAGCAGTGCTGACTTTGAAAACTAATATAAAATAATTATTCACAAAAAACACCATTCATATAATGATACAATACTACGTTCATTGACATTTGACCTTGATCATGTGACCTAAAACTTGTCAGTGATACGTGATTATGATTACCCCTATATACACATTTTATACACTATATAAACTTTGAAAGATATGACAGCAATCTAATAATTACCTCTAAAATGGTCAAAGTTCAATTACCTTAAATGACCTTTGACTTTGGTCATGTGACCTGAAACACACATGAGATGTTCAGTGATACTTGATTATTCTTATGTCCAAGTTTTATGAACTAGACCAATACACTTACAGAGATATGATGGTAATTCAAAAAATACCCCCAACAAGGCCAAAGTTCATTGACCTTAAATGACCTTTGACCTTAGTCATGTGACCTGAAACTCGGACGGGATGTTCAAAGATTTTTGATAACTCTTATGGCCAAGTTTCATGAATCAGATCCATAAACTCTCAAAGTTATGATGGTAATTCAACAGATACCCCCCCCCCCCCACATGGCCAAAGTTCATTGACCTTTGACGTTGGTCATGTGACCTGAAATGCGCACAGGATGTTCAGTGATACTTGATTACTCTTATGTCCAAGTTTTATGAACTAGACCAATAAACTTTCAGAGTTATGATGGTAATTCAACAAATATCCCCAATTTGGCCAAAGTTCATTGACCCTAAAAGACCTTTGACCTTAACCATGTGATTTGAAACTTGCACAGGATGTTCAGTGATACTTGATTACTATTATGTCCAAGTTTCATGAAACAGATCCATAAACTTTCAAAGTTATGATGGTAATTTAACAGATACCCCCAATTTGGCTAAAGTTTATTGACCATAAATGACCTTTGACCTTGGTCATGTGACGTGAAACTCAAGCAGGATGTTGAGTACTACTTGATTAACCATATGTCCAAGTTTGATGAACTGGGTCCATATATTTTTTAAGTTATGATGACATTTCAAAAACTTAACCTCAGATTCAGATTTTGATGTTGATTCCCCCAACATGGTCTATTTACCCTAAATGACCTTTGACCTTGGTCATGTGACCAGAAACTCAGGCAGAATGTTCAGTAATACTTGATTAACCTTATGGCAAATTTTCATGAACTAGATCCATATACTTTCTAAGTTATGCTGTCATTTCAAAACTTAACCTTAGGTTAAGATGAGGTGTTGATGCCGCCGTCGCCGTCGGAAAAGCGGCGCCTATAGTCTCACTCTGCTTTGCAAGTGAGACAAAAAGGATCCGTATTTTATGATGTAGAGATAAAATTAGGCCCAAAGACAAAGAAATTTTCATTTTACAAGGCTTTTAAATGGGAAAGTAGTCAAATTGAGGACACTAAGATGTGACATCCTCAAACAGGGTATACATGTGATGCAATTTATCTACAATTTCATTTATATATTTTGTTCTCATTTGTTGTAATAATGTTGCTACCATGTCAGGTATGCAGGGAATAGAAAAAAGTATACAGTATTGTAACTAAAGGTTTCAAATTACTGATTTTCCAAAAGTGGAACATGCATTTCTCTTGGTGTCCAGTTTACTTTTTTGGTAACAAATGTTCCACAGCACAACTAGAATATGGACTAGCAAATGAAATACATTTACTAAATCATCTTCAATTTGAAGAACTCCCTGTACAGTGCGTCCCACAAAAAACGAAACCGAGATTTATCAATGATTTATCACAACTTAATCACAAATACAATAGACAATTGACCTACCATTGTAAAGCTTAGAATCCCCTCTTTCATCTGAAATTACTTAGATTATTTCTTATTCAACGCATGAGTGAGCAAAAACAATTTGAAGAGGGGATACCAAAAAGTCATTTGGCAGGCTGTATCTGGGTTTCAAAAAGAAAACCACATTTTTAAAAAGTTCAATATCTGCTCTTTAATTTGATACCTCAATTACAGAAAATGGTCAAGAAATAACAAAGTTCTGGTTATTTGAAATAAGGCTTGAATTTCAATAATTTCATAAAATTAAGAAGTTCTACAGGCTAGCGTTCAAACTCACTTGACACTCCGTTTTGTTGACGATCAGCCATGCATAAAGTCTTTTGTTAACCATGCGATAGCTTCTGTGGGTAACCGGTGAAAACACGTTTATTTAATGAAATTATTGAAATACAAGCATTGTTTCGAAGGAACATAACTTCTTGACCATTTTTTGTGATTAAGGTATCAAATAAAAGAGTAGATATTGAACTTTCTGGCATGTAATTTTCTTTTTGAAATTCAGATACCCCCCGCCAAATGAGTTTTTGGTATCCTTTCTTCAAATTGTTTTTGCTCACTCATGCATGAATGGGGAATAATTTAAGTTATATCAGATGAAAGAGGAGATTCTAAGCTTTACATTGATAGGTCATTTGTCTGTTGTATTTGTGATAAAGTTATGATAAATCATTGCTTAATCTCGGTTTCGTTTTTCCTGGGACGCACTGTATAATGGATAAACAATAGGAAATTGCTTTCAAAATGTACTAAAAGTGTACTAAATGTACTAAATAGATTTAGGGTACATACCTACTTGAAATTAGGGGAAATATTTAAAAACTGATGAAGTAGTTCGATTTACAGTGAACCAGCCAACTGTACGCTGATTCCTATATACCCCTTCAAACTTCGTTTGGTGGGGTGTAATAAAAAAATTGTAATGTGTGTTCCCCGTGCATTTTGCAGGGGTCAGTTCTGTTAATTTTATAATCTGCAATCAAATACTCATAAATAGAAATCTATAGCACAAAGGTCTATAAAACAGATAAATAAAATCAATCCAAAAATACATTTTTTTAATATGTGGCAGCCATTTTCATTATGTTGTCCACATTTGCATTTTCAGAGGTTTTTCAGAGGTAGGACAAATCTGTGAAGAAATGAACGCAGCCACGTTTAACTGGCAGGATATGATCACATGTAACCACAAACTAAAGACTTGGAGATGTTAATCTTTTGCATGAGAAAATAAGCTAATTCTCTAATTCATGCAACATTTCTTAGTGGACAACAAGCATAATTCATAAAAATGCCAATAGAAACCCATACAAAAGAAAAATAAAATTATGTTCATATCATTGGAGACTGCTTGAACTCTCTCCTCTGGTTTATCTCATGAATGTTTATTGATTACTCAGTGTGTTTAGAGCATCTTATAAAGGAATTTATATTTTCAGTCTGATTTCACACTTTCCCTCCCCAGTATTGTAAAATTACTCAATTTAAGCAATTTTGTGTCTCGCCCACTTATGAAAATAACTAGAAATATAGTGATTTGCGAGGGCACGCAACAGAATTGTATCAAAACTTCATAGTGAAGTAACTGGGATGGAATAACATAATGTCATAGGGGCTTGCATGTAAACTTTAATGTTGACCTCAAAATGAACTTTGACCTTACCATGTGACCTCCAAACACAATAACATGCAGGTCTCCTAAGTACACCTACAACCCAAGTTTGGTTTAAAAGTGACTTACGGTTGCAGAGTTGTGTGTCATTGGGATGACTTTTTATGGAAGTTAGTAGTATTTGGTTTGTTTTTGTTAAATCTTCAACTATTGCTCTCTTCTGTCCTTTCAGTTTTCTTCTGTTTGGTATCACTTCTTGACATTTTCTATAGGACTTGAATTTCACTATAATTCCACACGATGATTTAAGTGCTGCTCCTCCTTCTGAAGTGTGCTCTGATGGACTGACTTGGTGGCTTCTTTCTATGTCTTCAAGCCTGAGGTCGACCTTGAGGGTATCCTAGACAATCTTCATCACTATATTGTCTGTACTTTCATCTTTTCTCTCAGGACATCCAAAAAATCGAAGACAATTTTGATGTGAATATTGTTCTTGTGCGTTGATGCTCTGTCTGATCCCTTTCATCTTGTCTGTCTGCTCATTTACTCTTTTCTTTAGGTCCTCTATTTCCTTTTCTTTGGCAGCTTTACTGATCTGTAAGTCCATTATCTCTGATTCCTGCTTTTCAATAGTTTCTTCCAGGACTCTAATCTTCTTGTCAATTGAGTCATGAACCAATGATATAAAACCTTTGTTCTGTAGGAGGTCCTTAATGACTTCTTCTTTACCTTTACTTTACTGGAAGAATGCTGATGATCCCAGCAGTCGTGCTTCCAGTTCAAGTCCTTCATCCTTCTCGTTAGTTATGTATCTTCATAGCAGTCTAGCTTGGAAATCTACACCGTCCTTGACATTAGTATGGTTTCTATGAGAGTTGAGTTTTCCTTTGAACGTGATTTGGTGGCCACAGGACAGATTGACATACTGGACAATCGGAAGCTTATCTTCAGTAGATTTGAAAGTCTTGCTATTGAAAACAGGACAATATGGTTAAAGCCCAGGTCATCAAATATTGCACTACTGGAGTTCACTGAACTGTGATGTATGTTCCAGATCAACTTGAAGTGAAGCTAACATAGAAAGTAGTATATGGGACCTCAAAAAAATGATGACAAGAACACCAGTCCTTGAGATATAAATATCACTATAAATCCATGTCATATGATACCATCTTGATTGTCAAATGTCTCCTGGAGGGATGTACTCCATCACAAATTACAACATTGTAGAAAAAACAATTCAATTCAGAGAGAAATTAAGGTAAAATCATCAGAGAAATATCCATGTGTGTGCACTCCAATGTGTAAAAAAAACTATTTAAAAAAAGGATCTGGCTGCAAGATAATATATTTTATATTTCAGCTTATATTTATATATATTTTTAATTGTTCATTTAATTATTTCAATTGCCTGATTAGGTGTATTGTCCAGGGTGACCAGATTTCACAAAAAAGATTAACAAAGAAGGCTACACAGTGTTAGACTTGTGAAAAAAATATAAAGAATTGGAAGGGAGGGTGAACGAAAGAATGAAGGAGAGAAAGAAAAGACGAAAGAAAATACGAAAGAAAATAGATGAATTGAGAAGAAAGAAAGAAAAAATGAAGGGGAAAATGAAGGATAAAAAATTGAAAAAAAGTTAGAATAAAAGGATGAAAGAAAGAATAAAAGAGAGAAAAAAGGTTTCCGTCATTCTTTGAATTGAATATAGATAGAAAGGAAAAGAAATGAAGGGAGGATGAATAAATGTGTGAATTCAAAGACAAAATAAAGGAGAGAAAAACAGTAAGAAAAAAGGAAGAGGAAAGAAAAAATGAAGGAAAGTCATGTTTCCTTCATTCTTTGAAAGTAAGAAACAGAGAAAGAAGAAAAAACAGGAAGGGAGGAAGGAAGAAAGGAAGGGAGGGAAAGAAAGAATAAGGGAAAAGAATAAACGAAAAATAAAATAAAGAATAAAAGAAAGAAGGAAAGAGAGGGAGGAAAGAATGAAGGGAGGAGAAAATGAAAATAAAGAAAGAAAATAATTGAAGGAGAGAAAGAACGAAAAGAAAAAGGAGAGGAAGGGAGGAGGAAGCAAAGAAAAGTTTAAGGAAAAAAAGAATGAAGGAAATAAGAAAAAAAAGGAAATTTAATAAAGAAGGCAGGTAAGAGAAAGAAGGAAAGAAAGAAAATGAACACAGAGAGAAAGGATCAGGAAAGAAAGATAGGAAATAAAGATAGATGGAACAAAAAAGGGCAAGCAGGAAAGATAGAAGGATAACGATAGAAGGACAGAAAAGAAAGAAAAGTTCAAACTTCAAGCAAACAAAAACAATCCAATCTAACAAAATTCATATTTGGTGTTTTTTAATACATATTTTAAAAAAAAATGTTTCAGAAATGAATAAAATTTCAAAGTGAGACATTGTCAACTTAAAAATTAGATGAAACATCACGGCATGATACACAACAAGACTCAAAACGAAAGCTGAAAAAACTAGATCTACATGACGAAAAACCTCAATTTGAGAACACTATACCCCAGTTTCCCTTGCAATAAATTCTCTTCTCAAAGTACGACAAACCCTACTGCCCCAAGCATGCAATGTAAGTATCAAAACACCTGTTTCTTGACCTCGGTCCGAAGATAACACAACAGCCCGGCATATACAGTCACAGCAGGGGGCCACACACGATGGGATGCATGCGCAGCGCTGAGTGCGGACCCGGTAAGCAAGCCGTCATTTCTATTCGCTTACTTTCCTTATTTCGAGGTCGATTTTCTTCGTTCGAAATTAAAAATGGACTAACATTGAATTTCTGAATACAATATGCCTTTGAAAAGTGATTAAATATCGAATACAATAATTTCATTCAGAAGGTCCTACTACAGGCAGAGAAGTCTTACGTAATAGCACAGCTGTTGTTTATCATTTCGTCCTTGGCTCAACGCTCATAATCTGGCCTGTGGAGGTGAAATTGAGACAGCGGGGATTACCTGGGCAAGCGGGGTTGATCAGGCGGGTGTTTCATAAAGCTGTTCGTAAGTTAAGAGCGACTGGTGATCCTGTCTTGCGGTAAATGAGTACACACCATTGGCGATAATCACCAGTCGCTCTTAACTTACGAACAGCTTTATGAAATGGCCCCCTGGGCTTGGAAATGATGTTTTAGATTTTCAAATGCAAAATGGGGTGAAATACCGCAGTTTGCAATCTGAACTGCGGTAAATTCTCAAACGGGGGTTTGACGTAATGAGTTATGAAAACTCATGACTTGTTTCTCCGATTACATCTCCAAATCAGTAACCTGAGAATCCATAATATAATTATACAAATTTTCCACCGATTTTGTGATTATTTTGGTGGAAAAACTATTTATCATGTCATTGTTTGCACCATTGAGAATCTGCTCCGATCCCAATTGCCTGCCACACACATGCAGGGGGCCAGTTTGCAATGTATTGAGTTAGCAAGAAAATCACCGCAGAACTTGCAAAGGTTTAGTTATCGATTTTATTGTTGTCTCTGCTTCGTCATCTGTTGGTTACTTGATGAAAATTCATCACTTTTATTCTGAAATACGGGACAAATAGGCATCCCGGGAAGGGTTTGTCGGGACGCTGGGACAAAGGAGCAAATACGGGACGATCACGGGTAATACGGGACGTCTGGTCACCCTAGTATTGTCTATCACATTCTTTAAAGTAGACATAAGACAATCACATCAATAGAAAGATTTCAACCCCTATAATAGTATTTAGCTCCATCCAAGTAAAAAACAAAACAAAAAGAAAATAACAAATTTAACCAACAAAACACCATCCAAATCTGAGGGCTGGAAATGCAATTTCACTCAAAGAGAAAGGGCCCGTTCATGTGATGTCACGTAATGGCATTGTGTTTCTGAGTTGTGTACAAGTTAAGTACAAACCCACATACTCTCCAGCAGAAGAGCTTGTATTTTGCCTTGGAAGCGTGGTTATTTCTGAGATTTTTTACTTTATTCAGAGGAAAAATAAGGAAGCAATATCATGCAATGGATATTTCTTTATGGATATTTCTTTTTATATCATCACAAAGATTATTAACAATTAGCTGAGGTAATAAAAAGGGAAACAAGGTTAGATATACAGATTATGATAATACTTGCCGTTTTTTTCTTATTTACGAGATAACTGGATATATATATTCATTTGATTTGCTAGTTCATTATGATTAACTTGCACGCCGAATAAAAGTACACAATTTTTCATGCGCGTGCGCAGCATCTCCCTACACACGCACTATCCCCAGATCATCACGCAAATTGGAGTCCATTTCCTCTTATGAGCCTGAACGCAAGACATGTTGCCACGCAAGGCGAGGGGCCGGTGGGAGGGTTCAAATTAATATATCCAGTTATCTCGTAAATAAGAAAATAACGGTAAGTATTTTCATAATTTACTGTCAATAACTGGGACATATTCATTTGATTTGCTAGACCAACACGGATTCAATGTGAAGGGAGGCATGTCTAGACTACAGGAAAGTGCGCAAAAAATAGGGAGATGAAGACAAGAGGGCCGCTGCCTTAAAGGCAGAGGAGGCAAATAAGGCCTCACCCGAAGGAAAGTCCTTTAAAGGACAAGTCCACCCCAACAAAAAATTTGGTTTGAATAAAAAGATAAAAATCCAACAAGCATAACACTGAAAATTTCATCAAAATCGGATGTAAAATAAGAAAGTTATGACATTTTAAAGTTTCGCTTAATTTCACTAAACAGTTATATGCACATCCTGGTCGGTATGCAAATGAGGAGACTGATGACGTCATCCACTCACTATTTCTTTTGTATTTTATTATATGAAATATTCTAATTTTATCCTCATTGTCAAGTAAAACAATGATTAATTCGTCCCTGAACACGTGGAATTAGCATTGTTGAATACTATATGGTTCAGTCAAGTTTGTCCTCATTGTCAAATCTGTAAAAAATGAAATATTGTATAATTAAAACAATAAAATACAAAAGAAATAGTGAGTGATGGACATCATCGACTGACTCATTTGCATGTCACTGAGTTGTGCATATCACTGTTTTGTGAAAAATAAGCGAAACTTTAAAATGACATAACTTTCTTATTTTACATCCAATTTTGATGAAATTTTCAGCATTATGCTAGTTTGATTTTTCTCTATTTCTTCAAATCAACATTTTTCTTGGGTGGACTTGACCTTTAAGTAAAAAGAAAGCGAAGGAATTAGGAGAACGCCAAAAGGCGGCCCTCAAGATGTCGTCTACGACGATTCCATTGAAAAGAGCCCAAGAAGTAGCGATACTTTTAGTATCGTGGACCCTCAGCCGAGTGTCAGGAGAACATCATCACCAGCAGACTTGATCGTTTCAACAATCCAGCGTGAGATGATGTCTCGTGAAGCTGCTGCAAACGGCTCGCGCGACAATACAAACAACTGGACAGAGTTGGGAATTGTCTGAAGATTGGCAAACAAAGACAAGGGTTGAAACAGGGAAACCACATTGTTTGATCTAAAAATCGTTTCAAGGACCCGGACACCAGATCCTATTACCAGAAGTTAAGCGATCTGGAGGGAGTTAAGGAACTCAATTGGAACAAGTGCAAACGACTGGATTTAGATAACAAGGCGTGGAAGTCACACCTAATCTACGCAAATCCCGTCAAATGTTCGGGAGCAATGCAAAAGTATGCAAAGCTACGTACTGTATATGGTTACAGATTAACGGATACAAGGAGGGATCTCGACTGATAAACGGACGAAAAATGCCCTGAATACCGACCGAAGAGGGAGTGAGTCAAGCGCCAAGAACGACCGACAGGCGCCATGACGGACTAAACCAAACGAGCTCGACGTTTGAGAAGAAAACTCAAGAGTTTGTAAGATTCGGATTGAGGGTATTAATCATCCATAACCGGTGGGATAATCGCCGATGATCAATAAAATTCGACAAGAATCGTGATCGGAAGGACTGAAACTTGTGCAGTTCAGTAAATGATCGATAAATCAATCCGAGAAGGAAAAGACGGGGCTAATAAAAGCCAAAGTCGAGTCACCGGCTTAATAAAATTAAGCCAAGCTGCATCAACGCAAACGTAAGGAATGCGAGATATCTCAGATGCCCCCGCGTTGGGGGAAGCGCCCAGAAGTCGATCTCTGTCTCAAATGCGTGAGGACAGACCATCTGCGGATTCTGATAGAGAGCTGTGGCAGGCCGTTTCCAGCGGCCCGATAAGGACATAGAACGACAGAGAGTAAAGGTTGAAGTAAACCACTTGTAAGGCAGTCAATGTGTAGAGAAAAACGACCGAGTGTAATCCTGCCAATAAAAGAAAAACTGCCACGGACCTGCTGTCTATGCGGAATAGAACACTCTGGTCAAACAGCTCAACTGGGCGTGTCGGAGAATAAACACGGCTCGCATCACGACGTACACATGTGTGATAGACCGAGCGGTCGAGAGAGGACCCCGGATCCCATCTCTTCGTACTAAAATAGCACCCGCCCAAGGGTGCAGCACCCGCGGCAGGAGAGGTGGGAGGTGGCTTGACCCAAGCCACCATCGGCGTGAGGGCCCATAAGGCTAGGCTGCGATGGATGTCTGCTGGACGGGGCAATCCCTAGCCGCAGCAAGTGTACGCCAGAGGTGAGCTGGCGAAAAAATGCCTGTCATGACCTCACATGTAAGCGACAATCAAG
Organism: Lytechinus pictus; assembly: GCF_037042905.1. NCBI lineage: Eukaryota > Metazoa > Echinodermata > Echinoidea > Temnopleuroida > Toxopneustidae > Lytechinus > Lytechinus pictus. Next base: position 43,385,010 of record NC_087246.1, on the reverse strand, counting down.
AGATGTCGGTCAAGAAGACGCTCTGAACCAACAGTCATCGCCAGACATGATACCTCAACAGTTACGTTCCCGTAACTATCAAGGTTACCTATCAAGGTTAGGGACAGAAACTGGCTAAGAGTGTCTAAGTCCTCGCTTGAAGAATCAAGCGAAGGAATATCACGACGTGAGGAAAATAATCACCAATATTTCCCTTAGTCTGCGATGAGAACCAGTTGTTTCCAAAAAACAACAGCCACAAGGCCTGGTTTCTCTGGTGATCACAAGGGTGAGCACCCCCGGCGCTAGAAGCATGGAACAGTCCGATATCGGTAAGATAAAGAGTTCCGAAAGTTGCAGAGCAAACTGTCGCCCTAAGCAACGGGAGATGAGAATCTAAGCTTCTAAGAGGAAGAGCTCCAGTGAAGTAAATCACTTTCATGGAGGTACTCATCCACAGTCGGCCCGAGGGATAGCGGGTCCCGGTGATCGTGGGTAGACAGACATAAGTGTACATCCACACACGCATACATACACACATATATAAACATATATCTATATATATATATATATATATACATATACATATATATACATACACATACATGCATATATACATACATCTATCCACGATCACATCATTCTCGGTCGCGCAGTGACCATGGCCACAAACATAGCATGGATGGAGGATGAAAGCGGCCTGCTAGGTGACTCAAGTGTGCCGAGTGAAGAAGCTTCTAAGTAAGACAACTCGTCAAACGGGCAAGGTGAATGCATCGACCGTAACCCTCTCCACACAAGGAGGAAGCGGCGGAGACGCCCGCAAGCTTGACCCACATAGAGGGCAGTCTATCAGATAGACTGTTTGAGCTCGACCGAAGGCCTGGCGGCGGACAGTTTGGTGTGAACTCGCCAACCCGGCAGGGTGGGTGCGCCCAGGAAGCAGGCATAAAAATGCCAACAAGAAAAACCTGGGGCTTGAAACAAGCCTGAACGCACGTACACAGACGACAATCTAATGAGATATAAGGCTGTTACTTTCCTCCGAGGTGATGCTTACTCGACCGGGAAAGACTCGGGGAACAAGCTGTGAATGTCAATGAGAGGGGTATCTATTTTAAATAGCCGATTCCCTCCGGGTGTTCGGTGATGATGCAGACAAGCAGATTAATCATAACCATAATGCATTGGGCAGTGAAGGCATAGCAATTACTAAGTATAGGAGAACTATTAATCTCTGTGACATTCAGCTCCGATATTCGTGCTCATAAGCTCGGCAGAGATACGAGTGAGCCATACCGCTGAGCGGTAATGGTGCTTATATCAGAGTCGCCCTCTCTACAGCGGCGATCGCTGGAGAAAGGGTGTCTGTACTAGCCCTGACTCTAACCTTACAAGAGTACGAGTTAAAAGTAAAGAGAGGGCACCCTTACTTTCATATAGAAAGTGAAATTCAAGCCAAAAGCTAATGGTCCCGTCGCCTGGGCGGACGATAGGTTGCCCTCTCAAAAACAGCCCAAAATTCTCATGAGAGAAGGAAGGCATGCAGTATGTAAGAAATTCTTTCCTCTAATCTACGGGCCTGCCCATGGGGTAGAATAGAGAGAGTTACCGCTGAAAGAGCCGTCGCCATAAACGATGCCCAGTCAAACTCTGAAGCTTGACGTAGAGGGCAAATTCCGAAAATCGGGAGTACCTGCATATCAATGGGGGATACCCATGCAGGTGAACGGGCCGGAAATTCAGAAAACTCGCCGATGGCTCCCCGGAGTGCAGGCTGGCGGGAGAAATCTTAATCCGCTCAATGCCTGACACCAGCAATTAGACAGACAGAAAGCAGCAAAAGCGGCTGCAGCGTCCAACCAGCAAAACTCGTGGGCTTGCCGACTTCCTGGGTAAGACCCATACGTCTGCAGCACCTGAACATATTGAGAGATCAACCGTGCGGGTGAAAGGGCCGGCAATTTCATAGAAAAGGCCGGCGGCTGGTGAGAGACTGCTGATAAGCCCGGCCGTCGCGTAGCGGCGGCCTATAATGACGGAGAACACGAGGATAAGAACCCGTCATGCTTGGGGACGTATTGATGCAACGTCCAACCGTCGGTTACTGAGAGCTTGCCGACATGTTGGAGCTTGAGAGCCGTATGTCGGAAGCACCTGCATAGAAACGGGGGTCACCGTGAAGGTGAGTGGGCCAGCGTTTCAATAAAGGCCCGGCGTGAGAGGGCAGGTGACTGCTTGAACCGCACGGTGCTTAGCACGGCGGCTGAAGCTGATAGGAAGCAGTCAGTCCGCAAGCCCGTGTTAATGAGCAAATGAGCAAGTCCTCTCGTGGCTGAATTCATGTCCCTGCAAAATCTCGTGAATTGTGAGACTTTCTTTCTTAAAGAATTTATCCACTTTCTCCTTGAGTAATATTTATTAATTTTGTATCATGGGCAAGAGTAAATGTTACTCTTTTATATTGGTCATTTCTTTTGAATGAAATATTTTGATAAATAAGCGTTTTTTTTACCTGAAAAGATGCATCAAACAGAATTTTCTTCCTCTGTTTTCACTTGCAAATTGTGCAACATTTTGTGTTTTAGGCACCAACATTATTTATATCATCAGAAAGCTCAAACTCTATACTTTCTTACAACGTCACTCTTGATATGTGGCATCTTTTAGATGGGTCAGCAGCCAGCTTTTTCCATCAAGATGCAAGACGAGATTTCTGAAATTTCTGAGTAACATAAAATCCAGAGTTCTGATTGGCTGAATAATGTTTTCAGGACAACTGAAGAGATTACCACATGGTGAGTGTGACCTTGCAGAGGCCCAGTGTGGGGAACATTAGAATTTGTGTGGGTTTGTGGTCTCTATGACCAATCAGAGCACAGTATTCTTGTTTTTGAGCTGCTAAATGTACTTGGCCTATGAAAAGCTGGCTGCTGACCCATCTAAAATACATCTTCTTACAAAAATTATATCATATTAAAGCTTAGATCTTCAGCTTTATCATGATCTAATAATCATTTGTGCTCAAACAGAAATTAAGTGTGAAAACAACAACCTTTGTTGCATGAAAAAAATTATTTTGTTTCATGTTTTAGATCAAAGGTTTTTCCTATATTACAACATCCTTTTAAAAATCCAAACACATGACCTGAAAAAATGATTCTTCTTCTTTACAAAGATACCAAAAACATGAAGTTTGGTCAATATTTAGAGCAGCAATGGCCGAATAAAAAGAGGTGTTTTGGTTCGCACCAAGCTCATTAACTATGCAAAAATCCTCTAGTCATGAATATCACTTGGATAAAAGAAGCTACTTTTTCAGGGCTTGCTGACTGACTGGAAGCGTGAGGGAAATTACCCGCACTGTTCGTGGGCGTGTGAAGCAACATGAGAGTTGCGACGCCTGACCGATAAATATCGGGAGTCTGATGACAAAATGGGGGCGACGCCCGTATGTTGATACGTATTAGCAGGGATTTCCCTTGCAGGTGCGTGAGCTGGCAAATCATAAAATTGCCGGCGACTCTCCGAGGTGTGAGATGGTGAATGTCTGCTTGACCTGCCCGGTGCTTGACACAGCGGTTTTAGCTGACGGGGAGCATGAGGATAAAAATCTGTGATGCTCGAGGGCGTTTGGGTGTAACATGAAGGTTATGACGCCTGGCCATCGGCGCAAGAATCAGAAAGATAGGTCTGCCCGCGAAGCGGGGTTAGCGACCTAGAATTTCTTCTTCTTCCTCTTCTATGCAGGCCCCGCCGGGATGGAGAAGAGGGCACATGAGACAGGGGGCTGTGATATCTTGCATGAGAAAAGTCACCCAAATCTGATCAAACCGTTCAGGCACATGGACGCCATTCCACGGTTCCACCGTGATCAGATAATCGTGAGTTTGACGGGGTCGAGCTCACGTGTCTCTAGCGACTAGGGGCTGGTAGCCCTTTGCTGATGCTCCCTGACGGAGACTGATAAAGCATCGAGCCTAGTCTGTGGCGGGAAAAGAGTCCCACACTCTTAACCAGGACTTGTTGGACCCGATAGCCGGTGGGTCAAGCAGACCTGGAGGAGATGAGGTTTTCTCCACTACTCCCCCAAAATTGGTCTAGGTCCCGACGAGGGATCATTGGCTATCACCTTTCGGGCACATGCATGCAGTGCCACGGTTCCACCCTCTTGGGCGCGTGGACATGACTCCACGGTTCCACCCTTCCTTCTCAGGGCACGTGGAAACAATTCCCTGGTTTCACCCTTTATTGAGCCCTACGGAAAGGGCCTCACTCTCATACTCACCGCCGCTGATCGCGGGAACAAATATACCTTGTCTGGCTCTTCCCCAGTGGCAGACGTGGGGTCATCTGGCAAGTTCTTAACCTGAAAGAACAAAAGGAGGGGCGAAATCCGAGGACGGGCGGGGAGGGGGTGGACAAGAAAGGTAGATAAACCAAGGTCCCTTTCAGATAATATTGATAATTCAGGTTATTAGCAGGACCAACTTTTTAAAAAATGAGTTCGAAGACAAAAATAAGATCAACTGAGAGAAAAAAAAAAAAAAATTAAAAAAATTATTATGACAAGATAATTATCGATAATTAAACAATAGAAAGCTTCGAAGGATAAGCTCCGAGGACAAGCCAAGAAGCCAACTGAAGAACAAGAGTCCGTCTGACGAAGAAAAAATTCTAAGACGGAAAAACAACAAGTGGAATGCCTCTGGCTGTCTCACCTGCATCACGCGATTCAATATAGAAGCAGTCCTGACTTTGAAAACTACTATAAAATAATCATTCACAAAAAACACCATTCATAGAATGATACAATACTACGTTTTGTGCGTGAGACTCATGCATCCAGGGTCCGTCTCACGATCTCACGCATGGCACCCATTTTTCTCAGGCATCAGGACCCGACAGAAAAAAAAAGAGAAAAAGTAGCATTATTCGCTAGATTATACGCACTGGCCGACCGCCTTCGCACGCCGTCACGTCTACCCCGGCACGTGAGACGAATCGAGAGTACAGTCAGCGCACAGCTAGTACGTGATAAGATGAATTGCTCGCGTGCATCGCATGGTTTTGTAGTATGGATCAATATCATGATGAAGCCCATATCTCAAACGCACGCGCGCGCGCCTTTTCGAAGCATGCGCGCAGAGTCATGAAAATCTCACGCATAACTTTTTTTTGAACTTGGCATGTCTGTAATAACAACCATGAATAAGAATAGATAAATACAATTCTGAGAAATAAGGTTATAGAAATTTGTATTATGTACAGCTTAGGCCATTGCTTGATTCCTTAGCATGGAATTTGCATAATTACTTTAAAGTGTGGTCATGATGATTTTATGATCATCATCACTATTCTATATCTTGCTAGTTAGTTACCCTTGATCTATCAAACAAGGTAAAACAATATTGAAAGGAAAAAGGTCACCACCATTGGATTATTTCAGATTTACAATATTTCTTATGGTGATTGCTAAAACTCTATATTTTAGGTGGACCTGACATTGAATGCTCAATTGTTTTTAAAAAAAGTCTGAACAGAATCACACTTAAATTTATCTGTACAGTTCTGGCCATTGCTCTTTAGTGATTATTTCTTAGAATTGTTGACGTTGAAGATTTATCTTATATTTCATAGTAAAATTAGCTTTCATCTTACATATAAAGAATAAACAAAATATAAAAACAACCATGAATAAGAATAGATAAATACAATTCTGAGAAATAAAGCTATAGAAATTTGTATTATGTACAGCTTAGGCAATTGCTTGATTCCTTAGCATGGAATTTGCATAATTACTTTAAAGTGTGGTCATGAAGATTTTATGATCATCATCACTATTCTATATCTTGCTAATTAGTTACCCTTTATGTATCAAACAAGTTAAAAACAATATTGAAAGGAAAAAGGTCACCACCATTGGATGATTTCAGATTTACAACATTTATCATGCATGTTATGTCTATGGCATAAGTATAAACATGGTGAGTGCAAACACTCTATATATTATTATAGGTGGAACTGACATTGAATGCTTGATTGTTTACAAAAGTCTGAACAGAATCACACCAAAATTTATCTGTACAGCTCTGGCCATTGCTCTTTAGTGATTGTTTCTCAGAATCGTTGTCATTGAATTTTTATCTTGTATTTCATAGTAAAATTACCTTTCATCTAACATGTATAGAATAAACAAAATATAATAACAACCATGAATAATTCTGAGAAATAAAGCTATATAAAATTATATTATGTACAGCTTAGGCCTTTGCTTGATTAATTAGCATGGAATCAGCATGATTGCTCTGGATGTGACCATGATGATTCTATATTACACCTGTGGCTCTATGTACAAGTTTCTTTCCTGTTGATATTAACCATAACAACATCAACAAAGACAGCGACAGATGGGAAAAGAAAGTTGTAAAATAATGACTTTCTGTTGTTGTTATGTTTTTCTCAAGCAAATTGATACTCATTTTGTGCTTGCATACTGGATTTTATATCTCGCTTTTTGGTGAAAGTATGCCTCCAACCAATGATATTTTGTACACAATGAAACAGAATTGAGTTGCCTTCTTTTTATTTACTTCAGCTGGTGAAAATTTGTATCTAGCAAATCTTAATTACTTTGTAATATAAATTTATAAATTATATCTTTGCCCAAATATTCCATGCATATTTAAATAGAAAAAAGGTAAAGTAAATGGACTCAATACAAATAGAGATTTTTTTTCTTTAGGCCATGTAGGCTGGTAATTTATTCCAGTCATTCATAAACAAATACCAGCCAGTATACCACTTGCCTTTTTGCTTTTTGTGATGCTTTAAGGCGCAGCATATATTAACTTTAACTTATAATGAAAAAAAGAATGATAAAATACTCATGAAAATGTAAGTTTTATCTTGTTCAATTACTCTTAACTTCCCAAAAGGGAATCCTGTCTTGTTTTATGACAAGACAATCAAAGAAGATTGTAACATGTTCTTTCGATTCGTATACATGTATGCTTACAAATAAAATTTTAGAAGGAAAATAATGAAAGCATTCAAAGCCGTTTATTTTATTTTACCTATTTTGAAAATTTTTGAATAATTGCTGCCTAAACGATATTACTTTTGATGCAGATACATCCACTTAATTTCCATTTGCCTTACTATGGCTCATTTTGTGTTATATATGATGAATTTTGTTGTTGGATTAAGACGCACAATGTTATTAATTTTGTATCAAATTAATTCAATTACAAGGGCGAACTCTTCTTCTTTACATAACTTTCCATTTTCTGTCAACATTATTCTCTTTTACCAACCTTCTAGTGGGCGTGATGTTGCTTTGTATACCAATAGACGTACAACTAACTTTTAAAATATACTCATTTTGTTCGTGCTCTTTCAATATGCAACAACAATGCACATATGTTGTTATGTAATCTATCCTAAAGCCATAGCTACAATATACATAAAATGCAACCTAAAAAATCTTAATGATAGTTGTCAAAGGTATCTGTCAGAGTGTAAATTCCTACATGATAAAACGTTGCATTCTCATGATGATGATTGGTGAACCCATACAAGAATTTCAAGACTTGTTACATAATCAAATATATTGTTACATGTGTAAGCAAATATATCTAAATCATGACTGGAACTATTATTTTTCTTGTTGTAAACGCTGTTTTGAACACCTATTCCCTTTTAACCAATTAAATGACAATGAGCTTGATGATGTAATATCGGCTGACGAACCCCTAGAAAACAATTTTGACAGGCTTTCTCATTTACATTTGTTCCTTTTTTAGCACATGAAAGTATTATCCAAAACAATGATGTTGACCCTGACTTCCAATTCTTTACTGAAAGTTCAAATGACTCTCGATACTACAGTTCTGAGGAATTCAATGAAATATTTGGGAATGTAGATGTTCCGAGCAGTGGAAAATTTTCCAGCGTTCACTTCAATGCTAGAAGTCTTTTAAATTCTTTTGATGACATTACAACCTGTCTTAACTCTTTGGACTTTACATTTGATATAATTGCCATTTCCGAAACCTGGCTAAGATTCAAAAGTCCCCTGGTAATCTGGTATATATGCCCAACTACACGTTCGTTTGTAACAATAGGAAATATTCCAGAGGCGGTGGAGTTGGAATACTAGACTGTTATACTCAGACGTGTCAGATCACTTACCAATATTTCACGTAACAGACATGAATGTTATTAAAATTAAATCGAAAGATCACGCGGTACCTTGTAGGGCTTTTACGACAGTAAATATTGCGAAATTTAAAAATGAAATTGAAAATTCAAATTGGGGTGACATTTTAGATATGCAAGATGCCAATCAAGCATATGAAACATTCATAACCAAATTCCGTGCAATGTATGATAGCAATTTCCCATTGAAAAAAAATCTAGAAAGAAAATTAAACTTAAATAATGGATGACCTATGGCTTGCTTCAATCTATTCATTATAAAAACAGTCTTTATAAAAAATATATCCATAAACCAACAGTTCGAAACGAAATTAAATACAAAGATTCTCTTAAAAACGTTAACTATTTGAAACGGCAGGCTAAAAAATGTTATTATAAATGTAAATTTGAAGAATATAAAATAATATAAACCGTACGTGGCAATTGATCAAATCAATATTGAATAAAAAAAGAAAATCCATCCCCAAATCTTTAGTTTGTAATGGAAGTGTATCGACAGACCCACTCCAAATAGCAAATACTTTTTTTTAATGATTTTTTAGTTGAAATAGGTCCTAGGCTAGCTAACACCACTCCTCGAAATTATACAGATTTCAAAACGTATCTATCTGAACCAAATTCTAAATCATTGTTTTTCAGTCCGGTAACCCAACGTGAAATATGTAATATTGTCATGCGTTTTGGTAACAGTAAGGCCCCGGGTCTAGATGATTGCTCTCCTAAGATTGTCAAACTTGTAATCGAATTAATAAGCAAACCTTTGTGTCATATATTTAATCTATCACTTGCCTCTGGGATATTTCCAGATAAAATGAAAACTGCAAGAATTTCTCCAATTCTTAAAACCGGTAATAGAGAACAGGTTAATAATTACAGGCCCATATCAGTCCTCTCTATTTGTCTAAAATATGGGGAAAGGTTATTTATAAAAGGACCTATAACTTTCTTGAAAAAAATAATTGTCTTTTTAAATCTCAATACGGTTTCCGTAGTGACCATTCAACAGAACTGGCTCTCCTTGAATTAACAAATAAAATTATTGACTCTTTTGAACGCGATTTATTCACGATTGGAATATTTATTGACCTGTCAAAAGCATTTCACACGATTGATCATACTATACTTTTATCAATGCTAAATAACTATGGTATTCATGGGACTGCCCTAGATCTTTTCTCTAGTTACCTCTTAAATTGTAAGCAATGTACTTTATATAACTCTGTTCAGTCCGAATATAGGACAATTATATGCGGAGTTCCACAGGGGTCATTACTTGGCCCGCTCTTATTTATTTTATTTATCAACAACATATATCGTTCATCAAACCTTATTTCCTTTATCATGTACGCTGACGATACAAACATAGTTTATTCTGATAAAAATATGTCTGTAAATGGTTCTGTGCAAATTAACTCACAATCAATTATAAAAAGTGCAATTACATTATATTCCGTAACTCTACAAGGCATATAGATTTTAATCATGTAGAAGTTAGGCTTAATAACCAAATTATTCCCAGAGTTGAAAATTCAAAATTTCTTGGTATTATCATTGACAGTAATTTAACTTGGTCACATCACATAAATGAAGTTGAAAACAAGGTGCGAAAATCATCAGAATTATATATCGCCTAAGCTTTTATCTTCCTAAACCGTTCCTACGTACATTACATTGCTCTCTAATCCTGCCACATTTTTATTATTGTAATTTGGTCTGGGCTAACACATACCAAACCCATCTTAAAAAATTATGTTCTTTTCAAAATAAAATTGTGCGTATGATTTCTGAGAACGACATCATACCACCAACAGACACAAAATCTTTATTTCATTCCCAGAAACTGCTGAAATTAAACGACTTCAATAAACTTCAGCAATGTAATTTTATGTCCAGGTGATTAAATTCTCAAATTCCAGAAAATTTTCGTAATTTCTTTAAGCATGTATCAAATATACATCATTTTGATACCCGAAAAAATAACCAAATATATATTCCTAAACATAGAAAGATTATCTTTCAACACAACATCCGTTATTCTGGCCCGAAAATATGGAATGATCTTCCGGACTACATAAAAAATCCTTGTCAGCAACTACCGTAAGTAACGGTGTATTAACTGCACCTTTTTCTCGGCGGGATATAAGCAAAAGTCGGGGGTGCGGTTTATCCACGGTGACGGGTCTGAGCCCGCCCGCGTAACCCCTCCCGAACATGTAAGACGTCTGCCAGTTCACAGCGCATCGAGTGGCCGGGCGTAGCCGCCCAGGACAATGTCGTTTAGAGGGGTATGAGCCGCGGGTAATGGGAAGCGATTATTACGATCTTAATCAAATATTGTCCATAACAAACGCACCCACCATCATGACACTAATTTTGACTTTATTCTCGATTCATAGCAGCGAAGTTCCCTGGCTAAGTTCAAAGAGACGCCAAGCATTCTCGGTAATAATTTGTCACAGCTAGCTGACCAAGAGCCGATAGCTTGCGTTGTATTGTGGTTATAGTGCGACTTAAGCTGGCGCTATTCATTTTAACCACTCTCCAAAGTCCCGTTTCGCGCCAGCTTATTTTTTCTTTCCCGTTTGCTTTTCATAAGATACCATGTACACCGTGCACCACGCACGAGAGAGACGGCACAAAGCCGTAAAACAACTGGAAAAAATGCAAATTTCCTTGTTTCTTGAACCTTCCTGTAATCCCGTATCCAAAATTCATGCTAAGACATCGAATGCTAGACAAATTCTGAAAGTGATTGTGAGGTTGTGATGCAAGAAATGTGATCACAATTTGATAAGATGTACTGGTAAGTGGTACCGTATCGTAGTTTGCAATGTACAAGAACGGCAGTGCTGTGTGTGTGTACACTGTGACTGTGAGGTGAGTGTGTAAGTGGCCAATATTGTCGGGACCTTTCTTTCTTGCTAACATTTGTAGATGAATTGATCAAGAACAGCAGATTTCCATATATCTGTAATCTCTTTGAATACTTTGAAATCTTTAACTTAGTTTTTGTTTCTTTGTACCTCAGATATGCATGTAAATGTGAGGATTTTTTTTTTTTTTTTTTTTTTTTTAGTCCAAAGTTGGGGGTGCAGTTAATACACGGGTGAGGTTTATAGTCCGTTACTTATGGTAGCTTAAAATTTAAGATAAAAAAAATGATTTTATCATCCTATGCATGAATATCCTCATACCTTATATTCCTTTTGATCTTAAGTTAACATGATAAAATGAATAATGTGCAACTGTTGCTGCGGCATTATTTTTTTTATCTCTCCCTCTCTCTTCTCCATCATACATTGTTGTACGATCTATTTGCTCGGTACTCGGTAACTCATGCCCACCTTCCTGCTCACTTCTCCCTCTCTCGTTTTCTTCCATTCTTCTCTTTTTCTAGCCCTTCTTATCTTTGTATTGATTTTGTGTATTGTATATATCTATATGTCCACAAGCATGTGCTTCTATAGCCTCTTGTCGAGGCCCTGTCGGCTGCTTTCCGAGCGAACATGGCGAAGCAAGGGAGAGAGCGAAGCAGAGCGCCGCAAGACAGGACCTCTTGACAACTGAGCCGAATTTCACCGACTTTCTTTTATTTTATTGTTTTTACCAATATACCGACCAAAAACTGGTCGGTGAAAATCATCCAATGAGAGCGCGGGCTGCTATGACGTCATATTGAATATTCATGAGCTCATCTTGAATGGCGACCCGTGGATTCTTGGCGAAGAGTGACGACGAAATATCAAAGAGCATTGAATATGCCTCTAAAATGCTGAATATTGACCGATTTAAGGATTTGCAAGTCGATAAAATTAAATCTGCACTGAAAGGACGATATGTTTTTGTAAATCTACCCACAGGATATGGAAAAAATGTTATCTTTCATGCGATTCCACTATGTGTCGAGTATCGTTCTCTGCTGTGCAGTGAGGGAATGCTGGAGTAGAGTTGTTTCCCCTTGACTCGAGTCTGACCAGCGGCTGACCAGTATCTCCCGGGAAGTTTTGGGGCGGTGATGGGTCTTTTACGGCCAGTACTAGTAGTAGTAGTAGTACCACTGTTTGTAGCATTTTGCTGGTTATATCCCCTTTAGTGTCCCGCAATTCTTGAATCCCCTGCAGAATAGTGGACTACTATATAGTATTCCGAACCCCGTACGAAACAGCTTTGACATTATTTTCATTGGTTTACTATGTGACCAGTGATATTACAACTGATGTATATTCATTAGGAAGACGTTCCTCATGAATATATAATTCAGCCCAGATGTCAAGAGGCCTTGGCTCGCGTCAGGCCTAATTTGCTTCGCGAATTAGGAAATCCCTCGCTTCGCCCGGGAAGCAGCCGCCAGGGCCTCGACAAGAGGCTAGTGCTTCTAGGGACCTACGCCTTCTTCTGTACACATAAGTTGTATATATTTATATTCTTTATGGTAATTGATTTCATATGAATTCTTGTTAACAAAAATGAAGAAATTTTGTAAAATGGAGGAAAATAAATGTTTATTTGAAATGAAATGAAAAGCTCTATCAAACTCTCCACCCATACAAGCGACGTGTGAAGGCAAAACAAGCTCAAACGAAGATGACCAAAAATGGTCTAAAAAATACACGAAAACCCGCGCAACCTAGACTCAGATTGATATAACAGCAAAATGAGTCATACAAATAACAAGAACGCCAAGAAAAGATTCTCCAAACATTAAATTTCTAATGTTGAAGTGAGACTTCGCTTTGAACGTCTCGACTCGGTTAAGACACGAAGTGAAGAGGACGTGACGTGGCCGTGATTGATTTACTGGGCGTAATGCTCGGGTCAGGGAGATGGGTCACCGCGCAAGGAATTTTATGTGTGTTATTTTCTATGTTTAGTCATTCATGTGGATGAAAAGCAATAGTTAAAGAGATGTATCCCAGTTATTGAAATAAATAAAGCATTTATTGTGATTTATGAATAAATTTTGCATAAATTAGCATAATTTTCTAGTCAAAATTTCAAAAATTTTGTGTACAAGTTTGGTGAACCTCAAGAAGCTCTACCAGATGGAAGAAAAAAAATCAAAATTGGTCAACAAATGAAGAAGAGGCATTTCTCTGTGATTTATGAATAAATCTCACATAAATTAGCGTAAATAATTTTCTACTCAAAATTTCAAAATTCTTTGTAAGTTTGGTGAACCTCAAGAAGCTCAACCAGATGGAAGAAAAAAAATCAAAATCGGTCAACAAATAAAGGAGAAGCATTTTTTTGTGAATTTTGAAAAATGCGCATAAATTAGCATATTTAATGAGTTTCAAAATTCTTTGTAGAAGTTTTAAATCCCCCACCTAGTGCTATCATATAAAGCAAACAGAATTGAAATCGGTCTTGAAATGGCAAAGAAGGAGCATTTTGAAATAGTGGACGGACGACAGATGACGGATGCCAAGCCATGGTATAAGCTCATCTAACCCAGATGAGCTGAAAAGATATAATTGGAATCATAAACAAGGTGGCCTAATTTATCCCCACTCTCCCCTACTAATTTACTTAGGAAGAATTGCATTTTTCTTTTTCACCAGTTAGCTGAAACATATAGAACAGATAAGGAAACTGGGGAAAGGGATAAAAAGACAACTCCCATGTTCATTAATGAAAAGGTGTTTTGCAATGGATTTTACTACAACCCTTCTAGGATTATAACATCAATGACATCTGGATTCATTTATTACAGTCATGCCTTACTTTGGCGCAAGTCAAAATTTACATCCCTGCAAAGAATACCTAATTATCCAAGCATGAAGACATACCAGTGAATACATACCACACAAATATGGTATCACATTTTTGGGGAGAAATTACTCTTTCAGGCCATATATAATAATGTGCTCATGAACTATTTTCCCTTAAATTAGGGATTTGTGTGGTGTAATTTTTTTTTACTCACACAGTATAACAAAATTCAAAGTATCTACAATGGACACCTAGCTAATATTATAACAAAATTGACTGTTGAATGTAAGAATGATTTATTCCTTGAAATAACTTTTAATCTCCCAGTGAGTGGAATATTGTATGATGCTTTTGTAACAGGACTCCCAAGAAAATATAATTTTTTTTCAAATAGAAATCAACAAGATTTGTTACATATCTTGTACTTTCATTCATCACATTTTTATAGTGTTATAATGAATATATTGTACATTTGACTAAAATAGAATTGTAAAATTGGTACACAATTTCATATTTTACACTCAATTAATTAGGAATAAAAGTTATAGAGGATCAAAAGAAACTTACTTGATAGCTTCACACATAGCTAATCCCATCTCCACACAGTTGATAGCATGTGTAGGTCTGGATATAGGAAGACCTGACACACAATAATAACAGTCACCTAAAATCTTGATTCTCATGCAGTCAAATTCCTGCAATAACAATGAAATAAGAACATAAACATGAGGATGATATTTCTTTATATCCAACAAATGTGGGCGTACAGCACACCCCTAAAATGTCCCTCTGATATACCTCTGAATTAATTCCAATATAGAATATTATTCTCAATTAAATGTGCAGAATTAGGAAGCTCATTTCATGCTCTAACTATGAAAATACCATGATTTTATTTACGATACAACTGAATATATACAATTGATTTGCTAGTTCATTACGATTAACACCGAATAATAAGTACACAATTTTTCCTGTGCGCGCGCTGCATCTCCCTACGTACGCCCTATCCCTAGATCATCGTGCAAATTGGCGTCCATTTATCCTTTATATGAGCCTGAACTCAGAGACATGTTGCCACGCAAGGCGAGGGGCCGGTGGGAGGGTTCAAATGAATATATCCAGTTATCTCGTAAATAAGAAAATAATGGTTATTATTTTTGAAATATAAAGTCAATAACTTGGATATATTCATTTGATTTGCTAGACCAACACGCACTCATCGTGAAGGGAGGCATGTCTAAACTAGAAATTTCAAGTGTCCAAAGAACACAGATGCCCCCGCATAACGCGATCAGAAATTCCTTCAATATGATTGAACTTAATTTCGTGCAGAAGCTAATATGCATATATATATATAATGAACAAATTTAGACCTTTTAACCAACTCGCATATATAATGAGCTGTGACCTTTGACCTGCGGACTCCGAATTTGATCTTAGCCTGTATTTTGGTGTCATCTACCTACACACCCAATTTTTTTATAAATCTGTTGAATATTTCAAAAGTTATCATGCGGAAACCAACTTGCATACCTAATGAGCTGTGACCTTTGACCTGCGGACTCCGAATTCGAACTTAGCCTGTATTTTGGCATCATCTACCTACACACCAAATTTTTTGTTAAATATAAAAAAAAAACGAGTTATTGCGCGGAAACCAAGTGGGGCAACGCTTAATGTCCTCTCCGGACTTCGTCTGCAGGGGCATAAAAACGAGAAAGTGCGCAAAAATTAGGGAGATGAAGAGACGGAGGCCGCTACCTTAAGGGCAGAAGAGGCAAATAACGCCTCGGCCAAAGGAATACCCTTTAGGTAAAAAGATGTAAAGGAATTGGAAGAGCGCCAGAAGGCGGCTCTCAGAATGTCGTCATTGAAGAGAGCCCAAGACGTAGCGACACTTCTGGTATCGTGGGCCCTCGGCCTAGTGTCAGAAAGGAGAGCGTCATCGCCAGCTGACTTAATTTCTTCCACGATCCAGCATGAAATGGTATCGCAGGATGCTGCTGCGAACGTCTCGCGTGAAGTGACAAACAACTGATCAGAGTTGCAAATTGACTTGGTCCTATCTAGATACCACTTCAATGCCCGGACTGGGCACCAAACCTTGTCCTCCAGAACCGAGGAAAGATCCAAATGGGGAGCTGGAAAAAACTCAACAGATCCAGAAAAAGCGTCTGGGTTTTAGCAATGAAGGAAGGTGTAGGGATCAGCCGGAAACACACGCCGCTCCCACCGAATATGACCAGGTGAGATACACAAAGCGTGGATGGAGCTGCGTCTTTGACAAGAAAAGCTGTCTTAATAGACAAAGGAGGTCTTGGCCAGAGGCTCAAAGGGGGGCTTGGCCAGAGCGTTAAGAACAGCTGGGAGACTCCATGCTGATGCCAGACTTTTCTTTGGTGGTCACTTTAGAAAAAAAAAAGCTCTCATAAGTCTAAAATTAGAGACATTAGTGCTATCAGGGAATCGAGAATGAAACGCGGCAATAGCCAAACGGAAATCCCCGATGGTTGATAACGACCGACCCATGTCAAAAAGATCAACAAGAAAATCCGTGATCATGGCTATTGAAGCCTTGCGAATGTCGACAGACCGCGCGGCACATCAATCTAAAAACCGGCCAAGACGGGAGTTGTAAATACCAAGTGTCAATTCTCTTCGACTCTTGATGACCAACGCTTTCGCATCCTGCCCGATAGCGGCCATACAATTGGATGGAGGGACACTGATGGTTCCCCTTCCAACAGTTCTAGAAGCTGTGGACACCAGTACCTCGTCGGCAACTGGAAGGAGCCATGCCTGATCTTCCTTCACTTTCCTCAACACTGGCGGTATCAGGGGGAAGGTGGAAACGTAAAACACCTCTGACCCCCCCCCCCCAGTGAAGTGAGAATGCATCCAGGAAGGTGGCTTCTGTTTCGTTCACACGAGAACAGAACACCGGTAACTTCCAATCGAGAGCTGTGGCAAATAGGTCTATCTACAAGGACCCCCAACGGGCTTGGATCAACTGAAACACCTCCGAGTGATATGACCATTTGGAGGGAAGGCACCAGCCCCGAGATAGAAAGTCGGCTATCAGGTTGCCGCTGCCTGGAATGTTAGGAGGCAACCGGGATGATCTTCGACTTGCTGCACCAATCCCAGAGCTCCACAGCGAGGGTGTTGAGGGAATTCGATCAAGTGCCGCCCTGACAATTTATGTACGCCACAACAGATGTGTTGTCCGTGCGAACCAGTACCGTCCGGCCGAATAATTTGTGTTGAAATTGCTGAAGAGAGTTGAGAACAGCCCTCATCTCCAGCACATTTATATGAGGTAGAATGTGCTGGAGCAACCAGGTACACAAGACCATCCCCCCCCCCCCCGCACAGTGACCACCCCAGCCTGTAAGCAAGGCATATGTGGTCAGAGCGGCTGATGGGAGGGGAGTGCGGAAGGGCTTGCCCCTTGCTACAAAGGACATTCGCGTCCAGGCGGCAAGGCTGAGTCGGATCTCCTGAGACAAGGGGATCCGGAGATGCAGAGAATCTGCGCTTGGTCTGTAATAGCGCAGGAGGTGTCTCTGAAAGGGTCTCATAAGCAGGCGACAATCCCGTAGGATGTCGACAAGGCTTGCCATAAACCCGAGCAACCTCAGCCATGTGCGAGCTTTCACAGAGCTGCGCTCTCTGAGAGAGCGAGCCAGAGAGACGATTGCCCGAACTCTGTCGGGGCTTGGTCGAGCGATCTGGTTTGGCAGGTCTAGAACCGCGCCCAAGTATGTAGGTACGCGGGAAGGCGAGCGATCCGACTTCTCCCAAATCACTACGAATACCAACTCCTGGGTGACCCGCAGAAGGGATAAGTGAAAAAGGAGTTTGGTCTTTGAGTTCGCGACGAGCAACCAGTTGTCTAGATAAACAAAAAGTCTCAGGCCTCGTTCTCTCAGGTGGGCAGCCACTGCTGTGACCACCCGAGTGAAAACTCTGGGTGCCGGGCGTAAGCCGAAAGGCATTGCCCGGTATCTCTACATTGCTTCTTTGAAGCGAAAACCCAACAGGTCCCGTGAAGCGGGATGAATTAGTATGTGGAAGTAGGCGTCCCTGAGGACTAGGGAGACGGCCCAATGCCTGTAGAGACGGCAGAATCGATGCCAGTGTTTCCATTCTGAAATGGTCTAGCTGGATAATTTGTTGATCATTTTCATGTTCAAAATCATCCTCAATTTCCCCGAGCGCTTGAGGACGACGAAGATAGGAGACAGAGATGTGGACTGTCTGGAACCCTCTCTGTTGCCTCCTTCTCCAGCAGACAGATTTCTGCTTCGATGTACTGCTGATGAAGAATAGAAACTGTCTGCGGGGCGGATCGAATCGCGCCGTGCGGGAAGACCTCTATATCGATATAGAAGCCATCTCGCACGACGGATAAGTTAAAAGCGTCGTCCGTTATTCCCTCCCATGCGGGGAGGAAATAATGGAGACAACCGCCGACCTGCACCAGCGCTCGGGGAAACCCGTCATCAAAGAGGCTGTTTGGGCCTGGCCGGAGCCTTGGAGGCTGGCTGGCTGCCCCTACCCCGACCACCACGTGAGGCACTCACCGGAGGTCAAGTGCGAGCTCTGCGACTAGGCGGAGTGGGTGCACGGGGTTGAGATGGGGCCACCACGGGACGAAAGGTAGGACGGGCCTTGGAGGCCAGCTTCTTCGTGGGTGGAGCCGTCGGGCGCGAGGCTTTGAGTTCTTTAAGAAGCTCCGAAGCCTGTTTGCATTCGTCGATCTCTTCTTTCAGAAGAGAGGCCACCTCGCCCCCGAACAAATGTTTGTTCAATTGGGGGACGCGCGGGAGGAACTCTAGCAAGTCCTTGGACGCGATGCCCAGTCTATTAAGGACGCGAGTTCTGCGCGAGTTGGATGCAGTAGTAGCTATTTGCATCCAGAGCTCGCCTACCAAGGACAAAAGTGCCTCATCAAGAAGGACACTGTCATTGGCTGTCACTTCCAGTTTGGAGGACTGTGCTCGTAAACCGAGCAAGGCCCCGATGAAGGCTGTAGGTCTGAGGGCTGAACGAGTCAAGGCCTCATATCTAACGTCCGCTTTCTCAACAGTAGCAAAATAACTGGAAGAGAAACGAGTCCCCAAACGTGCCCCGATGCGGTTAAGCTGGGGGGAGAACGTTTTGGGGGTGAAGAACGCCTCGGTGTCGTCCTTGGAGAAGGCAAAGCCCTTTCCGAAGGACACTGGTTTTCTTCCCTGGGCGGCAGGCATGCTAGCCTGTGCGGCCGCCCTCTCGTATGCAGCCTTGAAATCATTGGTGAGTGGAATACCTTGAGGGGTTTTCTGTGGCTGCGAGAAGAAAAGAGAGTCCATATCTCCCTCTACCGGCTCATTAGCAGGATATGCGGGAGATATCTATGGATCTCTGTGGCGTCCTGGGCCATGCTGGCAGATGGTTGAGCCGGGCTACCCGGGGGATCGGGAGTGAACTCGTCCTCCATCCGTTATTCCCTCCCATAAAGCCTGTTCCGCCTCCAGAGGGGGGAACCAACCGTCTCCTCACCGGGCGGAGCCCCGAGGGTAGCAGGCGCCCGTGAAAGACTTGAGTGGCGGTGCGGGCCATGGCCGGGCTCGCGGGGGCGGACCCCCGAAGTTGGCCGAGCCTGGATGCTTACGGGCGTAGCCTGAGTGGGTTCGAGAGCCGGCGATTCGTAAGAATCGCTAGAGACGCCTCAAGGTGTCGGATGGCCAATGTCTGCTTGATCCGCTCGGTTGGTACCGTCGGCTGAAGCAGGTGAGCCTGGGAGTAATAACCCGCAGTGCTCGAAGGCGCTCTGAAGCAACTTAAGTAGTTGTGAGGCCTGGCCATCAGCAGAAGAATTAGAAAGCGGACCGCCCGGTGGAACGGGGCTTACGGCCGCGGATTTTTTCTTCTTCTTAAGCGGCTCCGACGGCGGAGCAGAAGAAGGGACAAGAGACTGGGCGGGCCTTGATCTCTTCGCCTTATCTCTCCCCCGCGGAGTGCTCACCAACCGAGAAGAGAGGTCAGCCGAATCTGACGGGGTCAGATGAAATCGAGAGTCTGACGGGGTCGGGCTACACTGTCTCTTGCGACTAGGGGCTGGTAGCCCTTTGCCAACGCTCCCTTGAGGAGTCTGACACGGCATCGAGCCTAGTCTGTGCTGGGAAGAGAGGCCCGTGCCCTCCCCCTGGTCTTTGGGTGACCCGATAGCCGGTGGGTCTGGCAGCCCTGGAGGAGTCGGCGTTTTCTGAGCTGGTACAACGCTCCCCAAAAATGGTTCAGGTTCCGGACGGAAGCCTGGGCTATCACTTTGCGGGCACGTGGTCGCAGTTCCACGGTTCCACCCTTCTTAAGTGGGGCATGTGGACGCGCTTCCACGGTTCCACCCCTATGGGCACGTGGACTCGGATCCACGGTTCCACCCTTCTTAGAACCCACGAGGGATCTTTCTCTGTCGCTTTCTACATTACCACTGGTGGGAAACAGAACCCCGGAGTTGGACACCTCTTCAGCGGCCATTTTGAGCTCTTCTAGGAAGGAATCCGAGAGGGTCATGCTCACATAGGTCAATTAAATAAATAATTAATTAATTCAATTAATTAATTCACAAGGACAAAAGAATACAAGGATTGATTGGAACAAAAGAACAATCAACTAACTCGAAACGAGAACAACAGAAGTTGAAACGAGTTTAAGATAAACACGACCCTCCTGACAGTCCAACAGAACCTATCTGTGGAAAGAGAAAAAAATTCAAAGAAATTCAAGACGTAAGCGTAGAAGCGAGAAGTCAATAAATTAAAAAGAATCAATAAAGAATAAGGAGAGCGACGGCGCAACGCCCACGACACACAGAAGAGCGCGGAGCTACGGGGAGGGGAAGCGAAGGCAACCCTTCTTACGAGAAAACGTATCTTATGTTTAGACTCACAAAAAAAGAAGAACAAAGTACGTGAAAATGAATATCACGGAGGGCTCCGCGCTATGGGATATACTTAAAACAATCTTAAATCAAAAAATAAGATTGAAATAAGGGAAAAAATGCACAATTATAGAATCCAAAGTGTGAAACAAAATTGCAATTTTGGGAGTGTACTTAGCTTGCGACTATACTCGACGGCAGGCGAAAGTAAAAGAGAAAATGGACGCCCAATTGCGCGATGATCTTGGGATAGTGCGTTCATAGGGAGATGCAGAGTGCGCGCAGGAAAATTGTGTACCTTTATTCGGCGTGGAAGTTAATCGTAATGAACTAGCAAATCAAATGAGTATATCCCAGTTATTGATAGTAAATTAACACTATTATACTGCGATGCGTTGCCAAAAGCAATTAAAAAAAATTAAATAAAATCAAGTATATAATTTGAAATGATTTTTATCTTAAGTAGCAGCATTTAATGCATTATAATATCTAAATCAAGGTTGTCGTGTCTTTTTCTCTCCAGCGATAGGCCACTCACCTCAATGCAGTAATAAATACTATAAACTATTAGCTTAATCTTCTGAAAATGGATATGATAGGTCTAACTCTCATGTCACAGCTCGCATCATCTGAGAGCATTTCCAAACAGCAGAGGGATGATGATGAAGATGAAATGAAGGCCATCATTAGAGCTGCAGCTTCTGTCATACATTTAGTAAATGGCATGTATATCAACTTCAATAACGATGAAGTCCCGTATTATTGTTAATTACCTTTCATTGCGAGCTGCCAGAATCTCTTGAGATGCTAATGCTGCAGGACAATTCATATCTGCTCTCTGCCGTACGTCACCCATGATGCTATTTATACTAAGTATCAGTTTGTACAAGGATCATGTATTTGGTCCAGAACAACTGATTGTTATCATGCACAAATTAGGCATATATTAATGAAATTCAAAAGGAGATAATAGCTTACAAGTACACATCCATCGACTTAACAAAACTCCTACAGCACCACTTCCAGTAAATGGCATGTATATCAACTTCAATAACGATGAAGTCCCGTATTATTGTTAATTACCTTTCATTGTGAGCTGCCAGAATCTCTTGAGATTCTAATGCTGCAGGACAATTCATATCTGCTCTCTGCAGTACGTCACCCATGATGCTATTTATACTAAGTATCAGTTTGTACAAGGATCATGTATTTGGTCCAGAACAACTGATTGTTATCATGCACAAATTAGGCATATATTAATGAAATTCAAAAGGAGATAATAGCTTACAAGTACACATCCATCGACTTAACAAAACTCCTACAGCACCACTTCCAGTTCGAGAATCAAGCTATGCAGCATATCAGTAATAATATAGATCCTGGTCTGATATCCATTGACAGAATGTTAGGCTTTCATTGAATGAGCCAGATCAAAGTCCTGAAAATGTCAGAAGGTTTTCAAGAGTTTAATTACTCTTTGCTGAAGTTGAGACACTTAAATTCATTTACTATGACAAAAGTTGCAGCTCTGATGATTGCCTTATTTGAATTCTTCATCATTGTCCCTGGCTATATGAAATTGTTCTCGGATGATGCTTGCCATAAGAGTTAGGCCTAACCTTTCCATTTACAGATTAAGTTATAGTTCTATAGTATTGATTGTAGCATTTGAGGTTAGTGACCTATTGCTACAGAGAAATTAGTACCTTGATTTAGATTTATAAAATGCATATCTAAATGCTGCTACTTTAGACAACCATTTCAAATTATATCATACATGATTTTTTACACTTTTGGCAATGCATTACTACAATATATATTAAAAAGTGCTATTTGATCTCAATTTCACCTCGAACTTGTATTTTGACATAGATCATCATTGGTCAAGGATTCAACTCTCAAATTTGTGTTCATTTTCCACTCAGGTCAGCCTTTTCCCCATCAGAATCACTATGCCTACATGCCACAATCACGTTATATCGACCTATTTACTTAAATTCCCTGACGTTATTGACATATTTGATTGACCTCTAACCCCTAAATATATTTTTCATGGCCATTTTTTTCCTTATTTCAGAGTGAAATTATCAAACATCCAAGTTTTCATTACAAATAGCTATCTTTCTTTCTTTTATTCACAAATAAAATGTGAATATAATGGATTAATTTCTTTTTGGGGGGAATTATGCATGGATAATTTATTAACTTTTGACCTTTGACTTTGAATATCAAAGGTGAAGGATTATTCTTTATGATTATTTTGTGCTGTACCACTCCAATCTCATCCATTAGAATTTGCATTTCATTTGTAAACTTTTAAGGAAAACTAAAACACTTTCTTTTCAGAATGTTGTAAGCAAGCGATCTATCTTTTTGAACCACAGAATTCTGTGTTTTGAACATGCTGAAGCTAATCCTTGAATTATTGATTGATCGATCTACATGTAGCTAGCTGTGACTATGAATAGCCAATCAACAATGTATGTTGCTAGGGGTAGAACTTAGTATGGACGAAATTTCTATCCTGCTGAACTAGCAGTGTAAAACCACACTCACAGAAAAACTGTTTTTTCAACACTTTCTCATAATCACTTTTGATTGATTTTTTTACAGAATATACTTGAAACATCAAACATCCAGAAAATGTAAATAAATAACTTTAGACAATTTTGAATTTTTTCTATCATTTTACCAATTCCCAATTTCACATATCGCGAGTTCTGTCTGATTTCAATATGATGCATCACATATTATTAGCAAAATAATTGATAGATTTCTTACCTCTGCAAGCTGATCAAATCTTCCAAAGAGTTCATTGAGAGTTTTGACAAGTTCTGGTGGAGAACATTCACTAGCTAGTGCTGTAAATCCTACAATATCTGCATACAGTATGCTACAAAAACAATTTTTTTCCTTAGATTTAGTATCAACATCGAGATGATAATGATAGTAACAATATTGTTTTTGAATTGCACTTAAGAGATTAGGGCCCTGTTGCATAAAAATGTATGTCTCGATGACATAAATCCCGAATTTATCATGACATAAAATCATACATAGCTTATGTTATTGACATAAATTCCATTGCATAAAAATATTATGTATTGTTTTAGGTTATGTCAATTTATGACGTGATATAACCGTCATTACATGAACCAAATAGTCATGAACAAGCCTGTTGACATAAACTCGGCGAAGTTGTTATTTTTCAGCCTGCAGCAAGTTGTTGCGGAAAGGGACTTCTCCTTCACATTTTGACGGGATTAAGGCATATTTTGGTATGTATCCGACTTTTCATTATTAGTTAGTAGATAGCTAGTAGATGTATCTCACGTTCTGACCAATATCCAAAGTTCTTAAGAGAGAACTGTTGCATGAATTATTATCGCCGTCAATTTATGCTATGATTGCTTGGATACTCTCCAGCTGCTTTTAGCCGGCAGTCCTTGCCGGAGGTTCTGGCGTCTTACAAACAGGAATAATGCATGGAATCAACACTGACAGAAAAAAAAATTTATTTGAGGACAGGGAATTTGTAACTGTTACATTAGACATTGATTTTTATTTTTGTAAGAGCATCCCCTTTCTGGAAAATTCTTACACACGCATAAAGCTCCGGAGCTAAGTAAGTTAGGCCAGCCCTAGGCTAGATCTAGCCTTGCCTGGCTAAAGTTAGAATAGATCTTATGTTAGACTAACTGTAGTCTACTAAGCCTAGACCCTAGTTAGATCTAGGTTCTACTTCTAGGCCTAGTAACAGTAACATTTTTAGGCTACAGGAACAACCGTCGTTCCTGAGGATTTCTTGAAGAACAATTTCTGACATTTCACTATGTATTGGTGAGAGGAGCCAACAAAGTTCATCGGAACAACCAATGTAGAGTCTACAAAGGCGCTTTTGGTCTAAGCCTAGACCAAAACAAGCTTCGGTCTCTGTTACTTAATGTCAATTAGTGGAGCCAACGGAGTTCAGTGGAACAACCAATATAGATCTGACAGTGTTAGATCTATATTGGTTCTTCGGCTGAACTCTATTGGCTCCACTCATCAATTAAGCCAAAGGAGAAAAAAAAAATGTGTCTCCTTGAAACAGACGGCTGCCAGGAATAACCGTTGTTTCTGGGGACTTATTGAACAATTTCTGACATTTTTCCAGAGAGGCCAATGTAGTTCAGCGGAACAACCGAAAAGGCCTACAGAGACTGAAGCTTTCGGTCTAGGCTAGATCTAACGGTAGGCCTAACATGGTAGATCTAGATTTCTAGAGTCTACTAGAGACTAGACTTTAGCTGTAGGGCCTACCAGTGCCAGTAGCAACTTACAGGTTTAGATGGTCTTACTTTTACATTAGATCTTGAACTAGGCCTAGATCTAGCCAGGCGTAAGCTAAACTTGGATGAGCTAGCCCTAATTCTAGCCTTTAGGCCTACCCAGGGCCTAGGTCCTGGCCAGGGAATGAGCTGGTGCAGCCAGGCAAAGGCCTGGACCAGTACTGCTTGAGGCTCCTTTCATGACCAATGAATCATGCTTTAGACTAGTCTTATATAGATCTAGATCTAGACCTTATCGGAGACCTCTAGCCTAAGTTAATTCAACTTTAGCAATATAATCTAGATCTATGTAGCTCAGGCAGAAGGAGCTAGATCTATGCATACATGTAATTAACTTATTATTTTTTTTTAAATTAGAGTTTGGGGCCAAAATTGAAACTTTATTTACTACCTAGATCCAATGTTACTTTATTTCTAATCTTTGACTTTAGCCTGAATTTTCGCTTTCAAAATATGTTAAAACTTTTAAAGTAAATTTGCAGTAGGACTGGGAGACAGGGTGCCCGCTGCCTAGGCTTTGCTACGGCAGTGGAGCCCCCTGGGTTTATGGTAGATCGTAGTCTAGCTTTAATGTAATTTTGTTTTCTAGTGCCAGGGTGGCTGCCAGGAGAAGAGGCCTAGTGAAGATTTATCAGGTGGTAGATCTACATGTACATTTCAATGTAGAGTCTAAAACCCTATAGAAGTGGGTCCAAGGGCAAGGGCATTCCTTCCCTGTTAAGTAAAAAAAAGCTAAGAGATTGGAGTGTAATAAACATGATAAAATCCTTGGTCCGCCCGTGTTAACTAATACTGGAGACTACGGAACAAGAAGAAAAAGCACAAGGAGAAGAATTATTTTTAAATGACACACTGATCTAAAAAGTTGCGTTACTTAAAAAACAATCCTTTCTGATGACTACATTGTATATCAATATCTAATATAGATATTAATGTACATCTTTATGCATATTTCAGCCCCTCTAATTCTTAACAAAAGCAATAATACACTACAGGCTAAGAATCTAAAAGAGATAAAAGTTACACAATTTAACCTTATCATTAGACTAAAGGGGGATTGACTGTGAAATGTCAAGAAATCTCCGGAAACGACAGTTATTCCTGTCTACCTTATCAAATGCCTCTTCTATCCATTTTTAAACCAATACAGAAATAATATGCTTCAAGATAAAGCATTTGCATTAACTGCAGAATTATGTGTGGCTTCTGATGTGTGGATGAAAGTAATTATTATAATTGAAATTCTCTTGATGTTATCAAGAATTTATTATAATATTATTCCTTTCACCTAGCATGTTTAGTTTATTCATTTTGCTCTGTTATGTTCTCTTGAAACATTTTTTTTTTTTAATTTATATTTCCTTCGTGTACATGTATATATGATTTGGTTTTCATTGTGTTCTTTTTACTGAATTTGGAAATAAACACTTGAATTGAATCGAAAATTTAAATAGGCCTTTTTACTGAAAACCTTACATTTTAATCTTCTTGCAATTTTGAAGTATTAAAAGAAAATCCCTTATTAGTGTATAAATAAAATTCTACAATTGTTTACCTATCAAAACCTATCTCCATGAAAAATATTCACAGATTGCATGTATAAACCTTGTTTTTGATATTACATACAAAAACCATTTCTAGATTTACTTACCTTACAACTTGTATTGATTGTTATTATTCGAAAGAAAATACCATCATGGCCTTGGAGAATTACACTTTTCTTGCCTTTGATATGTATTCACAATTCAAAGTAATGATATAAATCATTTTCTAAAAGGGACTTCTGTTGTTGTTTTTTGTTAATACAAAATGTAAATAGGAATTCATTCTCAACCTGTTACTATTAAAAAATGGTATTCATTTTCCTAACAGGTAAACCACATCAATGGCGAGAAGAGGTAGAAAGGGAGGGACAGCAATGGAAGGAGACAAAAGTCCAGACACTGCCACTTTGTGGCATTGAGCAAAAAAATATCTCTTTGGATCAGGGGGTCAAGTTTCTAGTACTGTAGTGAGTTGTTGTATAAAGTCATGTTTATTAAACATTCTACAGTACTCTTAAATACTAGTATACTGTACCATAATACATTTATTTTAATTCTTTTTTTCTTAACCCTAAAAGAGTCTGGTTATTTGGACCTATCTCACAGCCGGGGAGGGGGCGGATTCCGCCCCCCGCCCCCTGAGATATCGGCCTTCGATCGCGCAAGCGCCGCAAAAATTTGCAGTGGTAGTGTGCGATATAATCTACAAGGCTTTATGGTTAATTTTTTTGAAATAATAACATTTTTTATTTTATGAATCAATTAAGCTAATTTATTCAAGAAATAAACATTTGCTCTAATCAACTATTACATGTATAATGCCTCAAAACTGCTAATTTTTTGTTCACAGACTCTTTGTAGGATCCGATCAACGTACTTAAAAAGAAAATTGGTATCGCAATTTTTTTTGTATGTTTTTTTGATGGAAATCGTTGCAGACTTAATTTTGATCATTAACAAGACAAAATCAATCAAATCTAATCAATAAAAGTAGAAATAATGATACATTTATGAATTTTGGCTA